>NC_137246.1:7941761-8558806 GCF_051294905.1 Botryllus schlosseri
GAAAACCTTGGGCGAAAAAGACTGCCCCGGTACTGACCGAAAACTTCGATATATACAAATATATGCGTAATTGTTCATGTCCATGGGTGCCTAAATGGCTGGCGCCGAATGTTCCTGTCCTGGTAATCCGAGTCCCCCAACAAGGCAAATGCCATATCGAGGAAACATTATTTTCCAGTTAAGAAATACCAATTTGAAATCGTATACGTCTTTTACTTTAGTACGTTTTAGAGATTTCAATATCTTTTGACATAGCAGATAGGGGGTCACGAAATAGCATCATGTAACGAAGTCATTATATCAACGGGTACGCCCGAAGATGTTTTATTATTATTTAGAGGGCCTATCTATTCAAACACACCTCACTGGATCAGCTCTATCGGCAAATCTGATTATGTGAGCACGGAGAGGAAAAAAATTGATAGCAATATATATGCAATTCCCGATCATATTGGCCGATGCAATCATGAATTATATAAATTTTTTCGCGCTTCGCACGTTTAGGAACGCTACTACGAAATGGGCACCTAATGTTCATGATAAGTACCGGAAGAAGCCTAGAGCCGTATAGGGATGTTTGGGGGGCGAAGCCCCCCCCCCAGTAGCTAGTTCTATCACCCTATCGGAGGGTGGTTGCGCACTGTTGTCCGAGGGCCTGCGCAGTGAGTTGGCGTGTTTGCGCAGACTCTTGGAAAATTAGAGGGAACGTTGATCGTGACCACCTCTGGTCTATGGGCAAAGCTTTGCTAGTTTGACGTCATAACTTATTTTGAAATCCACGAGATGTCGCTAAAGAGTATTCAGAATTTTGGTCACAGAAATATGGTAACCTTATCTTATACCAGTGTTGGGATCAAGTCAGTGCTTTCGAGTCACGAGTCATTTCGTGTCATTGCTCATTTTGACTCGAGTCAAGTCAAGTCAATCGATTTTCGAATGTGTCGAGTCAAGTCAAGTCAAGTCACGAGTCAAGTCACAATTCAAGTCAAGTTACCTCTCGACGTACGGGGCATGATTGCGCTATTGCATTTTGCTAGCTGTTTGAAGTAAAGGTAGAGTAGTAGTGTAGTTGGTATCGTTATACGCAGGCCAATCAGAGAGCGCCACGTCATCCTAATTGCCACGTCCATTTTCATACTCTAAGGCGGGGGTTCTCAACTTCCCTTGTACAACGGGCCGCATTTTAACAGCAGAAGACGCTGCGGGCTGCAAAACAATATTAACATGTATTTGTGGGCGAATGTTAAATTAGGCAACTGCTGCCTATTTACCAGTCGTATACGGGCATTTAATACGTTTTTATGCATTATAATGGACAGCCTTCGTAGGTTTGCAGCCGCTGCTTGTTGTGAGACGATGTATCTTGTAGCGGCACAAGTAAATCCCTTCATGGAGCGTGCGTTGCATTCGTTCCTATGTCGGTATTTGCAACTTCAAACCATTCAACCAGAGATCCGAACTCTCTGTTTCAGTGCGTGAGCGAGCAAGTATAAAATTACGGTAACTTTTGCGTTACGGATAGGCCGTTAGCACATTGAGCTGTGAGTGATATGAGAAGAAGTCTGGTGTTCCGGGCCATTTCCGAGTAAACTAATTAACCATTCTCCTTTCCTTCAATACCTGGGGCACGGCAGCAATAGGTAAAGAAGTCAGCTTTGTCAAGTCGATATTTTATGCTAGTCCCCTCCCCGCGTTTACCCAGCCAGCATTTCCTCTCATACATACATGTCCACTCTGATAAATTTCAACCAGATAATTAGTTATGCAATGTCGGTGGATTCGACCAGAATGCTAGCAATACAAACGGCTAGTTTGGTGGCATGGAAGGTTATGGCTGTTGATGAGAGAATTCTCAAATATCAAATTTGGACTAACACAGAGCAATAATTACGAACTGGAGATAAATTGCGCGCAGCGCAAAACTTTTTTCAGTTGACCGCAGCTTCGCGCCCCCTTCAGATGCTTTCAGGCCCCACGAGGGCGCGCCCCCAGTTTGAGAACCACTGCTTTCAATGATGGGTAATGTAACGAAACAGAGACGGTGCAATAAAACAGCAAAGTATCTAAATCTATTTGTAACAATACCGTGTCAGTAAATTGCGTTTAAAATGAAAGATGTCGCGGGCCACAAAATATACGTCTGCGGGCCGCAGGTTGAGAACCCCTGCCCTAAGGGTACATTTATCTGCTACGTCATCGGTGCCACATCATCAAGCGCCACGCCTATAGCGCCACATCATCCATCCATTGCTCTATCATCGCTGCATTGATTGCTGCATCTTCATAATTTTCTCAGATATTGTATTATGTGTATTTAGGACTAATATCATCCGTCCATATTTTTTCACCTTGATTTTATGTGTATAAGTTACGGTTTCTGCAGTTTCCACATTTTAGGACTTATGATTGCCGCGTCAAAATTTACCTTGGCTAAAATCGACAGATATTGTATTCTGTGTATTTAGGACTATGTATTTAAATTCCTATTCAGCTTATACATAAATGCGAAAACTATGATGTCTATGCAAGGCTATATTCTCCGGATAATATTATTAATATCAAAATTCTACACATCATCACCAATTACTTAATATAAAATGCGATTTTGAGCGCTGCGACTTGATAATATCAATCCCTACGCTTCTGATGCATGATTTTTTGTGATAAGGACCTAGGTAATATTCAGAGTCTGCAACGATTGTTTGGATATACATTATAGCAATACCCCACCAAATTATAGGCGGTTATATTACTCTATTGGTCAGAGATAACTCATCCGTACATACTTTTAAACTTGATTTTATGTATACCAGTTACGGTCTCTGCAGCCTCAACATTTTACGACTTATTTTCATTAGACGCAGGCAAGCGATTCTCCTGTTCGGAGCTACGAAAACAAATCATTTGCATTTGCGCGTTCCGAATAGTCTTTTAGAATTTTCTAAAGTCGTAACAGCTTAGTAGCATATACGCGAATCCCAAAGCGAAAATAATCAAACGTACAATAGCCACCGGCGTGCGAAGCTTCAGTAGCATATACGCAAATCCCGAAGCGAAAATAATCGAACGAAGTATAGCCGCAGGCGCGAGATTCGCCGGGCTCTAATTATACAAGCACTCTTCCTGCCTGTACGCGAACCCTGGCGTTATAACGACATGGTCTAATTAGCGCATTCTGAAGTCATAAATTTATTCAACTTCATTGAGATAGCCATGATTTAAAGATGGCAATCGAGTGAGACAATAGCACTCGTCAAGGTTATACAAACATAACCTTAAACTAATCTTTACTTCATAACATATAAGGTTGTAAAAGTATGCAGATTTGTATGAAAGCACGATACATAGAAGTGAAAGTAGTCTAGAAACATACCTACATACTGAAAAATCGTTACGTAGAAGTGTACTTGTATTGGAGCAGAATTGTGACCGATACATTACCGATTTTAATACTCTGTATTTTAAATAACCCACACCTATGAGTCGAAATGTTCTTAAGTAACTCATCTTTACAATATCACCTAAACGCAAAGTCCCAAAATTTCCATGTTGATCAAATACCACAAACTTTGCTTGCTTTCAGAGTAAGTAACAAAGCGCATAACAGATTTCACCTAAATAAGTCGGTACTCCGAAAATTTTGTAAATTAGAGCTTTTTGGTGATGGACTTAAGTTCCAATGAACAAGTGTTCACGTAGGTTCGAATGGCACACCCAGTACGTTTTACGAGAATTAACATTTTTAGATTCAAATATAGCATATTGAGTACTTTTTCAGCGCATTAGAGACGTTTACACTATGGAGTTCGTAAGCTTTGCTTGAGTTTTTTAAATTAAGGTAGAAGTAGCCATTTCCGAGCAAGTAAATCGTTAGTATTTTAAGTCCATTTCTGCTCAATACAATAATTATCGTGGTGTTGAAGCAGTCCAATATCATAAACACTTGAAAGAATTTGTGCATGCAGCTAAAAACCTAATTGACTACTCTGAAGAAGTACAAGTAGCACAGTTTGTGGTATTTGTATGACATTAAAATTTACGTACTTTTCGCTTACCTTATGTTAATAGTGTTCCTCGTCTATCTACTTTATAAGATTCAGTGTAGAAATTCAGTAGAAATATAAACACGCCTGAATATGACTAAAACTCACATAAGCATTACACTATGATTGATTATTTCAATTATCAAGCATAACAGATGATCACCTAATCAGTGCAAGGACGAGTTCGCAAGTGGAAAATAAGTCAGATCGCTCGAAATAATAGTCCCGAGTTTCGTGAAGCTAATGTTCTTCCCGTAGCTGAGATCAAGGTTTGCAATTTCGCCTATGGGAATGAGGTATTAGAAAATACCTATTCGAGAGGTTCTAGTATTTGCACTTCATCAGAATACTAAAGTAGCTTTTCGCGTATATGTACCTAATACTAAAGTGTTTATGATTTCAGATTGCTTCAACTTCATGACATTTCCAGTAATAAACAGAAATATAGACCTATAATACTAACTTTTATTCGTAAATAGCTACTTCTATCTTAATTTAATGGATTTATCTGAGATCATTGCTTTACTTAATCTCTCCAAAATGTGCATTATACAAGTACGTCACCGTCGAAACCCTCTGGATATAACTATCTGGCAGTATAATTGCAGCAAATACTCGGGTACTAATTTTAGGGTAGCTTAGGTATCTGAATGAGCTCTGAGTCGCTGTTATCTTCCATCCGACCATGGAGTTAACACCGGTATTATTACCTTTGCCTACTGATGAAAAAGATCAAAGTTATTAAAGAAAGCAGATTTGCATGAAAACTCGTTAAATAGAAGTAAAAGTAGCCTAGAAACATAACTGTTTACTAAAAAATCGTTACGTAGAAGTGGGGTTAGTCTACGAACATAACCACTTACTTACTTTGAAATCTCAACTTGTACTTGTACTCGTGCTTTACCTTAACACGTCGTTTTTGTATAATGGATACTAATTTTATTAAAAATGAAAAAAATAAAAGCGGGAAAAATTATATTTTGGGGGCCGACGGTCAGTAAACCATTTCGGAGTGCAAGTATAGGAATATCATAGTTCTTGAACCGTGCTCAATGCTCAATAGACCATTTTTGCTATTTTGCATCGCCATAAGTCATTCTGGACCGCGTAAACGCATTGTACGATATAGATTAAACTTATGCAAATCCCCGGAACGCAACAAGAAAAATCGTATGAATTTGTAAACTACCTATTCATGACATAATAATAACTCTACTTGTACACATTTTCACATTTTATACCACTTTAAGTATTACTTGAAAGTTTTGTCAAGTTAACAGCTTAAAAACTTATACTTGAGCACTTCGAAATGTACAAGTACTTTACCTTTACACGACGTTTTTGTAAAATGAATACTAATTAAAAAATAAAATATAAAAAAGAGCGAAAAATTACATTTTATCTCGGAACGCAATAAAAAAAATCGTATGAATTTGTAAACTACTTATTCGGTAAACTACTCTTTACTTCACAAAACAAACTTACAAAAGTAAGCAGATTTATATGAAAACCCGTTAAATAGAAGTAAAAGTAATACCAATGCATCATACCAAATTTGATCACAATTTCATGATGCAATACCTTCAAAACTAACGCAGTTCTCTACACACTTTTGCGTAAATCTGTGTTTCGCTAGCGTAGCAGGTACCTATACATAGTAAGCTTCAATAACGGAATTACCATGCTAATAAGCAAATCCCCACCCTGAAACTTGGTAGGTGTTTATAGGACATTATGAAAATACAACATACCAAAATTTCGTCAGACATTTCATGATGTAACACATTTAAAACCAACGCAGTTCTATACCGACTTTTGGCTTAATCTGTTATCCATAGCGCAGCACGTACCTATACATAGTCAACTTTAAAACGGAATTACCATGTTATTATTCGGCTCCCCACCTTGAAACTCGGTACGCAGTTGTAAGACATCATGACAATGTACCATGTCAAATTTTGTTACGCATTTCATGATTGAACAACTTGAAAACTAACGCAGTTCTATACCGACATTTGCGTTAAACTGTTTTGCGGGAGCTTAGCACATACCTATGCGTAGTCAACTTTAATGACGGAATTACAGATGTAATTATGTTTCAACACTTTTACAACGATTCTTCTTGCTTCCTATAAAATCCCACTCGAAGCCCTTGTTATTAGGCTATGATCTCAGCCTGAGCTATGTCTTGAAGCCTACGGGACTTTGCAAATTCTTTCGATTTATTCTACACGTTTTAATTTAAGGAAGCCCGTTTCACTCAATGTATCGATGCCTGCAGTATAGAGTATACTCAACAAAATTTTCTGAATAATTCTCCCTATGTTAATTTACCATAAGAAAGACAATTTGACTCCTAAAGTCCGAAATACTTGTTCGCTTGAGCTAAGCCGCATCACCAGGAGTGGAATTTTATAGTTATTGTAAAAAGTTGTTTGTACACAATATATGTTTAAGGTAAGTCCTACGCATTCATGATTTCGTCCGAGTTTGTATTTTAGTAATATATACCAATTTACGATACCGTGTTTGTAACTTGTGCAAGTAGGCCTACAGAAATATCATAGTTCTTGAACCGTGCTCAATGCTCAATAGACCATTTTTGCTATTTTTCATCGCCATAAGTCATTCTGGACCGCCTGAACGCATCGTACGATATAGATGAAAGTTATGCAAATTCTAAGATCCTCATTTTCAAAGTAGCTTAGATCTTGAAATAAGCTCTGACTCACTATTTTCCTCAAAGCATGGAATTATCACGAGTATCACTTTCGATCGCTGAAGAAAAGGATGAGATTATATCCGAAGCATATTCCTTGACCAGGAATTTTATCATGTACGAACTCAATGGCTCATGCGTTAAGGTAAATACGAAAGCAGAGAGAACCTTACGTCGAGTTGGGGATGAAATGTTCGAGCGACATCGAACTGTCCTAAACGCAGTCTCCAAACGTCTCCGCTATAGCGATGTCGAAATCAATGAAAAATATAAAGAATATTTACCCGATGAGCGAATGTTCCTGATGATAGCTGATGAAATTTGCAAAAATACCAAAGAAAATTGGGGTAGGATTGTCTCCCTTTTTGTGCTCGGTAGCATTCTTGCTTGCAAGAACGAGGATGAACATCATGGGAAGCATATGAAAGCTATCATACAGACAGTCGGAAATTACATTGCTAGCAGAAGACTAAAGTGGATAGTGCGAAATGGAGGATGCGTGGGTGATTTACATGCTTTGCTTAGGATTTATAAATTATCTTTTAGCATGAGATATATAGTGTATCCGCTCCCCAGAGCCCATATCATCTCTCGATGATGAAACTAGGCTTTACCTTCCCATTCGGTTCCCGATACGATAACTTTCATCCGTATGATCATTAAGGCTTCTATTTTTGTTGTAGGATGGCTTTGTAGGATTCTTTGACAATACCGCTCTTGACTACGATAATGTTTGGAAGGGACTCGTGTTTGTCGGAATCGGACTGACATCTATAGCAATGGCATTAACAAGATAATGGATGTTCGCATGTTTTGTGTCATGGTATATTTTAAGAATAAAATTTACTTATTCATGACATAATATTAATTCTACTTGTACACTTTTTCACATTTTATAACACTTCAAATAGTACTTAACAGTTTCAGTTTTAAATAAAATACGGAATATAAACTAATCGGAAAATTCGGTAACCAATTTCATGTAGGCTATGCATACAAATGAGGAAATTACATCAACGCGTGTTAAACTAGTTGTATCGAGTTAGCGAATGATTTTTTCCTTGCACCAAAACAACTAGAATGTGTAACTACATTTAAAAAAAACGTATCTAAATGAGCTCCAGGGCATTGTGATTATGCAGCATACCAAATTTCATCACACATTTCATGATGGAACAACTTTAAAACTAACGCAGTTCCATAGCAACTTTTGCCTAAATCTGTTCTCGGTAGCGTGTACATATACATAGTCAACTCTAATAACGGAATTACCATGCTTAACATTGAATCCCAACTCTATACTTGATACGTAGTTGTAGGACATTATGGCAATGCACCATGCTAAATTTCATCACACATCTAATGATGGAACACCTTTAAAACTAACGCAGTCGAATACCGACTTTTACGCACTTCTGTTTTGCGTGAACATAGCATATATCTATACATAGTCAATTTTAATAGCAGAATTAGCGTGTTAAACATTGAATTCCCACCGTGAAAGTTGGTACGCGGTTATAGGTCATTTTAACAATGCACCATCCCAAATCCCATCACACATTTCATGATGGAACAACTTTAAAACTAACGCGGCTCTACATCGACTTTTTGCGTACATCTGTTTTGCGCGAGCGTAAAGCACGTACCCATACATAGCCAACTTTAATACCGGAATTAGCATGCTTAACATTGAATCCGAACTCGAAACTTGATACGTAGTTGTAGGACATTATGGCAATGCACCATGCCAAATTTCATCACACATCTAATGATGGAACACCTTTGAAACTATCGCAGTCGAATAACTGATATAGGTGGTTATGTTTGTAGGATATTTACACTTCTACTTACCGGTTTTTCAGGAGAAAATATCTACTTTTAGGACTTTATATTTTAAAGTAGTTTGAGGTTACATTTGTATCACCTTGACAAGTGCTATTATCAAAAACTGCTTTTGCTAAACTCTTACACTTTCACTAAACTTCTACACTGAATCTTGTAAAGTAGATAGAAAAGGAAAACCATTAACATAAGGTAAGTTAGAAACACGCAAATTTCGATGGCATACAAATGCCACAAACTGCGCTAAATTTCAGAGTTGTTAAATATAGTACTCGTACTTCTTGAGAATACCCAAGTAGGTTTTCTGCCTACATGCACTAAATACTCTCAAGTCCTTATGATATTGGAGTACATCAACTTCGTGATAGCTAGAGTATTGAACAGAAATAGACCTGGAGTACTAACGTTTTACTTACTCGGAAATGAATACTTCTATCTTATTTTAAAGGATACCTCGTTCGAAGCGACATTTTATGTGGTTTTGGATGATATCCAAGATGTAGGCTCACTTTGAAGGGTACTTCGTAAAACTCAAATATTGCGGAAAAGTACAATTAGGGATCTAAAAGTAACTAATATAGATGGTTATGTTCGTAGATTACTTACCCTTCTACTCAAGAGATTTTTCAGGTGTAACTACCTACTTTCAGGACTGTAAATGTCAAAGTAGTTTGAGCTTACGTTTGTATCACCTTGACAAGTGGCATTATCAGACATGAAAATGATATTATCACGTAATACCAGACATTAAAACACGTCAATGTGTTTGAGAATTCACGAGAAATTGGTTACTAAGAGAAGTATATTCTTGTGTACACAATAATGGAGAGAATATTTAAAATGTGGTAAGCAGGCCGATGAGTATTCATTGAGTTCTATAAGCATAAAAAACATTACCGCGCGCGTCTTAGGATTAGGTGGTCGGGTTAGGCAGAGTTGGGTTTAGCAGCGCGCGGGAATGTTTTTTATGCTGATACAACTCAATGAATACTCGTCGGCCTGCTTACTACATTTTAAATATTCTCTCCGCTATTGTGTACACAAGAATATACTTCTCTTAGTAACCAATTTCTCGTGAATTCCCAAACACATTGACGTGTGTTAATGTCTGGTATTACGTGATAATATCATTTTCATGTCTGATAATGCCACTTGTCAAGGTGATACAAACGTAAGCTCAAACTACTTTGACATTTACAGTCCTGAAAGTAGGTAGTTCAGGGCCGACCAACCCGTGGCCCGCGGGCCACATGTGGCCCGCGAGAAGGTTTTGACTGGCCCGTGAGGTCATTTCCTAAATTTCTAATATCAAAAATGGATTGCACAGATTGTGAACTTGCAAGGCCAACCAAAAATTTGACTAGTTTGGCCGCAACACTTGAGATGTGATGACTAAAATATCAGTTCCGACGCATTGACAGATCCATCAGCCAGTCACATATTGGTATATCTTCGTACACTACAATAAAGCAGAATAATTTGCGATAGATTTATCAAAAGTAAAAATTTTCTGCAAGCTTAGCGCAACATGTTGTCACTCGATTCCTTGTTTTTAATATTGTTGCCCTTTTTGTGAATATGGAAGAACGCCTGATGTATCAGATTGAGTCTAACTATACTCGCGATTACGGGACAAAGTGTTGTTCAACATATGCGACTTTGCGTTTGCGCTCGCAGTAAGATCGTTGACTATGAAACCTAGGCACGGAAAGATTGACGCATGTTGGTCGCAGTTTTCGATATCGATATGTCCATGCGCCGAATAGCCCTCGCAAACTTAGCCCAGCGATATACAGCAGGCCCGCAATATTGTCAAGTGACAATATTATTGACCTATGAACTTCAAATTTTTTTCGCGCTTGGCGCTGTAAGTGGCCCGCGCATTATTTCGTCAATCGAATGTGGCCCTTTGGCTGAAAAGGTTGGCCGGCCATGAGGTAGGTACACCTGAAAAACCTCTTGAGTAGAAGGGTAAGTAATCTACGAACATAACGATCTATATTAGTTACTTTTAGATCCCTAATTGTACTTTTCCGCGAAATTTGAGTTTTAAGAAGTACCCTTCAAAGTGAGCCTACATCTTGGATATTATCCAAAACCACATAAAATGTCGCTTCGAACGAGGTATCCTTTAAAATAAGATAGAAGTATTCATTTCCGAGTAAGTAAAACGTTAGTACTCTAGGTCTATTTCTGTTTAATACTCTAGCTATCACGAAGTTGATGTACTCCAATATCATAAGGACTTGGGAGTATTTAGTGCATGTAGGCAAAAAACCTACTTGGGTATTCTCAAGAAGTACGAGTACTATACTTAACAACTCTGAAATTTAGCGCTGTTTGTGGCATTTGTATGCCATCGAAATTTGCGTGCTTCTAACTTACCTTATGTTAATGGTTTTCCTTTTCTATCTACCTTACAAGATTCAGTGTAGAAGTTTAGTGAAAGTGTAAGAGTTTAGCAAAAGCAGTTTTTGATAATAGCACTTGTCAAGGTGATACAAATGTAACCTCAAACTACTTTAAAATATAAAGTCCTGAAAGTAGGTATTTTCTCCTGAAAAACCGGTAAGTAGAAGTGTAAATATCCTACAAACATAACCACCTATATCAGTTATTCGACTGCGATAGTTTCAAAGGTGTTCCATCATTAGATGTGTGATGAAATTTGGCATGGTGCATTGATATAATGTCCTACAACTACGTATCAAGTTTCGAGTTGGGATTCAATGTTAAACATGCTAATTCCGGTATTAAAGTTGGCTATGTATGGGTACGTGCTATACGCTCGCGCAAAACAGATGTACGCAAAAAGTCGATGTAGATCCGCGTTAGTTTTAAAGTTGTTCCACCATGAAATGTGTGATGGGATTTGGGATGGTGCATTGTTAAAATGGCCTATAACCGCGTACCAACTTTCACGGTGGGAATTCAATGTTTAACACGCTAATTCTGCTATTAAAATTGACTATGTATAGATATATGCTATGTTCACGCAAAACAGATGTGCGTAAAAGTCGGTATTCGACTGCTTTAGTTTTAAAGGTGTTCCATCATTAGATGTGTGATGAAATTTAGCATGGTGCATTGCCATAATGTCCTACAACTACGTATCAAGTATAGAGTTGGGATTCAATGTTAAGCATGGTAATTACGTTATTAGAGTTGACTATGTATATGTACACGCTACCGAAAACAGATTTAGGCAAAAGTTGCTATGGAACTGCGTTAGTTTTAAAGTTGTTCCATCATGAAATGTGTGATGAAATTTGGTATGCTGCATGATCACAATGCCCTGGAGCTCATTTAGATACGTTTTTTTTAATGTAGTTACACATTCTAGTTGTTTTGGTGCAAGGAAAAAATCATTCGATAACTTGATACAACTAGTTTAACACGCGTTGATGTAATTTCCTCATTTGTATGCATAGCCTACATGAAATTGGTTACCGAATTTTTCGATTAGTTTATATTCCGTATTTTATTTAAAACTGAAACTGTTAAGTACTATTTGAAGTGTTATAAAATGTGAAAAAGTGTACAAGTAGAATTATTATTATGTCATGAATAAGTAAATTTTATTCCTAAGATATACCATGAGACAAAACATGCGAACATCCATTATCTTGATAATGCCATTGCTATAGATGTCAGTCCGATTCCGACAATCACGAGTCCCTTCCAAACTTTATTGTAGTCGAGAACGGTATCGTCAAAGAATCCTAAAAAGCCATCCTACAACAAAAATAGAAGCCTTAATGATCATACGGATCAAAGTTATCGTATCGGGAACCGAATTAGAAGGTAAAGCTTAGTTTCATCATCGAGAGATGATATGGGCTCTGGGGAGCGGATACACTATATATCTCATGCTAAAAGATAATTTATAAATCCTATGCAAAGCATGTAAATCACCCACGCATCCTCCATTTCGCACTATCCACTTTAGTCTTCTGCTAGCAATGTAATTTCCGACTGTCTGCATGATAGCTTCTATATGCTCCCCATGATGTTCATCCTCGTTCTTGCGAGCAAGAATGCTACCGAGCACAAAAAGGGAGACAACCCTACCCCAATTTTCTTTGGTATCTTTGCAAATTTCATCAGCTATCATCAGGAACTATCGGCTATCGGGTAAATATTCTTTATATTTTTCATTGACGTCGACATCGCTATAGCGGAGACGTTTGGAGACTGCGTTTAGGACAGTTCGATGTCGCTCGAACATTTCATCCCCAACTCGACGTCAGGTTCTCTCTGCTTTCGTATTTACCTTAACGCATGAGCCATCGAGTTCGTACATGATAAAATTCCTGGTCAAGGAATATGCTTCGGATATAATCTCATCATTTTCTTCAGCGATCGAAGGTGATACTCGTGATAATTCCATGCTTTGAGGAAAATAGCGAGTCAGAGCTTATTTCGAGATCTAAGCTACTTTGGAAATGAGGATCTTAGAATTTGCATAACTTTCATCTATATCGTACGATGCGTTTAGGCGGTCCAGAATGACTTATGGCGATGAAAAATAGCAAAAATGGTTTATTGAGCATTGAGCACGGTTCAAGAACTATGATATTTCTGTAGGCCTACTTGCACAAGTTACAAACGCGGTGTCGTAAATTAGTATATATTACTAAAATACAAACACGGACGAAATCATGAATGCGTAGGACTTACCTTAAACATATATTGTGTACAAACAACTTTTTACAAGAACTATAAAATTCCACTCCTGGTGATGCGGCTTAGCTCAAGCGAACAAGTATTTCGGACTTTAGGAGTCAAATTGTCTTTTTCATAGTAAATTAACATAGGGTGATTGATTCAGAAAATTTTGTTGAGTATACTCTATACTGTAGGCATCGATACATTGAGTGAATTGGGCTTCCTTAAATTAAAACGGGTAGAATAAATCGAAACAATTTGCAAAGTCCCGTAGGCTTCAAGACATAGCTCAGGCTGAGATCATAGCCTAATAACAAGGGCTTCGAGTGGGATGTTATAGGAAGCAAGAAGAATCGTTTTAAAAGTGTTGAAACCTAATTACATCTGTAATTCCGTCATTAAAGTTGACTACGCATAGGTATGTGCTAAGCTCCCGCAAAACAGTTTCACGCAAATGTCGGTATAGAACTGCGTTAGTTTTCAAGTTGTTCAATCATGAAATGCGTAACAAAATTTGACATGGTACATTGTCATAATGTCTTACAACTGCGTACCGAGTTTCAAGGTGGGGAGCCGAATAATACCATGGTAATTCCGTTTTAAAGTTGACTATGAATAGGTACGTAACAGATTAAGCCAAAAGTCGGTATAGAACTGCATTGGTCTTAAATGTGTTACATCATGAAATGTCTGACGAAATTTTGGTATGTTGTATTTTCATAATGTCCTATAACCGCGTACCAAGTTTCAGGGTGGGGATTTGCTTATTAGCATGGTAATTCCGTTATTGAAGCTTACTATGTATAGGTACGTGCTACGCTAGCGAAACACAGATTTACGCAAAAGTGTGTAGAGAACTGCGTTAGTTTTAAAGGTATTGCATCATGAAATTGTGATCAAATTTGGTATGATGCATTAGTATTACTTTTACTTGTATTTAACGGGTTTTCATATAAATCTGCTTACTTTTGTAAGTTTGTTTTGTGAAGTAAAGAGTAGTTTACCGAATAAGTAGTTTACAAATTCATACGATTTTTCTTGTTGCGTTCCGGGATAAAATGTAATTTTTCGCTCTTTTTTATTTTTTATTTTTTAATTAGTATTCATTTTACAAAAACGTCCTGTAAAGGTAAAGTACTTGTACATTTCGTATTGCTCAAGTATAAGTTTTTAACCTGTTACCTTGACAAAACTTTCAAGTACTACTTAAAGTGTTATAAAATGTGAAAATGTGAACAAGTAGAATTATTATTATGTCATGAATTAGTAGTTTACAAATTCATACGATTTTTCTTGTTGCGTTCCGGGGATTTGCATAAGTTTCATCTATATCGTACAATGCGTTTACGCGGTCCGGAATGACTTATGGCGATGAAAAATAGCAAAAATGGTCTATTGAGCATTGAGCACGGTTCAAGAACTATGATATTCCTGTACTTGCACTTCGAAATGGTTTACTGACCGTCGGCCCCCTAAATTTTTCGCGCTTTTTTTATTTTTAATAAAATTAGTATCCATTATACGAAAACGACGTGTAAAGGTAAAGCACGAATACAAGTACAAGTTGAGATTTCAAAGTAAGTAAGTGGTTATGTTCGTAGACTAACCCCACTTCTACGTAACGATTTTTCAGTAAACAGTTATGTTTCTAGGCTACTTTTACTTCTATTTAACGAGTTTTCATGCAAATCTGCTTTCTTTAATAACTTTGATCTTTTTCATCAGTAGGCAAAGGTAATACCGGTGTTAACTCCATGGTCGGATGGAAGATAACAGCGACTCAGAGCTCATTTAGAAACCTAAGCTACCCTAAAATTAGTACCCGAGTATTTGCTGCAATTATACTGCCAAATAGTTATAGCCAGAGGGTTTTGACGGTGACGTACTTGTATAATGCACATTTTGGAGAGATTAAGTAAAGCAATGATCTCAGATAAATCCATTAAATTAAGATAGAAGTAGCTATTTACGAATAAAAGTTAGTATTATAGGTCTATATTTCTGTTTAATACTGGAAATGTCATGAAGTTGAAGCAATCTGAAATCATGAACACTTTAGTATTAGGTACATATACGCGAAAAGCTACTTTAGTATTCTGATGGAGTGCGAATACTAGAACCTCTCGAATTGGTACTTTCTAATACCTCATTCCCATAGGCGAAATTGCAAACCTTGATCTCAGCTACGGGGAGAACATTAGCTTCACGAAACTCGGGACTATTATTTCGAGCGATCTGACTTATTTTCCACTTGCGAACTCGTCCTTGCACTGATTAGGTGATCATCTGTTATGCTTGCTAATTGAAATAACCAATCATAGTGTAATGCTTATGTGAGTTTTAGTCATATTCAGGCGTGTTTACATTTCTACTGAATTTCTACACTGAATCTTATAAAGTAGATAGACGAGGTACACTATTAACATAAGGTAAGCGAAAAGTACGTAAATTTTGATGTCATACAAATACCACCAACTGTGCTACTTGTACTTTTTCAGAGTAGTCAATTAGGTTTTTAGCTGCATGCAACAAATTCTTTCAAGTGTTTATGATATTGGACTGCTTCAACACCACGATAATTATTGTATTAAGCAGAAATGGACTTAAAATACTAACGTTTTACTTGCTCGGAAATGGCTACTTCTACCTTAATTTAAAAAACTCAAGCAAAGCTTACGCACTCCATAGTGTAAACGTCTCTAATGCGCTGAAAAAGTACTCAATATGCTATATTTGAATCTAAAAATGTTAATTCTCGTAAAACGTACTGGGTGTGCCATTCGAACCTACGTGAACACTTGTTCATTGGAACTTAAGTCTATCACCAAAAAGCTCTAATTTACAAAATTTTCGGAGTACCGACTTATTTAGGTGAAATCTGTTATGCGCTTTGTTACTTACTCTGAAAGCAAGCAAATTTTGTGGTATTTGATCAACATGGAAATTTTGGGACTTTGCGTTTAGGTGATATTGTAAAGATGAGTTACTTAAGAACATTTCGACTCATAGGTGTGTGTAATTTAAAATACAGAGTATTAAAATCATTAATGTATCGGTCACAATTCTGCTCCAATACAAGTACACTTCTACGTAACGATTTTTCAGTAAGTACCCAGCAAACACCCGATGTCCAGTTGACTTCCTGCGGAAAAGACGCAGGATGCCCAGTGTTACTTCCCTGAAGTGGATTTGTCGACTACTAGAAGCGTCCTAAACACTTCCTGAGTTGGTCTACTATGGACGTGGAGCGACTCCATATGGACTCATTGGATCTGCTGTGAACGTGACGTGACTCCCTATGGATGCGTCAGACCTACTGTGGACGCGACGTGACTACCTATGGATATGTCATTTACCACCTGTTCTATTCCTCAGGATTACCATATCAGGACTCCCCTTCTAACCTGGTGCAATTACATGGAATTCAACATCATATAAACTAACGAACTGTTTATATTTGGTTACTGTAAAACGACAATTGCAAAATACAAGTACAACATTAACTAATGAACTATTACTGGTAAACGAAGTTCAGGCTTACGTGAAAAATCGATCAGGAAATCACTACGAATAAATGTGTCAGTGGGATTTTGCATATAACAGCAAGTTCTAAGTCAATTTTATATTACCATTACAAACATTTCAATTGAAGTGCATCATGAAATTAGAAATAAACGTGTCACATGACTTTGAAAAAGTACAACTGCTAATACAACTAAAACAGGGAAAAGCATGGAGCAATCATAAGTAAAATTTACATTGCATATTATAAAACGATGCATCATTTGCACCGCATCATGTTAAGAGCGCGAGTGCGTATTCGCAATAAACTTGGTTGCAACAACAGTTTTCTTCTTGGTCTTTGTTTTGCCTGAAACATATACAACAATGTCAGCAAATCATTTGTAGAGCCACTCTGCTGACATAGCACATGAAATTTGCGTCAGAGCTGCTTCAATTTCTATTCCCTCATGCATTAATTGTGATCCGCTACTTCTACTTGTGCTGAGTGATAATTTATGACGATACTACAATGTCTACTCGAGCACGGGAGCTTCTGACGTTGTGATACAGAGTATGAAACCCGTCAATCAAATTATATTGTGGAAACACCTCAAGTACATACTTCAGTACTTTCCAGAACTTCTACTTTACCTAAAATAGTTTTGATAAGCCATGTATATCGCTGCTTGAGTGCTTGAACCCGAGTAGAAATACATTGCGTTACTCTTACTTGTACTAGACTACTGACGCTACAAATATTTCTAATTGAGTGCTGAACATGATTGCTTTCCTTATCTCTGTTTCAAAGCATACAACTACGACATTCCTCAAGTCTCCATATTTTGACCATGTCGACACTTGGAAGTAGTTTGATGTCTTGTAAATCGCTATTTATACTATTTAGTACGGTACTAACGATGAATACTTTGACCACCTTTATTTGGAACTTATCACCTACTACAACTAGGGCTTGCCACGAATCTGAATAGAGCAACGATAAGTCGAAACAGATGATCTTTTAGGGTACATAAATTGTATTCAACAAGAATTAGAATTCCGATTCTATGTACCACTGCGAGGCCTAAAAACATAGATTCGTCATATCGCAGAACACGGCACATGTAGGACGTAGCTACGCACGATCGTGTGAATGACAAATGTATTGTCTCAAAGTACAATAAAATAGGAATTATCTTAAATCTAAAAAACATTCTTCGATATGATGTAGAGCCGGTATTCATTTTCTTCGAATTCGCATACGAGATAGATATTTCAACTTTTCCTTGTTCATAATGTTGTCACATCATATAGAGCAGAGGCTTCAAATTCAAATGTGGTCGCAGGTCAATTTCCGGATTTTTGACGACGCAGCAAGATATGGATATTCAATGTATAATTTCCATGTAGGCCTTATTTGACGGGAGCTCGCAGACAGGCATTCCACAAACATCTCGAGAATATAATTTACTATTGTATTATTCACGTTTGACACGAAAAAAATCACAGTTTTGAATATTTCAATAAAATTATTTTTGTGCTGGGCATAATTTGTTAAAATAATGAGTTATAGAGATGATGCAATAGGATGCATCATGACATCATCAAACTCTGGGTTATACTATTTCAGTTGGTGGACCTTTGACGTGTCACAGTTGTATTTTAAAATCTACTGAAATTTGATCTGCTATCAGAGCATTTGAGCGGTGTAGCCTAATCCGGGTTTTGATATAGTCGTGATAAGTAGGCTGTTGCTACTGTCATTACCAAAGTCAAATTAATTCAGAATTAGATGTTGGCTTCGATTATTATTGGAACATATCAACAACTTTAGCCATAGTAATAGCATTGTTTCTTAGCCTTAGCGATCGCACACTTCATGCTACTCATAAGATTTCTAGCAGCCCAAAATTTATTTTCAACACAATTTCTGATGGTACCTATATTAAAATCAGATAGTCAATTCACATAAAATTGCGCATAGCACGAGAACCAAAGCATATAGGTCTAATTCCACGATGCATATCGTACCACAAAAGGGTCTACGGGCCCTGTTCAAGAACCCCTGGGATAGAATAGAGCACAAAATCTTCTTTTAGAACTTTTTACTTCATTTTGAAGTGAATTTTACAAGCCTGGTAAATGGCTAATTGTACAGTAGAAATTCAAGGCGTTGCAACTATTTAAACTCCGGTGCAAACAATATGTACTTTGACCACCAACTATGATTAAACGCTAAGAATGCCTACGCAACACCTCGACCAAATCTACTTTTTCAAACTTATTATTTGTATACTTTCCAGAAGTGCATTATCTACTTCCATTTCGAGTAGATCTAACGCAACTTTAAAGTTGTTACCTCTAGGTGTGTATAAATCCATAACATTACATCTACTTCAGTTCAAAAGATGATTACTTTCACAGCCTCTGGTTTCCATGAAGTGTATTCAATGTTTTATACCTTTTGACTTTTTCCTGAGGATGACGCAGCACCGATTTTACAGCAACGCTTGTTCCATGTGGCAGTAGTTCTTTCGAATGTTTTTGGTTCCAGTCATCAAGACATACTTTGCACAGTGTTCTTGACGTTGTTGAACACTATCAATTGAAGACATTGCCGATCTAAATAATCAAAGATACTATAATGTTTGTAGTGAAGCCATTTGTCAAGAAGCCAAGCCAGGAATCTAGAATCCACCCAGCACGTTTTAGCAGCCCGATTGCGAACCACCGTCAATTGTATATTTCCGCATCATCGATGGCACTTTTTTCAGGGTAATAAAATGCTAATTAATGAAATATCATAAATCATCATATATAGTTCGTAACTTCAACTTACATAATTTAACATCTTGATCCATGAACAATGCACCACTGCGGCGCCTTCCTCTGAAGTTTAGAACTACATAACATTGCCTGTTCAATATCTAGTCTCCTGGTAGAAATGAAGTAACTTTGTATACACAAACACAGATATGTCCCATCCATATATAGTAAGAATCCATTGATAATAAGGTTGTGTTTTCTTATCGACGGCAAGATGACCATGAGCAATCAGCCTTCCTTAGGGCCCATCCATAGCCTACTTTTTTGATACTGCTGCAATGTAGGCAATGTTTCCGTGTATATATACTAATATCGAAAGTTATAATCAAGCAATAAAAGTATGCACGGAGGCCGTGCCAACATTGCGGTAACATTGCCAACAACCCGTCTGCACCAGGCCATGAACATGTTAAGTTTATAGAGTTTATAATTGGTTTAGTGTTTGAGTATCCTTTGATTAGAGCGAGGTTAAAGATGGGCTAACAAACTATTATAATGTTGTTCCTAAAATACCGTACCCTAAATATAAACCAATATTGCCAAAAATTCTTACATGTTCACTGAAAGCCTCAATTATTTTATTAACGCTATTATAGATGGTTATGGTTATATACTGTTGTGGACACAAAAATACGAAAATGGATGTTAATGTGATGCTACAATCTTCATGCATCCACAAATTCAGCAATCTCACATTCCATAAAGGAACATTCCACATTTCTGTAAGCCTATACATAACATTTCAAAATTCAGTATATACCGATATGTTATAAAATACCGGTACATTACTTTATGCGGCATCTGGTTTGCTGATTGGGTCCTGCAGTCCTAGGAAATCCTTGTAAAACTTTTCACAGGATGCACATGAAATGGCAAGTTATTGCTTGTGAGACATTATGGAACAGAGCACAATAAATCAGACTTCTATGATCAATACATTATCATATAGTATCAAATGTAGCCTACTACAAGAATTATCGGCTTGCATGAGTTACCGATTAGCAGCGGGTCGATCAATTCCGTCTGTCGGTGATATTACAGCCGTGTCAGTATAATCATATAATCGAATTCATTATATCGCATCAGCAGTTCATGATGATCGAGACTATTGCTGTTTATTAAATATAGCACTCAAATACCAAGCTCCCTGCCCTTCCGGTACTCATGATAGAGACATCTCACAGTCCACGCTGTTAACGTTTCCAACTATGAACTAAACCATTACTGTGATAATTCGTGTCCCTCCGCCATTGCTACATACGGTGATCAAATTGAATTAAACGCGCTGCGCATGAGCAATGCTCGCCAAATAGAAGAAGGCAGGCTTCTGGTTTTATGTTTGGATGAATCTGAAGCAACAGGCGTGTTCGACTCCATTATCGATATAGCCGAGAGGATTGCTTACTGCGTTGTTCCGTGATTGGAATAGTCATCACAATCCCATCATGACGATTATCAAGTTCTGATATCGGAATATTTCACATGCATTACGAGTATTTGCCCCTGATGTGGGCATTTTCGACCCAGTAATGTCACAATAAAATAAGCCACTGTGTCTCTGTATCGCACATTATATCGAGCCTCTTTAGCACTGTGCGACCGCAATGATCGACAGCCGGGCTTGTGAAGTTCCACGCGATGAGAAAGTTACACCATATCAACATTCACGGTTTCACTCCACTAGATTTCACTTGTATCATGACTGTATTCAACACAACTTATTCAGCATTGACTGCAGAATAATGCACATTTGAGTTCATAGAAACGATTTCCCAGTAAGGACATCCAAATCAACTCCTGTGTTGGTGGCATCCAGGCATCACACTATTATGACATCCACTGGAATGGTCATTGGTGACTGGCATAGGAGCACTCTTAAAGTTACTTCCTCTGGGGGTCTCTTGGAGTTACATAATTGGACGTCAATTTGTGACCTACTGAGCAAGTCCTCAGTCACTAAAAGTGGGACGTGGGACGACTGGGCACAATTGTGGACGTACCCGTAAGTCCGTGGGAGATCGGGTGTTTGCTGGGTAGGTATGTTTCTAGACTACTTACACTTCTATGTAGCGTGCTTTCATACAAATCTGCTTACTTTTATAACCTTATATGTTATGAAGTTAAGATTAGTTTAATGTTATGTTTGTATAACCTTGACGAGTGCTATTGTCTCACTCGATTGCCATCTTTAAATCATGGCTATCTCAATGAAGTTGAATAAATTTATGGCTTCAGAATGCGCTAATTAGACCATGTCGTTATAACGCTAGGGTTCGCGTACAGGCAGGGAGAGTGTTTGAATAATTAGAGCCCGGCGAATCTCGCGCCTGCGGCTATACTTCGTTCGATTATTTTCGTCTTGGGATTTGCGTATAGATAGATAGATAGATAGATAGTCTTTTATTCGTCACATCAATAAACAAAGAAGTATATGAAACAAATATTGCAGTATAGACTGGGAGACGACGAGGGGCCGTTAGGCCTTCAGAGTCAGTCGCCACCCGTTTGGTGTGTTTGATGCGTGTAACATATATATTAAATCTCACACATATACGTAGAGTCAACATTTAGTAAATATACTATATGCTACTGAAGCTTCGCACGCCGGCGGCTATAGTTCGTTTGATTATTTTCGCCTTGGGATTCGCGTATATGCTACTAAGCTGTTACGACTTTAGAAAATTCTACAAGACTATTCGGAGCGCGCACATGCAAGTGATTTGTTTTCGTAGCTCCGAACTGGAGAATCGCTTGCCTGCGTCTAATGAAAATAAGTCTTAAAATGTTGAGGCTGCAGAGACCGTAACTTGTATACATAAAATCAAGTTTAAGAATATGGACGGATGAATTATCTCTGACCAATAGAGTAATATAACCGCCTATAGTTTGGTGGGGTATTGCTATAATGCATATCCAAACAATCGTTGCAGACTCTGAATGTTACCTAGGTCCTTATCACAAAAAATCATGCATCAGAAGCGTAGGGATTGATATTATCAAGTCGCAGCGCTCAAAATCGCATTTTATATTAAGTAATTAATTAGTGATGATGTGTAGAATTTTGATATTAATAATATTATCCGGAGAATATAGCCTTGCATAGACATCATAGTTTTCGCATTTATGTATAATCTGAATAGGAATTTAAATACATAGTCCTAAATACACAGAATACAATATGTGTCGATTCTAGCCAAGGTGAGTTTTGACGCGGCAATCATAAGTCCTAAAATGTGGAAACTGCAGAAACCGTAACTTATACACATAAAATCAAGTGTAAAAAATATGGACGGATGATATTAGTCCTAAATACATATAATACAATATCTGAGAAAAGTATCAAGATGCGGCAATCAATGCAGCGATGATATAGCAATGGATGGATGATGTGGCGCTATAGGCGTGGCGCTTGATGATGAGGCACAGATGACGTAGCAGATGAATGTACCCTTAGGGTATGAAAATGAGCGTGGCAATTAGGATGACGTGGCGCTCTCTGATTGGCCTGCGTATAACGATACCAACTACACTACTTAGAGAAGTCATTGATTTTGAACCGATTAACGAATATAGAGGCAAATATACACGGAGGAAGGCGTTGTATCGTTCACATATACGTATAACTCTTGAACTACGAAAGTAATTCCACAGCCTCATTTTATTGTTACCAGCGAAAATAGAGAATATAGGAGAAACAAATTGATAACATGCATTACACTACCCATATACATTACATATTCATGTGATAGAATTCGAGCCTGCGGCCTGCGCCAATGGTTGACGAGTATATAAACAATTCGAATTCAAATTAACAGAAAACTATAGAGGTTTGGTTAAGCTAACAGAGATAGGTATTTTGCTAATAAATTACTTTACTACTAATTTACGAGAACGTAATCTCTAAGCTCCAATCACTGCGTTTATGGTCAAATAAACTGTGAGAAAGCAATGGAGGCACAATAAATCACACGATCATTGAATGAGTGGTCGCTCTCACAGGTTACATGGGAGTTTCGCGAACAATCGGAATATATGCAAGATGCATGGATTTTTATTGACACCGATTACTTGATGACTTGAAATTGACTCGTGAATTTTGCTCCGAGTCACGAGTCAATCCACATTTCTGATGCGCCGAGTCGAGTCGAGAAAAATGACTTAGGTCAAGTCAAGTCATACGAATAGCGTGACTCGAGTCTGACTTGAGTCAAGTCGTGACTTGAGTCATCCCAACACTGTTGTATACTACGCGAAAATTCGGTCTAGCAGTGAATAGTGACGTTATTTGCAATTTGCACTCAGAAAATTTCAAATTTCTGCTGCAACCATAGTCTTTAATACACATAAAACAAAATCATAGTCTTGCATAAACATCATAGTTTTGAAAATTTTTGTATAATCTGAATGTTATTTTTCTCTCGAAAGCAAGTTATTATCAAGTCTCGGAATGTAATCGCTCTTACAAAATGTACCCTTAGGGTTATGTGGGCGTGACGATCAGGATGACGTGACGTTATTTGATTGGTGCGTCTATAACTCGGGTCATCCTACTACTAATCTTGTCATTAAATGTTTAGTTTTAAAAGTAGGTTACGATAGGTTTGGAGCAATAATAAATCCATTGTAGACATGACAGATGTGAAACAGCGAATGATTGTGAACGTTTAGAACTAAGTATATACCCGACAAATATCTAGTTGTGATATGCTTGCAAAAATGCCGAGTCTTCCTGCTTTTATGGACAACAAAAATATCAGTTATCATCAAACTGGTGCAGCAGACCACGTGAGATTGATCCTGGAAACAATTTTGTATGCTTAGAAGATGATATCTCCTTATTTTGGAATCCTGAAGAAGTGCAATTTAGATCAATGTTTGGCTTGATTCAAGCATTAGTCGTAATGCAGCCAGTAATGATCTACGATTGATCTATGGTAAGCTGAAGTCAGACAAGCAACATGTAGTTTTGATGGTCCTATACCAGCATAGTCTGTGCTTACATTTAGATCTCTTTCTGTGGTACGATTGAAGACTTTGACAGCACTTATGGGTAGATTCATTATGCTGTACGAATCTGAAGTACACGGCCAATTCAGCCCATCCTTTAAGCATTCCAGACTTTAATTATATACCACTACAAGAGCCTAATAAGATCACACAAAACATGGTGTCATTGTTAAATTTTATAATTGTATTCAATGAGGGTATACATCTCTTCTGAAACCAGAAATTCGTATGTTACATCAAATGATATAATACTCCCATAAAATCAATTTCGACGAGTTGGTTGAATAGGATAAATAAGCAGCTTTCGCTGACTACATACGTACAGCTTATTTTGGTCTTGATATTGTTTGATTGCGGGTCAAGCACCAAACTTTTGTAACAAATCAAGTGAAAATTTTGAGATTGGCAGGGTGCATGTTCCTTTCGTGTTGATTTTTTATGCTGCCATTGCCATGCATAGAGTTGCTCAACGTTGAAATGCAAAGAATGTCAACAGAAGAGGTTATAATGAGGTGAAAATTGTTTTATATGTGAAAAGGTTCACAGTGCTGAACCCACCAAGGGTCGTTTGAGAACGCGAACCTCTAATTTTCTGAAGTTCACGCACAGAACACGAACGTGCGGGGCATGGGGGATGTAGCATCGCTGAGAATCTTGGCTACGTAAGCTTATGTGACGTAATATGATTGAAAGTACTAATGCGTGTAATGAAGCCGGTATATTTTAATATATTGCATTAGATGTATCGATATGAAAGTACACGGGACCATTTCATTCGGATTCTATGCATCATGATCATTGGATATTTCACTCTAAACTTGACCATACTACCAATATTAGCATACATAGTAAATGCTGAAAGCAAAGTATGGACGATTAACAGTACCAAGGCATCATGCCACAGAAACGGTGAGTCAGAAATACTTACATACAGCTGTTCTAGCGCAGGCTTGTTATACGTCCACATTTTGCCGGATATTTCCAGAATTTTAGTGTTGAACCCTTCCCCCAATAATAATGCAAATGGAAAATTTGACATCCATGAACGCTCCCACATGACGGGCTATGGTGAGTGATGGATAATACACATATCATCGCTATGACAAGCCCACGCGAACCTTGCATTCGTTGCACTATAGCAAGAAAAGCAATCATTTAGACCAGTGGTTCCCAACCTTTTTCGACTCACCGCCCCCTTTTGAAGCTCCAGACCGATCATCGCCCCAAATATTGAGAACATGAAAACAGCACTTCGTCAGCCCCCTCCCGAAAAAAACGTTGGTATTTGGCCCCATAGGGCGATAAAGCAAACCTCAGACCCCCTCAGCCAGTGGGCTTTTTTCACTACATATCTGTTGTACCCTATTTCATGTACTGCTTGGTGAGTAACCGCATTTCGCGTAAACGCGCGAAGCGCGAAAATATGGTCGATGTGGTATGTTGGAAAAGGTCGTACCCCTATATAATAATTAAACACCTTCGGCTGAATCGTTGTTATAGTGACTTCTTTACATGATGCTGTTTCGTGACCTCTTATATCAGGGTTGTAATGGCTCGAGTCACGATTTTTTGATGACTCGACTTGCCTCGTGTCATTTTCGCAAAATTCGGAAATGACTCGACTCGACTCGAGTCATTGCGCATGACTCGGACCAAGTCATATGACTCGATACTCAAACGGCCAAGACCGACATTTCATCGTAATTTCGAAGAATAGTTAAGTTACCACATTATTGGGATTTCGTCTATTGGTACTGGTACTCAGAAATGCGACGAGAAACTTCTAAAAGTGAGGAAAATTAGTATATTATAAATGCGAACCATTCGATATCACCAAGCAGAGTTATAAAAGTGGGTTAGCAAGACTTGAACTGGAAATTGAGCATTCAACACAATGACTTGGACTCGAACTCGAGTCATAATACCATGACTCGGACTCGACCCTCTGATCGCTGACTTGGACTCGGACTTGACTCGGTGGTGAATTGAAGATGACTCGACTTGACTCGAGTCAAAACTATAAAAATGAGATTGACTTGTGACTCAAAGCCTTGTGACTTGGTTACAATCCTGTCTTATATCTGATATGTCAGAAGATATGGAAATCGTCAAAATGTACGAAACTGACAGATGCACATGATTTCATATTGGTATTTCTTTACTGTCAAATAATTTCTTCCTTGTGGGATGAAGTTTGTTCTATAGGGTTAATATCGCCAGGACAGGAACATTCGACGCCAGCCAATAAGGAGCCTATAGACAATTACACATATGCGTATATATATCGAAGTTTTCGGTCAGCACAATGGCATTCACTTCGGACAAAGTCTTCTCGCTGCTGATCGTTCTGGCACACTTCTCGGAGTCGCATGTTACATGGCCGCCAACTTCATATATCTTGGTGCGTCGGGGCGCAGCAATGGCCGACGCCGAATTCTCCCATTTCCATAAATCATGCTTATTTTTGTTGGGTGACTAGGACCCCACCATCAAGAAACATGAAAATATTAAATCGAGCGCGGCGCGAGAACTTTTGATAAAGTCACATGATCTCTATTATTTATGTTAATTCACGAAATAAATTCCGACTTCCTTCGATTTCGGGCTCCCACTCCCAATTAAGGGATTTGGAGTGCGGAAGTTACGGTCCCGACTCAAATATAGCAGTGTTAACGCGGCATCGCCCCCCTATCGCCCCCTTCATTGTTTTCGCCCCCGATCGTCCCTTTCTTCCGTTTTACGGTTTCCGGTTTCCGGCGACTTCGCCCACGTTGGGAACCACTGATTTAGACGGAAATATCACGCCTGTAGAGCCGTGTGTAAGAGGAGGCAAATGAGATCGTATATTTTCTATCGTCAAGATCAGTAAATAAACATTGTGAAAACCTTCAATTAGTAATATTATTGATATTTTTAATCGATGTTGTTGAATAACTCATTTTGAACATATTTACATACCGAATAGCTCAATTTCCATATTTATTCGTAAAAAATGTAATGCGAAATTAGAGGTTATGCATAGGTGCGACACAGACGATTATATCGTGTTCACGTATGACGGCGTAATCCATCATGAACAGCTCAGAATTTACAATTATTTACCCAAGTGCTGTTGTCGTACTAATCCAAAAAATGCTAATACTGATGATTAGGGCGTTTTTTCTGACATGTCAAAATTTGTCAAAATTTTGTCAAAATTGTAGCGTTAGGTGAAAATTTGTCAAATTTTTTCATAAAGTCAAAAAATTTTTGACGTCTGAATTTTGTTTGTATCGTAGATTTTGCACTATCGGTGAACTTTTAATGTGATATTTTACCGCTTTTAGCCTATTTTATAGGCCTACCGTTGTAAACGGCTAATCGTCTGCTCATTATGAATCATAAACGGTCAAATAAAACAAATAATAGGTAGGCATGGTGTTATGGTCAACGTACCGCAATATCCTAACTGAAGAAAGTTAGCTTGTGCATTGCCTCATTCTCATATTAAGAAGAGCATGATGAAAAATTGTAATGTAGACAACATTGTCAAAATGAAGCAACACGTTGTGGGACCAGCCGTGTACGCACAACTTGAGTGTTGTCGGCCAACAACTGCTGCTGTTGAACGTTCTTGGCAAGCTTCTTAGTAAGGACGTGCAGTCCGTGCACTTTCTACCCAAGAATGTTGCTCTCGTTGTACTACAAGATATTTTAAATAGTTCTACCATAATACATATTGTAACCACGGGAATTCTTCATAGGGCCAGATTTCGTTAAAATATTGTTTTTTTTTCATGTAAAAAGTTGCCTGTTCCTAAGTCAAAAACGTTTTTTCAGGCCAAACTACTTCGTTAGGACAGTCAGTTCCAACCAGAAATGAAGATAGGTGGTACGATTTTAACATTATGTGTGAAAACACCTAATTTGCATATCTTTGGTCGAAATTAAGTTTTTTTAGGTTAAAAAAGTCAAAATTTTGATTTTTTGGGTCAAAATTTCCTTTTTTTAGGTAAAAATAACCGCCCTACTGATGATATCAAAGCATTAGATCCTCTCATAATGGCCAAAGAATTTGAAATTAGGTCTTGTTAGTGCAAGGACGACGCAGAAAAAATTAACCATGTGCAGATTAAGTTAATCCATTGGTTGTTTGCTAACAACCTGAGAATCACTGCGCAGGGAGAAACGCAGTTTCGAGTTCGCAAAACAAAGGCGTAGCATGACTCTTGTAGTTGCAACCGCCAAAAAGTAATACAGAGCAAACTTTCTCCCTTGATTATTGCAACTGTTCTGATCACTACTAGGATGACGATATGATATATGACGACTTTTCAACATATGCTACAGATCTGCCAGATTTGTAAATTTTTTATTACGCAATTGATGACGTTTCGAGATGCTTCCTGCCATAGGATAGCCTTTAAAAACAAATGAAATAGCACATCT
This sequence comes from Botryllus schlosseri, assembly GCF_051294905.1. NCBI lineage: Eukaryota > Metazoa > Chordata > Ascidiacea > Stolidobranchia > Styelidae > Botryllus > Botryllus schlosseri. Next base: position 7,970,796 of record NC_137246.1, read on the forward strand.
CACGGTGACTACGTAGAGTTCTCCAGGCCTATATTTGAAATGATACTATAAGTAGGCCTGGCTGGTTTCAAGCTGCACCCAACAGGCTAATATGCACAATAACCACCATGTAAGTGACTCATGAAAGATGGATGCCCCAAGCTTAATTGGTCACCCCACCTCATGGTAACCTTCTTCATGTGCGTTTTACTACTCCCAAAGTCTAGTATCTGAATAAATCATCGTCTGCCTTAACAAAACGTGGTAGGCTACTTAGTACATGTACAGCTAAAACCAACAGCTGTTTTATTATGATTGATATGAATGCAGATATATCGTATTTTGAGAAAGATTGTACCTCCAGATGCGATTTCCATTCCCATGAGCTTGATAGAAGAAATTCCATTCCAACATTCCATTCCATTCCAACAAACGATTTTTCTTCAGCCGTTGAATAAATATGCGGCAATGAAATATCAAAGGAAAATATGCAGGTCGTCATAATTCCTCGAAGACATGTGCACGTCACGAAACTTGTAGATAACCGCTAATCACTTATGGCAGTGATTCTTAACCTCGGGGGACGCAAACAATTCACAAAGTCTGTATGCATTCTGACCAAACATGTGTTTGACAGCCATTCTGAGAAGACAATTGTTGAAGATGATACTTATTTCGTATTCAAGACAGCTCGCCATATTCAAACTCCAGCAGTCGCGCTCAATGGATGATAGGCTGATTTCAACTTCATTTGAGCAAATTTTTGATATTCATTGAAGATTTATAGCAATTCCCACGTGTAAGTCATTCATTAAATCATACCCTTGGTAGTAGCCTAACGCTCGGTGCATAGGGTAGCTGTTGTTAATAGATGGTGAAATGCACTGCCTAATAAAGACTTGGTTGCAATATAGGTTGCCCGGTTTTGCCCTCAATTAGGCTACCCTAAATCAACACAATTTAAATCAATTCCAAAAATGACCAAATTCAGCATGGCAGTACGGAACGACGCCGTGCTCTCGGTAGTCACTACCCGCATTAGGATAAGTCTCAATGGAACCTACCTCTATGAATAAATTGATGTCATGTTCAATGTTTTTTGCTATTTTCAAACAAGATTGGGGAAATAAGAAATGTTAAAGACTGAATAACTGGAATGCAGATTTAAACCTGGCGTAAGACATATCATGTAGATCAGGGGTGGGCAAACTTTTGAGCTCGCGGGCAGCATTCAACATCTGAATCCATTCGCGGGCCGCACTATATAAAATTTGGATTATAAACCAAAACGCAATATTGGTATTTCTATATGGTGAGGGCATGGAGATGCTTATTTAAAACAAACCCAGCATTTCTTTGATGATCTCGTACATGAGCCAGAAACAGGGGCGAGCTTTCATAGGCTGGTCGACCTCAATAACCAATTTGTTAAAACAATAGACCAGTGGTTTTTCGGTGTCAGGGCCAAATTTAGAATTTCAGAGCACGACCGGGGCCGCACGAATACCAGGGCAATTAAAACGAACCCAAATGTCATCGAAAATTGGCATTGTTCCGATCAGCCACTTGACTCCATTGGCCATTGTTATGATCATTGTGTTGCTGCGCTCCCATCGTTCAGGACAGTCGACCTTTGGAGGCTATTTTGAAGTAGTTTTATTGCCCTGGCGAGATTCCAATTTGCGTTTTTGGAATCAGTGCGAAACTAGCTTTCGATAAAGACCGGACCTATCAAATTATGCGGACGCTTCGGTCGTGAGCTATAGGACTACCAATATGCTACTTTCGGGGCGATTTAGGGAGTCAGGTTTTATCGCCTGGACGCATGAAGTGCTAAAATTTTATGTAATTGATGATTGAATCGGTCAATATGATCGGAAATTGCATATATATTGCCATCAATTTTTATCCTCTCTCTGCTCACGTAATCATTTTTACAGGTAGAGCCGAGGGAAGTGTGTTTAAAAAGGTAGCACCCCTCACTAATATTTGAACATCTTCGGACGTATATACCCGTTGGCAGGAACGAAACAGCACTTCGTCAGCCCCCCCTCCAAATAAAATAGTAAACTTGGGTCTTGGTCTCCCATAGGGTGATAAACCTATCCCTATCACCCTGTTTGCTTTTCCCACGAAACCAGTTGTATTGCTAAGCGAGCCAGCGCGAAGCGCGAAAATTTTCGAAAATTCATGATAAAATCGGTCAATATGATCGCGAATTGCATAGATATTGCTATCAATTACTTGTCCTCGCTGCTCACGTAATCAAATTTACTGTTAGAGGTGTCTTGGAAACTGTAGGGCCCATTAGTATGATTCCGTAACATGTTATTTCGTGACGTCCTGTCTGCTATATCAAAAAATATAGAATCGCCCATACAGGCTTCTAATCTAAGAGACGAACACGATTTCAAATTGGTATATCTTCAGTGGAATATAGATTTTCCCTGCGGGATATGGCATTTGTTTCGTGAGGTTGAGATTGCCAAGACAGTATTTTGTATATATAACGACATTTTCGGTCATCATAAGGGCAGTCCTGTCCGGCCAAGGTTTTCGCGCTTGGTGTGTCGTGGCACGGTAAAGGCTAACGCCGATATGCCCAATGCCCATTTCTATAAATCTCGCGCATTTTTTCATGGGGATGCATGAGTACCCAAAAATCAAGATACTTGGCAGCATGAAATCACGCCTGCAGCAAAAAAAATCGAAAAACATGCATAAATTTTCCAAAAAATACTCTTTAATTCATGCAAATTCACGAAATAATTTTAAGCCCCGTTCGAGCTCCCCCACCCCTTCATTTGGGGTTTGGCGTGCGGCAGTTACAGTCCTGTCATTACCTATATCTACAGCTACTGCTCGCTCAATTGGACGTAACGATAGCAGTCTACTCACGACTTTCCTGCAATCTTAATTGAAAACTTCAGACTCGAAGCCAAGCTAGTGTATTTTATAACGATAAATTTAATTTTTTGTCATAACTCGATTTCCTAATATCTTTGGGGGCCGCAAGAAGGCTAGCTGGGGGCCGCATGCGGCCCTCAGGGCCGCACTTGGGAATCACTGCTATAGAGATTAGAGTCATCAGTCCCGATTCTTAGAATAAGATTGAAATTGAAATCCGTCAGCAGCGATCTGTTCATAGATTTGTTCATTCATTTTGGTTCAATTCCAGGACACACAATGCTGACAGCATCATAAGCATGTAAGCTTCAAACACACTTCTACAGTATGTGGATAAAATATAAATACCCAATTCTAGGCATACAGAGAACGAATCTACCTAAGAAAAGCACGAATCGTTTTTTATAGGCACATCACTGAAAAAATTAAAACTAGAGTTGCCAATCTGAAATCACACTCGTGATCCGAATTACGTCAATCTCGTTTTAGGATTTCCGTGATTTTTAGCAGTTTCAACCTTTAAACTTCGTGGGATTTAATATCGGACTGTCGCGCCTAGCATTAAACATAAAAAATATTATAGGAAGTATTTACCTTAGAACAGTGGTTCTCAAACTTTGCAAGAGACGCCCCCTTATGATGGCGAAAGATTTCGCGTCCCCCTTATCGTCATATCACAAAACGCAACCAGGATGCTATCAAACCTAGCGGGTAGTGTGATGGCATGGAAGGCTACGAATGTCGATGACATATTTTTAAATATAAAATTCTGACTAAATATAGAATAGCAACTGTGAATTGGATGTTTGCGCCTATCTTCAGATGCTTTCACCTCCTCAAGGTAGGGGCGCGCCCAGTTTGCAAACCACTCACTTGAAACCATCACGATGAAATATATTAAAAAGTTTAATCAAGTCCCTGCATTAATTCGATTTTTAGTACGCATTTTATCAATATTTGAAATAAGTGTCTTCAGACTCTCGCGGGCCGCACAGAACGGTGCTATTAGATCACTGATGAGCAAGATGCGGCCGTATATGGGAATTTGTGCGGCCGTCGATACCTAATTCAATTAGTATGTGTTGGCGGCCGCCGACTTGCAAATGGAAATTACGAATTCACTCCCAAATTTTTTTTGGAGATTTTAATCCATCTTGAAACTTTCTTCGCGCCCCGCGCAATTCAACATAAGTTCATTATTCAATTTTATTATGGCATCACCATTTTCAAACTGAGACGGATCGGAATCGTGTGCTGCTCGCGAAAGAAATTTGTTGATGGTACATTTGGGCGATTTCAATATATTTCCACTATTTCCGCTGCCAATACAATCGACAATCCTGATGGGGGGAACCACGAACCACGACTTTCCTATTTGGCGTCATATATGCCCATTTTCACTCGAACCTCTCCAGTATCTTAGCTGAAAAAGCTGTAAAGTAGGACGAATTGCCAAAAAGTAGGGCATTTAGGCTTCATCGGAGGATACTTTCAAAAACCTGAAAAATGCGGACAAACATAGTATGATTCGCATTCTTGTATATTTCAGACTTTCTATTTTTATTTATGAGTTAATATATCTTGGTTTGATCGAAAAACTTTTGGAGGAATGATTTCTCGAAAGATTTGATTGACCATTTTCAGATTGTATTATGGGTAAAGAAGTGGTTAAATTTTTTGAGTTACCAAGTAGAAAGCTACAGATATTATGGTATGATTGATAGGGTAAAAAGTACATGAAGGCCTTTTTCCAGCCCACGGGGAAAGCATCATTTAGATCAGATCCAATACGCGGCCCACGAGGTCATATTTTGCGGCTCGGGACTTGATTTGAGATTTTGGAATAAAACTAAGGAAACCATTTTAAAATGCTGGAATTGACTACAATTTTAAAGTAAACTATTGTGCACAGCATCACTATTCGTCACTAGCTAAAACGGCTTAGATGATCACGACAGCATTCCATCGAATGAGAATAATCAGTTGATATGAATGGGCAGGGCATATTGCCTTGACGTGGATTAGCTCAAACACTGCATAGCGAAGTAGATCTCAAACTGAGCGCGTATGTGCGCGTGAAAGTATTTGGAGCGGGCGAGTAGCGTGCGATGTACTCGTTGTTATTTGTGATATTCATGGCGTCTGTCGACTACTATAGTCATTCACAACAGATCGATATTTTTTCACTTACATTCCGGAATTGCCACTTATAGCACGGCCCACTTCAAGGCTTTTGTATGACACCGCTTACGCGTATGAGATGGGAGGAGGAGCCTAGATAAACCTCAAACACTTAGGTTTAGGATTTAAAAAGTCGATCTCGGTGGGACTTGAACCCGCAACCTATTGGTGTTGTAGCGACTGCGCTATCTCACTATCGTAATGTTGGATACTTCAAATTCAAAGTTTGTGTATAGTCCTAAATTAATATTAAAAGCTTCTCTCATCAAATGTCACAACCTTCCATGCCACCAAACTATCCGTTGGAATGGTTTGCATTCTGGTTGCATTTTGTGATATGACGATAAGGAGAAAGCGAAATTTGTGTATATCAGTGGTTCCCACCCTTTTTCGAACCATCGCCCCCTTTTCAAGCTTAACACCGATCATCGCCCCCCAGATTCTGTGTACCGAAAAATGGGCATACAAACTGTAATCACCGGCAGGTTGACTAAGAAAAAAAAAGTCATCTTTGTCCGCTCAGAGATCAAAATAACGTTTTTCTCTCCGCATTGCTAGGTGGGTGACTAAAAAAAAAAGGTCAGCCGTTTTGTCGCGTCATCGACCCCTTGGCTAATTTCGCCCCCTGTCGCCCCCTTCGTCATTTTCGTCCCCTGGGCCGCCAAATCACCCCCTGGGGGGCGATATCGCCCACGTTGCGAACCACTGGTGTTTATTATTGGTTATCTAAAAAAGTTTCTGAACCACTGGCTTAGGGCTTCTCCACAAGATAAAGCTTTACGTGGATATGGTCTTTCAGCTAGGGACGTGTCTCGCTAGCCCCAATATAAATTCCTTAGTCGCTGAAAAGCGTTTCCACGCAATATTCAGAGTTCAAAATAAAATGACATTGATAATAGTGATTTTTTGTTGTATTTGTATTCATTTAATAAAATTCCTTCTTTTGAGGTCATTATACTTATCGTCTATGTTAGGCAGCACGGCGTTGTACTGACGTAGAGTTTTGAAACGTGGTTGCCTAGTATATAACGATATTGAATTCATTCGGCCCGTTGCCGCAACCAATTTTGAAAAGTGACCCGCGACCCGTTTTGAGTTGGCTACCCCTGATTTAGATCAGTGGTTCTTAACCTTGCCCCCAGCGCCCCCCAGGGGGCGCTGGCGATTTTGAAGGGGCGGAAACGGTCAGGGGGCGATATGGGGGCGCTGGGCTCCAGAGGGCGATAAGGGGCGATGAAGAAAAATGGTTTCACCGTAGACGATGTGGTAGTGGGGCATATCCTTAATGAGTATTCAGAACGAATTAACATTCTACAAAACATGTCAAATCCCAGAATTTTTGGCCGCGCTACGCGACGATGTTTACTACATATGTTTTCATAAATGTAGCAGCTTATTATAATTCATATAAAAAGAATTGCGCGTACTTTTAGATCGCTAATTTCCCGTTATTTGAAACACTGTCGTCACGCTTGCTAGGATTATTTCCAATAAATTTATCGAATTAGGTATCATATCCGGCAGCACACAGCGTATGAAAATCGAAGGGTGCACTGTATATCACTTTTGATTGAGAGTGAGAGCCCCTTGTACATAAAATAAGTTTTGAAGATTTGTTTTTATGAATACCTACATATACTTGTATTTGAAAGCTGCAAAGTCAAATCGTCAGAATATTTCTTCATCGTATTGTCAATCGCCAGTGGGAATTTGGAAGGATTCGAACCACAAGCTTTGAGACCGTACCCGATTGTTATTATAACAACCTTGATTTGCCACGGAATATATCACACACAATTATTATATGGTTTATTATAGTCGAATGGTCTTCGAGCGCAATTAAAGCGCGAAATATTTCCAATACCAAAGTCCCAAAAACAGCGGCTGAACTTTGACCTCTTAGCAAGACCGAAACTGCAGCAACACTGACCCCGATTCAGTTAGCTCGAAGGGTGCCCTAAATTATTTCGGTGAATGAACATAAATTAAAAATTATGTTTTGACGACTCCGCGGAGAATACGCATAATTATAGAAAAAAGAAATGGGCATTTCGGCATTGGCCATTACCACGACACGATGCACGAAGACATACGAAGTTACGGTAAATATGGGAATCCGAGAAGTATGTCAAAGAGATCGTCAGCGAGAAAACCTTAGGGGGACTGACGACGTGCTTTAACGGCCCTCCATCTCTCCCATTGACTTCATTACAGTCCTCTCAATATGAAATGGGGGGGGGGGGCACTGAAGCACGATGATTTTTGAAAGGGGGCGCTGGAGGAGAAAAGGTTAAGTACCACTGATTTAGATGAAAATACCGGGCAAGGCTCTGCAAATGCAGAGAGGCCGGCGAACTCGTCATTTGGTGAACGATTCGGCATGTATCGATAAATATCATCTAACTGTATGGTATGCACAAGCACATGAATTAATAGTTCCAACAGGGACACTCAGAGAGAGAGAAAGAGAGAGAGAGAGTTAGTTAGTTGGACACCCCTAGCAAGTTAATCCGAGGCATTGGTTATCAGCACATTCGAACCCTAAACCTAACCCTGAATTTCATGATTTGGCAGTTACGGTATTCATTTTCACTATGCATTGGTCTGTGATTATTCCAAATAAAAGTGATTGTCGTAGGATTAATCAATCGAAAGCTACTTTCAATCTGTCCTGGTCGCTGAAAATACATGAAATCATCCTTAGAAATAGGGAATGGATGGCATTGCATTGAACTTTCGCAGCGTGATGATATGATTATTACCGGTACACTATTAAGTATACACGCACTCGCCCCGATTGTTTCATTGCGATGTGTCGATGGTGTCGCGAGGAAAATAACATGTTTTTTGTGCGATTCGCAGTATTGACCAAGCAACATGTGTATTATGAACTGTTGTAAATTCAATATCAAAGGCTTCAATGACTGTATGAGTGTATTCGACGACTATCAGGCTCCACTTTCACAGCTACCTCGTGTCTTTTGAGTGAAATATAGGATCTGGGTTTTTCTGGGTTTATTTCGCCTCTACATCTGGGTTTTTCCGAAATATCCCAGTGGCATCTCTGGATACAGCCCAACACTTCCTTGGACACGGTCAATTCAATTCTTTCCTTGTTAATCATCGAAATCAGACACCCACTCAGCCTAAGCAATGTAAAATGGAAACATGCACAGAAGTGAAAGAAGATAATACAAAAGGACATGAAACGACAATAGGTGATATGTGTCGGAAGGCAAGATCAATTTATCAGGTCGTTGGGTCTGGTAAACTTGAGGGCTGACCATCATTTATGATTGTTAAAGTGTTGGTCGGGAACATTGAGGACTCAAATCTTCGCAAGGCCACAAAACAGAAATAGATCGACCAATTCAATACGTTCCACCAAGGGGGTGCATATCGCATTACACCATGCGAGTCTGCAGTTGAGAAATTCGATGCATATGTATTTAATCATTGTATATACGCTTTCAAACCTCATTTTCGGTGCCATAACTTGCTGTAGTCCTTTCAAATTACAATTTCGATTATATTGTCTATGACGTCACAAAGTTACAAACTTTTTCGGCCTGAAAGTCATCTTCCCTGTGATGTCTCAATACGCGTATGTGTTTGAATCCAGAATCGCTTGGCGTTATTTTCATTTCAACACCTGAAGAAGAAGATGTGATCCCGCGAAAAAACCATTATTCCCCCAAGGCATGTCTGAAACACGAGGTTTGTTCATTTAGAAAAGTCATATTTTCCACCGTGAAGACTATATTTAAAAAAAAATTTGTAAGCTTGCTATATACCCACCGAAATCGCGAGTGATCACGGGTCATGATATGGGGCTGTGAAATGTGACGCAAGGCGCGAGAATTTTCTGAATTACTAATGAATATCGTCGTTAAGATTAGTAGTTTTACATATTACTATCATTAAAAGATCTCTGGTTAAAATTCTTTGCATTTCACCATTTGGGCCACTCTGTGCAAGGCGCTGGCAGCATAAGAAATCAAAACTAAACGAGGGTAGGCCTCAACGATCTCAAAAATTTTACTTTCCTTTTTACAAAAGTGTTTTCAACATATCCAGATTTCCGTTTGTGAATGTCTATGGACTCTGCTGTGAGCTTGATCCGCAATCACACAACATCATGAGCAATGTTCCCTCTAAGCTGCGCACGTGCGCAAATGCGCAGTGCTGAAACGGTCTATGCGCACAAAAAATCTACGCTGCGCACAAAAAATCAGAAATGATTTTTTTTTATAATTATTGCGCATTGTTGTCCAATGGACCATGCAGGCGCGCAGACTCGTGAAAATTAAGATGGAACATTGTCAGGGCCAAATAGTGTTATTAGTGAAGTCTGAAATCGAGGTACAAGTGCGGCCCACAAAGGTAACTATTGCGCTCCGTGAAGAAATGAAATAAGAATTCACAATCACGTGCGCCTCACGGAAGATCCTTTTTTTTAGTATGGTCTCGTACGCGTGAGCGATACTGATATCATTTCAATAGCCCATTATTTTCTGGGAATGGCGAAATAAGAAGATTTAACAAAGTTATAAATAATAATGGGCTAACTCGAAGTTAATCTCCGATTAACTAACGAATAGTCTTCTCCGCGTGGTATGAACATTGCGTAAGATTTACTCAGGACCGTAACTGTCGCATCCAAACCCCACAATTGGAGGGGCCAAGCTCGAAGGGGGTCGAAAATTATTTCGAGAATTACCTTAAATCATGGTGCATTTTTTTTTTTAATTTTTCAGGAATTTTTTTTCCGCTACGCGCGTTTTATTATTGTCAGATATCTGATTATTGGGTACCCTTTCCCAACAGAAATTACGCATGATTTATAGAAATGGTTAGTTGAGCATCGTCCATTACCGCACCATGACGCGTCAAGACACATGAAGTTGAAGGCTATGAAACATGCGACTCCAAGAAGTGCGCCAGAACGATCAGCAGCGAGAAAACCTTGGGCGAAAAAAACTGCCCTGAGGCTGACCGAAAACTTCGATATATACAAATACATGTGTAATTGTGTAATACATGTCCATAGGCGCATAAATGGCTGGCGCCGAATGTTCCTGTCCTGGCGATCCGAGTCTCACAACAAGACAAATGCCATATCGAGGGAACATTATTTTCCAGTTAGGAAATACCAATTTGAAATCGTGTACGTCTTTTACTTTAGTACGTTTTGGCGATTTCAACATCTTTTGACATAGCAGATAGGGGGTCACGAAATAGCATCATGTAACGAAGTTATTAGAGTAACGGGTATGGCCAAAGATGTCTTGTTATTATTTAGAGGAGGACATATCTATTCCAACACACCTCACTGGATCAACTTTACCGTTAAATCCGATTATGTGAGCAGGGAGAGGATAAAAAATGAGAGCAATATATATGCTATTCCCGATCATATTGGCCGATGCAATCATGAATTATATATTTTTTTCGCGCTTAGCGCGATTAGGGACGCTTATACTAAATGTGCACCAATGTAGATGATAAGTGCCGGAAAAGCCTAAAGCCCTGGGGGGTCTGGGGGCGAAGCCATCCAGTAATTAGTTTTATCACCCTTTTGGAGAGTAGTTGCGCACTGTTGTCCGAGGGCCTGCGCAGTGAGTTGGCGGGTTTGCGCGGACTCTTGATAAATAAGAGGGAACATCATGAGTGAAATACGCTACATGTAGGTAAACAGCCAATGATGTTTATTCTACCAATCAATGAAATTCATATAAAAGAGACAGAAGATATTGATTTTATAGGCTCATTATGTCATTTGATTTCGCCGGTGGATACATTTTGCCGACTGTTAAAAAGTCACGATTTACTTCCCAAATGTGGTATAACGTGGCCCCGAGTTGTCGCTACGTATCGTGTACAATATCATATCAATTCATTAATTAGCAATATGAGTTTCACGTTCGGGTTCACGCAGAACGTTTCAAAAATGTTCGCGTTCAGACGAGCCTGAATTTTTCCTGCGTTCAAACCCTCCCTGGTGGCATCGGTAGAGCTTACATCGCACCTCGCTGTAAATTTTTGATAGTCAAAGAAGATAAAATACATTTATACAACGTACGCAGAAAAGAGGTATATATGTGCCGAGCCGGTGAAATTTTAGACATTACCCCACTATTTCAAGTAGAAGGCCTATAGTAATATAATTTGATAACATGCGATATTAGTGTAATTAGCTCACAAACCGAGCTGTAAAGTACGCAGTGCAAATTTAGATGATCAGTGGTTGATAGGGGACAGTTTTAATCAAAATAGATAAGCAAAATCAATATAGAGCATCTTGAAGGTACCAAAGAGGCACAAAACTTTTATATAGCCTACTATTCATAAATCAATTACTGGTCGCTGAATCCAGAAATGACATTACTTTTTCTCGTATTCGAATATAGTTTATATAGTCCTTCACCACTGATGCTGGCTCGAATTGTATCATGTCAATTTGTGAATGGTTAATGTGTTGCATCTTATCAATCTGTTTCTCTTATCTATTTTTTGGCTGGCAACCATAAACTGAAGCTATGCAATTACTTAGGTAGTTTACCAGCTCTACGTACTCGTGAGCGATACAGCGCCTTCTTACGTGTATATTTAACCAAGGCTTTGGAGCCGTAGCCAGAGCCCAGAGCCGGAGCCCGGAGCCGCATCCCCGGAGCAGTGCATATTTACCGGAGCCAAAGCCGGAGCTGGAGCTCTAAATAAAATTCAGCCGGAGCCGGGCTGAAGCCAGGTATTTTAGGGGTAGCTCCGGCTCCGACGTGTTTCATAAGATGCTAATATATAAGCAACAACCATATTTGCCGAGTTCACATAATTCAACAGCAGGCCATCGCGAAATTAAGAATCTTTCCTTCTTTTGCGCTACCTTTTCCGACTGATCATGTTCCTCTGGACTTGACAACAGGGCAGTCGTACGTTCAATGTTCAAATTTCATACATGAGTGCCGATCCTCGGTATGCGGAATATGCCTGTGAATATTGTGGGCATTCGGCATACCCGCAATTTTATCATCAGCACAACCTTGCTGGCCAATTGTATCCGGCTCGAAAATATTGATCACTGTGTATTTCCGTTGCACATGTCGATATGACGAGCACGGGCCGAAAAATTACATCTCATCGCTGCTATGAACCGTATGAGCAAATGCTCGTTCTTTCATGAAATTTCTTTAATCAGGCCGCCAAATTGGACATTGTTTTTGAGTATGCAACTATGCATGCTAATTGGAATTCATTACTGCGCATCATCGTCATTCACTCCAGTCAGGATTTTTGAGCGTAAATAGGGGACGGCAGAAGAGTAGCCCAAAACCCTATAGCCTTTTATGTTGGAGACAAATGACTGATTTGATACTCGATTTCTAATTTGTAATCATCTGTTTCGTAAACTTGTAAATATGCAATATGCAAATATGCACTTCATAGTTTAATTCGTTATGGGCATGGCGCAATGTGCATGGCACAGTGTTTAATTCGATTATTCGATTCGCGTTTCAGCGGTAAAATATATTTTTCCGATGAACTTGATCGACACCGGATGGACTAGTAACGTGTGCACCAATATCGAACGTCAAACTATTGGCCATTTAGTACAAATCGAATTTCTATCGATCACGTCGTTATTTCCGCCCATCTTGCTCTTACTGCAGTTACAGTTGAATAATAATTGCACAATGCACATTTAAGGATTGAATTGAGCTGCAGGCTATGGCTCAATGTTAAAGAGTACAGTACCAGTGTTAAAACGCCACATCAGAATTTCAATGCTGTACACAGCAATCGCACGGAGTATAGTGCGTTCTAGTGCGACTATGAAGTTATCGACAATCAAAAAGTCGGCTATTCATCATGTCGACACAGGCCGGCACGGTGGCCTTATGTATTCGTTGTGGCATCCGCTGTTACTGACGACTGACAGACTCTAGATTACTATAGATAATTAACCTATGGGTAAATTAATTATCTATATAGGCCAGGGGTGACCAATAATCTATAGTTGGACTCGATCGGCTAAATGAGGCGTCTTTTCATTTTCAGGTGGGATAGGTTACAAAGAAAGAATCGTGTGAAAATTAAACTTTTTCTACGTATCTAGTTTATTATAATGTACGACGATTTACTGAAATGTGACTGGACCCTGGATCTGCCAATACGTCGGAACTGATATTTTAGTCATCAACATCCCAAGTGTCGCGGCGAGACTAAACTTATAGTTGATTGGGCTTGCAATCTGAGCAATTCAATTTCGATAATATAACAAAATTTAGATAATAGAGGGGGAAAGTACCTCGCGGGCTACTCAAAACCTTCTCGCGGGCCACATATGGCTCCCAGGCCGCGGGTTGCCCACCTCTGATATAGACAGACACCTTCGATAGTTTTCAGGGCAGGAGACGGAGCTGGAGCCGGGGCAGCGGTAATAATGCGGCTCTGTAGCTGGACCCGGAGCTAATGTATGATAGATTACAGCTCCGGAGCGGGAGCAGAAGCAATGCAAATTTGCGGCTGCTCCAAAGCCCTGTATTTATAACTTTATATTCGTTCATAGGTTCGAAATCAATGACCGCCCAATCTGTATTCAGACAGCTAGCAAAATTCAATAACGAAATCATGCCTCATACACGATAACAGGCAACTTGACTTGAATTGTGACTCAACTCGTGACTTGACTTGACTTGACTCGAGTCAACTACAAAATTCGAGTGACTTGACTTGTCTCGAGTCACCCTCGAATATAAATTGACTGGACTTGACTCGAGTCAAAATGTTCAATGACTCGAAATGACTCGTGACTCGAAGGTAGTGACTTGATCCTAACACAGGTGTGGTATTGCCTACTTTATTGTATGCTGTCATTTCGATAATATATATTTGTAAGTGAATAAATATGCCGCAACCTAATTGTTATTGTTTGGTAAAATAAGTCATTCCGAAACCATGTGGCGCCCATGACAAATTAGGTGTACCCGAACGGGAAAAAAAGTTTTGAGAAACACTGTAGCCTACTAGAGAGGCTATAACAAACAGTAAAGTCGCATTTATTTCAAAATAACCGAACAATAACAATAAAGTATGTGGTCCCCAGATGACTTCGCGGGCTTCGACTTGCAGAGTCTTTAGTAAAATCACTTACAAATTTGTAATATCGAAAAGGCAGCAATAAATGAAGTTTCTCAAATTACAGTTCCGTTCCATACATTTCTCCCAATTAAATGCCAGGGTAATTTTGATTTTTGAAGATTCATCTGTCCGCGTCGTCTGTTTCGAGGCTTTTCCGGTCAGCAAGGTGAAAAAGGTCGCGAGCTACTAATCTAGTGAGATCACGGATTCTCATCACCCCGTGTCTGTCCGATTAGTTAATTGCAGATTTCCGAATCATGATTATCTTCGCTAGACTTACATGTCATCTTGATATTACAGAAATCGTGACACGAGCTGTTGGAGCGAACTTTTCAGCTGCAATCATAGCGACGTGTAACTATATCGGCGTCCACTCGTGTGATGTTTCATACATATTCCTAGGCCATGGAAATGTCGTAAGCCATGAAAATGTCGTTACAATCACCAATGACACCCCCACCACATTTTTTGGCATTGTTAATATTCCTGGTAGTAAAGCGGAGGTAGTTTATACTTATATGAAAGTATCGACTGTAACTCCACAAATACTTCTGAATTTCACTATCATTTCACCGAGTGAAAACGAATTCGAGTTGAAGCTGAGAACAAAAGCGTTGTGCAAAGGAGATTTGGCTGCAGTTAAGTTTGTTGGTAAGTATCCTTTATCTGTCCGCTTCAACTGTTCTATTTCATCTCTAGCTGGATCGATTTTCATTTATTACAAGGGACAGCTCGCATCCACTGTACAGGTTTATTCTTACTTAGAGTTACCATTCGCCGTTTTTTGAGGTTTCTCAAAACGTCATCTAAGGACGCCTAAATGTCCTCTTTTACAGCTTGTGCAGTTTGGATAATGGGCAGATTTAACTGAAAATAAGCATGAACGACGTGAAATAGGTAGTATGTGTTTAACTCTTGAATATCCAGATGCAGCACGCGATTGCTGGTCGCTTCGTAAACAGATATTGTATGACTGCGACCGTACAGCATCATGCCTGGGTTAGAGTCGGACTGTATTGCAACTCGGACACCACGTCTGGGGCATGTTCAGGCTTTGTTGCCACTAACACATCATATCCGGGGTATATTGGGCGGGCGGTGAAGTCGGAGTCGAAGTTGAGGGGGCAGGAGTTTGAGTCGGAGTCGGATTCGGTGTTGGATTCGTGAAAACTATAGTGGCTGACTCCGACTACAACTCCAACTTCTTTATCATGAAACCAATTGTTTCCATATAATTTTCAATAGTGTTTTCATGTACCATCGATCACTGATATTAATAACGACACAGCTCAGGGGCCCAACCAGTGGCCCTACGGCCAAACGTGGCCCGCGAGTAGGTTTTGTGTGACCTTCGAGGTAATTATCAAAATTAGTTATAACATCAGCTAATTAGCAAGGCCCACCAAAATTTGATTAGCCTGATCGCGTAACTTGATGTTGACTAAAATATTAGCTCCGACGCATTAGCGTCACCAGGGACCAGCCACATTTATCGCAGACATCCGTATATGACTATAAAGTAGAATATTTCGCAGCGGAATTATTTGACTTCAAATTTTTCTCAGCACTTTGTATGATTTATTGTCACTTGATTTGTTGCATTTAGTATTGGAGCGCACTCCTGAAAATTATACATAAACGTAATTTACAGAACTCAGTGGAACTATGATAGGGTTACCATATTTGTGGCACAAACTCCGGACATAATTTACCGCCTCCTAGCGGGTTTTAACATGGGATAACAATGCGTCTTCCTCTAGGAGAATTTGTCCTCTTTTTCAGGTTTGTGAAAATGTCCCCAAGGACGCCTAAATGTCCTCATCCTTGAGATTTTGTCCATTTTTTGAGAATTTTTGTCAAATGTAACGCAAATTCGACTCAGATACAGTAAATCAGCATTGAACTAACGCCCAGCGGCTATTTCGGGAGCTGAGCCGGAAAGTGGACTTTTTTTAGACAACCACCTGATAATGGGGAAGAAAAACTGCATTTGGGGCACTGATAGAGAAACTTGCCCTTTTTCAGTGAACCGACCACGAAATGGGAAAAATTTACTATTCTTCCTTCAGTATTCCACGTTTGAAAATTTTGAAAAAGTGTCCTCCTTTCCTGATTCTAAAATATGGTAACCCTATTTTAACATGGAAGTATGAACCACTATGACGTCACACAGGTAATGCTTGGTCAATTGATTATAGTGGTCGACTAAACCAAAGCTTTTCAACCTTTTTCGCCTTGTTGCACCATTTGAACGTTTACTTAAAACTCGTACACCCTTGACACCTGGTGCGTGCGGCCGTATGTCTGCAGGTTGGCCTGATCGAAATAAAGATGAGCAAGGCTGAAACAGTGCAACGTACAGGAAATGCTAAATACTAATCGGAACATGAGGGTAACGGCCCACGATCTAACACAGTGATTCTCAAATCGATCCACGAGACTCCCTGGCTGCACCAAGAATCAATCAATCGTTCGATTATATTTTCATCTGACAAAGACACACACATAATGCACCATACAAATATTACAGTGCGCTATTTATAAGCATCCTGCAGGAAGTATTAATTGACAATGAGTGAGCTATTGCGGCGGCTTCCTCGAGAATCATTTTGGGCAGATTTCGCAAGCTGAACACATGCTAAAACTACCATATTCCACTACAAAAGTGACTAAAAGATAACCATGTGCTTATGGCATCACAAGAGGAATGTAACTTACAACTTGCGTGTAGCTGATTGAACAACTTGCTCTGAAGCGAAACTCGCACATTTATTGTGATGGCTAGTCATCGATCCATTTTAATGCGGATCTGGTACACACACCCGTAAACCCCATCCGAGTGGTACACCCTTTTAAAGTTTTGGCACACTGCGGGGTGTAGCCTACCATACACCCGGCTGAAGATTATTTGACCATCTCGAATTTGAGCTCTGATGTTTGTTAGTGTCAGTATTCTAATTTCGTCTGCAATACGTGCAAATATATGCAGATATATGGCTGTCTGTTGTATCCAAGACCGAAAAAACACTTTATTACTAACTCCTGCCCCAAAAAATATCCTACTCGTCTGGGGGCCCAACTAAAGGTGATCGCTATAACTTCAAATGGGTAATTCATTTGGTTTCTATATTTGCATCTGTTATGTAAATGCTGTGAATAAATTCCCTCAATAATATTGGTTCTTCCATGTATCGCAATTTTCTACCCTCTCTCAGTCCTCGTGGTCAAAGTTATCGGTACAGCTGGTGGACATGATAACTTTTTAAATGCAGGGAACGTAATTGCACATCGCTGAGTCATGTTCATGTCACACGGTTAAGACTATTTGTGATCCGAAATGCTGGTCCGTACGATCAGCTTGCATATCCGGGGGTTTCCCCCTTTTATGGTCGCGACCCCATTTCGGATTGGAAAATGTTAAGGTGGCCAGCTTAAAGTTTCGAGGCAGGTCACGAGCGCACCCATGAAAGACAATGGCCCCATGCCAGCGATCCACTATACTACTAACGTTCAACAACAGCAGTTGTCGGCTGGCAACACTGAAGTTGTGTGTACACGACTGGTGACACAACGTGCTGCCTCATTCTGATAATTTTGTCCACATCACAATTTTTATCATGCGCTTGTTGATATGGAAACAAATGCCAATTGCCCTCGCTGACTTGCTTCAGTTAGGACATTGCGATAGGTTGAGCATAACATCATGCCAGCCTATTTGTTTCATTTTGGCGTTTATGATTCACAAGGAGCTGACAATGGGCCGTCTACAAAGGTAGGTCAATAAATTGGGCTACAAACTGTAAAATATATATGATAATTTCACCCACAGGGCAAAAAATTATGATACTAACGAAATGCAGGTTCCAAATAAAATGTGACTTTGAAAACAATTTTGTCAACAGCCAGACTTATTCACGGATTATGTTGGAAGCTGATTAAGTACAATATCCTATCGATCCCCAGAAAAGGGAAACGACCACCTGCTTGAGAACGAGCTTACCAACTCTAATAGGAATACACGGTTCTCTCAAAATTGCAATTACAATTAGTTTCAGTACAGTAAATTATGGTGATTTTAATTTATTTCATATTGTAGTTTTGCACGGACATGGGTACCCATATGAAAATCAATATTTGTGAGATTAAATCACGCGCAGCACGAATAAATATTTCGAGTAGCATAAATCTACCCACAATTTAGATAATGTTTATGTTGATTTGTACGTAGAAATGTTCAGATCCTTTCAAGCCTTCTAAATTCCGAACATTTGAGCATATTTCAGCATTTCCTCCCAAACGCAGTTTGAACAGTGAAATTTCGGACATTGTAGACATATGGTAACCCTAAACTATATACTCTCAAAGTAAGAGATTAGGTGCCGTCCGACATGTGACTTCGCTTGTGCGCTGGTTGCGAGTTTGCCGGCGACGAAACATTAGCACAAAATGAAATAGAGTCAAGTTTACCGACACCGTATGTGTAAACGCCGAATAATCCTTTACGTACCAAATGAGCCCAGTGGTACACAGAGGCGACCCCCAATATATGTATGTAACATATTTATTGATAACATTCACCAGGGCTTGACTGCACTCTGCACAGTTGCATGACATAATTGTTATCAATTTTAAAGCGTAGTAATATTAGTATTGTTTTCAATATTACGTAATTCGGTTCGATGTTATCCGACGACTAAAAAAGGGTATCTACATTGCACTTGCCCACGCAATGGTTCGTGAACCTCATGTAACCGTTTGGCCGAAAAGGTTGCCCCGCCCTAATATAGATGAAATTGGACATTATTTGGAAATGACAATTCAGTTGCATGGAGGACGAAAATCACAATATACATTCGCTATGCAGTCACAAATTCATGCAATCTTTGAAATTAAACGACGATACTGTGACAGAGTAAATATATCGTCCGGTTTTGTAAAATTGTAAAATTGATGTGAATATAACGCTGCTTTCCCATACACAAAATTGAAAATATTTGTAGTGTAGCTTAGCTCCTTGGGTCGAACAAATAATTAGGAAAGACTGAACACATTTGAGTGTCGATCGTCGTCGCGACAGGACGCATCATCGTAGTACCTGTATCGGTAACGTCGATTCAGTCGTATTCGCAAAGAAAAGTCAAAGTTTAGGGAAGTATTTGCAGTTTATCGTCATTTCGGCATCTAGATTATAGATTCAGCAATAACCACAGCTATGTTAGGTGATACCGTGAAATGCCAGGATGTGGCGGAGCGCATAGGCGTTCCGCAAATTCGAAGTTGAATGGGCCCGCTTCAAAGGAATGGCTTCAGATTCAAATAAAGTTAATGGTGATCAATCGCTGATCATCACAGGGGCTAAGAAAAGTATGCGGCAATGCAATTCATTACCTATTAATAAAGCTTTGTTCAAATTGCTTGGTGGCAACTACAGTGATATTAGAATACTTCCTTCGGGGGACATTCTAGTCAAATGCGCAAAAGTCATCAGGTCAAGAAATTGCTTGCTTGCGATAATTTAGGTACCACGTCGACACCAATCCAGGTTAAAACCGAGCGCCATATAGTCAGACCTTCTGAGGTTAAAGGAGTGATAACGAATGCGCCGCTTGAAATATCGGACGACGAGATTAAAGAAGCGCTAGCCAAACAACACGTCACATTCGTGCGGCGTTTCTCGTACCAATCAGATGATGTGGTTATGTATAACAAATCGGTTTTACTGTGTTTCGCGTCTACAATTCTGCCCCCTGTCGTGAGGATTGGATACATGCAATTTCGAAAACGGGCTCACAATCCGCCAACCGTGAGATGTTATAATTGTAACAGTTTTGGTCACAAGTCGAAGCATTGCCGCAGTGCTCAACGCTGTGCGAAATATGGGAATTGACATAATACTGATAAATGGGAGAATAATCCATGGTGTGCGAATTGTGGAGTCTCATTCGGCTCGTTATACGGGTTGCCCGAGATATCGCCAGGAAGCTAAAATCTAAGTATTCATGGCTAAAACGAGGGTCAATTATAGGGATGGTGTGAACGTGAGGTTCACGTTCGCGTTCTGTGTGTGAACCTCGGAAATTCAGAGGTTCGTGTTCACAACAGAACCTTGATAGGTTCTGCACTGTGAACCTTTTTAATATATTACAATTTTTACTTTATCATGACATCTTTGTTACGAATTTATTGCATTTCAATTTTCAACTGCGGGCCGGTCCCTCTATGCGTGGCGCTGGCAGCACAAAAAAAATCAACACAAAACGAATATGCACCTTGACAGTCTCAAAGATTTCGCTTGCTTTGTTAAAAAAGTTTGCTTCAAATATCCAGCTTTCCGATTGTGAATATTTAGCGACTGTCTGCTGTGAGCTCGACTCGCAATCACACAACGTCACGAGCGAAATACACTTATAGTAGTCAGCGAATGATGCTTATTCAACCAATCAATCTTGACTTCATATGTTTATTGGGGGTTTTGGCTACTGCTGTATAACTTATTAATGAGATAATATCGGTAGCAAGCATAGAAACCCTGTTTTACACTCTGCTCTAAATCAATGTAGCAATACTCAGACGCCGAATACATTGTCCGGTCTGGCCAAGACCGTTAAGGTGTTTCTTATATTCCCTGATAAGTCCTCGTCGAAGGTGTTGGCAAAGCGACGGATAATATTGATTTTATGGAAGTATTATATCTTTTGATTGCCTCAGTTGATACATTCAGCGACGTTTAAAACGCCAATATGTACTTCCGCATTGTGAGATTATGTGGTCCGAGTCCACGCTATGTATCGTGTACGGACATGTACATTAATATAGGCTATCCCTTCATTGAAAGATAGGGTTGGAATTAGCAATATGACGTCACGTGACGTCATGAGGTTCACGTTCGTGTTCACACAGAACCTTTCAAAAAGGTTCGCGTTCACACGAACCTGAACCTTTCAGAGGTTCACACCATCCCTATCAATTATTAGAGTACCAGACAGACACAGCAACAGGATACTGAAAGTCTTCAGCCCTTCTCGCCTACTGAATTTCCCCCTTGCATAAGTCACTCCATGTCAATAGTGCAGGTAGCGGCGACCAAAGGTATTCCGATAACGCTCGTGCTGGCATCAATGAAAGTAGTTCGCACAGTCCTCATCCAAGTTCTGATGGCAATCTGGTAACCATCCCACTGACAGCATTATTCAATTTCATAGCGGAAGTCATCAAAAACACAATAATCAGTTTCGGAGCAGGTCGGGAGGTACGCATAGACGAAATTATTGCAAAATCGCCCGGTGAAAAGGTAGGAATAACGGTGCCAACGAATTGTTTCGGTGATCAGGCGACTCAAAACTATGAAGTGTGGAATGTAACATCGGACAACGTAGTGACCCCCTGGATTTATCGGCTGGTAAAGAGAGAACCAACAACCAATCCGCGATTGATCATGATCATGGTGACAACAATGTCCTCGAGCATACCGATGTCCAATGGAATTGTCGAAGCTTGTATCGTAGACTCAACGAATTCAAACATTTTCTTGAAAATTGTATGTTGGAAAAGCCAGTGATCATAGCCTTACAAGAAACGCACTTGATTAGCCGAAATGTTCCAAAAATTCCTGAGTATAATTTATACGTAAAGATCGCAACATCCACGGCGGAGGAGTTTGTTTGTTCGTGAAAGAAAATATAAGTCACCAGGGAATTGAAGTTCCCAATATTTTCCCGATAGAGGCGCAACTCATAAAGTTGGATGAAATCTCCAGCATGAATATCTACATACCACCGAATAAAGCAGTCTCTCTGCAGCTTATGAAAAAGTGTTTTTTTTTTCTGCGATTCTAAATTCGTAGCGGTGGGTTACTTCAATGCACACCACTTCTTGAGGGAAGCCAATAATGGTAATCGGTATGAAAAACATCTGTATGAGGTATTAGACGACAAAGATTGGGTAGTCATAAACACCAATATAGGAACAGGACTAAACATATCGTATGATGCTGGCGCAACATCACTGCTTGATTTAACAATAGCTTCCAAGCACATAGAACACAAGTTTGAAACAGTGGTCACGGATCATCTTTTAGGAAGTGACAATTTTCAGATCTTCAATCATATTTCAATCTCACCAAATGTGGCGGCGCAGCATTATGAATCTTGTGCTATACACAAAGCAAAATGGTCTGAATTTCGATGGTCAGCTAATCGGAATCTCTCTCTGCTGTGTAAAAATGAACGAGTGACAATAATGGACATCACAGAAGCAATAATCGCAGCAGCTCGAATCAGTATTCCAATCACGAAACCTCATAAAAATGTAGCATTCCCTGATGGAATGAAGCGTGTGCTCGAGCTATTCGTCTGAAACGAGCTGCTTACTTGAAAATGAAGGCCTCGTTTCACATTGACCTTGTTGTAGCGTTCAAGAGGCAGAGAGCGGAAACTAGAAAAGTGTTACAATCCGCTGAAAAGTCCGGTTGGGAAACATTTTGCTTATCTTTGAACAATAAAACCAAGTTATCGAAGGTCTGGAGAGTCGTCCGATCGATGTGTGGATCCAGATCATGGAATATGATTAGTCGTCTTACATCTGGAAATCGCATACATACAAGCAATAAGGACAAATCAAACACATTAGCGTGTAAATTCGCCTCATTCAGTAGCGATGATAACGTCGATCCTGAATCCGTGACCGGACGGAAAGCATTCGAAAACGAAACGCTTCAACCGATATTGGTACAAACCGATCAAGCTTCAGACATGAATAATCCCTTCACAATGAGTGAATTGAAGGAAGCGCTGAAGGCGAAGAAAAATGCATCTACAGTTGGAGCTTTTCTAGACTTGGAAAAAGCTTATGACACCGTTTGGAGGGAAGGGGTTAGAAAAAGCTTATGACGCCGTTTGGAGAGAAGGCGTTAGAAAAAGCTTATGACACCGTTTGGAGGGAAGGCGTTATCTTCAAGCTCCACACACCGGGCATTTCTGGTAACATGCTCATGAGATGGATTTACTCATTCATATGTAACCGTACTTTCCAAGTTCGGGTAGATGACAGATTATCCGATTCATTTTCCTTATATAATGGGTTTCAACAAGACAGTGTTCTCAGTCCGATAATTTTTACTGTTATGGCGAATGACCTCCCCGATGGAACCGATACTAGTATCAATCTATTTGCGGATGGAGCTTGCCTATGGGAAACTAGCTTCGATGTAATGACAATCTCTTCAAAATTGCAGAATTCTTTAAACAACCTCTATCAATATTGTGAAAAGGTGGTTTGAGGGTAAATGTCAAGAATTCCACCGCAATTATATTCAGAAAACGCAGAAAACTGCCACCTGTTCAATTTTCAATAGGTACGGCAGAACTGCCAAATACAGAAAAGCTTTAAATACTTGGGAATTATCTTCGATTCTAAACTGAGTTATCGTTTGCACAAAGATGCTGTTGCTGAAAAATGCCTAAAAAGAATTAACTTACAAAGAATTCTCAGTGGAACAACATGGGGTGCCTCCACACCTTGCTCTCTAGCGGTCTACAGATCTATGATCCGATCGGTATTTGAGTACGTATTCGAGGCGTATTTGTTTTCAACTTTATATGCAATGAATTCTATCCAAAAAATTCAGAATACCGCTCTAAGGATATGCAACGGAGCAATGAAGAGTACTCCATCCTTCGCTCTTCAACATTCCTGCGCCGAACCACTCATACCAACGAGGCATCTGCAAGCATGCTACAATTATTGAACTGTTATAGCGTCATTGCCGAAACACCTGTGCGTAACAGTCATTGAGTATTCTTGGCACGAATTCATCCCGGATTCGACGTTATTTATGACTTTTATTATGAAAACTAAAAATGCGAATATCATGCAAATTAATCTACAGAACCATGAAGTAGTTCCTTTCCCGCCATGGCTGGAAATATGTTTTCAAATAGATTTGCATCTAAAATCAAGAAATGTAAAGTCTCACCTACACACGATTGCTAATTCAAAGTGTAATCGTTATATCACAGAAACATACTCGAACAATGCCAAAATATACACCAATGGGTCGAGAACTATTCATCGATGTGGTGCAGCCTTCGTAGTCTAAGAAATTCCGTTTTCTCACAGCTAATCTCTCAGTAAATATTGATGAGTATTCTCATTCGAATTAGTTGCAATTCTGCGTGGCTTAACTTGGGCAAAAGAAAATCTAGGTTCTCGAAAACTCGCCCTCCTATCGGACAGTCAAAGTGCCCTTACATCCATTGCCACCGGTTCTATACTAATAACAAACTAATATATGATATTATTATGCTATGTGCAGATCTCGAAAAAAAAGTCGTGGAGACAAATTTAATATGGATCCCTTGCCACATGGGAGTTGGACAAGATGAAACGGCTGACGAACTAGCAAGAGCGGCTGCATGATTATGCAGACGACATTGGAGAACCAGTCGAACTGTCTAATTCAGAAGTTAAAACCCTCATAGCATCTATATGCCGCGAGAAATAGATTGGAGACTTCAACTCGTCATATGACGGGTAAACTCGTCATATGACGGGTCTGCATATTACAAAATACACGCACCCATCACAGAAATTCCTGCGCCGCTGAGTTTTTCACGAAGGCGCCTCTCTATTATATTGCGGTTGAAATCGGGATATTGTCGGTTGAATTCTCATCTTCATCGTATAAAGTGCCACGAAGATGAACTGTGCCACACGTGCAAGGCCAAAGAGACGGTCGAACACTTTCTGCTTGTGTGCCAAGTATATGCTTCTCAGAGACAAAATTCGAAGAGTGCGGCTAGACGAAGCCATGTCGACATGACAGTACGGGCCCTATTATCCAGTCCATATACAATTCCGACTGTCATTGAATTCGTATTGGCTACCCAATTAATCTCAATATTTTCGGTAATATTGGCACCATTAACGCCACATACAACAACTAGAAAACTGTAAGAATCCAAATTCGCATATCGACACTGGGCTCATTATCTTCCTCAGCATGGTTATGTTGTGTGAGTCAGATCGTGTGGCGTGCCCTGAAAATCCTTTCACGTACCACAAATGACATGCCTGCCGGGGCTTGGTGACCCTTGCTATACAGTATAAGGCAGTGGTCGGGAACGTATTGCTCGCGAGGCATAAATGGCTAGTAGTGAGGGTAACTGGATTATACGCAGACCAATCCCAGAAGGCCACGTCCCCCTAATTGCCACGCCTACATTGCCACATCATCCGTCCATTGCCGCACCTATAGGACGCCCATTGCCACGTCACTTGCCGCACCTATAGCACACCCATTGCCACATCATCTGTGCCACATCATCAAGCGCCACACCTATAGTGCCACATCATCCAACCATTGCCACATCATCACCGCATTGATTGCCGCATCTATATGGCGCACAGCACCGCATCAACCAGCGCGATGTCGATTGCTGCAGCTATGACACTCATTGCCACGTCAAAACTTACCTAAGCTAGAATCGAACCTGGTTTGGTTGGGTATAATTTCACGTCGCTCACCACCGGGCTATTGAACAAACTAGCCGTATTGAGCTGTTTTGAGAATATAACCGCCGATTCTCTCTTAAATTCCGAGACTTGACAACACCTTTTTCGAGTAATAACACATAAATGTAAGACTATGTTCGTGTGTACTATAACACCTGTGTCATCATTAATTAGTCAATGATTTTGGGGAATTCTGCGAATGCAACTTGATAATGCAGATATCACGAGCATAAATGCCTACAATCATGCGACAGCCCATGCACCGCGCATGTTGCCGAATACTAACCCAAGAAATTGACGCGTGTAAATGTGCCACGAATACAGTTGCTTACGATTCCAAGAAGTCGCGCCACATCGACATAGTGAATTAGAACATTCTAAATATAGTTGCGTTTCCAAGAAAATGCCGCGTTGGCGATACGAATTAGAATGTTTAGTTCCGACGTAAAGCAATTCGCATTCTGAAAACTTCACAGTTCTGTTACAAGTATTGTCATGTGCGCAGCGAATGAGGCATCGCAGACAAGGTAAGATCAATGTATTTTCGTGTCAATTTAAACTAAATTTAGCTATAATTTCTCGATGCAGCATTAGCTTACGCGGATTGTGCACGCAGATTGAATTACGTCGAGATTTCTCCAATAGCTAGCGTAATAATGAGTTCTGTGCACGGCTATATGAAAACTCGTTAAATAGAAGTAAAAGTAGCCTAGAAATATAACTGTTTACTGAAAAATCGTTACGTAGAAGTGGGGTTAGTCTACGAACATAACCACTTACTTACTTTGAAATCTCAACTTGTACTTGTATTCGTGCTTTACCTTTACACGTCGTTTTTGTATAATGGATACTAATTTTATTAAAAATAAAAAAAGCGCGAAAAATTATATTTTGGGGGCCGACGGTCAGTAAACCATTTCGAAGTGCAAGTACAGGAATATCATAGTTCTTGAACCGTGCTCAATGCTCAATAGACCATTTTTGCTATTTTTCATCGCCATAAGTCATTCTGGACCGCGTAAACGCATTGCACGATATAGATGAAACTTATGCAAATCCCCGGAACGCAACAAGAAAAATCGTATGAATTTGTAAACTACTTATTCATGACATAATAATAATTCTACTTGTACACATTTTCACATTTTATAACACTTTAAGTAGTACTTGAAAGTTTTGTCAAGTTAATAGGTTAAAAACTTTTACTTGAGCACTACGAAATGTACAAGTACTTTACCTTTACACGACGTTTTTGTAAAATGAATACTAATTAAAAAATCAAAAATAAAAAAGAGCGAAAAATTACATTTTATCCCGGAACGCAACAAGAAAAATCGTATGAATTTGTAAACTACTTATTCGGTAAACTACTCTTTACTTCACAAAACAAAGTTACAAAAGTAAGCTGATTTATATGAAAACCCGTTAAATAGAAGTAAAAGTAATAACAATGCATCATACCAAATTTGATGACAATTTCATGATGCAATACCTTTAAAACTAACGCAGTTCTCTACACACTCTTGCGTAAATCTGTGTTTTGCTAGCGTAGCACGTACCTATACATAGTAAGCTTCAATAACGGAATTACCATGCTAATAAGCAAATCCCCACCCAGAAACTTGGTACGCGGTTATAGGACATTATGAAAATACAACATACCAAAATTTCGTCAGAAATTTCATGATGTAACACCTTTAAAACCAACGCAGTTCTATACCGACTTTTGGCTAAATCTGTTATCCATAGCGCAGTACGTACCTATACATAGTCAACTTTAAAACGGAATTACCATGTTAATAATCGGCTCCCCTCCTTGAAACTCGGTACGCAGTTGTAAGACATTATGACAATGTACCATGTCAAATTTTGTTACGCATTTCATGATTGAACAACTCGAAAACTAACGCACTTCTATACCGACATTTGCGTGAAACTGTTTTGCGGGAGCTTAGCACATACCTATGCGTAGTCAACTTTAATGACGGAATTACAGATGTAATTAGGTTTCAACACTTTTACAACGATTCTTCTTGCTTCCTATAACATCCCACTCGAAGCCCTCGTTATTAGGCTATGATCTCAGCCTGAGCTATGTCTTAAAGCCTACGGGACTTTGCAAATTGTTTCGATTTATTCTACCCGTTTTAATTTAAGGAAGCCCATTTCACCCAATGTATCGATGCCTACAGTATAGAGTATACTCTACTAAATTTTCTGATTAATTCGTTCTATGTTAATTTACCATAAGAAAGACAATTTGACTCCTAAAGTCCGAAATACTTGTTCGCTTGAGCTAAGCCGCAGCGCCAGGAGTGGAATTTTATAGTTCTTGTAAAAAGTTGTTTGTACACAATATATGTTTAAGGTAAGTCCTGCGCATTCATGATTTCGTCCGAGTTTGTATTTTAGTAATATATACTAATTTACGATACCGCGTTTGTAACTTGTGCAAGTAGGCCTACAGGAATATCATAGTTCTTGAACCGTGCTCAATGCTCAATAGACCATTTTTGCTATTTTTCATCGCCATAAGTCATCCTGGACCGCGTAAACGCATCGTACGATATAGATGAAAGTTATGCAAATTCTAGGATCCTCATTTTCAAAGTAGCTTAGATCTCGAAATAAGCTCTGACTTGCTATTTTCCTCAAAGCATGGAATTATCACGAGTATCACCTTCGATCGCTGAAGAAAAGGATGAGATTATATCCGAAGCATATTCCTTGACCAGGAATTTTATCATGTACGAACTCGATGGCTCATGCGTTAAGGTAAATACGAAAGCAGAGAGAACCTTACGTCGAGTTGGGGATGAAATGTTCGAGCGACATCGAACTGTCCTAAACGCAGTCTCCAAACGTCTCCGCTATAGCGATGTCGAAGTCAATGAAAAATATAAAGAATATTTACCCGATGAGCGAATGTTCCTGATGATAGCTGATGAAATTTGCAAAGATACCAAAGAAAATTGGGGTAGGCTTGTCTCCCTTTTTGTGCTCGGTAGCGATCTTGCTCGCAAGAACGAGGATGAACATCATGGGGAGCATATAGAAGCTATCATACAGACAGTCGGAAATTACATTGCTAGAAGAAGACTAAAGTGGATAGTGCGAAATGGAGGATGGGTGGGTGATTTACATGCTTTGCTTAGGATTTATAAATTATCTTTTAGCATGAGATATATAGTGTATCCGCTCCCCAGAGCCCATATCATCTCTCGATGATGAAACTAAGCTTTACCTTCCAATTCGGTTCCCGATACGATAACTTTCATTCGTATGATCATTAAGGCTTCTATTTTTGTTGTAGGATGGCTTTGTAGAATTCTTTGATAATACTGCTTTCGACTACAATAAAGTTTGGAAGGGACTCGTGTTTGTCGGGATCGAACTGACATCTATCGCAATGGCAATATCAAGATAATGGATGTTCGCGTGTTTTGTCTCATGTAATATTTTAAGAATAAAATTCTTCATCGTTTAATCGCATCCATTTTACAGTAGGACCTATACAGTTTCTTCTGAGAATACTCGAAGGATTGCCCCATGTGGAAACCTTCTTTATACTTTTAATTTTTCAAATTTCTACAGCTACGTAAGGAAATTGTTAGGATTACCCAGAATACATTGCAGGTCAAATTTGATTCGATTACGAGCATTATAGCGACAGAGATTTACGATAGTGTAAAATGACCTACCTTACGACATCAAATTTCGTCTTCTCTCCAAGTGGAAATATCATGTTCTATAATATTGTCCATACCGAACAAATATAAATTGGCCTGTGCTGTTGCTTTGCAAGAATACTTCGCTCACATAGTAACCAATTTCTGGTGGATCACGAATCGATATAGACAGAAATGCGGAAAGTTACATTGACATGTCTTAACTTCTGCCATAGAAGTTGCGTTTCTGACTACTTAAAAGTTGCTAGAGCTCACGCTGTTTTATCGTCGTATTGATGTTCGTTTTGAAAAGTAGCATGCTTAATGGTTCATGTTCATATTATTCAGTTTAATTAGGTTTTGCGCAATGAAAAATAAAATTCACGCAAAAGTCGGTATTGCTCCGCTTCTAAGCTTCTACACTGAATCTTGTAAAGTATATAGAAATGGAAAACTAACGAATAATTCATGAAGTTCCGATAGGCTATATTTGAGGTAATGATTCCCGTGCGAACGAAAAGTAAGTACAGAAGGTTAGTATATCAACGATATCGTTGCCCGTCATTGCGTCGATTCGCTGCTTGAAATCCTCCAGATCGATTGATGTTTCGAGGTTTCGTGGTTTCGCTTTGCTGTCATCCGTACGAGCAGAATGTCCGGATCAGGAACAACTACACCAGGACCATTGAAGCTTTCGGTACAGCGCAATATGAACAGCGCTACGTTGATCAATTCAAATTCAACAATGGCTCCAGCGCACGATAATGTAGCCGGATTTTCGTTGAATATTGACGACACCCACAAACCGAAAGATCTCTTCCCCCTTCACATCTATGATAGAGTTATCACTCATCGTAAAACTCAAATATTGCGCAGTGAGAGTTCGCAAATTCTCGAAGTATTTTTGTTATTTTTATTGCGATAAGTCATTCTGCAGCGCGAAAATGCGTCGTAGGATATAGATGAAACTAGCACCACTCATGAAGACCGCTGAAAACAGTACATTTCAACATTTAGTAGAAGTAAATTTCTAGTAAAGTACAAGACGTGATGATTTCCGAGTGAGTTAAAAAGTAAGTATTGCAGGTATAGTTTACCTGAAAACCGAATACTCTGAAATAGAAGTGGATGCAGTGTAAATAGTTAATCACTTGATTAAGTTTAGTGCAAGCAGATAAAACCTATACTTGAGTAGTACAAAATGCACGAGTACTTCGCTATCGCCTCTCTCCGCGTAATAAGTGACTACGGTTTAAGACTGCTTTTACTGATACTTGTCGGTTTCAGTTTTAAAAAAAATTCGGAAACCAAATAATTTCATAAACATAAGCTAATTTAATGAATTTACTCGAATGTACTATACCGCACTGATAAGATTAATTATAATATACTTATCATGTTACAGCGATTTTTCTAGCGTAGAAAATCTTTAAATTGTAGTAAGCAGGCCAAATGAAGATATTCATTGAGCTGAATAAACATAAAAAATACTCTAGACTACTTTATCGGTACTTTACAGTTTCAGTTTTAGATAAAATTTGTCCCTTTCACCTATAAATACAACTCCTCGCTATCTTAACATGTTTAGAATATATTATTTGCGATGATACGAACCCGTGAAGTACTCAAATAGCTTTTCGTAGGATATAGATGGAACTGACAACACTCACCAAGACCACTGGTCCACTGAAAAAAGTACATTGTAGCAGTAAAGTTCTACTAAATTACAAGAAGTAATGATTTCCCAGTTAGTTAAAAAGTAAGTATTGAAGGTATAGTTTGGTCGAAAAAGCAAAAAACTCCGAAATAGAAGTAGATGCAGTGTAAATAGGTAATAATTTCATTAAGTATAGCGCAAGCAGGCCAAACCTATACTTGAGTACTGCAAAATGCACAAGTACTTCGCTATGTTCTCCCTCCGCGTAAATAGTGACTAGGTTTTAGACTACTTTATCGGTACTCGACAGTTTCAGTTTTAGATAAAATTTGGTAAGACTTTAAATTTTAAAGTAGTTTGAGCTTACGTTTGTACCACCTTGACAAATAACATTATCAGACATGAAAATGATACTATATCACCTAACATAGAAATTAACACGCGTCAATGTGCTTCGGAATTCACGAGAAATTGCTTACTAAGAGAAGTATATTCTTGTATACACAATAGTGGAGAGAATATTTAAAATGTAGTAAGCAGGCCGATGGGTATTCGTTAAGTTGTATAGGCATAAAAAAACATTCCCGCGCGCTCTTAAACAAAACACTTCCTAACCCTACCACTTAATACTAAGACGCGCGCGGGAATGTTTTTTTATGCCTATACAACTTAACGAATACCCATCGGCCTGCTTACTACATTTTAAATATCCTACCCCAATTTTCTTTGGTATCTTTGCAAATTTCATCAGCTATCATCAGGAACATTCGCTCATCGGGTAAATATTCTTTATATTTTTCATTGACTTCGACATCGCTATAGCGGAGACGTTTGGAGACTGCGTTTAGGACAGTTCGATGTCGCTCGAACATTTCATCCCCAACTCGACGTAAGGTTCTCTCTGCTTTCGTATTTACCTTAACGCAGGAGCCATCGAGTTCGTACATGATAAAATTCCTGGTCAAGGAATATGCTTCGGATATACTCTCATCCTTTTCTTCAGCGATCGAAGGTGATACTCGTGATAATTCCATGCTTTGAGGAAAATAGCGAGTCAGAGCTTATTTCGAGATCTAAGCTACTTTGAAAATGAGGATCCTAGAATTTGCATAACTTTCATCTATATCGTACGATGCGTTTACGCGGTCCAGGATGACTTATGGCGATGAAAAATAGCAAAAATGGTCTATTGAGCATTGAGCACGGTTCAAGAACTATGATATTCCTGTAGGCCTACTTGCACAAGTTACAAACGCGGTATCGTAAATTAGTATATATTACTAAAATACAAACTCGGACGAAATCATGAATGCGTAGGACTTACCTTAAACATATATTGTGTACAAACAACTTTTTACAAGAACTATAAAATTCCACTCCTGGCGCTGCGGCTTAGCTCAAGCGAACAAGTATTTCGGACTTAAGGAGTCAAATTGTCTTTCTTATGGTAAATTAACATAGGAAGAATTAATCAGAAAATTTAGTAGAGTATACTCTATACTGTAGGCATCGATACATTGGGTGAAATGGGCTTCCTTAAATTAAAACGGGTAGAATAAATCGAAACAATTTGCAAAGTCCCGTAGGCTTCAAGACATAGCTCAGGCTGAGATCATAGCCTAATAACGAGGGCTTCGAGTGGGATGTTATAGGAAGCAAGAAGAATCGTTGTAAAAGTGTTGAAACCTAATTACATCTGTAATTCCGTCATTAAAGTTGACTACGCATAGGTATGTGCTAAGCTCCCGCAAAACAGTTTCACGCAAATGTCGGTATAGAACTGCGTTACTTTTCGAGTTGTTCAATCATGAAATGCGTAACAAAATTTGACATGGTACATTGTCATAATGTCTTACAACTGCGTACCGAGTTTCAAGGAGGGGAGCCGATTATTAACATGGTAATTCCGTTTTAAAGTTGACTATGTATAGGTACGTACTGCACTATGGATAACAGATTTAGCCAAAAGTCGGTATAGAACTGCGTTGGTTTTAAAGGTGTTACATCATGAAATTTTGGTATGTTGTATTTTCATAATGTCCTATAACCGCGTACCAAGTTTCAGGGTGGGGATTTGCTTATTAGCATGGTAATTCCGTTATTGAAGCTTACTATGTATAGGTACGTGCTACGCTAGCGAAACACAGATTTACGCAAAAGTGTGTAGAGAACTGCGTTAGTTTTAAAGGTATTGCATCATGAAATTGTGATCAAATTTGGTATGATGCATTGTTATTACTTTTACTTCTATTTAACGGGTTTTCATAAAAATCTGCTTACTTTTGTAACTTTGTTTTGTGAAGTAAAGAGTAGTTTACCGAATAAGTAGTTTACAAATTCATACGATTTTTCTTGTTGCGTTCCGGGATAAAATGTAATTTTTCGCTCTTTTTTATTTTTTATTTTTTAATTAGTTTTCATTTTACAAAAACGTCGTGTAAAGGTAAAGTACTTGTACATTTCGTAGTGCTCAAGTAAAAGTTTTTAACCTGTTAACTTGACAAAACTTTCAAGTACTACTTAAAGTGTTATAAAATGTGAAAATGTGTACAAGTAGGATTAATATTATGTCATGAATAAGTAGTTTACAAATTCATACGATTTTTCTTGTTGCGTTCCGGGGATTTGCATAAGTTTCATCTATATCGTACAATGCGTTTACGCGGTCCAGAATGACTTATGGCGATGAAAAATAGCAAAAATGGTCTATTGAGCATTGAGCACGGTTCAAGAACTATGATATTCCTGTACTTGCACTTCGAAATGGTTTACTGACCGTCGGCCCCCAAAATATAATTTTTCGCGCTTTTTTTATTTTTAATAAAATTAGTATCCATTATACAAAAACGACGTGTAAAGGTAAAGCACGAATACAAGTACAAGTTGAGATTTCAAAGTAAGTAAGTGGTTATGTTCGTAGACTAACCCCACTTCTACGTAACGATTTTTCAGTAAACAGTTATGTTTCTAGGCTACTTTTACTTCTATTTAACGAGTTTTCATATAGCCGTGCACAGAACTCATTATTACGCTAGCTATTGGAGAAATCTCGACGTAATTTAATCTGCGTGCACAATCCGCGTAAGCTAATGCTGCATCGAGAAATTATAGCTAAATTTAGTTTAAATTGACACGAAAATACATTGATCTTACCTTGTCTGCGATGCCTCATTCGCTGCGCACATGACAATACTTGTAACAGAACTGTGAAGTTTTCAGAATGCGAATTGCTTTACGTCGGAACTAAACATTCTAATTCGTATCGCCAACGCGGCATTTTCTTGGAAACGCAACTATATTTAGAATGTTCTAATTCACTATGTCGATGTGGCGCGACTTCTTGGAATCGTAAGCAACTGTATTCGTGGCACATTTACACGCGTCAATTTCTTGGGTTAGTATTCGGCAACATGCGCGGTGCATGGGCTGTCGCATGATTGTAGGCATTTATGCTCGTGATATCTGCATTATCAAGTTGCATTCGCAGAATTCCCCAAAATCATTGACTAATTAATGATGACACAGGTGTTATAGTACACACGAACATAGTCTTACATTTATGTGTTATTACTCGAAAAAGGTGTTGTCAAGTCTCGGAATTTAAGAGAGAATCGGCGGCTATATTCTCAAAACAGCTCAATACGGCTAGTTTGCTCAATAGCCCGGTGGTGAGCGACGTGAAATTATACCCAACCAAACCAAGTTCGATTCTAGCTTAGGTAAGTTTTGACGTGGCAATGAGTGTCATAGCTGCAGCAATCGACATCGCGCTGGTTGATGCGGTGCTGTGCGCCATATAGATGCGGCAATCAATGCGGTGATGATGTGGCAATGGTTGGATGATGTGGCACTATAGGTGTGGCGCTTGATGATGTGGCACAGATGATGTGGCAATGGGTGTGCTATAGGTGCGGCAAGTGACGTGGCAATGGGCGTCCTATAGGTGCGGCAATGGACGGATGATGTGGCAATGTAGGCGTGGCAATTAGGGGGAAGTGGCCTTCTGGGATTGGTCTGCGTATAATCCAGATACCCTCACTACTATGGCTCTTCGACATATTTTTAATTTTTTACTCAATTTTATTGATATTGCAGCAACTTGTTATAAATTTTGGTAACGGTCAGAATAATTATTAGCTTGGCAGCATAAGCATGTATTTGAGAGGTCAATACAGTGGCGTACCTAGGTTTACGGGCTCAGATTTCTTTAATAAATCCTAAAATTTAAGTTATTGTAGCGCCAGCGACCACTATTCCTCGCGAATTCGATGTACCCGGCATCGCATGCTGCGCAATCTTGGATTGCACCATACATCGGTTGATCAAAGAGAATAACAGAAATGGGGACGCCTTTATGACAATCTAGTTTTCAAATACACATTGTCTTCCTGATCTACGCCGGGAAATGAGCTACCTTGGAAGTGACATCGCAATTAAAAATCTGAATTACAAACGACGCTTCACTATCCATGTCCAAATTCATAAGTAGCTTATTTCTAGTATTGCCATTAAAATGTAGGAGTGTAGGCCTAGTGCAATGTTTATGTTACCGCCGAATTGAGAAGTCGAGCAATATTCATTTTCGGAATCAGTGCAATAGTTATATTAGAATAATATTAGTTATTATAGAGCAGGGCTGGCCAACCTTTTCGGCCACATGAGATTTACGAACCATTGCGCGGGCTACTTGACTGAGGCCCTTTTTCAGTCGTTGATAGCAGGCAACCGGATTAGGTAACGGTAAAAAATAATTTAAGTCACAAAACTAAAAAATCGATAACAATTATGTCATGAAAACTCTGTACATGTCCTAGCCAAGCTAAGCGCGAATTTTTTTTCAAATTTAATGAACGAATTGGTCACTAAAAGAATTTTGGTTGCATAGATCGTTGGTCGTCCCTGTATGCCGCTGGGCTCATTCGGCCAGGACATGATTAATCGAAGATTTCAGTGAACGTGCGTCCGTCACTTTGTGCAAAGGTTTTATCGCCGACGATCTTTCGGCCAGTGCAGACGCGAAGCCGCATGTCGGAAGACATGTTTTCGCATAACTGCCAATATAGTTATACTCAATTCCGTAAATTAGGGGTATTTGTAATTCTCATGAGTAGGCACCAATACCAAAAGCAATAAATCGCGCGCAGTGCTAAACAAATGAAGCCAAATAGATCTACCACGAAATATTCTGCTTTATGGTATTTCCGAAGCTCAGCCTACGGTCAGTACATAGTCGTAATGAACTAACTGTATGCCAAATACCCACGCTAAATAGCCCGTGTCCATATATTTTTATCCATTGCCGTTGAGCTCCGGACTATTATACTATGCGCACGGAAATCGTGCGGTGATGTTTTGAATAGCCACAGGAGCGTATGTTAGTCACGCAAAACAGGAAATTTTTTTCATATGCATGAGTGGATGTTGTCCTTAATATTAGTATAGGTTCACATATTGCTATCAAATATTTATCATTTCTCAGCCCATATGATCAGATCCATTTTCATCCATCCACCAAATTTAGGGAATTTATTAATTCTGTGTCGCATCTTTGGTCGGACCAATTGTTATTAGTCCCCTTTGTTGCATGCTTTTATTTCATGACCTTCCATCAGGATTGTCGACATAGTACAATATATTGGATTCGCCCAATCGCGACGGCCGAATGTATTAGCAAATTTATTGCGCCACAGAATTGAATCCAAGATTTCTAACCTTATAAATGTGGTCATGAAACTACTTGTTCTGTTCAGTTCCATAGATATTTGCGAGCAAGCATTTTCGACCATGAACAATAAAAAGACGAGGCTGCGTTACAATATATCGTTCACGTACCGTCTTTAGTAAGAGTTTCTTTCTCCATCTAGCATGCAGCCTGGGTTAAAATAATTTGTTGAGAACCCTGATGGACGAATATCCGATTAAATTCAATAGCCATTGGAGTAAATTAGGGTAATAAATTCATTAAATACTGCTTTTGGTCGCTATGCTTTACACTTAAAGTTTACATTTATTACGATTTGTTCCTTGCATTTGGATAACCACGCGATTGATTTATCGATTCTTTAATCCGGCCTCCAAGTAGTCTACTATATTATTCCACATCAGGCCCACTGACCGGAGAAGTTGCCCGCACCTGACTTATAGCCTTGGAGCCTTTTGCTAACAATTATTATTGCCAAGTGCCATAGCTATATCGCGTTTCCGATGTCGACTAACAGCTCATCGCTTGATCACTCAATACCTCAATATAATTTACGCATCATTCGGTGTTAGGCTGTATTTATTTTGACGGTGCTCCATGCCAAAATTGGAGATGAGATTGCGTATTCTGCACTCGATGATGTCATCTAACAGTGTTATAAGTTTACGGCTTTCATTAACCTAGTTATTCGGTGGTATTTTTCCCAATATCAATTTCGCAGCAGATTAACAGAGTAAGTCGTGCGTGTTGCGTAACAGTCTCCATTTTTCAGTGCGAGAATGCGCGCGCGAGTATTGGCCATGATCTGAAGCATATGGTCTGGTTGTTTGAGGTACTCATGGTGTCTGTCGACCACTATGGTCATTAACACCTGGCTAAATTCCTCATTTTTATTTCGTAACTGCTGATTTGTAGCACGGCCCACTTCTATGCTTCTATATGACGCTTACGCAGGTGATGTGGCGAGGAGGAGCCTAGATAAACCTTTAACACTTGGGTAGGAATCCTGGAGATCGAGCAATCCCAACACTGGATATTGCGGCCTTCAAACTATTTACAGATGAGTCCAAAAACTATCACTAGTAGACAACGCCCAAACCTGATATTGATCGTGGAGCATATTGACGGTATAGGCTACTATACGGTCTTTGTCATAATTGATATATTTTCTGCAATATTCTATTGTTAAATCATTTAAATGAATTCACCATCCTCAATCGCGAAACACTGAAAGCTGAAGTTGTCGAAATTTTCAAATGTAACTTGCCAAAAAATATAACGGATCGAAGAAAACGGATAACAGTGTTGGATTTACCATCAAAATAAGGCATCATAATAACCTCAAACTTACCGCGCAACATAGTAATGTACAAAGGGCTCTCACTTTCGAATGCGGTGCAATGCGTCTTTCCTCGATTTCTACAATTAGAATGCTGCAGGATACAATACCTAGTTCAAAACATTTCACGGAAAATAACCCAAGCTAACGGGGGATTGACGATCGAAAAGTTCGCATCATGCATTTGACATAAGTCGCTACATTCATGAAAATGTGTTGCAAGGTACGTCGGTATATATTTCGTGCCTTCGGCAGATTTGACCGCTGTTAAATTCCAATGAGAACTCGAGGATATATAGAGCTATTATTCTACTATATAACCATATGTCACTAATATACTATCTACTACGACGCCATTTCTCTTCAGCGCCCACCTGACACCGTCTTCTTGACCCCAGCACCCCATGAGCGTATCCACCCCCTTTAAAAGTCAAATCGTCCGTGGGACGAGCGTTTCCATGAGTCATGGCTAAGAACCACTGATCTATGTAATTGAACTTCATGGTTGCGTGAGCACTGAGCATATATTATAGCCACTTTTAAAAATGCCATATGACGGCGATGGAGGGTTATATTTTGAGTAAATCGCATCCGGCAATGAATACCAGACCTATCCCTTTGCATACTTAAGTAACTTAGATCCTGTGAATCACCATGTGGTTTATTTAAATTGGAATCCCCTGTTCGTTCGTTTGTTTGTTTGTTTGTTTGCTTAACACATACAACAGCGGTGTTTATCGCCTATTAAGGTCAGATACACCACGACAATGATATTTGTAATGCTCAGGATCTTTGCCTGTCGTATACTTTTTCCGGAAGACTTCCACACTCGCGCACTTCCAACTTCAGCCTCTCGCTCTTTTTCATGCATCCGGACTTGTTCTTTAGTGCCGACCTCTTCCTGACGCGGCTCACCTTGTAACAGTAAACAAAAGATTCACATCCTTTCAATAGCTGCTAATCAAAATAAATAAAGAAATCCGAGTGCATATTACTGTCTACAGTTATTTTTCAATTGTAATTTAGCAAATTCTACTTCTTTCATTTTGATGTTGCAGACATCGCCGCTGAATTAAATCATGTTATTCTGTTAACTTGGCAACGTGGTGCACAATTTCTTACTCGCGTGCGCCGTGCATGCCCCGTCAATCTGTGAAGAACTGATTGATATGGATTTCATGTTTCCACCAGCAAGTTCCATCCTAAAGTTTTACATAGGATGTCCAAGCAATGGGCGCAGGCAGTATTGCTACCATACGTGGTATGGTGGATTCGCATTGGAGTATCTTCCTAGTAGAATGCATCTGTCATTGTGTCCTCAACTCTATGTTCACTAGCAATATAATGTTGGTTCATTTCGAGCTTGGACTGTTTTGGTGCAATAGCTGCGTTCTCCATCAAACAAATATGCCTGATCTGATCTACCGTATATTTAGCATGTGAGAACCAAACAGAGTTCAATGTGAGATTGCGTGAATCAAGATTTGCAAGATATCTGGATGAAGGGACTATCGTATGTACCAAGTATGAAAAAGGTCGTGCTGTTTTCAGCAATAATACCGAAGCTATACAGACTCAATGTCTTGATGATGCTACTTGGAGATATGCGAACAACGTAACCTGTCTTTACCGTAAGTATAAAAAGTCCAGGATCTTACCCCGCCAGTAATGTTCTTTGACAAGTCCGAGAACGTGACAGGAGTATGTACGAGCTCCCACAAAGTTCGTGGTCCACCACATAGGTACTGAGTAGTTTTATTATTAGTTGACAAAATACAAATATTGAGTACCCTAATATCGCATAATCATTGTTATACTTTCAGCTATAGTTGCAGAACTTCGCATCGATGGAAAACCATACAGGAAAACAGTATATTTGAACTTAAATCAATCAAGCAATGCAAGTAATGAAGCATTTGTTCAGTGTTTTTGGAGTGACCGCAGCGAATACAACGATACGTTCATGGTGATTCTACACCCCCGCAAAATGGTTTGTAAATCAGTCTCACATCAGATGGACTCCAATAGCTATGTTTAATTCTCATATAAAATGTTGAATATAATTAGTGTTGCAAGGTATTACGAAGAATCTTCTCAGTAAGTCTAGTACCCTGATTGACAAATTGGAGAGACAACGCATTTCGATATTATTTGGCATTGTATCGTTTTATGATTCAAAATTGCTATTTGGCTAGTTGTAGGCTAGTTGAAAACTTGACTCGCTGATTGATGAGTTACATATTTTTTTAAGTAAATATGCTGTTTACTTATCATTTCGTTTTCTATAAACCTCGTCATTGTCGATTTTATTACCGTCAGTTTTGCATCTATTGGATGTAGAGTAGCAAACATTTGTCTGGGGGTAGATATTATGTATGGTTGAAAATTCAGCAACGAATCACACCAGTCACGTGTCCATTATAATAGTTATTGATCCCCTTGTCGGGATGATCCTAGCAATGAACACTGGTTCACAAATTTCATTAAAAGTTTCGCGGTAAAATTTTAATAATCGATGTAGGCTAATTTCAGTTTGAGAAATCAGATTCTGTGCTCGGAATCTCTCCAGCACATCAGTTTGTTTTCGGCTTATTTCGACTCAAAATATTACACTGGTTTATAGATTAAATTAATTGCCCAAAAACTTAATGATTGATTCAGGCTAATGTTTAGTTGCTGAATTATGTGCTTGGAATTTCATGATCACGTCAGATTTTTTCGGTATGTATTTGTCACATTTTCATAAATTAATCAAATTTCGGCTTCCGTTAGTGGCATTACTGTGAGCGTACAACAGCAACAAATCCGATATTGTTATCGAAATCATATATAATGATGAAACCTGGGTTGCTGTAGAACAGTGTTCGGGAACCTATGGTTCGCGAGCCATATATGGCTCTTTTGGGCATAAGATATGGGTCTTTGCGAAATTTTCATTTGTGTGCCTAATTTATTAATAGTGCAGCAACTTGTTATTAAATCTCCAGCTCAAGCAGTATAATTATTCGTCTGGAGTATAAAAATGTATTTGAGAGGTTAATACAGTGACGTATTCAGGGTTCGGGGTTCGTGCCCCTTTTTCAAAATCCTCAAATTTAAGTTGCTGTCTCGCCGGCGACCAATATCACTCGCAAATTCGATGTACCCGGTACGAAATATTGAAATACAGGATGCTTTCATTGATCAAAGAAACTAGAAGAAATGGCGGCGCCTGTATCACAATGCAGTTCTGAAATATACATTGTCTTTCTGATCCCTGGCGATAAATAAACTGCCGGAGAAATGACATTCACAATTACAAATTCAAATTGCAAATAACGCCATAGCTATCCTCTTTCTTGATTGATAACGTAAGTTTGTAGTCGCTGTTACCTTGCCATGCAACAGCAAAAGATGCATTGACCGTAAAAGGCGTCTTCGAAAAATATTATATGCCTCTCAGTGCAATACAATTAAAAATATATTACTTGCAAAAATCTATGTAGCCCAAGTTTTGCATACTCATTGTTCAAATTAGTTTCATGATTAGTTTCACTGAGTTTTTACTGAGAAAATACGATGTAAACGAATTTGCGCTACGATGACATGACTATTTTTCAATTGTGACGTAGTAGTCGATGACATGTAGGGCTCTTTGGGAGGTAAAATGGAAAATATGCAGTCAGTATGGCTCATCGGACGAAAAAGATTCCCGACCACTGCTGTAGAACATAATAACTGAATAAATAACTTGAATCATGTGGTTCTTTATCTTCTTTTAATCAGAACCTCTTTTCGCCCCATAAATGTACATGCGGATGCAACTATTTTTAGTTGGTAGCAGTTATTATCTTTATATACCAATCTTCGTTTAAAGATTGTGATTACTGGATCCGCACTTAATTTAGTTTCCTACGTTATCTATCTTTGCATATTCATATGCACCAATACTTTTTGTGACAGCTCACTGCTCCTTCGTAAAAGTTTGCAAACAATAAACATTGCATTGTTGGTATATTAAGCAGAAGAGACTTGTTCATTCATGTACATGACCTAAATATGTGGCCGATAAAGCTTGTTTTGAAACATTTAAAGAAACAGGATGTCTGCTTTTCCAAAGAAAAAAGTATTTATGCTAACTTTAAACAATTTATCATCATCAATCTTCTCCTATATCCTACTTATCATGCTAATTCTTCTTCTCAAGTTTCAATATGCTCTGACATTTTATCGGAATCGAGTAAAGCTGTTTCAGAACTGTTTTCTTTTGGTTAATGTCACAAGATAAAGGGCATATTTTGCATTGTCTATTACAGACAACCAGATGAACGGAGACCATACTTACTAACAGCTCAACGCGAAACCTGAAGTGCGTGTTACTTCAAAATAGAAATAAATATGCATAGGATCTAGGACAGTCGATCCGTCTCGTCATAGGACTTTCTGTTGTCCACACCAAATACCATGTGTTCATGCTGGAACAGAGCCAGAGATGAGCTTTGATTGATTTCTACGTATGATTTCAAATGGTTTCGCGGGTTTTTGTTCGTGTTTGGAATGAGTAAGCGCTAGTTCTTAATACAAAAAGCTTTACATTTTTAGCGATTTTCGATCTGCCGTATAATTTACTATGAACTAGAGTTGGTCGAAGAGATCGGCGTTGCTACCCATGTAGCACACGCAACGTCTTACATTTGTACTAAATTACAAGTTGAAGGAGTAATTTCTAAGACATCGGAAAATTAAATCATGTGGAAGACGACATGAAAGATCTGAGCATTACTGAAATTCAGTAAATATCTCAGTAGGCCTATTTACGGTGTGGGGAGGCTGGTCGCATACTTTCAACAGTAAGTCGGAGTAGGACACATACGAAATCGCAGGGTGTATCTTCTCGACTAACGAAAAATGTCTATAATGGCATAACCCATTGGTAGAATCTTCGAAAATATATTCCGTTACCGTGCTATAGGGGCTGTGTCACGCTGTTCTAATGACCATGTAACTCATGAGAGTGGTGCATTCTTTTACCTAATTACTTTATAGTTTTCTTCCAAATCCAAATTGCAAAATTAAAAAGTTTATCCAAAATGTTGTTCGGGTAGAAGTGGAAGTAGTAAGAAAACATATCTACTTCAGTAAGTACCGCAAGCAGAATAAATCTACACGACTACCCACAAAGTAGTGAACATTCACATAGATATTATTTGGCAAACGTGACGTGATAGAACAAAATAACTCCGAAGAAAAACTAGCCTATACAAATAAAGGTTGTGATGTAGAAAAGGCAATATTAAACAGCTGTAATAATTTAAACAATCAAAGAAGATGAGGTTTACATCCTATTGGGCTACACCTTGTTACTATTTGGTCATCTGACTACAGATTGCACTTTGACACAGCATTCACGGGGCGAAGTGATGACAAGAAATAGTATAATTTTAGTTTCCTAGCAAATAGCAATCCCTAGCCACGCTTATCATCTTTTCTTCCACATTCAAACAAGTAATTCATGTATTTACCAAGTTTATGAAACTCAATTCCATTTGTTTAGTCAATTTTGCTTTGAAAAGATATTTGTGATTTGAGTATTGTGAAGAAAATGTCACAATTACTTGAGAAAGTGGAAGTAAAAGCCCCCTAATTTGAATAAATGGTACGAACTGTCTGTCCTGGCTTGCCAAGAATGACGAACGAACGTTTTAATGTAGCAGTTTTTGGCAGGTAGCTATGAAGCTCATGGTATATTGCTGGATACACAACATGTTGTCTACTTCCCAGTTGTACATCCTGCGGTTTATTATATGAGACCTAATATCCACGTCAGGTTGTTTGAGATTCAGACTTAAAATATTGGTGTGAGCTAAGTTGCATCGAATATTGGGAGTTCGCCATCTTTTTGATTGAGAGTGAGAGTAATATGATATTCTTTTTCGCCTGCATTGAGATGCATTGAAGACGGAGTTGCGATACGGCCGTGTGGTCATCTAGTCTGCGCCCCCGTTCTTTTCTCCTCCATGCTATCCGTGATTGCTGAGCACATAACAGAATAGCTGCGGATACCAATTCTCGAGTCTTTGGTATGACCCGGCCGGGGATCGATCCCACGTCCTACCGGACGCATAACCATTACACTACCTCGCTTGGCGGAGCTGGATAGTAGTGTTTTCTTTCGGTTTAACAGCACATCCTCCCCGCAAATTATTTAAGACCTACCTCTTGAGGTATGTACGTCTTCATATCATATCTGCCCAATTATATCACTTGACGGTTTTCGCTTCACAGTAAGTAGAATATGTACCACCTAAAACAGTATAAAGTAGGCTAAAACGTGTAAAATGTAAAGCATTTTGACTTTTTAAAAATGTTGGCAATTTTCTGACCTAACGCAAAGATTTCAAAAAAAAAATGGCTTCTTATCAATATCAAAAAATTATCGCCGTAAACTTAATATATATACAAACCGAACTACCGAATTTATGGTTCTCCATTATCCAGGAAAAGAGCAGAAACAACTCCATCATAAATCTTCATCCGAATTTAAATGGGGCAAATATTTCGTGCTTTTTTGAAAGTAGATACACAACGCTATTTGGTCCAAGTCTGTCTACTTCTCTACTTAACATATCATGTGAGTACTGTGTCTGTATACTTATTGCTCTCGTTCATAATTTCAATGACAATGCTATTTCTTTAGTTGGGCCATATCCACCTATAGGATTTACTTCACTGTGCTACTTCAACAACGG
Organism: Botryllus schlosseri; assembly: GCF_051294905.1. NCBI lineage: Eukaryota > Metazoa > Chordata > Ascidiacea > Stolidobranchia > Styelidae > Botryllus > Botryllus schlosseri. The sequence continues at coordinate 8,015,605 of NC_137246.1, forward strand.
CTCGATCAGATTCTATTCCAATCCAGCCTCAACAGAAAGAATACTAAGTTTATGGCGAGGTAATAACCAGGGTTGTAATGACTCGAGTCATGACTCGACTCGAGTCATTTTCTCAAAATACAGAAATGACTCGACTCGACTCGAGTCGATTTGTGTATTGACTCGACTTGGACTCGAGTCATTGCGCATGACTCGAAGCAAGTCATTGACTCGAGATTCAGACGGCCAAGACCGACATTTCATTGAAATTTCGGAGCCAACATATTATTGGGATTTCGTTTGTTGGTACTGGTGCTTGAAAATGCGACGAGAAAGTGCTAAAAGTGAGGAAAATTGATATATTATAAATGCGAACCATTCAATATAACCAAACAGAGTTAAAAAACTGGGTTTAGTAAGACTTTAACTGGAAACTGAGCAGTCAACACAATGACTTTGACTCGGACTCGAGTCATAATACCATGACTCGGAATCGGTCGTCCGTTTGCTGACTTGGATTCGGACTTGACTAGGTGGGAATTGAAAATGACCCGACTTGACTCGAGTCAAAAATAGGAAAGTGAGATTGACTTGTGACTCGGAGCCTTGTGACTTGGTTACAACCCTGGTAATAACTATGATATCGAACAAACAAGATATGTACAATATTGAGTTTGACCCACTAATTCCATCTTTTCAATATAGATCAGTGGTTCCCAACGTGAGCGATATCGCCCCCAGGGGGCGATTTGTCGGTCCAGGGGGCGAAAATAGCCAAGGGGGCGATAGGGGGCGAAAACGGACGAAAGGGGCGATAGGGGGGCGATTGCGCGTTGAAATGGCTATATTGGCGTCCATGACCGTAACTGTCACACCCAAACCCCCAATTGAGATAGGGCCGGAGATCGAAGGAAGCCCACAATTTTTTCGTGAATTACCATTATTTATTTTGGAAATCTAGGCAACTTTTTCAAGAAATTTTCGCGCTACGCGCCATTTCGTGGTCACATATTTCTTGCTTATTGGATACCCTTCCTCCAAGAAATAATACGCATGAGTTATAGATATGGGCATCTCGGCGTCAGCCAGTAACACACCATGACGCACCAAGACATATGAAGTTTCAGGCCATGTAACAAGCAACTCCGAAAAGTGTGCCAGAACGAGAAAACCTTGGCGGAAAAGGACTGCCTTTATGCTGACCGACTTCGATATATATACGATATACATATATATTTAATTGTCCATAGGCGCCTAAACGGCTGGCGCCAAATGTTCCTGTCCTGGCATCCGGAAACCCACAAAAAATGTCATCTCGCAGTAAAAAAATAATTGCCAGTGCAGAAATGCCAATTTGAAATCGTGTGCATCGTTTATTTTAGTACGTATGGGCGATTTGAATATATTTTGACATAGCAGACAGGTCACGAAATGTCATTACGTAACGAACTCATTATACCCACGGGTCCGCCCGAATATGTTCAATTATTATTTACGGGCTCTACATTTTCCAAGACACCTCACTCAGTTTTACCGGTAAATCGGAATACATGAGCAGAGAGAGGATAAAAAATGGACAGCAATATATATGCAATTTCGGATCATATTGACCGATTCAATCGTGAATGATAGAATTTTTCGCGCTTCGCGCGAATTAGGCCATCTAACAATTTATGCTGAGAAGTAGCGGTAAAGAGGTATCGGGGCGGTTTGGTCTGAGGGGTGCAGAAGTTTTCTTTATCGCCATATGGTGATGGGTGACAAGACCAACGTATTGTGGGGGGGGGGGGTGACGAAGTTCTGTTACGGTCCTTTTGGAATCAAGTCGGAGAAATAACCTTTTTTGTTAGTCAACTCACCAAAATCTAGCTGGAAAAGTGTAATTTCGAGGTCGAGCCGAAAATTTGACCTTTTTACTTATTCATCTCGCCGGTGATTTCAGTCTGTATGCCCATTTTTCGGTTCCCAATATTTCGGGGGCGATGATCGGTGTGGACTTTGAAAAGGGGGCGATGAGTCGAAAAAGGTTGGGAACCACTTATATAGATATTACCCACTTATGAAATAACACCTTCAAAGTATGAGTCTTTATTGGTGGCGACAACAGGTCAACTCTTCAAAATTGATTAATAATACTGTGGCTCTCAAACTTATCTGGCGACCGGATTTTAGGACAAATTATTCGCAACGGTGAACTAATTAATTAAATTAAAAATAAATCAGAATGCAATTACAACTTAAAACAATGAATTGTAACTTTACTTAATTGATAAATTTTCATATATCCCTGGAACTTCGCTGCTGTCTTTTTTATATTACATCTGTTGTGGTTCTATTTAAAATACAGCAAAGTAAAGTATGTTAACCCGATTTTGTCGGGTGTGTGTTTTGTAGAAAAAGATTGGGATCTCACGTTTCGCTAAATTTTATTATACTGTGAAATATCGATTGGTTGCGCTTTCATAGTTTGTAAAATTTTGTTGAATAATTCTCATCAGCTTTTATGTTGCAAAACATACTTTTCAAAGTTTGGTTCAACACTTTCGACATTATCATGATAAGTCAGCAAGTGTTCTAAATCCCGTTCCAAATTTCCGAATTATACGTGTCTGATTTCTGTCTCATTAGTATGGCAAGTTTTTGCAACTTTTGCAAGTTTTTTTGTATAGCTTCCGGCAGCTTCCTAAATACTCGGAAGCTATGTAGAATTCTGTTTTACGATGTTTGAAGGAATCCTATAGTGCAAGTTTTTGCAACTTTTTTCCATTTCTTTTTCATGCAACATTTTGCAACACTTTGGAACTTTGTCCATTTTTCATGAAAATATTTTCGATTTTGCTGAAATACACGGTCAAATTCGACTGAAATACCGTAAATCGGCACTGAAGTAACAGTCTTACGGATATTTCGGAATCTGAACCGGAAAGTTTACCTTTTTTCAGTCAATCTTGTAAGTTGACCTTTTGTTTTAGTCAACCGAGCAAAATGATCTTTTGATGCAACTTTTGTGAAAAAATAAATGCAACTTTTTACTGCCACTTCTGTCAAATATAAATGCAGCTTTCCACTGATTTACCTGCAACAAAAACTTGCCCTACTTATTAGCAATTGAGAAGAAAATTAAAATATCTTTGTCCGGGGAAATGATGCCGACTGGTAGTTAAGAACCACTGGTATAGTTTATCTGCATTCCTATTTCAGGTGAAAATGAAAAAATACCGGCAACTATTACTGAATGTTGTGAGATGAACTATGGTGTTGTTGGACAATTGATTGCGCCTAACATGGTTAGTGAATTTCCTCTTTTTATAGAGTTCATGCCACGCCATAATATGCTTCGCTTTAGTCAATAACAGGTTCAGATGTCAGATTACAAAGAAACTATTCCGGCAGAATTGAGCATTTCAACGTTTCACCTTGTCCAATCGCAACAACTGCTACTACACACGTGACTACTACTACTACTTTAGAATCGGATTCAGACTCAACTTTAACGCAAGATGTCGATGATAAAAATTCAAAAGACTTCACCGTGGTTGCCATACTTGGCATCGGAATTTTTCTATTGATGACGTTTACTCTTATGATCATTTTTCGTTCGAGGCGGCGAAATAAGGGTAACACGCTATTTGATTTTAATTCCTGTAACTTAATTCACAAAGAATGACATTACTCTAGAAAAATCAAAATCCGGAGATGACAGATTGGAAAATGCTAATCCACTTTATGAACAGTCACATGTTTCTACTGTGCTACCAAAAGTTAATGACCAGGTGAAGCCACTTTATGAAACCACGCATACGAACAGAAGCGGATCAGATGTTTATTCAGTTGTTGATAAAAAGAAAGGTAAATTATTTGATCAGCAAATTGAGAAATATTGACAAGTGTTGAATAGGTGTTAGTGAAACCATATTGAAGGAGCTTGCTATAAGCGGGAGATTTGTATGCATATGCTGACTAAGCAAGCAGTAAAATCACAAAGCATAAAGCATAAGCATAAAATCCACTGTAAAACAGAGTCAAAAAGTTTCCAACCCTTCCCGATTATAGAGCTAAAATCTCGATTGTGTATCACCTGATTATGTAATCTATGGTATATGCTTAACATACCCATGATCCTTGGTTTCTGAAATGCTGTCTAGCTTTGCAAGTCATGAGGATTTACAAAATGGTATCCTCAGTCTTATAGGGTATTGGTTACTGTAGCGGCGTAGCCTACCGTAAGCTAGTGATCACGCCTTGATCGCACAGGCCTCAGGTTGTATTTCTGACAGCTATCCTTCGTGTAAGAATCCAGCCGTGCACGAGCAAAGACGTAATCTGATAGCGGTCCCAAAATCCCGGTAAAATGAGTATGGAAGAAATATATCCACGTGAAGCGCAAATTATTGTCAGGATGAGTGATCTAATGTGGCGAATCCTTACCCGGGAAAAGTCCCCTCTCAATTCATATCTCTTCGTGAATAGTCCTAACATATTTCACCGCATAACATGTACTTATCATGTGATGTTCACGGCATCTGGCGAAAACCCTCCAGACTTGTTGGAAATTTGGTATTAGGTTTAGGCTGATGCACAATTGCACAGTGCGGTCGAAAAATATAGGAGAGTATAAATATGCGACTAATTATAGGGGCAAGATGGAATTATCACGTGTGATTTCAATTATCTGTTACGTTGATTTAGGCACGCTGAAATCAACTGAATCAGCATCATCAGAAACTGTGACTTATGCAGTTGTGGATAGAAACAACAAAAAGAATACAGGTAAACCTCCAATTTATATTTGTTTTGAAAAGGAGCCTTGAATTCCACCATCTGCTACGTTGATTCAGACGCGCAGAAATCAACTGAAGTGGCTACATCTGAAGGTGCAACTTACGCAGTATAGAAACACTAAAAAAAGTACAATGATTTGCAAAAATAGAGTGCAATTAATTCGGTCAGGATACATTTATGAAGTGTGCTCATCCTATAAACTTTTACGTTTATTCAGGTCCTCAGAAATCCAATGTACCGGTCATATCTGGCGCTGAGATTTATGCGGTAGTGGATAGAAACAACAAAAAGGCTACAGGTAAGTTGCAATGAACATTAACATTCGTTTTAAAAGTGACATTCGACCACCATCCGTTACGTTGATTCAGGTGCACCGAAATCAACTCAGTCGGCGACATCCAACGTTGCAAATATTGCAGTTTATAATGGAAAAATCAAAAAGGATTAAGTTGCAATGTAGCATAAATATAGGACACATTATATAGAGAGGTTACAGTTATAATGTGTGCTTTCTGCAATCTTAATCGTCTATCCAGGTGTGCATCAATCAAAGAAATTAACCAAACCTTCCACGTCCCATGTTGCAAATTCATCGTTTGTGGATATAAACAACAAAAATACTGACGCTATAGCGAGCATTTATTTCGAGAGGGTCATTTGAATCTAATTCCACTATCTGTTACGTTGCTTCAGATGCACTTAAATCAAATGAATCAGCTACGTCGGAAGGTGCAACACGCGCAGTTGTAGAGAGAAACCCCAACAAGGCTAAAAGTAGGGTTACCATATGTCCTCCTGTAGGAGGATTCTTCCTCCTTTTACAGAAAATCGGAAATGTGCTCCGATGACGCCTAAATGTCCTCCTTTTTTGGAAATCCACCCGCTTTTATAATTTTGAGAGCTAGAAAACGCCAGAAATGACGCGAAATCTTTATTACGGACGTGCAAGCGGGTCCTTTGAGAGTAGGACTGGTCAAATGACCTCTCTTAGTCGGCAAAAAGTGGGTAATCCGGAAGTCGAGTGGAAGTAATGATAAAACTTCTAGTACAAATTTTAGAATCAGCAGTTTCCACTGTGGTCGACTACAGAACTCATACCTATTTGTTGGTTGTATGTCCCGGCCCAACCTCGCCCCGCGTAATCGGTGCCTAAAAAAGCCTAGAAGTACCCCGTGGTACAAATCGGTAGATACAAGATCCTGATGAAGAGTATCGACCTTGTGTATAGAGTGACCATTGCGCAATGCAATCGAAATACCAGGAATAGTAAAACAACAACGTTTTTCAGACCCGCAGAAATTCACCGAATTGGTAACATCTGACGTTGAGACTTACGCAGTCGTGGATAGAAAAAATAAAAAGGCAACAGGTATGTTGCAATGAACATGAATATACGTTTTGAGAGTGGCAGTCGAATCAAATTATACTATAAGTTACGTTGATTCAGGCGCACCGAAAACAACTAATTCGACCTCATCCGATGTTGCGATTTACACAGTTTTGGATAGAAAAAACAAAAAGGCTAAAGGTAGGCCTAGTACAGCATAGATATGGGATACATTATTCGGATGAATCCATCAACAGTGCTTCATGATATCTGTTACATTAACTCAGGTGCGCAGAAATCAAAGACATCGTATGAATTGACCACGTCTTGCGTTGCTACTGCAGTTATGGATAGAACCAACGAAACCGTTGAAGGTACAGTTGAATAAATATAGGATAAATTATTTGGACGTAATAAATTGATCAAGTGTTCTTTCTACCACCTGTCTCGTGTATTCAGGTGCGGTGAAATCAACTGGATCGACCATACCGGACGTTGAAACATACGCAGTTGTGGATAGAAACATGAAAAAGGCTACAGGTGCGATGGAATGTTTGACAGTAGCCTTCGAACTCATAAATGCTGAATAACAATTATAGGTGTGGGGTGTGACGATGATCGCCGACCTAGGAAGAAATGAATGGACATGAATGTGCAATAGGGCTCTTCAAAAATGACTTTTTTCTCAAATCGTACTTGCTACTGGATAGAATTGTAAGATTACCTAATTTAAGCCTACACACAAAATTTGGTTCAATTCCAGCCAGTAACCGCTTTGCTACAGGAGAAGAAAGTTTCTATTTATTGTATAAAAATGAATGATAAAAAATTGGAAAATTTTCTGTTCACCCTAGTACAGTGTTGGGCTGTCACTTTTCACCGTCATTCTAGGCAGGGCGTAACCGTACTGGGACTTGTTACTACAAGCCATTTTTATACTTTGTCTTCGTAGCTTTTCATCATCGTTCTAGGCAGGGCGTAACCGTACCACTCTTCATTTTCGTCTTTGATGGGATTCGAACCCCGTCTTCTCTGGGCGGCGCGGCAAGCAAGCGCAGTACTCTTACTCATTAGGCCACGACCCCAATAAAATGTTAGGCTGTCTATAGAAACAATACTCACCCAATTTGGTTCAACTCCAACCATTGGAAGCGGAGTTATTGCCTTCGAAAATTTGGATTTGAATAAAATAGTATTTACGGTGACCGATTCTTTGTTTATTTATTGTAGTTGTGCTCACCGTAAATATTATTTTATTCAAATCACAATTTTTCGACGGCAATAGCTCCGTTTCCACAGGTTGAATTTTAATCAAATTGAGTGAGCATCGTTTCTATAGACAGCATAACACTTTGATGGGGTGAACCTAATGTTTTTAATATTTATTTTTATATAATAAATAGAAACTTTCTTCTCCTGTAGCAAAGCGGTTACTTGCTGTAATTGAACCAAATTTTGTGTGTAGGCCTAATTTAGGTAACCTAACAATTTTATCAAGTAGCCAGTACTATTTGAGAAAAAAGGTTATGTTTGAAGAGCCTTAATGGATAATGCCCAACTGGACATGAAGTAATTGAAAGTGGAAATGATTATATTCAAATTGAGACAATCGATTTATTCGAGTACCATTACTAGGCCGTTTTCGGCCAAGAATTGCTTTATGAACGGAGAATTTGGTTTAGAAATACACCTTCTCCATAAAGTAAGTGACAACAATCTTCAAAATTGCGATGTATCGTATACTCTAGAACAGGGGTGGGCAAACTTTTGAGCTCGAGGGCCGCATTCAACATTTGAATCCATTCGCGGGCCGCACTATATAAAATTGGGATTATAAACCAAAACGCAATATTAGTATTTGATTATATAGTGATGACATGAACATAGTATATGTGCTTATTTTTTAAAAAAAACATTGCTTTGGTGATATCTTACACGCGTCAGAAACATAGTCGCGAGATTTCATAGGCTGGCCGACCTCAATAACCAACTTGTCAAAACTATAGAGATAAAAGTCGGTAAACCCGATTCTTAGAACAGGATTGGAATTTAAATCTATGAGGAACAATCCGTTCATAGATTTACTGATTCCACTTTGGCCTAAATTCCAGAACACACAATGCTGACAGCATCATTACCATGTTTGCTTCAAACACGCGGGTGTAGAGAAAATAATAATACCCCAATTATACGCATACACAGAACAAATCTACCTCTAAGACTCGAGCGAATCGTTTTTTATAAGCACATCCCTGAAATAATTAAAACAGGATTACCCTATCTGAAATCACACTCGTGATCCGAAATATGTCATCTCGTTTAGGATTTCTGTGATGTTTAGCAGTTGAAATCTTTTAAACTGTGTGGGCCTTGAGATCGGGCTGTCGCGCAGCAAAATTTAAAATTAAATGTAATATAGAAAATATTAACCTTGGAACAGTGGTTCTCAAACTTTTTATGACACGTCCCGCCCCCCCCCCCCCCTTATGATGGTGAAAGATTTCACGCACCCCTCATTGTCATATCGCAAAACGCAGCCAGGATGCTAGCGAAGCTAATAAATAGTTTGATGTAATGGAAGGTTACGATTGTGGATGAGAGATTTGAAAATGCGAAATTCATACAAAATACAGAGCAATAACTATGAGTTGTATGTAAATCGCGCCTAGCGCGAAAATTTTTTCAGTTGACCTTAGCTTCACGCCCCCCTTCAGATGCTTTCACGCTCTCAAGGCGTTGCCCCCAGTTTGAGAACCACTGAACTATCATGGTGAAATATACCACGAAAAAAGTTTAATCAAGTCCCTGCATTTTTAGTACGCATTCTATCAATATTTTTAAAAAGTTTCTTTAGACTCTCGCGGGCCGTAGTTTGCCCACCATTGCTCTAGAATTTACTGGTGCTTGAATCCACCTAGAACATTGAGCTTCTGTGAGCAGAAGTGATACTTAGATGAGGTGAAAATCGGTCATTTCAGTTGCTCGCCTATAGTCTCTCTTCATTTTGTGTTAAATTTTTTACTGTGTGAGAATTAGTTGCAACCGTTATGTTTTCTTATACTATATTCATCACAAGTCATGACTTGCTGACTTGCTCAAGAGTGTCAGTTCAAAAATCGTCTGGTTTCAATATATTGTGAATATTTTCAGAATGAATATAATAAAGTATATAATCAAAACCAATTTTGCGGGAGATTGCGTTAAGGTCTCTAACGTAATTTGGGGGCGGCGCTGAATGCATATCTGGTGATATTTTGTTAATGTACCATTGTTGAGATAATATATAAATTAAACATAAATTGGCTCAAGTCGATTAGGTCACCAAAAATCGCGACTCGATTCAGACTCGATTCGTTACTACCTGCTTCACATATTCCTAATTATTTTTTTCGAGTCGCATGTCACGATGATTTTTCTGCCACATCTTATGCATGTTTTCGTAAATATTGTCAACAAATTTCATGCTGTTATTCTACAATATGCCTACGACCTATTACGGACGTTATACGTAATGCTTGGGAAAAATACAGGAATAAGTTTGACAACGAGCTTAAGAGATAAATGCAAGTTTGCCAGTATGTCTTCAATCGCAAAACACATATTCCGCACATCTATCAAACCATTATATCTGTATCTCTATAGCATCCGCGCTCTACACTACCCTCTATGACAGTTATTTTCGTGATGCCATGTGCATTCTCTTCCACATTTGTGACTGGATGTTTAGGTGGCGGGCGTTTGAATAAGTGTAAGAAGCCATGGTTGTATTGTGGATCATCATCTACTTCTACATATCTGCCGAAAAATATCCCTTTTGCCTGCTACCGATCCTATGAAATTACAGTGTGTCATTGAGATGTGGTACCGCCTAGCAGAACTAGTGGAAACATGTATCTTGTGATCACCTAAGACAGTAGATAGTCTAACTAGGTCCTATATACCATACCTGTGTTGTTCCAAATCTTTGATATGCTATTTTCATGATATAGCCTGAAAGCCTAAATTGTTAAGTGCTTTTCATTGCTTACCGCCCGTGGCACAAAACAATAGTCATGATAGAAGCACCGTTCTCCACAGGTTTCAAATTACAGTAGTAATATGTAATATGTTAGTAGACCGCAAATGTAAACATAATTTGTTTGAAAAATTAGTCATCTACATGAAGAGATATCCGTATTATGATTGGTACATATATCGTCCATTGAGTTTTAGCTGCCTTGCTTCATTTTTGTTTTGATTTTATTGCAGCTCTTCCGCGAACTCGCGGTGAGTTGCGTGGCGTGCTTATTTATTTAATGATTCCACTGGAGGTGGTGGAGGTGCTAACATACAGCAAATTGCCTTATCATGATCTTTAATGTGGGCAGGCGCCTCCGCCCGACCCACCCACGATCTGTTTGTTTAATTACTCTTCTAAATGTTGTAGACATATTATTGCAGGTTGTTTCAAGACTCTGCGAGCAGCCTGGGTGTTATTAATGAATGATATTGAGAGCTTCTGGTAACAAACGGAGTTAATACACGATAAATTCAAATGACGTAATTTGCTCTCCTAATCGGTCACATTATTTCCTGCGTGTCATACGCCCATGCGTACTTTTTGGTGGCCTCAGCAGTTGCTTATGTGAGGTTCGAAGGACGATTTGCTGCTTGCAACGGGAATATATAGAGAAGGCCTATACAAGTGAGAAGACGTCGCAGTACAATATTCTATTGTTATTCATCATTGAGACAACGCACGGCCCAATGTTGGTGTTTGATATGCGTTAGCAAGCATACCGTTTTTCTCTGTCCGGTCTTAACGATATGAAAAATGATAAGAACTGTTCTATTAGACTATCGCCACGATTGGAAACGAGTATATGCTTTACACGAGAGCATGGCAAGCCAAATTATTTGACTCGTACGATATATTATAATCACGTTATAGCAAAACGTTAAGCATAAGTTTTCCAAAATGGAAAATCATGACACCTCCGGGACGCGAGCTGATCAGCTATGACTTTGTTAGAAAGTCGCAATCCTACACTACACCACGTACAGCCGAAGGCGATTAATGTTTACTTCTGAACCTTTATATTCATCTTCAATTGAATTGATTTCACTAGTTTTCATGAAACTTAGTCCGAAGGGAGTCAGATTCTAAGTGGTATGGTGTCATGATCCCAATGTTTTTCAAACATTTTATAGCCCAATCCAAATCTGAGTTTCACTAAAATCTCACGACTCAAGCCTGATACGCCGAAAGAAATTCATTCCTAGTGGTAATATGCTATAAGTTTTACGTGCATGTTTGAAATAGAAAAGATAAAAGAACCAGTAACATGCTTAGCGGTTCTATGAACATCATTTATTATAAAAAATCATTGATTCAGTGAGATTAATATCGTCATAATTTCTCCTCCCGTCGTATTTTCAATGCATACGTACATCGATGGTTTCATACCTTGTTATATGACAACCTCCTTGCCGGGAATTTTAAACCCGGGATCATTTAAAACGGCGTTCGATTTCATAAGACTAAGAACTGAAAATAAATATGAGCCCATATACTAATATTCAGCGAAGGGCACCAAACCCCTCAATTGAAGGGGCAAGCTCGAATGTGGCGTAAAATTATTTCTTATATCAACATAAAGTGGAAATATTCGGAGCATGTTGTACTTTTCTTGCACATTTTCTTCGCACTAAGCGCAATTTATCCTCACCGCATTCTTGATCTTTAATATGGGTAGGCCTATAAATAGATATTGGGTTGGTGAAATGCCTTGCTTGAAACGACAATTATCACAGAACTAAAAATATTTGGCACACCAATTTGTAATATTTGAACGTTGACATATTTCGGCTTGCTACATACGAAAAGTTGTCGAACCCTCCCATAACGATTTCGTCTCCCTTATAAACTGTTCATTCTTGTTTCTTTACGATGCTTTCGTCGCTTAAGTGACGTGATTATCACAAATAAACACCCCTATATCTTCTGTATAATTCGTTTATAAAAACAGTCATTTGTACCGCTACGGTATGCGGTGTTAAACGAGGTCTCATTGTGATGAAACTCAAATGCGACGACCAGCGCGGATGCTAGCATTAGCAAGCTTACGATCTCTTCCTAGCGGATAGAAGCATCAACCACTGCATTCAATTTGACATAAGTATAAAGTCAGCTATACCATGTAGCGCCATGCAGTGCATCAATGATTAAATATATTAATTTCGTAAATTGCCTATTTCAATGCAATGCCGGCACACGATGCGTATACATTGGGTTACGTACATGCAGAGGCGGAAAAAGTTCTGCTCAGCGTCTGTTACTTAGGTAATAGCCAAGTAGAAGTCACGTCGCAAATTTGTGTACTCAATTACAACTAGGACTGAGCACAATGATTCGAGCACTCGAATCTGAATCGAGCAATAATTATAAAAAGTTAATTTATCAACGAAAATTACATTTTCGACATTATTTTTAACTGTTGTAGCCTTGAAAACCTGACTGATTGTATAATAGCACAGAAAGCATGTATTACAGAGCTACAAATCACATCTGTGGTGTACAACAGGCAGCATATTTTTTAATGTAGAGTAAAAGGTTCGTGTATGAACTTTCCATATCTGTCATACTATCATCACATCATGAGAGATAATCCTCGAATACCCGACTCGAAGCCTAATACTCGATTTGAAATCGAATTATTCATATAGTATATTTTCCTAAACATGAAAAGACTACTTCAAGTTAAGCAGAGAATGGACGCATGAACATAAACTCAATTAGGTACAGTAGAGCTCAAAAGTTTTTTTCCCGTGTGGTCGCATAACATTCTTTTATCAGTTAATAGAAGGAGCCTGCCTTAGAGACTGCTCGGTGTATCTTCGTGAGTATCATAAAACGACGTATGACACTACTTCAGTTACTTTGATGCAGGGACAATGTCACCCAATTAATACGACTAGAGCCCAACCGATTATCGGTTTGCCGATAATATCGAGTTGATATCACACATTGAAAGAATTGTCGGTATCGACCATTGGATGTGCAAAAATATCGGCAATTTTTGTGACGTCACGACATTGTGGTGGGAAGTCAGTAAATTATAATCCTTGACCACTAGACTGGGAATATTGATGCACTTCATATAGCTTACACTTTCAAGGTGTCCAGATGCAGTCTTTCTAGTTTATTTCATGTTCGAGTTTGAAAATGGCTGTATATCTGTTGGTATAAATGCACAGAAGTTTTGCAGGTTGATTCCCCTTGTTTGAATATCGCTGGAATATATCGGTGTTATCGGTGAAGGTGGAAGATATCGGATTTATCGGTATCGGCCAAAAAAAAAACAATATCAGTCGGGCTCTTATTATGACTATTTCACTTATAAAAATTATGCAAGCATATTCGAAACTTGCGACATGTAAAATGTGAATAACTGATCTAAATATCAATTATGGATGTGGTGTAAAACAGAGCCACTAGAGCAGGGGTTGTCAAAGGATGGGCCATAGCCCACTGGCGAGCCACAGGAATAATTTGAGGTGGGTCACGGACATATTTGGAATATTGTAGAATTAGTGAAAGTTTAACTGTATTTGTTATGTTCATATATTCATAAATAAATTTTATTATCAATTGTCAACTCACTGTGGAAGTATACGGTACCGCTGCAACGAATCATAATGGATGAGTGATTTAGCATTATGCATTATTCTTTGGAGTGGGTCTAGAAATGTCTGGCCTTGAAGTCTTTGTACATGATGTAAGAGTAACATGAATTGATTGTATCATCGGATATAATTTTCTGACATCGCAACTTCAACCAGGTACATTAGATTCCGCACACATTATACAGCGAGCATATTCAAAAATTCTTGCTCCGCTGCTCTGTGGTATTCCATTTTCATCAGAGAATTTGAAGTGAGCCGAGGATTGATATAATATTTCCCACTGGCGGCTCGTGACAATATCGGGTGGTGGGGCAAGGGCTGCGAGCGACTTTTATCAACATGACGTCACAATGGCGTTTCCAACGTAAAAAAAGTAACTTTATGATGGTCACATGAATTTCCCGACAACAGTGATTTTAACGTAGGTGCCGCGAGAGGTTTGCCGGTGAGCCGTGACTTGAACTGTGGTAACAAATGTTTTATTCATTTATTTTTAATCAAAGGATTATTTTATAAAATGTACGTGAACTAAGAATCGTCCCTATGCCACGAATCAAGTATCAGGTCATCCTTAGTAGCATGCGTTATGATTTCATGGTAGAGTTATAGATTACGCAAATCGATAGAACCTAATTTTTCTAAGCCCGTCCGAAAGTGTTTCGTACACGATCCTGGTGTGTTACGACCACTGAGCTGGTGGTTACGACTAGGGCTGGGCAAAATCGAGTACCTGAGTGATTCGATTCTGAATCACGTAATTTGCTTCGAGTCGAGTCGAGTAATCGAGTATCACTCATTATGACGTCACAACAAAATGTACTATGTTGAAGTCCAAACATGTACCTTTTATGCCACCACAAAGAACGTAATGCCTGTTATCTGTCGCATTAAAGATATTTGGTATTTTCTCGACCATATCGATTTCATAGCACTGTTGTGGGATGATCATGACTTCGGAAATGTGTTATTTCCAGTAACGTTCGCAGCTTTGTACTGTGTCTGGTATGCTGAGACACGACCTATCAAGGTTTCAACGCTTCCTCAGTGGAAAATAGTATCACAACTATAATTCTCGTCAGTAAATTAACTTTCAGTTGTGAGGACCTTATAATTTCAGTACTCGAAAAAATCGTCTTTTACTACTCGACTCGAATCATTAAAATTACTACTCGATTCAGATTCGAGTACTCGAATCATTGTGCCCAGCCCTAGTTACGACCAGAGATGGGCGGATTCCAAAATTTCGGGATCCGAATCTATCCGGATCCGGCTGGCAATTGGAAATTCAGACTCCAAAGTAATCCGGCAGGTGAATGTCCAGTTCGGAATCCGAAAAAATCCTGCCAGAACCATGCTAATTAATCATATCACAGCAAAAAAATCCGGCTAAAATCCGACCGTCACCCCAAATTCAAAATCCGGATCCAGTCCGGCCAGGTAAAAAAACATTGAAATCCTGGTCCGGCTGCCGAACCGGACTGTGGCCATCTCTGGTTACGACCAGGTGATAATAGCAACCAAAGCGGAGGCACCCGGCGTACGATTGGATCAATAGACTTAGCAACTTCTAGACCTCTCATTTTCGCTCTATAAAGGCAACTGCGTAAACTACGTACGGAGCGAAGATTCAATGCGATTCATGTTCGCACTTGACTTGACCTGACTAATTCCAATGACTAGAACTCGAGAGATTGCGTAAGCCTAACTGGAAAGGTCAACGAGTTCGGACACATACGCAATTGTTATCTCATAGATTGGGCCTGTCATATTGAATCCAGAACATCAATTTGAATTGTCTTTGAAGAACTATAAGGACAGCAGCCTCGGAACTTCGGTCTCGGAACAACATAGGACATTCTGGCCTTGAAACTGGAGACTGTGACAAAACACATACGGCTTTACTGTCTATAAGTCTGCTGCGAAATCGCCATTGGAAAATATATTAATCCATAAATACATGAATAAAAGCCGTAAACTTAGTATACTGTTACAAGAAATCATCGAGAAGTAGCATACGCAATCTCATAACCCATTCCGGTATGGTACACTGTCAAAATCAATACAAACAGACGAACACCGAACTTTGAGTAAAATAGATCGAGGAATAGGCTGATCGAATGATCAGCTGTTAGCCGACTTCGAAAATGAAATAACTATCGCATTTGACAGGGGATTGTAAGCAAATGGTTTGAAGGCCACAATTTCACAGCGAAATGGACATTGGCGAACATAAAATTAAGTGAATATTTGAATGCAAAACGAGAATCTTGGTTAGCTGTTTCATGCGATCATCGAGATATACCATTGGAAATATCATCACCGATCTCGTTATGGAACGCAGACTATAGATTAGCACAGACCGACACCGGCTTTTGCGTGAGATCCGCAATGACGTAGGTAGGCTAAGTATCAGATCAGCGCGCATCTCTACCATACTCGACCTCGAAAACGAAATAACTGCCTCAATCATTGAGTGTCAACTTTAAGACTTGGCACCGCGTTCGATACTAAAATCAAGACATACCGTGCAAAAGCTCATGACAGATCTAGGTATGGAACATCGTTAAAATCAATAGAGACCAATAACGGCTTTTGCGTAAATTTGTTAGCGATAAATGAAGAGTCAGCTCCTACTCGACTTTGGAAACGAAATTACCACCCACATAGTTCAGTGACAAACTTAAAACTTGTTACAGCGGTCGATACTAACAGGTACCGTGCCAAATCTCATGACCGATCTCCAGGCCGTGTTATTTTTGGCATTTCAGGAGCCAGATGCCAAAACTGCCAAAATTAAAAATTTGAAAATGCCAAAAATAACACAGCCTGCCAAATAGTGTATTTCGTTCATGGTTTTGTGTTAACAGGACCGCGTTACAAGCGAGAAGAGCGTTTGTGAATGGCAGGTTTCTTATTCTGGGTCCAGCCCACCCATTAGGGGTGAAAGCATGGTGTCTTAAATGGTGTGGGCACAGCGAGATTGAACGGCTGACTGCATTTGGTTTACGTCAGTAGTATATACGATCGCTCGCGAACTAACGTTTTTTGCATGGGGTAGTATAGGCGGGGTGGCGAGCGGCTGGAAAACCGGGGGTGGCGAGCGGCACTTATTTCTTATGGCGGGGGTGGCGAGCGGCTATTGCGTCTTATGGCGGGGGTGGCGAGCGGCTCTTATTTCTTATAGGCGGGGTGGCGAGCGGCTGGAAAACCGGGGGTGGCAAGCGGCTTTTATGTCTTATGGCGGGGGTGGCGAGCGGCTATTGTGTCTTGTGGTCGCACGGTAACCCATTTCAGCATAGACAGCGGTCGCACGCGGCTTCGTTGTTGGCATGTCGTACTTCGTGTTGAATATGTATCAAGTAAATAGTCATGTGAATGAACCTTTGTTAATGTGTATATCGTCGTGTATTATTACACGGTATCTACTGATTCACCATGTGTTCTTATGGGCGCGGTCGTGATTCGTACTTTCAGGCATCTCTAGTGCGGTGTTGAATATGTACGAGTCACCAACAATAACCGCACAAACGGAAACGCGGTTTGTTGTGAGGATTAAGCAGTGCGACCTATATTTCGAATGACCTGCGCGCTGAATTGTTTCACGGCCAACCGCGTGCTACTATCGATTATTACACTATTCCATTCAGTGCGAAATAGTTTGCTAAATCTAGGAGTCACTTCCAAGGTAATATTTTGGTAATTAGTTTACCACAGAGCCGGCGTAGACGGCGATTAGAATATCAACAATAACCGCGTTCACAAACTAACACTTCAAAAATGTGTGAAATAGTTTGCAAAACCCCGCGATCGCTGACAAGATAATGTCTCGGACATAACCATCTTTCGCGACTTGGTGTTACAGGCATATCGATCGCTCACGCGGTAAAATATTCGTAAGCATCACTCGCAGAATTATATTTTGGTAATTATTTTGTCACAGAGCCGGCGTAGACGGCGATTCCAACACCAACAATAACCGTGCACACAAACTAACACTTCAAAAAAGGTGTGAAATATTTGTAAAATGCTACGATCACTCACAAGATAATGTCCCAGACATAACCATCATTCGTGACTTGATGTTACATACATACCAATCACTCACAAGGTAATATTTTGATAGTTTGGTACGGAACTTGATTTCACTCGTAAGATTTATTAAGTAACGAATAACAGACCGCCAGTGTCGGTAACTTGAATAGCGACAAATTGTCACTTATTTCCGCTCTAACCCTAATCCTTTGTGAAGTGAACGCTTATTCAAAAGGGTGCTGTGATATAATTTTAAAATCCAACGACCACTCACCGGATAATGCTTCAGACATAGCAATCCCTCATACCCGCTCACAAGGTAATATTTCGGTAATTAGTTTGTCACAGAACCGTCGCAGGCGGTGATTCGAAAACCAACAATTTGTCACTCGCCCGCGATCGCTATATGTTTCACGCCTCCAGAATAGTGGCTGACTTTAGTTGCGTGATAAGATCCATGAAAATATTCAATCAATGTGTTAGTTTATCAACTTGAAATGAAACTCACTACACAAATTAAGTCGATTCGTATCTGAATGTTTTAAATCGGTACAACTCTAATCCTTTGACAAATCCCTTAACGCGTTTTTGTTGAATCGAACGTAACCGAATATTACTGACGCCGACTTTCAGCCGCATCGAATTATTCGCACATTCCGCGCCACTGTTTTCACACTTATAGAATCAATACCAACTATAACTCTACAAGAATCAAGAATCACAAGTATGTGCATTACACAGTTATTGTCTTTATTAACTTGAAATCAAACACTTAACAAAAACACGCAACTAATCATTTGGCAACTCTAGCATTACCAAAAAATTCCAGTATTGTTGATTGAAAATCCTTGAGTCATTATTATCAAAAATGTTATAGTACCGCATCGGAATCCATTCGCGGGATGTACTAAAGGTAAATCCAGATAATCCAAAATGAAATATTTGGACTTTGACAAACATGACTACCAACTTTGATCCAGTCACATTTCAAGATCATACTTTGAAACAATCCTTGAAACTTACAACTCTATTCACGACTGAGTTTTCCGTTTATCAAATAGAGTTTCAGTAAATACTATCGCGATATTTTAATGTGTTACTACACTAAATAGAATCAATCAATGAAATAGCACCTGTTGTAAATATTTCTAACTTGACAACCACTTGTGCATACCGCGATCGACTTGTGACGCGATGAGTTAAATCGTAAATCGGAATATTTCAATCTATTTGTCGAAACCTTGAACAAACTATCAGGTTATTTTTTTTTTGTTGTAATCGAGTGAACGGAAATAGTATTACGTCTCACATTTTAACATCTTCCCATACACAAAAGAGTAAAATACAAAAAAACCTTGTCAAGTCAATCCGTTTGTAACTTACCCAACCAAAGCAAAAAGTATCCTTATGAAAAGTAGACAAGACTACGCGAGTAATCACCACAATCCAAAATCCATAGCAAGTTCGGTTGTATTCATAGTCCACCAACTCGTATTTTTATTCAACTGTAAAAGTCGTTACTATTCCGCAAGACAAAGAAATTACTATGTGGTATATTTTCTAAGACAAAAGTAATTACTTCTCGGTGTCGGCGACTTGAGATTAACATATGTTTTGAGTATATGATATTTGAATGTCTGACCAACGTAGTTAAGAATTCATTTCTTACGATCGAACACTGGTGTTATATCTAAAGTTATCATTCTGTAAACATAAGGATTGATACATTGATGTGACATATGTAATAGTTGATCATGACTTGATTATTAAATTATTCGCGTTAATTAGACCCGACGTTGTGGTAAAGGTTATTATGACAGCAATAAACTTTTCACTATCATGGCTATTAACATATTGAGTTGTAAAACTATACGTGTCTAAAATGTTCTTGATTGACAAATCATTCCACCTTGGTACAAATCACTCTGGGTATCGCGGATATCAGAAAATACTTTACAAATGTAATCGTTTCAGTTACCAAGACTAAAGATGAAACAACAATTCCGTTTGCTGGTTAACAACCGGTGCAATACTTTATTGTCAGAATCAGTGGCAGTGAATTGAAACATACTCATCTTACGCAGTACGAGTAAATCACTTTGGACTCCGGGCGGTGTCGTTTAATCCGTGTTAAACTCTGTTCACACTCTCTGTCGAATGTGTGAAATGTAAAACATTACGAGGTTACACTCTAAGACTTTGATCAACAGAGAAACAATTTTGAATATCTTTACTGGATGGATCCTATTCAACCGACCTTGGTTAATACAAAACTCGTAACAATAATAAAATCGAAGTATGTGCTTCACTGAAATCTAGAAAAATGTGTTTGTATTGTTGTTCATAGTAGTGATATCGATTTGAACCTGCAGAATAATTGTCATCATTTAACCAAACTAATGAAAGTCGTTGTCAATTTGTATGATGTTGACTGAATGCATACTAGAACTATTTGTGCAACACACACGAGCAGAGAAATTGGAAATTTTCCCATTGTCATTCGTCAAAGTAAATGTCGTCACAATACTCAGTCACTAAAAGACCATATACTTGTATGTGATTGAATCACCAGCAATTAACTCGCTAATTCAAATCGTAAGGTAATTTCACGCACTCATCGGATATTAAACAACGTCGCTTTATCGGTGTGGGTCGGTTTTTCTAAATACAAATCATATCTGTCCAGTAGAAAACAATTTTCACGCACTTGGGTAATGAAACCAGTGTGCAATATCAATACAAGATATTTTCGTGACACAAAAAATAATCAACTTACCCGATATTCTCGTAAAACGAAACTGTACACAGGTTTCATGTTTTTTGTATGACACGGAATTAATACCGATCGAAGTAACCGTGTTGGAAATGACTTTCATACAAATACACTCTATGTGGTTAACATGCTCATCGATTCTATTGTGATCAATGTATACTATATGTATTCTGGATTCATTTCGATATGGCTAAACATGCAACCTCGACGGATACGAATTGTCACACACTCAACTAATACCATACCAAATAGTTATTTACAACAACCAAGACACAGAAAATTTGTTTTGGCCGTTTCGATTTTATTACTGGAGGTACTCATCACTTCGCTTAATACAATCTAGATTTAAACTCCATCGAACCTTTGGTGTCTGTCGTTTCGCTGGATACGAATTATGTTAGTCTAACAGTAAACAATTTTCACTATCTTGGATTATGAATTCAATGTGTTGGTGATCATTCATTATTTTGTTTGTATCAACTAGTTACTTTGTAGGGTATGAATGAGCACCCCCACAACTCTTACAAAAGTACGAAGGATATTTACATCACACAAAGTAGTCGACTTTACTTCGTATCCTCACACTACGAAACCAAATGGTTGTTTAGACTCTACAAACTTTTTTACACGAATGGTCACACATCTAAATATTCAAATAATCCAACACACAACTATAGTACTTACAGAAATATCATAGTTCTTGTAACAAAGGTGTTTATCGTAACTCCTACACAGTCATGATAGCCGTCCGAGTTTGACTTTTAGAAAATATTATATCGATACATCTTTCAAAAACAAAACCATGGTCACTGCTTGAGAGACCTGCCAATGATATCACAAAAATACAGTTACTTCCACAAAAGAGTATGTATTCGACTTACTTTCCACAAATCTAACACGCAAAACAATTTACTTTGCTAACGAAAAGTGCTGAGTCATCATATGATTGTCCTCACAACAATACAACTAAAACATACTATCATACAAAATGGTCGTTATAGTTTGCACCCCAACGGTACATCGTAAAAGTAACAAGTTTCGAGAATCCAGTTATTCAAAAAACGTGAAAGTGTTTCTACGCCAAGTCGTTATGTTGACGAAAGCGTATATTGTAATATCATGATCGATTTGCATTCGTTGGTCACAAACTGTCACTATACTCTAAATAATTATTTTTCACTCAAAAGCATACTTGTCACCATTCGTTTTCATCAAGTACGAGTTCAAGAAACTTACTTACTACGACATGAATTGTTATTTTTATGTTGTGTAAATAGGTAATCGTTATTTTTCGTAACACTTTATCAATGTCGTCGAGTTGTGCGAAAAGATTTACATGTGGTCTTGCGGTTTTAATCGAAGCACACATCATGATCTAATGTAGAGTCGTCTCTATTGTACAACAACTCGGTAATCGAAATGCATACATTAACATTTGAACAACGATCTTGTTTCGTCGCACCAAAAATATGTTCACTGACACAATACTCTGCACAAGACGTGCAAATCCTTTTCACCCTCATAATAGTATACCAACGACCACCGACGACAACCTTTAACAATACCAACGACACTGGAAACACTGAACCCATGACACTTACCCAAGTAAAAATACATTTTCCTTTGGCTACATGACGCTTACCAGAGTAAAAAATATCATTATCACCTGGAGATCCACCGTTACCCAAACAACAAAACCATTTTCCTTTGGAGATCTACCGTTTACCCGGTGTAACAATACATTTTCACACGGCGATCCATCGTTTACCCTGAGCAACAAACCATTTTCACTTGGTGGTCCGTCGTTTACCTGAGTAAAAATATCATTTTCCTTTGGAGATCCGGCGTTTACCCAGTGTAACAATACATTTTCACTTGGAAATCTGTCATTTACCTGAGTACCAATACCGTTTCACTTGGAAATCTATCTTTTTCCTGGGTAACAATACCATTTTCGTTTTGAAAACTAACCACCACACCGTGCCAATTTGATATTTTTGGATATTGTTACAACGGACAGTGACAAAATATACACCAACAACGACTCCGATACATTTGTGTAATCGCATTTTCACTTGTTCTGATGCATCCCATCAAAATCGGCAGTTAGCCACACACACACACACACACACACACACAATAACAACGCGCTATTTCGATATGACTGCGATGTCCAGGTTCGTGCTTTAGATTTTACAGAATCATTCCGTCTAAAGTTGTAATCCCCCCGACTTTGTTAACTGGTTGATACACGGAAAACAATCTTCGGAAAATGTAGGAACGCATGCTATCCATCGTGCGCACGATTCCAGGTTACTTGTGATTAATTTCCTTGCTCACACTATACAGAATATACGTACAGGGATATGTAGCGGTAATCGGTTTGGTCAATACATATCGCTCCATCCAGTATGGAATTACAAACCCAATACAGGTCAGTTCATAACCGGATCCGGATATTCAATGCAAAGCGATAAAGCAGAACCAATGACCAAATGTAATTAAACATATAGATTCACAACCCTTGATTTTTTTTCGTGAAAAATGACAATACATATCGAATATACTTTACGATTGTTCAACCCTACCAAGTATTCACGTAAATGTGGTTTATGACATTACATACAATGTGTCGGTGTACAAATGTTGGGTGTTTATGCACACATCGGTATGACCCATAGACAACATCATCATACCCTCCAGGACTTCAGTCAACTACCATTGTTCTCTCGATACAGCGAACGGTACAGTATGCAACGCATATCATTAGAGTGATATATCCACAGGTAAATATGGGGACTGGCCACAATAATTGTACGACGCCGACAAGTCGATGCACGCAAGGTGCGGTTAATAATATTTGTTTCATGTGTCATCATCATCATCATTGGTTTATTAACAATTTTATCAGTTCAATACACCACAAAAATGCGATACAATGAAAGAAAGGAAGATGTCGAAGCGACTAGGTTGTCTATGGAATCTGACACCAACCTTGGCCTAGGTGATGTAAAGAGGAGGCATGCACACTGAATGAAGGTAAAGAAGATATTATAGAAAAAGAATGCGACAAGAAATAGGGCGGCATGTCATGGGAAGCGAGATCGATAGGTCAGTCGTGGTCCGGTAATCTTGAGGATGGACTGTATTTATTTAGTAGTAATTGCTTGTATTTCGACTTGAATGTGGACATGCTCGCCGACTGTCGGATGGCCGGCGGGATACTGTTCCATACATCAGGTCCGGCATATTTGATGGAGCGATGATCTTTTCGGTCGATCATATGATATTTGGACGACGTGGACGCGCGTGTGTTGTACTTGTGCGCTTTTGATTCAGAGGTAAAGAAGTCATTGAAATATTCGGGGCAACGACCGCAGTGAAACTGATACATGAACTTGGCGATTTCTAGTTTCCGCATATCTTCTATGTTCAGGACGCCGAATCTCTTCAGCAGCGACTTATTGGATGGGCAGCCAGGTCCCTTTGGGGCCCTAGCTATGATTCGGAGTACTTTGTGCTGTAGTTTCTGCAGTGGCTTGTGTGCAGTTTTACTGGCAGCCCCCCAACAGAGGATGCCATAATGTAACTTCGATTGGATTAAGGATTTGAAGAGTATCAGAAGAACCCATGCTGGCATGAAGCGCTTAAGGCTGTAGAACAGGCCGCACTTCGGTGATAATTTAGTTTCTAGGGACTGAATATGACTCTTCCAGGACATGTTCGAGTCCAGTAAAACTCCGAGATATTTGGCATTATCTGTGTTGGAAACGGGCTGACCAGCGATATTAACGGTTAGGTTATTTTTTGAATTTACTGTCAGCAATTGCGATTTCGAGGCGTTTATGCAAAGGTTGTTCTGGGCCGTCCACTCATGGACTTTGGGCATTTGTTCACCAGTCAGGGCATCCAGCTCTGCCGTCGAAGATGCGGAAGAGAGGAGGTGAGTATCATCAGCGAACAGTGTGGTGTTTAATGAGGAGGTTTCAAAAATGTCGTTGACATATAAGGTGAAAAGGACCGGTCCAAGTACTGAGCCCTGGGGCACACCACAGGTCACCGGGTAAGGAGAAGACAAGGTGTCTGAGATCGCAACCATTTGTTGGCGTCCAGTGAGGTAACTTTTCATGAGCTCAAGTTGTGGGCCCCGAAGTCCGTAACGCGTCAATTTCGAGATGAGAATTTTATGATCTACGCCAGTGGTTCTTAACCTTTTTTCTTCCAGCGCCCCCTTTCAAAAATTATCGTGCTCCAGCGCCCCCCCCCCCAACTTCATATTGTAAGGAATGTAATAAAGACAATGAGTAAGAGGGAGGGCCGTAACAGCACTTCGTTAACCCCCCAAAAAACGATTTCATTGCGCACCCATAGCGTGATAAACCGAACTTCTGAGGGCTTCGCCCCCACGAACCCCATATCGTGATTTTGATGGTCAGCAAAGTTTGTGTGGCCTGGTCGCCCTAAGTACCAAAATTTTCCATAATGCATGAATGAATAGGTTGTAATTACATATATAAGTCGCTATATAAACTTTTTATCCTCTCAGCCCACGTAATCAGATTTACCAGTAGCACTGAGTGAGCTGTTGTATAGGAAAATAAAGGGCACGTAATTATTAATTGAACATATTCGGGCGTGCCCGCAAGTACAATTATTCGTTACCAGGGCCGTAACAGCACTTCGTCAGCCCCCCCCCCCAATCTAAAAACGTTGGTCCTGGGCCCCATCGGGTGATAAACCAAACTTCCGGGGGACTTCACTCCCAGACCCCCATTAGGCTGTCCGCTATCTGCTGATAGCCTATTAGGTATCTACATTGGGTGTCCATTTACTGAGGCAGCTATTCTCGCCTATTCGCGCGAAGTGCGAAAAAATTCACTAATTAATGATTGAATTGGTCAATATCACCGGGAATTGCATGTAAATTGAGATCAATTTTTATCCTCTCTCTGCTCACGTAAACACATTTACCGGTAGAGCTGAGTGAGGTGCAATGT
Source organism: Botryllus schlosseri (assembly GCF_051294905.1). Classification (NCBI taxonomy): domain Eukaryota; kingdom Metazoa; phylum Chordata; class Ascidiacea; order Stolidobranchia; family Styelidae; genus Botryllus; species Botryllus schlosseri. The sequence goes on from NC_137246.1 coordinate 8,041,160, forward strand.
TCCCTCTAAGCTGCGCACGTGCGCAGTACTGACACGGTCTCTGCACACAGAAAATCTACGTTGCGCACAACAAATCCGGAGTTATTACCTTTTTTAAGTCGTTACGCACTGTTGTCCAAGGGTCAGCGCAGTGAGTCGTTGAGTGTGCGCAGACTAATCAAAACTTAAAGCGAACATTGTGAGGTTTCTTGGAAACTGTAGGGCCCGTTACTAATAATTAAACATATTCGGGCGGACGAACCCGTTGGTATGACTTCGTTGCATGTTATTTCGTGACCCCCTGTCCGCAATATCAAAAAATATAGAATCGCTCAACGGGGATATCGCCCAGCAGGAATATCCCTGTCGCACAATCGTACTAAACTAAAAGACGCACACGATTTCAGGTTGATATTTCTTTACTGACATATCATTTTTCCCTGCCAGATGGAATTCGTCTTCTGGGGTTCTGATTGCCAAGACAGGAACATTCGGTGTCAGTCATTTAGGCGCCCATGGACAATTAAACCTATATGTATTTTGAAGGCTATATGTAACGACGTTTTCGGTGTTAATTTGCTCTGAATACTCATTAAGGATATGTCCTATCACCACATCATCTACTGCGAAGCCATTTTTCTCCAGCGCCCCCCATACCGCCCCCCTGAGCCCAGCGCCCCCCATATCGCCCCCTGAGCGTTTCCGCCCCCCTTCAAGATCGCCAGCGCCCCCTGGGGGGCGCTGGTGGCAAGGTTAAGAACCACTGATCTACGCAGTCAAACGCTTTTTTTAGGTCGAGAAAAATGCTACATCCCACATTTCGCTTCTCTGAGATATCATAGTACTGTTCGGCCACTGTTAGGAGGGCATGAGCGGTTTGGTGTTTGTTTCGGAAGCCAAATTGTTGAGGGGAAATGACAGACATTTCGGCGAGGAATGAGGACAGGCGGGAGAGGAGCAACTTTTCGAATACAATCCCGATACATGGGAGAACGGATATCGGACGGTAGTAGGTGACATTAGTTCTATCCCCAGCTTTGTGTACAGGGACTACTCTGGCTTTTTTTAGATAGCTCGGGTAGACTCCATTTTCTATCATGAAGTTGAAAAAATGGGCCATATATTGACCGATATGCAGGCTTATCATTTTTTAAAACCATAATGGGATTTGGTCATAGCCGTCGGCCTTGTGCGATTTCAGTTTGTGGATGGCTACTTCTACTTCGTATTTGGTCGTAGGTTCAAGCACAATTGACTGGGATATCGATCTCACCTCTGACCTGGCCGACACAGGTTTTGTAATAGAAGAAGCAATATTTGGGCCTACGATACAAAAATACTCATTGAAGTGATTCGCGATCGCCGCCGGGTCTGAAAGTTTGTTTCCGGTATCCGAATTCACAATTTCCGAAACAGACTTATGGCCTTTTTTTCGATGTAGGAGAGAGTTAAGTCCTGACCATGTTTTTCGAGTGTCCTTTATGTGTCTGTTGAAAAATCTCTCATTGTATTTTGCTTTTGCCTTGGAAATAAGATGCACGGTGCGATTCCTGAAACGTCGGAATCTTTCTCGTTCATGTTCTGGGCAGTTCTTGGTGTCTATTCGGTTATGCCACCGGTTTCGTTTACGGATAAGTTGAATCAGCTTTGTGGTCATCCACGGATTTCGCTTCAATTTTCTTTGACTTCTCGAAAGGCGCTGTAGAGGTGCAAATTGTCCCAGCAGTGATTTGATAGCAGACATAAACTCAACAAATTTTTCGTCAAAGTTGTTACCGAGATGTGCGGGATGGCTGATGTTTTAAATTGATTGAATGCGGCATCATCGAGCGCTTCTTCGTCCACTAACTCTCGTCGTCTGCAGAGGTGATATGTTTCGGGGGGTGTCCTTTGTTGTTCTTGTGATAGAAAACCAATATGGTTGTGGTCACTGATTTTTGCCGAAATGACAAATGGAATGATTTCCATGTCGCGCGAGTTGGTATATATGTGGTCGATCAAAGTCCTTGACTTTTCGGTTATGCGTGTAGGCTCGGTGATCATTTGGTAGAGACCGGCGGATTTGACGGCGTTGGAGTATGCGTTCCCTTTGTGTTTTAGAAGGTTTATGTTAATATCTCCCGCAATAAAACACATCTTTTTGTCGCTGTTGACTTTGTCCAGTGAGCGCTCCAACGCTTTTGCGAATTGGTTCATGTTTTTCGTGGGATGTCGGTATAATACGGCCACAAGAAAAGATTTGTGAATACCAATTGGGTGATCAACTTCCAGCCATAGCTCTTCGCAATCTTTGACATTCAGATCGTAGTCCGTGCAAATTTCGTAAGGAATTTTTTCTTCAATGTAAAGACCAACACCTCCGTAAGATTTCTTTGACTTCGGTGCCGGAGTATACTCGAAGTTGTAGCTCGATATATCAACGATTTGCGTGGGTTTGGTTGAAAAGTTTATTTCTGAAATTGCTACGAAGGTAGGTGACTTCAGGTCAACGATAAGGTCTTTTAACTCATCATGGTGGGAATTAGATTGCAATCCTCTGATATTTGTATGAATCAAACTAATTTGTTTACCCTTCGGGGCTTGCAGAATTGATGCCGTCTCGTTGATCGATATTGAGTTACACTTTCTGATCAGTGGGAAACTATTCTTATTCGTCATGATTCCGAGTTGACCCAAATTCCCATGTTAGCTTGTCAGTGAATGGAGATACTTATGCGTTCGCGCAGTTCGATTCGCGTCACGCAACGCTGGCTTAATCCAATTATGAGGGCGAAGAGCGCTACAAATAGCGATATTACAGTAGCATATATCGAAATATATTAGCACCAAACCTTTGGATGAATAATATCAAGTAGAGTTTCGGTTCAAAATTGCTATGTATTTTGTCCAACGGTTGGCGAAGCTGGGTCCAAATCGGTATTGATAGTCTGACGGTTGGTGAAGTATTGCAGCCAATGGCAAATTTCCCGATGTAGCAACCACAGTTCTGTTCAGTCTTGATATCCTATCTCCAAATGATATATCCAGTTCATCAAACTTTTTGCGTCTTCAACCGATTTCTTGCTGTATCGTTGGTGTATCAATTTGGTTGGTGAAAATTCTGTCTATCTAACTCGATAAATCGACTTCTTGTCTTCTAGAATCCTGGATTTTCGCCAATTATCATAGCTACATTTACGGGAGCGCTGGAAACGCGTCCGCTCACCATGACGCCTACCTTACCCTACCTGTCAAAGAGACAGCACTTTCTTGAGAAGGTTAACAGATCCCGCAGAAACACATCATTTCGGATTACATTACCAAATCGATTTCAAACTTAAACCGAATCACTGGTGTTGAGAGTAGCGATATCCGATTTTTCGAATATTCATATAGACTTAGAACGATCAGTAACGACACTTATCATAAACATTGTGAATATTAGTAATCCCGAGTCGTGTCTATCTTGTGATGTTACAAGTTGCTAAAACGATCGAGTGAATCAGTGAACGGATAGTAATCTCGGTTAAATTTCGATACAATTATTGTGGTCAGTCCCCATATTTACCTGTCGATATATCACTCTAATGATATGCGTTGCATACTGTACCGTTCGCTGTATCGAGAGAACAATGGTAGTTGACTGAAGTCCTGGAGGGTATGATGATGTTGTCTATGGGTCATACCGATGTGAGCATAAACACCCAACATTTGTACACCGACACATTGTATGCAATGTCATAAACCACATTTACGTGAATACTTGGTAGGGTTGAACAATCGTAAAGTATATTCGATATGTATTGTCATTTTTCACGAAAAAAAAAATCAAGGGTTGTGAATCTATATGTTTAATTACATTTGGTCATTGGTTCTGCTTTATCGCTTTGCATTGAATATCCGGATCCGGTTATGAACTGACCTGTATTGCGTTTGTAATTCCATACTGGATGGAGCGATATGTATTGACCAAACCGATTACCGCTACATATCCCTGTACGTATAATCTGTATAGTGTGAGCAAGGAAATTAATCACAAGTAACCTGGAATCGTGCGCACGATGGGTAGCATGCGTTCCTACATTTTCCGAAGATTGTTTTCCGTGTATCAACCAGTTAACAAAGTCGGGGGGATTACAACTTTAGACGGAATGATTCTGGAAAATCTAAAGCACGAACCTGGACATCGCAGTCATATCGAAATAGCGCGTTGTTATTGTGTGAGTGTGTGTGTGTGTGTGTGGCTAACTGCCGATTTTGATGGGATGCATCAGAACAAGTGAAAATGCGATTACACAAATGTATCGGAGTCGTTGTTGGTGTATATTTTGTCACTGTCCGTTGTAACAATATCCAAAAATATCAAATTGGCACGGTGTGGTGGTTAGTTTTCAAAACGAAAATGGTATTGTTACCCAGGAAAAAGATAGATTTCCAAGTGAAACGGTATTGGTACTCAGGTAAATGACAGATTTCCAAGTGAAAATGTATTGTTACACTGGGTAAACGCCGGATCTCCAAAGGAAAATGATATTTTTACTCAGGTAAACGACGGACCACCAAGTGAAAATGGTTTGTTGCTCAGGGAAAAATGTATTTCCAAGTGAAAAAGGTTTGTTGCTCAAGGATAAAATATATTTCCAAGTGAAAAAGGTTTGTTGCTCAGGGTAAACGATGGATCGCCGTGTGAAAATGTATTGTTACACCGGGTAAACGGTAGATCTCCAAAAGAAAATGGTTTTGTTGTTTGGGTAACGGTGGATCTCCAGGTGATAATGGTATTTTTTACTTTGGTAAGCGTCATGTAGCCAAAGGAAAATGTATTTTTACTTGGGTAAGTGTCATGGGTTCAGTGTTTCCAGTGTCGTTGGTATTGTTAAAGGTTGTCGTCGGTGGTCGTTGGTATACTATTATGAGGGTGAAAAGGATTTGCACGTCTTGTGCAGAGTATTGTGTCAGTGAAAATATTTTTGGTGCGACGAAACAAGATCGTTGTTCAAATGTTAATGTATGCATTTCGATTACCGAGTTGTTGTACAATAGAGACGACTCTACATTAGATCATGATGTGTGCTTTGATTAAAACCGCAAGACCACATGTAAATCTTTTCGCACAACTCGACGACATTGATAAAGTGTTACTAAAAATAACGATTACCTATTTACACAACATAAAAATAACAATTCATGTCGTAGTAAGTAAGTTTCTTGAACTCGTACTTGATGAAAACGAATGGTGACAAGTATGCTTTTGAGTGAAAAATAATTATTTAGAGTATAGTGACAGTTTGTGACCAACGAATGCAAATCGATCATGATATTACAATATACGCTTTCGTCAACATAACGACTTGGCGTAGAAACACTTTCACGTTTTTTGAATAACTGGATTCTCGAAACTTGTTACTTTTACGATGTACCGTTGGGGTGCAAACTATAACGACCATTTTGTATGATAGTATGTTTTAGTTGTATTGTTGTGAGGACAATCATATGATGACTCAGCACTTTTCGTTAGCAAAGTAAATTGTTTTGCGTGTTAGATTTGTGGAAAGTAAGTCGAATACATACTCTTTTGTGGAAGTAACTGTATTTTTGTGATATCATTGGCAGGTCTCTCAAGCAGTGACCATGGTTTTGTTTTTGAAAGATGTATCGATATAATATTTTCTAAAAGTCAAACTCGGACGGCTATCATGACTGTGTAGGAGTTACGATAAACACCTTTGTTACAAGAACTATGATATTTCTGTAAGTACTATAGTTGTGTGTTGGATTATTTGAATATTTAGATGTGTGACCATTCGTGTAAAAAAGTTTGTAGAGTCTAAACCAGTGCTCTTCAACCTTTTTCGACGTGGTACACCCTTTTAACGTTTTTTTAAAACTCGTACACCCCTGTTCATTAGGGGTCTTCAAATATGACTTTTTTGTCCTCAAATCGTACTGGCTACTTGATAACATTGTTAGGTTACCTAACTTAAGCCTACACACCAAATTTGGTTCAATTCCAACCAGTAGCCGCATTGCTACTGGAGAAGAAAGTTCCTATTTATTATATAAAAATAAATAATGAAAAATTTGAAATTTTTCTGTTCACCCCATGATAGTAATAGGTTGTCTATAAAAACAATGTTCTTCAAATTTGGTTCAATTCCAACCTGTAGAAGCGGAGTTATTGCCATCAAAAAATTTGGATTTGAATAAAATAGTATTTGGTCACAGAGTCTACTCGCAGCCAGTTAGGCCGCCCGCCACGCAAATTGGAATTTATTTCGTGTCAGCCCAAAAACAGCATGACATTACGAACGATACGCAACCTAAATGTATCAGTATTGGGGAGAGAGTAGGTAAAGCTACTGCTGCAGAAGCGATAATTCAGATCAGCGGTAATAGCAGGCGCACCAGCCTACTGCGTATCAGGCCTGCCCCACACCACACAGAGTCGATAGTAGCACATGGGCTGCAAGAGATGTCAGTAACCTCAGATCGTATGTCGCTATACACAGTCTATTGTCGCTAATTTGCATCACTAATAACAAAATACTAAATAGCAAATGTATGGCGAAATATTGGACATAATATAGGCATTTTAAAACAAAAGGGTTCCGACTTCAACATGGAAGCTGTTTCGACCCTGGCTGGCTACGTCACTTCATTTATGCGCATTGCGGTATTTATTAACGTCGGATAGGAAGTACCGATTAAAGAAGTCTGAGCTATCGCGGCGGTTTCCTCAAAAATCACTAAAAGACAAATGACTAGCTGAACACATGTTTGTTAACTGCATACTTTCCAACACCAAACTATAGATAACTAAGGTAAACCGGTTTACCTTAGTTATCTATAACCAGGCCGTGTTATTTTTGGCATATGCCAAAACTGCCAAAAATAACTTATTTTTGGCATTTTTCGATTTTTATTTTTGGCAGTTTTGGCATCGTCCTCTAAATAGATAGTTTCAGCCTCGAATTAGTCACAAAAACGCTCTATTGGGGCTAGTTTGTCAAAGGACACCACAAAATGTGCAGCATCCACTTATAATCAGTGCCAACAAACAACAGGAGGAAGAAAAAACCTAACGATTTCATAGGTTAATAATATCAAACGAAACCACAAAATGTGCAGTATTCATCGAAATCGGTGCCAATCAGCAAAAAAAAAGAAAGAAAAGCCTAACAAACACGGTCAACAGCTGATTGTTACAGCTGTGGAATAGACATAAATCGTTTGCACTGTAACAGTGCTTCCAAACTCAGGTCAGCCAAGCTTCTCCTAAATTCATTTCTCGCCCAGAGAATCTGGGAAATATCGGCTTCAACAGTAGCCGTTGAGGGAAAGAATGTTGCCAGTCACCCACAAAAGGTTTTAAGAGCTTCAAAATCTTTGGATGGCCGAACCGGCTTCCATGCATCATGAAAAGAGATCACTTCGCCAGTGCCATCGATCTCGTCGCGGAAAGAATTGTCTTCCCGATCCTTTTCCAGGAGTTTCCTGTGTTGTCTCTCAACACATTCTATTTAGTAGCCCGACTATCATTTCTCCTTCAGTCTACTGATATATTCACTTCAGGTGGCTTCAATATTACAAACTCGCATGGAAGAGTCCTGGGAAGGTTAGCTTGTTTAAGAACATTGACGCAACAAGACTGTCTGGCAAAACGAGACTATTCAGCTAAGAAATAGCCAGACAGTTTGTTGCGCCACAATGTTCAACTCGATCACAATGCAAAAATCGTGGTTGATTTTGGGGGTTCCAGTTCCATGAGCAGAATATAATTTATATTTTAATAATCAGTACTGCGGCAGCTTCTCATTGATACCCGTTTTATCAAATTTAGCGCTCGACAAGCCGGTCAAAAATGGTCGTAAAATTGCCTTTGGACAAATGGAAAGTATGACGTAAACCAAATGCAGTCAGCCGTTCAATCTCGCTATGCCCACACCATTTATGACACCATGCTTTCACCCCTAATGGGTGGGCTGGACCCAGATTAAGAAACCTGCCTTTCACAAACGCTCTTCTCGCTTGTAACGCGGTCCTGTTAACACAACACCATGAACGAAATACACTATTCGGCAGGCCGTTTTATTTTTGGCATATGCCAAAAATTGCTTATTTTTGGCATTTTCAAATTTTTATTTTTGGCAGTTTTGGCATCTGGCTCCTGAAATGCCAAAAATAACACGGCCTGTCTATAACCAAACGGAACCATTGGTCTATTGCCGACGGCTAAATGAATAGGAGAAATGTTTGCTTATGACATCACAATCAAGCGGTGTACAGTATTACACTTGAGATAGGCTTTTCGAAGTACAGAACTTCAATATTGCAGCAAACAATACGTTCATATTGTTAAATTTATTCCACTGGAAGCTTTTCGACTGGCTCTCTTCAGCAGTGAACGCCAGTAAATGAGATTAACCAAGTTCGAAATACAGAAAGAATTTTGTCGTTGTGACGTAATAATGACAAGCACACAAGTAGCGAACGGCAGTAAACAGTGCACGGTTACGGTACAGCACACACAAAATCAGCCGAATGACAAAACAACACTAATGGAAGATTCCCAGCGTGTAGAGATGTTCCTTCTGGCGGCAGAGGATCGGCTTTTGCAGCTTTATAATGGTTGATTCAAGGACCTTTAAATGAAAAAGAGAACGACCACGAGCAACTATGGAAAACTGATTGATATTGTAATGTTTTGCACACTCTGGGTGTTTCAATAGGTGCTGTCCGATGGCAGAATTACATGCTGTTACTTGGTCATAATCATGCATAGTAACTAGAGACTGTGATGATGAAGAAGACATGTCATCGCCCTGCGAATTCCTAATTTGACGTGGGACGTGTTGACGAATTCTTTGTTGCAAGCGTTGAGATGTGCGACCCACATACCGACTGTCACATCGGCACGTATATTGGTAAATTATGTTACTTTGATCAATCGCGGGAAGCACATCCTTACGCGTTGCTGGGTCGCAGGGCGATGACATGTCTTCTTCATCATCACAGTCTCTAGTTACCATGCATGATTATGACCAAGTAACAGCATGTAATTCTGCCATCGGACAGCACCTATTGAAACACCGAGAGTGTGCAAAACATTACAATATCAATCAGTTTTCCATAGTTGCTCGTGGTCGTTCTCTTTTTCATTTAAAGGTCCTTGAATCAACCATTATAAAGCTGCAAAAGCCGATCCTCTGCCGCCAGAAGGAACATCTCCACACGCTGGGAATCTTCCATTAGTGTTGTTTTGTCATTCGGCTGTTTTACAGCTGATTTTGTGTGTGCTGTACCGTAACCGTGCGCTGTTTACTGCCGTTCGCTACTTGTGTGCTTGTCATTATTACGTCACAACGACAAAATTCTTTCTGTATTTCGAACTTGGTTAACCTCATTTACTGGCGTTCCCTGCTGAAGAGAGCCAGTCGAAAAGCTTCCAGTGGAATAAATTTAACAATATGAACGTATTGTTTGCTGCAACACTTGAGATAACATTGTACCATATTGCTCGTTAACCTGTGCGTCAACCTGTCTGTACTGACCTATAAACCGGCATTTGTGATAGCTAGCCATCGACTCATTGTTACTCGGATCTGGTACACCCCTGTACACCCCATCCGAGTGGTACACCCTTTGCGAATTCTAGTACACCCTAGGGTGTACGACCACCCCGGTTGAAGAGCACTGGTCTAAACAACCATTTGGTTTCGTAGTGTGAGGATACGAAGTAAAGTCGACTACTTTGTGTGATGTAAATATCCTTCGTACTTTTGTAAGAGTTGTGGGGGTGCTCATTCATACCCTACAAAGTAACTAGTTGATACAAACAAAATAATGAATGATCACCAACACATTGAATTCATAATCCAAGATAGTGAAAATTGTTTACTGTTAGACTAACATAATTCGTATCCAGCGAAACGACAGACACCAAAGGTTCGATGGAGTTTAAATCTAGATTGTATTAAGCGAAGTGATGAGTACCTCCAGTAATAAAATCGAAACGGCCAAAACAAATTTTCTGTGTCTTGGTTGTTGTAAATAACTATTTGGTATGGTATTAGTTGAGTGTGTGACAATTCGTATCCGTCGAGGTTGCATGTTTAGCCATATCGAAATGAATCCAGAATACATATAGTATACATTGATCACAATAGAATCGATGAGCATGTTAACCACATAGAGTGTATTTGTATGAAAGTCATTTCCAACACGGTTACTTCGATCGGTATTAATTCCGTGTCATACAAAAAACATGAAACCTGTGTACAGTTTCGTTTTACGAGAATATCGGGTAAGTTGATTATTTTTTGTGTCACGAAAATATCTTGTATTGATATTGCACACTGGTTTCATTACCCAAGTGCGTGAAAATTGTTTTCTACTGGACAGATATGATTTGTATTTAGAAAAACCGACCCACACCGATAAAGCGACGTTGTTTAATATCCGATGAGTGCGTGAAATTACCTTACGATTTGATTTAGCGAGTTCATTGCTGGTGATTCAATCACATACAAGTATATGGTCTTTTAGTGACTGAGTATTGTGACGACATTTACTTTGACGAATGACAATGGGAAAATTTCCAATTTCTCTGCTCGTGTGTGTTGCACAAATAGTTCTAGTATGCATTCAGTCAACATCATACAAATTGACAACGACTTTCATTAGTTTGGTTAAATGATGACAATTATTCTGCAGGTTCAAATCGATATCACTACTATGAACAACAATACAAACACATTTTTCTAGATTTCAGTGAAGCACATACTTCGATTTTATTATTGTTACGAGTTTTGTATTAACCAAGGTCGGTTGAATAGGATCCATCCAGTAAAGATATTCAAAATTGTTTCTCTGTTGATCAAAGTCTTAGAGTGTAACCTCGTAATGTTTTACATTTCACACATTCGACAGAGAGTGTGAACAGAGTTTAACACGGATTAAACGACACCGCCCGGAGTCCAAAGTGATTTACTCGTACTGCGTAAGATGAGTATGTTTCAATTCACTGCCACTGATTCTGACAATAAAGTATTGCACCGGTTGTTAACCAGCAAACGGAATTGTTGTTTCATCTTTAGTCTTGGTAACTGAAACGATTACATTTGTAAAGTATTTTCTGATATCCGCGATACCCAGAGTGATTTGTACCAAGGTGGAATGATTTGTCAATCAAGAACATTTTAGACACGTATAGTTTTACAACTCAATATGTTAATAGCCATGATAGTGAAAAGTTTATTGCTGTCATAATAACCTTTACCACAACGTCGGGTCTAATTAACGCGAATAATTTAATAATCAAGTCATGATCAACTATTACATATGTCACATCAATGTATCAATCCTTATGTTTACAGAATGATAACTTTAGATATAACACCAGTGTTCGATCGTAAGAAATGTATTCTTAACTACGTTGGTCAGACATTCAAATATCATATACTCAAAACATATGTTAATCTCAAGTCGCCGACACCGAGAAGTAATTACTTTTGTCTTAGAAAATATACCACATAGTAATTTCTTTGTCTTGCGGAATAGTAACGACAGTAGTTAGTATGATCGGTCGTGGTGTGCCATTGTCTCTTATGGGGCCCGCTGGTGACTCGCCGCGAAACTCGTGTTGGTGATTCGCCTTTTTCGACCCCCCCTATCGCTGGTGAGTCGCCATGTGTTCTTATGGGTGCGGTCGTGATTCGCCCTTTCAGGTATAGGCTGCGTCGGTGACTCGCCGCGAAAACTCGTGTTGGTGACTCGCCTTTTTTACTATAGGCGGTGGCGGTGATTCGCCTGTCATGTATTCTTACGCGGTCTCTGGTGAGTCGCCATGTGTTCTTATGGGATCTCTGGTGATGGTACCCTTTCGGGTATAGGCTGCGTCGGTGATGTGCCATGAAAACTCGTGTTGGTGATGGTACCCTTTCAGACCACCTATCGCTCATGATGTGCCATGTATTTTCACGGGGTCTCTGGTGATGTGCCATTGTTTCTTAAGGGATCTCTGGTGATGTGCCATTGTTTCTTATGGGATCTCTGGTGACAGCACCCTTTCAGGTATAGGCTGCGGCGATGATATACCTTGAAAACTGGTGTTGGTGACCCCACCCTTTCGGTATAGGCTGCGGCGATGATGTGCCATGAAAACTCGTGTTGGTGATGGTACCCTTTCGGTATAGGCTGCGGCGATGACCTGCCATGGAATGTTTGGTAGTGAACTAACGTTGTGGATATAGACCGCGGCGATGACCTGCCTGTCATGTATTCTTACGCGGTCTCTGGTGACTCGCCATGTGTTCTTATGGGTGCGGCCGTGATTCGCCCTTTCGGGTATAGTCAACTCTCGCGCTGTGTTGAAGAAGTATCAGGAATAGTAAATAGTCACGTGATTGATTCTTAGTTAATGTGTATATTACAAATTATTAAATATGACCGATTCGAGTTAATCCCAACGTTTACGGTGAATGCGACTTCGATATATCGTTATTCTTATGGACGCCGCGATGATTCGTACTTTCGTTGATAGAATGCTAGCGGCATGTCGTACTTTCACCAAAAAGGGTGTGAAATAGTTTGCTAAATCTAGGAATCAGTCGCTTGGTAATTAGTTTACCACGGAACCGGCCTAGACGGCGATTCCAATACCAACAATAGCCGCGTTCACATATTTCCACTCCAAATAGGTGTGAGATAGTTTGCAAACCCTGCGTTCGCTGACAAGATAATGTCTCAGACATACGCGACTTGATGTTACAGGCATATCGATCGCTCACGCGGTGAAATTTTCGTAAGCAGTTTGACACAGAGCTTGATTTCACTCGTACGATTTAATAAGTAACGAATAACAGACCGCCAGTGTCGGTAACTTGAATAGCGACAAATTGTCACTTATTTCCGCTCTAACCCTAATCCTTTGTGAAGTGAACGCTTATTCAAAAGGGTGTGATATCATTTTAAAATCCTACGACACTCACAGGGTAATGCTTCAGACAAAGCGATCCCTCATGCCCGCTCACAAGGTAATATTTCCGTAATTAGTTTGTCACAGAGTCGTCGCAGACGGTGATTCGTAAACCAACAATTTGACACTTTCTGGTATGGTCGCTATATGTTTTTGACACTTTGTCCGTGTTTGACTTTAGTTGTATGATAAGAATCATGCGAGAATTCAAGCAATGTATCAATTGAATGAAATGAAACTTACTACACAGCTCAAGTTGATTCGTATTTGAATGTGTTGATCCGGTACAATTCTAATTAATTCGAGAAATCTTTTTAACGTGATCTTCTGATTCGACCGTAACCTGAATATTACTGACGCCGACTTTCAGTCACATTGAATTATTCACACATTCCACGCCGCTGTTTTAACAGTTATAGAATCAATACCAACTATCTCTAACCCGATAATATTCAATCATTTTGGTAATTTACCAACTTTAAATCCATTCGCGGGTGTACTAAAGGTAAATCCAAATAATCCAAAATGAAATATTTGGACTTTGACATAGTCTGAATTGAAATAGATTGACAAACATGACTACCAACTTTCCCGCAGTCCCATTTCGATATTATATGCACATTGATTTGAAACAAGTAATGAAACATTGCAACTCTATTCGCGATCCCGCTTTCCGTTTGTCAAAGAGATATTTTAACATCTTACCATACTCAAAAGAATTCTTCACAACATTACCAATTGTTAAAAATCTAGTTTTCACTTACTTGATTATATCACTACAACTCACAAACTTGAATTAATTCATCCTGGCTGTATTCGTATGATCGGTCTTTTTTATTCGATTGTAAAGGTCGTTACTATTCTGAAGACAAAGTATTTACTAATCGGTACATATACGATTTGACTTGGACATATTATATTTTGAGTATACGAGATTTGAATGTCCGAACAATAACTGAGAATTAATTTATCACAATTAAATCCGTATATTACAGCGTAAAAGATATTGGGGTGTCAGCAACTCTGTACGGTCGTAGTTACAACCACATTAACTAATCTACCCAGGCAACTCGTCATGATCATTCCTGAAATCAACACAAACACGACCACTGACTTGAGTTAACCGCGAAACAGCATAAAGTTTTAAATCCGCTTGCAGCTGACGGATTATTCGAATACATCGATGGAGAATATTATTGAACTCGTCGGTATTGTTACTTCAACAAATTACACCGACTGCGAAAGTTAATATCGAATGGTAAGACTTGATCACATATTTGTTGATCACAGACATGACAAAAAAACATTACCGAGATTTTATAAACTAGTCATATTACTCTACACATCTATCAATATCAAAATGCGAGTCATCCAATTTTTCTACTAAAGTAACATTGCACCTTCGGATTCGGTATAGTCATACAAATTGTATTAAATCCAACATCAAAACAAAAGGATTTTTTTTAGTTTATTGAAATCAAATCATTCGTCTTCGACTTGTGCTTTTCTAGATTGCACGCAACAATTCGTTACGAATGAGCTGTAACCAAAGTTAAGAATTCTTTGTGTCCACAGATATAGAAGATGAATATAGCTAACACAATCACGAATCGCCGTTTCAGAGTATTTCACGGATGCAATAAACTTGTTAGTGTCGCCTATCTAAAAGTATGCATGCGTTCGATTTCCATACCGACTGTTGCGATGTTTAGGATTCGCTTACAATGACCAAGAGTGAGGACTTAACATCAATGTCGTTACTGGAGGTATTCACAACAGAGAATCGAAACATTACACAATGTGAAAATATATCTTTGATATCAAAGCACTATCCCAAGTACACGATTAATACTCAACTCCGTTCACACTTTCTATAGAACGTGCTAAATGTAAAATATCACGAGGTTGCACTCTAAGACTTTGATCATTACAAAAGTAAATTGAATATGTTTGCTCGACGCATTCAATTCAACTAGAAATGTCTAGGGCACAACAATCGTAATATTAAGGAAGTACTTGCTACACTGTAATTCACTAAACGTGTTTTGCATTGTTGTTCATTTGTAGTATTGATTGTTTTTTGAACCCTCAAATAATAATTCCCGACATGAAACCAAACCCCTGAAAGTCGTTACCAACACAAAGAAACACTTTGTACGATGTTTGCCATATGTACCCTATGTACTAGAATTATTTGTGTAACACATACACCGACAATGTAATAGAAAATTTTTCCGTTGTCATTCGCTAAAGTAAATGTCATCACAATACTCTGTCACTAAAGATCTTACTTGTATCTGATTGAATCACCGATAATTAACTCGCTAAATCAAACCATAAGGAAATTTCACTCACTCATCAGATATGAAACAGCGTCGCTTAATCGGTGTAGATCGTTTTTCTAAATGCAAATCATACCTGACCAACAGAAAACAATTTTCACTCACCTTGTAATGAAACCAAGTGTAGTGGACCTTCGTTCAATATTTTGTTTGTGTCAAATACTTTGCAATAAACACACTGGAGTGGTCGAGCTTTACATCAGCAGACTGTAATCTGTAAATCAAGCTTACATCCGACTTGTAACTGTATCGTTTACCTAACCGAGTTGTATGCACAGTTTGATATTTTTTGTTATTTGTTAATTGCTGAATATACTACTTCGAAATACTCCCTTGAACGTAATTTTCATCATCGTAATAATCGAAGTACATTTGTGTCGAATTCGTAACAGCCGACTATGACATGATAAATTTTTGCCAAGTTATGCTTGGAAGATTGGTTGTATATCGCGAAAAATAATTACCGCTCATATTCATACTGTTATCCATTGTTCGGTATTTTCAAACGAGTAAAATTTATTACTTGAGTTACTCCGCTTAATGCAAATGTTAACACAACCGTCTTTCAACATCGCAAAGACATCGATACAAAGTATACAATCAAACGCAATAAGTTTTACTTTTGTAGGTTGTGTATGGTTATCCTGCATAACTCATTTCTTACCAAAGCCATATGAAATATATTCATGTTACACGAAAATATTCACTCATGCTACAAACCTGTACAATGATTGGTGGTGCTTTCAAACTGTTTCGATACCTCAAGAACTTTATTGTCTGAATGGTTGTTCATGTATCATAATAATCAAGTAATTCAACACAGAACTAGTATTAACAGAAACACCAAAGTTGTTTACACAAAAGTTTGTATGTGTACAGTATACGAACACCATGTGTAAGTCCAGCACAATTGTGGTATCCATCCAAGTTTAGTTAACACAATTTATGACACCGAGGTCGCGTCATCTTTCGTAAGACAACAAACCAAGGCTTCAGGATATGTCCATGTCATAGCAATGAATCAGCTACTCCAACAACAGAGTGCATATGTTTTCTAGTTACGGTGCTTACATCTTACACACAAATCAATCTACTTTGCTAACGAAAAGTGGTGAGTCATCATATGGTTATCCTCACTAGTAAAACATACTATCATACAAAATGGTCGTTATAGTTTGCACACCAACGGTACATCGTACAAGTAACAAGTCTCGAGAATCCAGTTATTCAAAAAGCGTGAAAGTATTTCTACACCAAGTCGTTATGTTGACGAAAGCGTATATTGTAATATCATGATCGATTTGCATTCGTTGGTCACAAACTGTCACTACTCTAAATAATTCTTTTTCACTCAAACACAAACGCATACTTGTCACCATTCGTTTTCATCAAGTACGAGTTCAAGAAACTTACTACGACATGAACTTTTATTTTTATGTTGTGTAAATAGGTAATAATTAATTCAAGTAACACTATATCAACATCATCGAGTTGTGCTAATAGATTTACATGTGGTCTTGTGGTTTTCATCGGGACATACAGCACGAACTAACTGTAGACTCCTCTCTGTTGTACAGCTACTCGGTAATCGAAATGCATTAACATGTAAACAACGATCTTGTTTCGTCACACCAAAAATATGTTCACTGTCGCGATACTCCGCACAAGACGTGCATAGCCTTTTCACACTCGTAATAGTATACCAACGTCAAGCGATAACGTTTAACAAGACCAACGACACTGAACCCACGACGTTTACCTATGTAAAATTACCACTTTCACTTGCCAGTCCATCGTTTACCTGACTAAACATATTATTTTCCTTTGGAGATCTGATGTTTACCCAGAGTAAGAAACCTTTTTCACTTGGAAATCTATTTTTTCCTTGGCTAACAAACCTTTTTTCACTTGTAAATATATTTTTTCCTTGGTTAACAAACCTTTTTTCACTTGGAAATCTATTTTTTCTCTGGTTAACAAACCTTTTTCCCCGGGTAACAAACCTTTTTCCCTGAGCAACAAGCCATTTTCACTTGGTGGTCCGTCGTTTACCTGAGTAAAAATATCATTTTCCTTTGGGGATCTGGCGTTTACCCAGTGTAACAATACATTTTCGCTTGGAAAAATACTTTTACCTAGAGTAACTAATCATTTTCTCCTGGGTAACAATCCCTTTTCGTCTGGAAACTATCATTTAACTGAGTACCAATACCGTTTTCACTTGGAAATACATTTTTTCCCTGGGTAACAATACCATTTTCGTTTTGAAAACTGACAACCACACCGGTCAATTTGATATTTTTGTATATTGTTACAACGAACAGTGACGGAAATATACACAGACTACCGGTTTCAGAGTACACCCCATCGGTCGTATCACGTCAATATCATCGGTTAACCACATACAATATACTCTTGTACACCGAAATGCAGGCTTTGGAAAATTGGACAATAGGCTGCGATAGTTCTGTGATGTCCGGGTTCGTGCTTTAGATTTTCCAGAGTCAAAATGTCTGAATAAAACACCTCCTCGACGACGGTTGGTATGTGGATAACGGTGTTCGGAAAACGGTTGGATTTATGTCACCCATCGCGATAACAATTCCAGGTCGAGTTTTCCTCCCGCATGTTTACTATATTGTGTCTTTATTGGTCAATGTATGTCTCGACATTCAGTTTGAAATCGGAAATGATAAAGTATGTAACCGGATCCGGATATCAACTCTGAATCGATAAACCAATGAACAATATTCAAAGTAAACATGCTACACCCTGTGTTTCCACGAAAAAATACCATCCAGACATACGTCGCGCTTGTTTGCCCACATCAGTATACGCGCAAATGGAGGTGTGTGACATTGCATGCAATGTGTTGGTATACAAACATCGATCCACAGACATTATCATAGCCGGTAGTTTTGATGTAGATCGAATGTCACCTGATAACAATACCAATAAGCCACATTGCAATGACTCTGGGTCTGCGCTATTACATCGATATTTCGACACCGTTCACTGATTTACTCGATGGTGTTATCGTGTTGTTACATTGCAAGATAGTCATGACCCTATCTCCCGACAGATCACCCAGACCAATTGGATACATCGTCAATATCCGTCGTGTTGTCGACACCGAAATTTTCTGTTGTGCAGCGTTTGACCAATGTGAACTATCGAAGTACGGTGCTCGAAATGATTGCGATCAGTCTTTCACTAAATCACGGGATGTCGCTACTCCCACATAACGACTCCAGGTAAATATCGTGAACAGTGATTCTGAAAATCTCGGACTGATACTGTGATCCAATAAGGTGTGTTTCTGTGGAATCTGCAATCGTACACCACAATAGAACACTACCTCGTGATTTCACACGCAATCATAAAACACACTTTTGTAAGGGTCCAATTCGTCCGGTGACATTTCGAAACGGTCATCGCTACAAGAGATCGGGTTGGTCTCGTCATATCGGTAGCATTTTGACACTGTCATCACCACAAGGCTATTCACGTCGTTTCGGTTCGTCATGTCAATCCGTTTTATAATTTACCGTTTTTCAACTCCCCGCACCATAGTGTTACGACACAGACAAGAAGCATCGGTGGAAATAATAAAACACGGAAGGCACACTTTGGTGTTATTTGACATGGATTTTACACCAGACGAACCTCACATTCGAGCGATGTATTTGAATGGCGATTGTATTATCGATGTCCAGGGAAAAGAAATGTATCGATTTATCGGTTTCGTACATATCCAACAAAAACTTGGGTGTATGATTGTGCACGGTTCACATATTTGACTGTGATCACAATATTGGTATGTACTGTACAGTTCACTTTCTCTGTCAAAGGTAGTCGTGCGAATACCCATGTTACGGTTTCTATGTTTGTGTGTCTGTATGTCATGCTTCAGATTGACCCAGAGTCATTGCAATGTGGCTTATTGGTATTGTTATCAGGTGACATTCGATCTACATCAAAACTACCGGCTATGATAATGTCTGTGGATCGATGTTTGTATACCAACACATTGCATGCAATGTCACACACCTCCATTTGCGCGTATACTGATGTGGGCAAACAAGCGCGACGTATGTCTGGATGGTATTTTTTCGTGGAAACACAGGGTGTAGCATGTTTACTTTGAATATTGTTCATTGGTTTATCGATTCAGAGTTGATATCCGGATCCGGTTACATACTTTATCATTTCCGATTTCAAACTGAATGTCGAGACATACATTGACCAATAAAGACACAATATAGTAAACATGCGGGAGGAAAACTCGACCTGGAATTGTTATCGCGATGGGTGACATAAATCCAACCGTTTTCCGAACACCGTTATCCACATACCAACCGTCGTCGAGGAGGTGTTTTATTCAGACATTTTGACTCTGGAAAATCTAAAGCACGAACCCGGACATCACAGAACTATCGCAGCCTATTGTCCAATTTTCCAAAGCGTGCATTTCGGTGTACAAGAGTATATTGTATTTGGTTAACCGATGATATTGACGTGATACGACCGATGGGGTGTACTCTGAAACCGGTAGTCTGTGTATATTTCCGTCACTGTTCGTTGTAACAATATACAAAAATATCAAATTGACCGGTGTGGTTGTCAGTTTTCAAAACGAAAATGGTATTGTTACCCAGGGAAAAAATGTATTTCCAAGTGAAAACGGTATTGGTACTCAGTTAAATGATAGTTTCCAGACGAAAAGGGATTGTTACCCAGGAGAAAATGATTAGTTACTCTAGGTAAAAGTATTTTTCCAAGCGAAAATGTATTGTTACACTGGGTAAACGCCAGATCCCCAAAGGAAAATGATATTTTTACTCAGGTAAACGACGGACCACCAAGTGAAAATGGCTTGTTGCTCAGGGAAAAAGGTTTGTTACCCGGGGAAAAAGGTTTGTTAACCAGAGAAAAAATAGATTTCCAAGTGAAAAAAGGTTTGTTAACCAAGGAAAAAATATATTTACAAGTGAAAAAAGGTTTGTTAGCCAAGGAAAAAATAGATTTCCAAGTGAAAAAGGTTTCTTACTCTGGGTAAACATCAGATCTCCAAAGGAAAATAATATGTTTAGTCAGGTAAACGATGGACTGGCAAGTGAAAGTGGTAATTTTACATAGGTAAACGTCGTGGGTTCAGTGTCGTTGGTCTTGTTAAACGTTATCGCTTGACTTTGGTATACTATTACGAGTGTGAAAAGGCTATGCACGTCTTGTGCGGAGTATCGCGACAGTGAACATATTTTTGGTGTGACGAAACAAGATCGTTGTTTACATGTTAATGCATTTCGATTACCGAGTAGCTGTACAACAGAGAGGAGTCTACAGTTAGTTCGTGCTGTATGTCCCGATGAAAACCACAAGACCACATGTAAATCTATTAGCACAACTTGATGATGTTGATATAGTGTTACTTGAATTAATTATTACCTATTTACACAACATAAAAATAAAAGTTCATGTCGTAGTAAGTTTCTTGAACTCGTACTTGATGAAAACGAATGGTGACAAGTATGCGTTTGTGTTTGAGTGAAAAAGAATTATTTAGAGTAGTGACAGTTTGTGACCAACGAATGCAAATCGATCATGATATTACAATATACGCTTTCGTCAACATAACGACTTGGTGTAGAAATACTTTCACGCTTTTTGAATAACTGGATTCTCGAGACTTGTTACTTGTACGATGTACCGTTGGTGTGCAAACTATAACGACCATTTTGTATGATAGTATGTTTTACTAGTGAGGATAACCATATGATGACTCACCACTTTTCGTTAGCAAAGTAGATTGATTTGTGTGTAAGATGTAAGCACCGTAACTAGAAAACATATGCACTCTGTTGTTGGAGTAGCTGATTCATTGCTATGACATGGACATATCCTGAAGCCTTGGTTTGTTGTCTTACGAAAGATGACGCGACCTCGGTGTCATAAATTGTGTTAACTAAACTTGGATGGATACCACAATTGTGCTGGACTTACACATGGTGTTCGTATACTGTACACATACAAACTTTTGTGTAAACAACTTTGGTGTTTCTGTTAATACTAGTTCTGTGTTGAATTACTTGATTATTATGATACATGAACAACCATTCAGACAATAAAGTTCTTGAGGTATGGAAACAGTTTGAAAGCACCACCAATCATTGTACAGGTTTGTAGCATGAGTGAATATTTTCGTGTAACATGAATATATTTCATATGGCTTTGGTAAGAAATGAGTTATGCAGGATAACCATACACAACCTACAAAAGTAAAACTTATTGCGTTTGATTGTATACTTTGTATCGATGTCTTTGCGATGTTGAAAGACGGTTGTGTTAACATTTGCATTAAGCGGAGTAACTCAAGTAATAAATTTTACTCGTTTGAAAATACCGAACAATGGATAACAGTATGAATATGAGCGGTAATTATTTTTCGCGATATACAACCAATCTTCCAAGCATAACTTGGCAAAAATTTATCATGTCATAGTCGGCTGTTACGAATTCGACACAAATGTACTTCGATTATTACGATGATGAAAATTACGTTCAAGGGAGTATTTCGAAGTAGTATATTCAGCAATTAACAAATAACAAAAAATATCAAACTGTGCATACAACTCGGTTAGGTAAACGATACAGTTACAAGTCGGATGTAAGCTTGATTTACAGATTACAGTCTGCTGATGTAAAGCTCGACCACTCCAGTGTGTTTATTGCAAAGTATTTGACACAAACAAAATATTGAACGAAGGTCCACTACACTTGGTTTCATTACAAGGTGAGTGAAAATTGTTTTCTGTTGGTCAGGTATGATTTGCATTTAGAAAAACGATCTACACCGATTAAGCGACGCTGTTTCATATCTGATGAGTGAGTGAAATTTCCTTATGGTTTGATTTAGCGAGTTAATTATCGGTGATTCAATCAGATACAAGTAAGATCTTTAGTGACAGAGTATTGTGATGACATTTACTTTAGCGAATGACAACGGAAAAATTTTCTATTACATTGTCGGTGTATGTGTTACACAAATAATTCTAGTACATAGGGTACATATGGCAAACATCGTACAAAGTGTTTCTTTGTGTTGGTAACGACTTTCAGGGGTTTGGTTTCATGTCGGGAATTATTATTTGAGGGTTCAAAAAACAATCAATACTACAAATGAACAACAATGCAAAACACGTTTAGTGAATTACAGTGTAGCAAGTACTTCCTTAATATTACGATTGTTGTGCCCTAGACATTTCTAGTTGAATTGAATGCGTCGAGCAAACATATTCAATTTACTTTTGTAATGATCAAAGTCTTAGAGTGCAACCTCGTGATATTTTACATTTAGCACGTTCTATAGAAAGTGTGAACGGAGTTGAGTATTAATCGTGTACTTGGGATAGTGCTTTGATATCAAAGATATATTTTCACATTGTGTAATGTTTCGATTCTCTGTTGTGAATACCTCCAGTAACGACATTGATGTTAAGTCCTCACTCTTGGTCATTGTAAGCGAATCCTAAACATCGCAACAGTCGGTATGGAAATCGAACGCATGCATACTTTTAGATAGGCGACACTAACAAGTTTATTGCATCCGTGAAATACTCTGAAACGGCGATTCGTGATTGTGTTAGCTATATTCATCTTCTATATCTGTGGACACAAAGAATTCTTAACTTTGGTTACAGCTCATTCGTAACGAATTGTTGCGTGCAATCTAGAAAAGCACAAGTCGAAGACGAATGATTTGATTTCAATAAACTAAAAAAAATCCTTTTGTTTTGATGTTGGATTTAATACAATTTGTATGACTATACCGAATCCGAAGGTGCAATGTTACTTTAGTAGAAAAATTGGATGACTCGCATTTTGATATTGATAGATGTGTAGAGTAATATGACTAGTTTATAAAATCTCGGTAATGTTTTTTTGTCATGTCTGTGATCAACAAATATGTGATCAAGTCTTACCATTCGATATTAACTTTCGCAGTCGGTGTAATTTGTTGAAGTAACAATACCGACGAGTTCAATAATATTCTCCATCGATGTATTCGAATAATCCGTCAGCTGCAAGCGATTTAAAACTTGATGCTGTTTCGCGGTTAACTCAAGTCAGTGGTCGTGTTTGTGTTGATTTCAGGAATGATCATGACGAGTTGCCTGGGTAGATTAGTTAATGTGGTTGTAACTACGACCGTACAGAGTTGCTGACACCCCAATATCTTTTACGCTGTAATATACGGATTTAATTGTGATAAATTAATTCTCAGTTATTGTTCGGACATTCAAATCTCGTATACTCAAAATATAATATGTCCAAGTCAAATCGTATATGTACCGATTAGTAAATACTTTGTCTTCAGAATAGTAACGACCTTTACAATCGAATAAAAAAGACCGATCATACGAATACAGCCAGGATGAATTAATTCAAGTTTGTGAGTTGTAGTGATATAATCAAGTAAGTGAAAACTAGATTTTTAACAATTGTTAATGTTGTGAAGAATTCTTTTGAGTATGGTAAGATGTTAAAATATCTCTTTGACAAACGGAAAGCGGGATCGCGAATAGAGTTGCAATGTTTCATTACTTGTTTCAAATCAATGTGCATATAATATCGAAATGGGACTGCGGGAAAGTTGGTAGTCATGTTTGTCAATCTATTTCAATTCAGACTATGTCAAAGTCCAAATATTTCATTTTGGATTATTTGGATTTACCTTTAGTACACCCGCGAATGGATTTAAAGTTGGTAAATTACCAAAATGATTGAATATTATCGGGTTAGAGATAGTTGGTATTGATTCTATAACTGTTAAAACAGCGGCGTGGAATGTGTGAATAATTCAATGTGACTGAAAGTCGGCGTCAGTAATATTCAGGTTACGGTCGAATCAGAAGATCACGTTAAAAAGATTTCTCGAATTAATTAGAATTGTACCGGATCAACACATTCAAATACGAATCAACTTGAGCTGTGTAGTAAGTTTCATTTCATTCAATTGATACATTGCTTGAATTCTCGCATGGTTCTTATCATACAACTAAAGTCAAACACGGACAAAGTGTCAAAAACATATAGCGACCATACCAGAAAGTGTCAAATTGTTGGTTTACGAATCACCGTCTGCGACGACTCTGTGACAAACTAATTACGGAAATATTACCTTGTGAGCGGGCATGAGGGATCGCTTTGTCTGAAGCATTACCCTGTGAGTGTCGTAGGATTTTAAAATGATATCACACCCTTTTGAATAAGCGTTCACTTCACAAAGGATTAGGGTTAGAGCGGAAATAAGTGACAATTTGTCGCTATTCAAGTTACCGACACTGGCGGTCTGTTATTCGTTACTTATTAAATCGTACGAGTGAAATCAAGCTCTGTGTCAAACTGCCTACGAAAATTTCACCGCGTGAGCGATCGATATGCCTGTAACATCAAGTCGCGTATGTCTGAGACATTATCTTGTCAGCGAACGCAGGGTTTGCAAACTATTTCACACCTATTTGGAGTGGAAATATGTGAACGCGGCTATTGTTGGTATTGGAATCGCCGTCTAGGCCGGTTCCGTGGTAAACTAATTACCAAGCGACTGATTCCTAGATTTAGCAAACTATTTCACACCCTTTTTGGTGAAAGTACGACATGCCGCTAGCATTCTATCAACGAAAGTACGAATCATCGCGGCGTCCATAAGAATAACGATATATCGAAGTCGCATTCACCGTAAACGTTGGGATTAACTCGAATCGGTCATATTTAATAATTTGTAATATACACATTAACTAAGAATCAATCACGTGACTATTTACTATTCCTGATACTTCTTCAACACAGCGCGAGAGTTGACTATACCCGAAAGGGCGAATCACGGCCGCACCCATAAGAACACATGGCGAGTCACCAGAGACCGCGTAAGAATACATGACAGGCAGGTCATCGCCGCGGTCTATATCCACAACGTTAGTTCACTACCAAACATTCCATGGCAGGTCATCGCCGCAGCCTATACCGAAAGGGTACCATCACCAACACGAGTTTTCATGGCACATCATCGCCGCAGCCTATACCGAAAGGGTGGGGTCACCAACACGAGTTTTCAAGGTATATCATCGCCGCAGCCTATACCTGAAAGGGTGCTGTCACCAGAGATCCCATAAGAAACAATGACACATCACCAGAGATCCCTTAAGAAACAATGGCACATCACCAGAGACCCCGTGAAAATACATGGCACATCATGAGCGATAGGTGGTCTGAAAGGGTACCATCACCAACACGAGTTTTCATGGCACATCACCGACGCAGCCTATACCCGAAAGGGTACCATCACCAGAGATCCCATAAGAACACATGGCGACTCACCAGAGACCGCGTAAGAATACATGACAGGCGAATCACCGCCACCGCCTATAGTAAAAAAGGCGAGTCACCAACACGAGTTTTCGCGGCGAGTCACCGACGCAGCCTATACCTGAAAGGGCGAATCACGACCGCACCCATAAGAACACATGGCGACTCACCAGCGATAGGGGGGGTCGAAAAGGGCGAATCACCAACACGAGTTTCGCGGCGAGTCACCAGCGGGCCCCATAAGAGACAATGGCACACCACGACCGATCATACTAACTACTAACGACTTTTACAGTTGAATAAAAATACGAGTTGGTGGACTATGAATACAACCGAACTTGCTATGGATTTTGGATTGTGGTGATTACTCGCGTAGTCTTGTCTACTTTTCATAAGGATACTTTTTGCTTTGGTTGGGTAAGTTACAAACGGATTGACTTGACAAGGTTTTTTTGTATTTTACTCTTTTGTGTATGGGAAGATGTTAAAATGTGAGACGTAATACTATTTCCGTTCACTCGATTACAACAAAAAAAAAATAACCTGATAGTTTGTTCAAGGTTTCGACAAATAGATTGAAATATTCCGATTTACGATTTAACTCATCGCGTCACAAGTCGATCGCGGTATGCACAAGTGGTTGTCAAGTTAGAAATATTTACAACAGGTGCTATTTCATTGATTGATTCTATTGTGTGTAGTAACACAATAAAATATCGCGATAGTATTTACTGAAACTCTATTTGATAAACGGAAAACTCAGTCGTGAATAGAGTTGTAAGTTTCAAGGATTGTTTCAAAGTATGATCTTGAAATGTGACTGGATCAAAGTTGGTAGTCATGTTTGTCAAAGTCCAAATATTTCATTTTGGATTATCTGGATTTACCTTTAGTACATCCCGCGAATGGATTCCGATGCGGTACTATAACATTTTTGATAATAATGACTCAAGGATTTTCAATCAACAATACTGGAATTTTTTGGTAATGCTAGAGTTGCCAAATGATTAGTTGCGTGTTTTTGTTAAGTGTTTGATTTCAAGTTAATAAAGACAATAACTGTGTAATGCACATACTTGTGATTCTTGATTCTTGTAGAGTTATAGTTGGTATTGATTCTATAAGTGTGAAAACAGTGGCGCGGAATGTGCGAATAATTCGATGCGGCTGAAAGTCGGCGTCAGTAATATTCGGTTACGTTCGATTCAACAAAAACGCGTTAAGGGATTTGTCAAAGGATTAGAGTTGTACCGATTTAAAACATTCAGATACGAATCGACTTAATTTGTGTAGTGAGTTTCATTTCAAGTTGATAAACTAACACATTGATTGAATATTTTCATGGATCTTATCACGCAACTAAAGTCAGCCACTATTCTGGAGGCGTGAAACATATAGCGATCGCGGGCGAGTGACAAATTGTTGGTTTTCGAATCACCGCCTGCGACGGTTCTGTGACAAACTAATTACCGAAATATTACCTTGTGAGCGGGTATGAGGGATTGCTATGTCTGAAGCATTATCCGGTGAGTGGTCGTTGGATTTTAAAATTATATCACAGCACCCTTTTGAATAAGCGTTCACTTCACAAAGGATTAGGGTTAGAGCGGAAATAAGTGACAATTTGTCGCTATTCAAGTTACCGACACTGGCGGTCTGTTATTCGTTACTTAATAAATCTTACGAGTGAAATCAAGTTCCGTACCAAACTATCAAAATATTACCTTGTGAGTGATTGGTATGTATGTAACATCAAGTCACGAATGATGGTTATGTCTGGGACATTATCTTGTGAGTGATCGTAGCATTTTACAAATATTTCACACCTTTTTTGAAGTGTTAGTTTGTGTGCACGGTTATTGTTGGTGTTGGAATCGCCGTCTACGCCGGCTCTGTGACAAAATAATTACCAAAATATAATTCTGCGAGTGATGCTTACGAATATTTTACCGCGTGAGCGATCGATATGCCTGTAACACCAAGTCGCGAAAGATGGTTATGTCCGAGACATTATCTTGTCAGCGATCGCGGGGTTTTGCAAACTATTTCACACATTTTTGAAGTGTTAGTTTGTGAACGCGGTTATTGTTGATATTCTAATCGCCGTCTACGCCGGCTCTGTGGTAAACTAATTACCAAAATATTACCTTGGAAGTGACTCCTAGATTTAGCAAACTATTTCGCACTGAATGGAATAGTGTAATAATCGATAGTAGCACGCGGTTGGCCGTGAAACAATTCAGCGCGCAGGTCATTCGAAATATAGGTCGCACTGCTTAATCCTCACAACAAACCGCGTTTCCGTTTGTGCGGTTATTGTTGGTGACTCGTACATATTCAACACCGCACTAGAGATGCCTGAAAGTACGAATCACGACCGCGCCCATAAGAACACATGGTGAATCAGTAGATACCGTGTAATAATACACGACGATATACACATTAACAAAGGTTCATTCACATGACTATTTACTTGATACATATTCAACACGAAGTACGACATGCCAACAACGAAGCCGCGTGCGACCGCTGTCTATGCTGAAATGGGTTACCGTGCGACCACAAGACACAATAGCCGCTCGCCACCCCCGCCATAAGACATAAAAGCCGCTTGCCACCCCCGGTTTTCCAGCCGCTCGCCACCCCGCCTATAAGAAATAAGAGCCGCTCGCCACCCCCGCCATAAGACGCAATAGCCGCTCGCCACCCCCGCCATAAGAAATAAGTGCCGCTCGCCACCCCCGGTTTTCCAGCCGCTCGCCACCCCGCCTATACTACCCCATGCAAAAAACGTTAGTTCGCGAGCGATCGTATATACTACTTACGTCATATTTTCCATTTGTTCAAAGGCAATTTTACGACCATTTTTGACCGGCTTGTCAAGCACTAAATTTGATAAAACGGGTATCAATGAGAGGCTGCCGCAGTACTGATTATTAAAATAGAAATTATATTCTGCTCATGGAACTGGAACCCCAAAAATCAACCACGAGTTTTGCATTGTGATCGAGTTGAACATTGCGACGCAACAAACTGTCTGGCTATTTCTGAGCTGCATAGTCTCGTTTTACGTTTTGCGTCAATGTTCTTAAACAAGCTAACCTTCCCAGGACTTCCATGCGAGTTGGTAATATTAAAGCCCCCTGAAGTGACAAAAGCCCTCCGAAAATATATCGGTAGACTGAAGGAGAAATGATAGTCGGGCTACTAGATAGAATGTGTTGAGAGACAACACAGGAAACTCCTGGAAAAGGATCGGGAAGAAAATTCTTTTCGCGATGAGATCGATGGCACTGGCGAAGTGATCTCTTTTCATGAAGCATGGAAGCCGGTTCGGCCCTCCAAAGATTTTGAAGCTCTGAAAACATTTTGTGGATGACTGGCAACATTCTTTCCCTCAACGGCTACTGTTGAAGCCGATATTTCGCTGGGTGAGAATTAATTTAGGAGAAACTTAGCTGACCTGAGTTTGAAGCACTGTTACAGTGCAAACGATTTAAGTCTATTCAACAGCTTTAACAATCAGCTGTTGAGCGTGTTTGTTGGGCTTTTCTTTCTTTCTTTTTTGCTTATTGGCACCGATTCCGATGGATACTGCACATTTTGTGGTTTCGTTTGATTTTATTAACCTATGAAATCGTTAGGTTTTTTCTTCTTCTTATTGTTTGTTGTCACTGATCGTAGATGCTGCACATTTTGTGGTGTCTTTTGACAAACTAGCCCAAATAAAGCGTTTTCGTGACTAATTCGAGGCTGAAACTATCTATTTAGAGGACGATGCCAAAACTGCCAAAAATAAAAATCGAAAAATGCCAAAAATAAGTTATTTTTGGCAGTTTTGGCATATGCCAAAAATAACACGGCCTGCCGATCTCGGTATAGAACATCGTCAAAATCAATGGAGACCAATACCGGCTTTTGAGTAAAACCTGTTTGCTGTACTATGTACATGATAGATCAGCACACACTGAACTTCGGAAACGGAATTACTACCCTTATCTCTAAGTAGCAAGCCTGAAACTTGGAGCAGTGTTAAATACTACTTTCACGACATATCATACCAAGTTTCAAGAATTATCATGGTGCGAAACACCGTCAAAATCGACCTATACCAGCAAAGGTCGACTCAACGCATATTACGGTAACCGAGTTCAGATATAGATACGATTGTTACATCACACCTTAAGGGCGACCAGGCATATTTGCCCCGGTTGCTCGGCCATTTTACGAATAGGAGAGAGTAAATCACCGTTTCTTTATTGTGCGCGGCTTTGAGAGAATAGATAGTGAAAGCTTATTATGAGCGCTACCGGGGCAAGCCCCGGCTAGGCACTCACAAAGCGAAAACACAAAAGAGAATTCGATTTTCGCAGAGACTTCGCTATGTATGGGCATTTGCAAGCGAAAGCACAAGAAGAACGCGGGTTTCGCTGTGATCTCGGTATATATTGATTGCTGTGCGTCTATAAATGGTTAAATTGGTATTGAACAGAATTTTAGGTGGGGCAATGCCCCAGTTGCACTTTAGGACGAGCCGCCACTGATATTTCCCATCATAATGGAACTAAAACCCCAATCACATATTGCATGATACGGGGATTGGATCATTGGGTTTCGCGACGTAGGGGGAACAGCGGAAGTGCAGAGGTACAAGATCTTCCAGGGCCGTAATTGTTGCACCCCCAACTTTCAACTATTCAACTTGAAAATGTTCTCCGCTCATCGCTCGATTTTCATGCTTCTACAGGGCTACATGTGATTAGTGAGAAAGAAATGTGCATATCGGCTGTGGCGATTACGACACATTGAAGAGGACTATGACTCGGCTTAGGATAAGTGGTTGGCTACAGAACATTTTCAAACCCGAAAATGGGCCACGGTCAAGACAAGATTGAGTCCCTTGAACTAGAAAAAGGGTGTCAAACATAAGGCCCGCGGGCCGCATCCGGCCCGCGAAGCAGTTCTGAGTAGATTCTGAATGCTCATTCCTAGATTTTTGGTAAAAAATACCTCCAATAAATAATCCCCATCTACAACATATGTCGAGTATATATGTTTAATGTTCATAGGATAGATTATAAATACCAGACAGCGGTTTCATGGTTTCACTTAGATCAGAGGTCTCAAACACGCGGCCCGCGAGACCATTTTGTGTAGCCCACGACGAAGTATTTGAGAATATTCAACTGCCAGATATATATTTTTTTCATTTGAGAACTGGAAATTCACTCTAAAACTACTCTAAAAGCTTGAAACTACTCATCATATTCAGATGTGGTCAAAGTAGTCAAGAAAGCTACTCAAGTAGTCGTAGAAGTGGAGACGAAAAAAATCCACTCAAGTACGACTAGAAGTACTTCTTCCATAAGCCACCTAAAACTACATGAAGTAGAAGTGGAATTAACTGACTTTAAATCCACTCAAGTGAGTAAGGTAGTTTTGACAACGGTCTTAATTCGTACGCGTGGACTGTCAAAAGCTGCAGATTGAGCTATGCAGAGAGCTTTATTCGTATTTATGCATCCCAGGAGATATGTATTCTCAACAGAATACGCATTATTTCGCATCATGGGAGGCATATTAGTATTGATATGAAAATGCGATACTAACCCTTTGTTTACTAGAGGACCCCGTTTTAGAGAATATCATGGCATGGCACCCTACCGCGTATTATAAGGCCTCAAGGTTAGGCGAAAAACAATTCGGAGAAATTGTATCGAATGCGGTTTCAACACTTTGGGCGATTAGTATATGTTAATAACAAATATTATGGATCGTGTAATTTACATTTAGTGTAGCGTTATTTTCGGAAAATGGAGGCATTATTTACTAATCGCTGTTATGCTTCAACAAGTATGTTCTGCACACAAAAGAACTGAGACTAGAACTCAAAGTATGATACTCGGATTGAAAGTGAAATACATATACCACTTCTAAAAAGCGGAAAATATATTTCATGTCTTTTGCCCATAAAGCTTGAAAGGTGATCTGCTAAAATACGTGCAACGTTCAAAAAAGCCTGATTTCCCAGATTAACCGGACACGACATGGGCTGCTAGGTATAATAGATAATTGCTGGATTGCGAAACCGTAGTTTCAAACGTTATGGGGGGGGGGGGCATTCTGTGATGAAATATTTGACATAGGCGACAATGCGGTGTGAACGGAACCACGTAACCCGGTATCTAAATTATATTCAGCGACACTCTCGTTAAAACATATTTGTAACACCATATCTGCTGCGCGCGATGCGCAATGAAAATTCATAGTATTACATGACTTTTATACAAATTAAATGCTGGTACTACGTGAAAACAGCCTCGAAATTGCTTAGGCTATCTTTCTTATTGAGAGATTAAACTACTTCTACTTGACAAACTGAAAATTGCGAGAAGTCAGTGGGTAGTTCACAAGATATTACGAAGTAGAAGTAAAAGTAGCAAAAAACAAGATCTTCTCGAGTAAGTATCAGAAGTAGATGAAAACTATGAGTACTTCGATAAAGTAGAGGTACTTCGTTACTGACCAGCTCTGGTGGTGCCAGAAGCCTATTCAAATATTCTCATAAGACGAATCATGTTTCGTCTCCAAACTGGATACTATAGCAGACTGGTAGCACCTATTCATGATTGGTCGCGACTCCTGTAAAGCAACGTTCCGGAAGAGCACTTCCTCATGAAAAAATCTGACTTTTACTAGACAATGGACATGCGTTGCCGACGCAGGCACGAAGCACATACCTGACTCTGCCGCAATTACTTACGCGGGCACCGAGTTTATCATTTCACGTGACAAGCATAATGGGCTGCAAATTGTTTGCAATTACTTATCCGGATTTTCCAGATTAGCAGTACACGTAATGGGCTGCTAGATTACGGTATGATGGATGATTGCTAGATTGCAAAATGGTATTTTCAAACGTTATTGTGCGCCATATTTACTGCGATGAAATGTTTGATATGGGCGACAACGCAGAGTGAGTGGAGCCAAGCAATCCGGTACCTAATTATATTCTGTGATACTTTCGTGAAAACATATTTGTTACTCCATAACTATTGTGCCTGGGCCTTACTTGACTTCTATGAATATCAAATGTTGGTAATCCGTGAAAACAGCCCCGAAATTTCTCAGGGGATCTTTGGTGTTGGGGCATTAAATTACTTCTAATTGACAGACCGAAAATAGCGAAATGTAAGTAAGTAGATCACAAAATATTATGAAGTAGAAGTAGAGAAAATCAGATCTACTTGGGTACGTACCAGAAGTAGAGGAAAACTACTTGAGTACCTACTAAAAGTGGAAGTACTTTGTAACCGACCAGACCACCTCTGATCATATTTCACTATTACATCACTTTCAAAAGTTACCACGTAGTGGAAGATCAACTATTACGTCACATTACTTGTTTATGGAGGTGATAAATGAGCCGTTGATGATTCGGTACAGAAAAGTGTGATTTGGACTTGGGCACGACCATACGTTAAATTATTCGAATTCGGACTGACTGGGTGATAAAATAAAGATAATTCGAGTTGAGTCGCGTGAAATGTTACAATCAGAGAAGGACTTATTGTAACTCGGAACGCCGTGACTTGGTACAACCACAGTCGCATCAAACTATCAAACTGGTAGATAAAATGGTAATATATAAAAAAAAGTCTTAGCTTGTGTTGCGTAGCTTATTTAGGTGTCTGAAGCTATAACTTTGGCCTAATTTTGACTTTTTTGACATCAAAAAATCGCCATGGTTATATCAGCTTCCAAAATATGCCGCGCGTATATTTGGGCAAGCTGACCTTTTTAGTAATCGGCCTATAAATTTTTGCGCTGAACCACAAAACATTTTCAAATTGGAGGAGGTCGCGAACGTAAAAGATTCGAAACCATCAGATGTGCAACCTGCTGGTGTATGTTTTAGTAATATATCGAAGAACCAATATTAACCAATTTATGCACAAACTATACCAACCAAATGCGTATGGTACGTCCCAGGAAATTGCATAAATTTCTCTATGATGGGGCCAAGATGCCATATGCGGCCCGTGATGGCATTTCTGATTTCGAATATTCGAAAATATTTAACTGCAAAGTATCTTTTTTTTTATTTGAGAACTGGAAATGCTATAAAACTGTTCCAACTGCCTGAAACTACTCATCAAACTTCACCATTACATAACTTTGAAAAGTCACAATGCAGTGGAAGATCAAATATTACGTCTCATTACTTGATTATGATGGTAAAACATGACTCGTTGATGACAGTGTTGCCAATTTAGCGATTTTCGCGCTAGATCTAGCGATTTTTCATCCGGTTTAGCGCCAAAAAATATGGATCTAGCGCCTAGCGATAAATCTAGCGATTTTTGAAAAAGTATTTAGCGATTATTTAGCGCTTTTTTACCGAAAATAACAAATAAAGATCCGTTCCGGCTGACGACTGCATTGGCTATACCGGTCACCAGAGTGCGGACTCCGATGATATATAATTATAGATTGCTAACCTACGGATGGATAGTAGATACGCAACTCCTGGCGGTTACGCATGGGCAAACAGTGTCTCTTCTTGCTGAGTAATGTAAAACTAGCATCATTGGCAGTGCTACATCTGGCGACCAGAGCGCTGAAATTTAATATAATTGGCCATGATCGAGGGATAGTTTCGCGGTGGTTTCGAGAATACAAAATAGGATATCGTCCGGACAATGGAACCATGCAGCCCTGGAGGTCTGGGAGCCCGCATTGCTCCAACAAGGGCACCGCCTCAACACAATGAACATAACAATGACCAATTTTTTCGTCCCTGGGCGATTGTTCTGATCAATGCCGATTTTCGGATTTTGGGGGCTGTTTCGGGGTCGTTCCATTGTCTTGACAAGAATTTGATACGTATTGTCGGAATCAGTGTGGCGCTGGCTTTCATTTAGGGCCAGATTAATTACATTTCATACCCCGGGTTGGTCCTCGGATTATTTTCATAAGGTCTCTACTTATAGTGGCTGACAAACCCGGTTCAAGTCGTGTTGTGTCGGGTCAAGTCGCATATCGTGTTCAAGTACTCCAACACAGTTTAGAGAAGAACTCAAATGCATTTCCACGGTACATTGCATCACATATTTACGGACGCATTAAGCAAGGCACCTATATATAGTGAGCGGTTATGCCTGTAAACCTGGTCAGTGGTCACGTATAGCGATCATTGCGCAAAGCGATCTGCTTTATCGAAATGCATTGCATGTTTTGTCCCGCTTAGAGATGACTATTACGTATTATGAACTAGAAATATGATAAGTGACTTTGGCCCCAGACGAGTGAAATATACCTGAGAAGAATGTATTGATATAATGGTTCAATTTAACACCTTAAGCAATTAATGCAGATTTAGCGCTATTTTTCAGCGCTTTTTTCTCAATATTTAGCGACATCTAGCGATTTTTGACACCAGTTTTAGCGATTTTCTTCCATCCGGAGTTGGCAACACTGGTTGATGATTAGTGACTGAAAATTGTGATTTGGACTTGGGGGCGACCTTTTGTAAAATCACTCGGACTCAATGTGCGATAAAATAAGAATTACTCTTAGTTGAGTCGCGTCACACGTTACAATCAGAGAAGGACTTATTGTGACTCGTAACGCCGTGACTTGGTACGACCACGGACGCAACAAACTATCAAACTGGTATGGACAATGGTAATATATCAAAAGATCTTAGCTTGCGCTGCGTTATAGCTTGTTTAGATATTTAAGTAGGTCGATATGTTAACCATTGGCATTGTGTTGCCCTCTTGATGTGTAATTGGTTATATCCTGTGTCATCTTGGGTATTTTTATCCTTCTTATTATCGCCAATTCAATGTGGCGAGTATAAAGTAGTCGTGGCATACGCTTCACAGCACTAACGCTAATTGATACATCGGTTAATGGACATTTCAATTGCTACGGCACAATAATCATTATATTCGAGTTGTTATAGATTTGTTCCAATATCCTAAGGTCAATCTAACGCCGATTTAATTTGGTTGACTATGGTAATGACACGATCAATAGCTTTGATATCATGAGTAGGCCTATGCCCGAAACCAAGATTAGGCTGTACTGATACCATGGTCAGATATCAGATCGATCTTTTTAAAATTTCAAGATAATCTTCCTACAATTTTGACACTACGTCAGATGTCCACTAGCTGCAAAATTTTAACGCGACCGCTTCCACGATATCCTGATGCATTTGTACTCTCGCATGGTGTCTACAAATAAATATACAACTACTATGCCAAGTACACTGTACAGCAACAATTCGATTCAAATATTTTAAAATGGGATTTTTTTTCGTGCCATGCGACAATTCACAACAAGGAATCAAATTTTCACGTTGCGCGTGAAATGTCAGTCTGCAAGGTCCCGTCAAATAAGCCCTACTTGGAAATTCATTGAATCCCCCTATTATTGGTGCTGCGGCCCACGGCGCAAACAAAAAAGAGGAAATTGGCCCGCGAGCACATTTGAGTTTGAGACCTCTGGTCTATAATGTATCAGTCACTGAAGTATATAGGTAGCATGAGTAAGTCAGTATGTAATTCAGACATCATGGTTTGGTCACCCTACATATCTCGAACAGGTCCAAGTAGACTATGCTTCGCACTTGAACATGTGTACTTGTGCAGTAACGCGTGGATCGGAGCCACCTGTATATGATCAAATGCTGCTTGCCATATGTGACGTCAAGGCCATGACTATGTAATATGTTTATGTAAACACCGGGCATTGTATAGATCAGGGGTTCTTGACCGATGGATTATTGCTTACTGGAGGTCCATAGGAGCAATCTTATTTGGGTCACATGAGCTTCGTTTTATTCGTCTTATTATATCAGCAAAATATGTTCCTAATATCCGTGTTATATATCACTTGACGTTCATAACATAGTGTGAGAATATCAGTATATGTGGTTGGTTCGTTTGTGGTATTTGTCGAAAACTACTATGGTCATGTACACCATGCCAATTTCGTCAATTTTTAATACCGTAGTGGCCGACTTCTGGTACGTGCATGCGAAAATGATTACCATGTCTCTCTCTCCCTCTCTCTCTCTCTCTCTCTCTCTGCGGGACTGACGCTAAAATAACGGAAAGGAACTCTATTATGGTATGACTGGAAACAAAATCAATTAAACTAAATATTACTGCGGGCTCATAGAGATCACATGACGTTGAAACCGGTGTCCATTAAACTTGGCCGGTGGTAATTTGAGTCAGGATATAATAATAGCGCTGCTGATTATATTTGAGGTAAATAAACATAAGGTCCTACGAATTCAATATAAAACTAGCAATACATACATCACCAAGTTTAACATAACGTATTTTGTGTGTCGTCAGATGATTAGAGATACTACTTATGCGAGTGTATTTTGATTGATTGAATAAGACGTGGATACGAGATCACAGAAGTTTCTATCTCAACTGATTCTGATTCTGCTCATCATGATCATTGGATATTTCAATTCAAATTTCATCATAATACCAATATTGGTGTCTACAGTAAATGCTGAGGAAAAAGTATGGACGATTAATTCAACCAAGGCGTCGTGCAACAGAAACGGTAAGTCAATAGTACTTCCATGGATTTCTCCTAGATCAGGCTTGTTATAAATCGGCATTACCCCTGTCTTTCCTGGTTTTAGTGTTGAAATTTGCTTCCAAGATTCTTTAATTCGGGTAAAGGGCGTATTCGGGCTTTTTCATTATAACGAAGTGGGGAAAAATCGCTTTCCAACGACTTCTTCTGTCATTTAACCAATTACTCACATGTCGCGGACTTGACTATGAGTAAAATCCAAGCTAATGCAGGTAGCAAAGCAACGATATGTAACGTTTATGAATGCTGTGCATCGATGTAGTAAGACTGACTTAGTACAGCGGGAGTTCGAAAAACCAGTTTGCAACCATGAAGTCGAGATACCAGCTTGATTGTAATCGCTTTATCATTTATTCCTTATTCGCAAGTTCAAAACATCAAAGGATTGCAGTAATGAGGGGATCCGTTTTTGGTACGCACCAATCAGAGAACGCCACGCCATCCTAATTGTCACGCCCATTTTCATACCCGAAGGCTACACTTTGTAAAAGTGAATAAATTCCAATACTTGATAATATCTTGCTTTCGCGAGAAAAATAACATTAAGATTTTACATAAATTTCGAAAACTGTCTATGCAAGAACATATTCGCAATATATTAAAATTCTTTAATCACAGTAAAACTGGTAAATACACACATAATCCGGGGAGCAACCTGCCCCAAAGGAAAATGGCGAGAATGGAGTAATTTTTTTAAATTTCAGTAATACATTCAAATTGTTATTCTTATGCAATACTTGGAGAAGTCAGATTACAGAATTGCAGCAGATGAATATTATTATATTCTTTTATTCATAGTAAAACTGGTAAATACACACATAATCCGGGGAGCAACCTGCCCCCAAAGGAAAATGGCGAGAATGGAGTAAATTTTTAAAATTTCAGTAATACATTCAAATTGTTATGCCTATGCAATACATGGAGAAGTTTACAGAATTGCAGCAGATGAAGAATTGGCAAGGGTTACAGAGCAGAGGTAGAGATGATTGAAGATGAAGAGTCGAAATTACAGAAATCATGCTGTGATTCACAAGTGTAATTTTAGTCCAGTGGTGCATTCAAGGCCTTCCGAAGAATGTGCACAGTGCCCAATAATGTGATTTTCTGGATCATGTCGAATCGAACGTTACCCGGAATTTGTTGGATATGTCTCATGAGTTTTTTGCTCACGACCCCTGTAGCGCCAATGACTATCGGTACAATGTTTATTTTGCATCGCCACATTTTTTCACATTCCATTTTGAGGTCTGCGTATTTGGAGTGTTTTTCTGATTCTTTTTGCAGTAGGTTATGATCAGCTGGGACAGCCAGTTCAATGAATAAGCATTCTCTTTTCTTTTTTAGTTTGACGATTATATCCGGGCGGTTGCTCCTGATTTCGCGGTCAGTTATAACTGGTACATCCCACAGAATTTTTACTTGCTCGTTTTCTGTCACTGGTGCTGGGCTGTAGTCGTACCAATTTTTTGTCGAAGTGGTGATGTTAAAATGTTTGCATAATTTAAGATGAATGTAGTGACCAATCCTATTGTGTCTCCATGTGTATTCGGTAGCTGCAAGTGCACCACAGCCGGACATGAGATGTGCTACAGTTTCATTTTGGTTGTGGCACATTCTGCATTTGCCGTCCGTGTTTTGCTTCAGAATTCTTTTGCGATAGTATTTTGTAGGAAGCGATTGGTCTTGTGCTGCGAAAATGAATCCTTCGCTTGCCGGTTTCAGGCATGAGCTGGATAGCCAGGTCCATGAAAGCTCGTCTACATGGGGCTGTGAAGTTAACTTCTTGTGCTGTCCATGAAGAGGCATCGACTCCCATATTGATACTCTCATTTTGAGCGTTGCATTTTTGTATTGGACTCGTGCTGCTTTTGCTATTGTTGTGGGCT
Source organism: Botryllus schlosseri (assembly GCF_051294905.1). NCBI lineage: Eukaryota > Metazoa > Chordata > Ascidiacea > Stolidobranchia > Styelidae > Botryllus > Botryllus schlosseri. The sequence continues at coordinate 8,080,324 of NC_137246.1, forward strand.
TAGCAACAGTGTTTTCTGCAGTGTACATGTTAGCTGTTTCCATGTTGACTTCTCTGACGTACTTGTCGTGACGATAGCTCAGAGATTTTGTTTTGCGCTGTTTGTCTTCCTGTGCAATGAGTTTGCAGTAAATGTTATCGCTGTTGTTGATGTACTGTGACAAGCCGATGATTTCTGTTTTGAAAGTTTGTTCAATTTCTTGTAGTCCCCGACCACCTTTTTTTCTGGGGATGTACAGTCTTTGTGTATCAGATTTTGGGTGATGCATGTGGTGCATTGTCATCAGTTTTCTCGTCTTCGTGTCCAATTTTTTAATTTCATCTTTTCGCCAGTTCACCACACCAAAGCTATATCTCAAGACAGGCACTGCAAGACTGTTTATGGCATTGATTTTGTTTTTGGAATTGAGTTCAGTTTTGAGAATTGACTTGAGCCTGCTGATGTATTCTTTTTTTAGACTTGATTTCATTGCAGCATGTTTAATGTTGTCGCTTTCACAGATCCCTAGATATTTATAGTGATCTTCGGCATTCAATTCTGTTATGGTTTCACCCATTTTGAAGTTCATGTCTCCAGTGCTGGTGGCTCTTCCACGTCGTATGGTAAGTTTTGAGCATTTATCCAAGCCAAATTTCATTTTTATATCTTCCGAAAACTCATGAACAATTTTCATTTGCTTATTCAGGTCCGCATCTTATTTTGCATACAGTTTCAAATCATCCATGAACAAAGGGTGATGTATCTTTTGACCTTCAGAGTTTGCTGCTTTTTTCATCACGTATCCTGTTTCATTTTTTTTCAGCAACTCACTGAGTGGAGCTAAGCTGAGGCAGAATAGAAGTGGTGAGAATGAGTCGGTGAGAATGAGTCGCCTTGAAAGATACCACTACGTATCTGAATTGTACAGGTTTCTGTTTCACCTTGGTCATGTTTGATCAACAGTTTGGTATGCCAATTTTTCATTGAATTTTCAATAAATCTGATGATGATCGGATTCATTTTGTACATACGCATTGTTTTCAGTATCTATGAGTGAGGAACTGAATCGAAAGCTTTTTTGTAGTCTATCCATGCCATGCTGAGGTTAGTGTGTCTCCTCTTGCAGTTTTCAAGAATGGTTTTGTCAAGGAGCAGGTGGTCCTTACAGCCAAGGGCACCTTCCTTGCATCCTTTCTGCTCAGGCGGAAGAAGGTTTTCTAGGTGCTTGTAGCTTCGTTTTGCCAGGATTTTGGTCAGTGTTTTGTACATGGTTGACAGGCATGTTATCGGCCTGTAGTTCTTGGGATCCCTGGTGTTTTCATTTTTTGGAATAAGATAGGTGATCCCTTGTGTGAACCAGGCTGGGATTTCGTGCGTGTTGGTTGAGCATAAAAGCTCATTGTAGGTCGCCGCTAGGTAATCATGTGTAGCAGTTAGTTTTTTAGCCAAAAGTTTTTGATCTGGTCAGGACCAGCTGCTTTCCAGTTCAGTGAACTTTTTATGGCCTCCTTGATTTCTTGTTTTGTGATTTCTGACCATTGTTGTTCTGGTGTTTGTAGATGGTCAGTGTGGAGGTCTTGTATCCAATTTGCATTTGAGTTGTGCAATTTTTTGGTTTCCCATATTTTCTTCCAAAATGATTCCACATCTGCAGTGGCTGGTATTTTGCTGCTGGTAATTTTTTGATTTGACTTTTGTTTCATCATTCGAAAAAATTGTCCAGGTTTGCGAGCAAATAACAAGTTTTGGCAATATTGTGTTTCTCGTTTTTTATATCGTTTCAATCGTTGTGCTTTGGCGCATATTCTCATTTTTAATTCTTCTTGCAACATTGACACTTTTTCTGTTGACTGCAGTTTGGTTTTATGCTCCAGTTCTATTCTTTTCACTTTATTTTTTACTTTGCGGGAAACATTTCCTTTTTTTAGTTCCGAGAGTATCGCAACGTCACACCTTAGTTTTGCGATTTTGTTTTCAATTCTGCGTTGCCAAGCTGGCGTATGGCTTCCCCTTTTTTTGTTGACAGTTCTTGGTATTTTGCAGTGCCTTTCTGAGATAACTGCCGCAGTGCTGTAAATGAGGTTGTTGATTGTTGTCAAGGGACATTGTGGTCTTTCTCCTTGTTTTCCATTTAGAGTTGCAGGTAGTATGGTTTCTGTCAAAATTTTGTTCGCTACTGAAATATCAGTTTTCAGTTTCTTTGTAATTTGTAGGTCAGGTAACTGCACTCTGTCATTTACATTCAATGTGGATTTCATTCGGTCGATGATTTGATTTTTGATCTCCAATTCTAATTCCGTGTCTATGTCACCATCGTTAGGTGTTGATGATTCATTCGGGTGCCCGGTGGTATTTTGTAATTCTACATCTGCGATGTTCGGGTCAAGTGATTGTTGTGGGTTCAGGTCATCTTGGCCGAATTGCAGTTCCAGTGCCTCAGAGGTTTCTACGTTTTTGTTACACATTTCTCCCTCGATTTCTGCGAGTTCTTGTTCAGTTAATTTTTTATTTTTTATTACACAACGTCTCATTGTTGCCAGGGTATTGGCAGTCATGGTTGGGGAGTTGTTTGTTCTCTCTTTCCATTTTTGAGAAGTTCCTTCGGTTGCTCCTGCCGAGTTTTCAAATTTGGCTAAGAAGTAACATCTCATTATTTCTTTATACTCTTCTTTACTCCATCTGTGTCTCTTCTTTTTTCTTTTGCAGCAGAGCTGTTTTGTGAGCCACAGTTCGGTGTTGCACAGGCGCCATGTTGAGAAATATCTTCTCTTTGGTGTTCCTGTGTGGTCGGAGTTGACGAGTCCTCTGGGGTCATCCGTTTGGTCCGACGGCGGGTACGTCCAGGTGCGATATATCCAGATCGTTTCGCAGGCATCCACAGCAGTGATGCGTCAGTTCAGAAGTTAGGTTAAGTTAAAGTAATTAATTAATTATTAATTAATTCTGGGAGCCTAATACAACCAAATACTCCAATCATATCATATCATATCATATTAATATTCTTTATTCACAGTAAAACTGGTAGATACACACATAATCCGGGGAGCAACCTGCCCCCAAAGGAAAATGGCGAGATTGGAGTAAATTTTTAAAATTTCAGTAATACATTCAAATTGTTATTCCTATGCAATACACGGAGAAGTCAGATTACAGAATTGCAGCAGATGAAGAATTGGCAAGGGTTACAGAGCAGAGGTAGAGATGATTGAAGATGAAGAATCGAAATTACAGAAATTATGCTGTGATTCACAAGTGTAATTTTAGTCCAGTGGTGCATTCAAGGCCTTCCGAAGAATGTGCACAGTGCCCAATAATGTGATTTTCTGGATCATGTCGAATCGAACGTTACCCGGAATTTGTTGGATATGCCTCATGAGTTTTTTGCTCACGACCCCTGTAGCACCAACGACTATCGGTACAATGTTTATTTTGCATCGCCACATTTTCTCACATTCCATTTTGAGGTCTGCGTATTTGGAGTATTTTTCTGATTCTTTTTGCAGTAGGTTGTGATCAGCTGGGACAGCCAGTTCAATGAATAAGCATTCTCTTTTCTTTTTTAGTTTGACGATTATATCCGGGCGGTTGCTCCTGATTTCGCGGTCAGTTATTATTATTATTATTATTATAAGCAAAAAACGTGATAGTGGCGCTTATCGCGGCACAGCTTTTGTGCGCCACTTCTATACCTGTTTTAACAATGAATATGCATTATCCAAATATATACAGCATTGCTCAGTTCTATCGGTATACCAACATGCACATTCAATATATTAAGCTAGACGACAATATACCAACACGACATCAACACATTTGGTTAAACAAATAATGAATAGGCCTATACAACAGGTATTAGCTGTACTGTATAATACGTTCCGAAGATATCACGAACTGTACAACATTATTCAATATCGTTAGATATGTTAGAACGTCTTTAAACTCCCAATTTATGCGGCTCACTCGCGCAGCATGATGTAGTTGTCTCCTTTGAGGCCGATATCCCACACAATGTAACAAGTAGTGCTCTACAGATTCTTCTGCATTGCATTGCTGACATAGTGGAGTCTCGGAACAACGGATCTTATGCAGATGTTGATTCAGTCTGCAATGGCTATTCTTAATCTCAGTAAAATTACGTCTCTTCGCCGTGTTCCAATTTGAGCTATATCGTCGGTAATTGGTGGTCGCATATTCTTATACGCTCTTCCTGTCTCAGTGCTTTGGTATATCGGATCCCATTCACATCTACAATGGTGTCTTAAGACGAACAGTGCATCACGCAGAGGTAATAAGTGATTGTTACCTTCATCCATTCTTGAATCAGAGTCTTTGGCTAATTGATCAGCGATTTCGTTGCCACGAATACCAGCATGCCCGGGTATATGCAGATGAACGTGATTGATTTATTGTTATTTTGAAGTTCTGAAATATATTCTGATAGATCGTTCACAACGTAGTCATTGACCGCTCCATGATTGGAGATGGCGAATAGGCACTCAAAGTGTCACTTAATATAGCAATTTTAGTCTGCGTGTTCCTTTCAACCAGGGCTTTGGAGCAGCCGTAAATTTAAACTGCTCCAGCTCCGGAACTTTCTTCTATCATACATTAGCTCCGGCTCCTGCTCCGACTCTGAAATTATCGAATGAGTCCGTCTATATCAGGGGTAGCCAACTAGCGGGGCAAATGGGGCCCGCGAGAGGGTTTTTGCGCGGCCCGCGAGGTAATTTTCTAATTATATTATCGAAAATGAATTGCTCAGATTGTGAACTTGCAATGCCAACCAAAAATTATGATACTGGCTGCGACACTTGGGATGTTGATGACTGAAATATCAGATCCGACACATCGGCAGATCCAGGGTCCAGTCCCATTTTCAGTAAATCGTCGTACATTAAAATAAAATAACATAGTAGCGGAATTTTTCTTCACGCTTCGCGTGTTTAATTGTCACACGATTTCTTGCTTGGTAGCTTACCCCCTACTGAAAATGAAAAAACGCCTAATTTACCCGATTGAATCTAACTGTATTTGCAATTACGGGAGAAAGTCTTTTCGCGTTTGCGCTCGCATAAAGATCGTCTACGGGGAAATTTAGCCACAAAATGATTGTCGCATATTATCGGAGACCTTCGATATCGATGTGGCCGGACGCCGATTAATCGTGCCCTGGCAAACTGAGCTTAGCGGGCGGTATACAATAGACCCGCAATATACTCATGTAATAATATTATTGACCAATGAGGCAGTGCTTCACCTGTCGTCTGGGTCAGGGATATCTAAAACTCGGGATGGGTCTCTCGTTTTTTAGGCGGACGGGAGAAGTGTCACTTCAGACGGTATCGACAGCGGAGTAGCTGTCGACAATCACTTATGAAGGATTCGATACCTAACAATTCTACCAGCTTTGATTGAATTTGATTGGATTACTTATCTTGTGCACCATTCTAATTATGACACAATCGTTACATTACAATTGGAGTAGTGATGTACCTACGATTTAAACCAGACCTGGGCAAAGTGCGGCCCGCGGGCCAAATGCGGCCCGCGAAGCCATTCTGTGCGGCCCGCGAGAGGTTGCTTGGAATTCATAAAAAACCTGCTTTTTTAATGTTGATGCGAGGAGTTGAACCGTAGGCTGTATCAACTAAACAGGAAATTCATTTACTTTGAAGCCTGTTTATTAATGTGCCTCGATTACGCTGCCTACGTACCTCGCATGCGTAATCCAGATTGAAAATAAAGGCAATATGGCAAAGTATGAGTAGCAATTTGATTCTCAAGAAATCACTCTGTCCATAAAGTTTAGGTCAAGTCTACGTTGTTGTCATTGTCACATTACGCAATATACGGTAGGCCTACGTGTTTCAAATTGTTACGTGAGGCGTTTCCAAATCACTAATTTGTACAAACAAGTCAATCAGTGCTCGCGATTACTATATGACTCATCACATCTATCACGGGTGGGTCCATGAAGGATGAACGGGCATGTCAAAAAGAGAAAGCCGAAAGCTGAAATTCAAATAAGAAGGTTTAAAGCACTACTGGAGTTACGGGCAAACCCGTCCTTTGGGTTTTTTCCGAGCATGTCGCTGAGATTGAGGATTTAAATTAGGACAAAAACACGAAACACTCGGACAAGGGAGGACGAATTTCAGAAAAACTGCCAACTTCCCTCAACCTCAAGACTACTTGAGCTGCACACTGCTCGGAATGCAGCAACCAAGACAAGCTTTGTACTATCGCATTTACATTTCAGTGCGGTGGTTCTCGAAAACTGGAGAGGGCGTGAAAGCATCTGAAGAGAGGCGCGAAGTTGAAGTTGATATTTTTTTCGCGCTTCGCGCGATATACCCCAGCTTGTAGTATAGCTATTGCTCTGTGTATTGTCCGACTTCGATATTACGGAATTCTCTCATCAACGACCATAACCTTCCATGCCACGAAACTATATCTGCTGGGATTAATAGAATTCTGGTTGCTCTTTTTAATATCTTGTGATATCATGATGGGGAGGGGGTTGCGCGCGAAATTTTTGACGATCATAGAAAAGGGGGCGTGCCAAAAAAGAACCACTGTTTTAGTGTCTTAATAGAAGAACGTGTACACGCTACACGGGTTTGAAGAGAGTTACAAATATATCATGCTAACATTTTTCGAATCATGACGGCAAATAGATATTTTTTTAAATAAATCGCCACTACTCGACATGAACTCATTCATTGAGCAGCATTTCTTAACAATGTAATTTAAAAATAAAATTAAAATAAGCTGGAGAATATAACTAAAAATTTTCACTCGGCCCACCAACGTATTTTCTACTTCTTATTTGGCCCGCAGAGGAAAATAATTGCCCACCCCTGATTTAAACTATTAGCTTAGCAGCCATTCTGATTTACTCATATCAAACTGAGAAAAAATGTATTTCAATCCAGGCTAGATACAAAGCTGATACAACCAAAAATCACAGAGCAGACAACAAACCTATTTTAATAAAGGCAAGTTACAGAACAGATGCGGTCCAAAATCACAGAGCAGATAACAAACGTATTTCAAACAAGGCAAGTTACAGAACAGATGCAGTTCAAAATCACAGAGCAGATACAACATAAAACCACAGAGCAGATAACAAACGATTCTATTGAAGGCAAGTTACAGAGCAGATTCAGTCCAAAATCACAGAGCAGATAACAAACGTATTTTCATCAAGGCAAGTTACAGAGCAGATGCAGTCCAAAATCACAGAGCAGATACAAAAAAAAACGGGGCACATAACAAACGGATTTTAATCGACAGAGCAGGTGAAGTCCAAAATCACAGACCAGATACAAACAAATTTCACAAACAAATAACAAACGAATTTTAATCAAGGCAAGATAGAGAGCAGGTGCAATCACAGAGCAGGTACAACTAAATATCACTAGCTGATATCAAATGCTTTTAGTCACGGCAAGGTACAGAGCAGATACTGCCAAAACCCACTAGCTGATAACAAAAGTTTGAAATCAAGGTAAGTATGAAGTATGATACAGGCAGATACAACCAAAAATCACTAACAAACTAGGATTTGCTGGAACCCTTGGAGGAAAGTTTCCTGATCTTTTGCTGTTTTTAGCTTATTGGCAGCTGTGTTGTAGGATTGCTGTTTATGCGTTTCAATTCATTTTTTGCAAAGCAGTTGAAAAACGTTTGGATGATCAATTCAAAATTGTTATGGGCAATCTTCTCATTTTCACATACAACAGATGTCAGATTGCACAAAATAGTGGACTTCAAAATTTCACGAATGGCAGACACAAAAACACTTCTTGGATTGTGACAGGTTAGGAATTTTTTCTTAACATCACTGTCGTTGGATAGAGTGTAGTAATGGACAGCAAGGGTTGTCAAGACATAACAATATTCAGATGGTTCTGAGAGACCACCCCTGTTCGCCATTTGCAGCACTGATTTGTACTTGTCTGGTATAGAATCAGACAGTGGTGGAAGAGCAATGTTCTTAACAAGTAAATTACTGCATTCCTCACAATGCCTTCGCCTGATAATATACCGTCCAATATAACCACTTACATAGAAAGAAACAGCCGCATCACTATCATCCACCTCGTCAATTGCAACATTACTCAAGAATTCAACTAACCACGAGAACTGGGAAGAATGTAATGCATCATCCTCATGATCATTTCTATGATCAGATTGATCTAGATGTGATGCGTTGCACAATCCTCGCTGTTGGAGTAAACTTAAGCATCGGATCTTTTTCTCTGCCGAAACCAACTGCTTCACTGACATGAAGAAGTTGCCACCATTTGACTGACGGTACATCCCAAACCTTGCTTCTATCGGATCGGACATCACTTTTCCTGAGAGTATGTATTAGATATTAAATTTGCCCACCAAATATCTGGACTATCTGGACTAATATCCTCTGGACTAGGTGCTTGCCCGTGTGGCCGACGTTGAGTGAATACTCGCTAATTCCGACTGTCCTTGTTTATACTGGCCGCTTTTAATGATGACATCCCTTCACCAAGCCAAATTAACCAAAAAGTGCGAGCCGTTAAACATGGAATGGTTGTCGGAGCATGTGAAAACGGAAGACATAAGTAGGTACGCCCGAAGACCTTTAATTACTATTTAGGGGGTCCTATACCTTTTCCAACACACCTGACTCGATAAGCTCAACCGTTACATCTAATTACGTGCGCAGAGAGAGCATAAAAATAGATAGCAATATACCTTACCTACTCAATCATAAATTAGAGAGATTTTTCGCGCTTCGCGCGTTCCGGCGACATACCCATCAAACGGACTTCCAATTTAGATGATAAGCAGTCGCAAAAAGCGCATAGCCTGAGGGGGGTCTGGGGAAGTCCGATAAATCGCCCTATGGTTGCGCACTGTTGTCCAAGGGCCTGCGCAGTGAGTTGAGTAGTAAGGGTTGATCAAATATACCCCCGCCAATCCCAGAAGGCCACGTCGCCTTAATTGCCACGCCTACATTGCCACATCATCCACCCATTGCCGCACCTATGGGACACTCCTTACCACATCATCTGCTACGTCATCAGCCGCGGCCATTGCCACACCATCCGCCTATAAGACGCCCATTGCCACATAATCATGATTATGTGTACTAAGCTGTTTTTTGAGAATAAGAATTCTCGCTACACTAATCGTTGAACTAGATTTCATAACGTCATCACAGAGGAATCAGCCAACTATCTTGCTCTAGGTTGTAGGCTCGATCCCTGTAGTCACCGCATTTCATACGACCCTTTTCATATCTTCTAACACTTTACTCAGTCTCATTGAAATAGCATTGTATATATGTACGAGTTCATTTTATTTCGAAAAAAGAGCATATCAATGATATCGTTGATCGTTATTGCGTCGATTCGCGTGCTGAAATCCTCCAGATCGGTTGATGTTTCGAGGTACACCGCTTTGCTGCCATCCGACGCTGCGATCCGGGTTCTTGCGTTCGATCTGGCCGTTTTGTTTGATGTAGCGATCACTGGCTAGTAGTATGTACGATACGAGCGGAAGGTAGGGATTAGGAACAACTACGGTGGGCGAATAGATGACGAATTCGTCAGCCGGATTCAGAGGTTGATAATGCTCGATCCCATCGCGAGTATACGTAACGACCAAACCTCTTTCGTGCAGACAGATCGCGGTTTTGATCTCCGAGGTCTCCACATTTTAAGCCTTATTATCAGCTCGCAGTACAACCACTACCTGTATAATGTTTGCATGTCGAGTATAAGGGTATTTAACTCAGCACTAAAATGCCAACGGACTAGCCGCAGGGGCCTGGTTCTCGTCGCTATAATTAAACGAACACCTTCGCCGCAGGTACGCGATCCCCGACGTTATAATGATAGGGACAAATTAGCCGCATGAAAGCGAGTCTAATGAATATAACGACCGACAACAAGTTAGTTGAAAAGTAAAACTAATCGTGACCGATGCAAGACGGCGTGAAACAGCGCTTTCGCTCGATTCTTGTAGTGGCCACATTTCATACGATTCAGTCCTTTTCATGTCACTAGAATAAGGGTAATTAAACCGACAGTGAAACGCCGCCGGCGTCTTATAACGTAATAATGTAAGCTGCGTCGGGTGCTGCTATAATGTTAGGAGCGAATATAGTAGAAAGTCCACAAACTGCGCTTAGGTAGCGAATCGCTTTGATGGTTTTGATGTTGTTCCATACCGATTTGGAAGATAGTACACTTAATTACGTAACTAACTACTTCTATTAAACTTCTATACTGAATCTTGTAAAGTATAATGAAAAGTGAAACTAATCGAAAAATTCACCTCGCTTCAATTTCGATGTACAAAAAACCACAAACTAAGTTTGCTTTCAGAGTCGGAAATTAAATGCATAAAAAAATTTAAGTAGGTTTTCCTCACACGCAACAAATATACTCAAGTGTTTAATTGAATCCCAACTCGAAACTTGATACGTAGTTGTAGGACATTATGGCAATGCACCATGCTAAATTTCATCACACATCTAATTATGGAACACCTTTAAAACTAACGCAGTCGAATGCCGACTTTACGCATATCTGTTTTGCATAAACATAGCATATACCTATACATACTCAATTTTAATAACAGAATTAGCATGCTAAACTTACGCAGTTGTAAGACATTATGACAATGTACTATGTCAAATTTTGTTACGCATTTCATGATTGAACAACTTGAAAACTCGCGGTTGTAGGACATTATGAAAATACACCATACCAAACTTCGTCAGACATTTCATGATGTAAAACCTTTAAAACTAACGCAGTTCGCTACAGACTTTGCGTAAATCTGTTTTTCGGTAGCGCAGCACGTACCTATGCGTAGTCAACATTAAAACGGAATTACCATGTTAATAATCGACTCCCCACCTTGAAACTCGGTACACAGTTGTAAGACATTACGGCAATGTACCACGAGACTTCGTGAAAGTTACTTGGAAATAGTTATTTCTACCCTAATTTAATAGATTTCTCAGATATCGTAGCAACGGAACTGGGTTGAGGGGGCGGTTAAGGCGTTGGACTTAAGTTTCAATGAACAAGTGTTCTAAATTACTCATGTTTTCAACATAAACTAAACGCAAAGTGCACGAATTTCCATATTGATCAAATACCACAAACTTTGCTTGCTTTCAGAGTTAGTAACTAAGCGCGTAACAGAATTTACCTAAAAAATGTCAGTACTCCGAAAATTTTGTAAAGTATAGCTTTTTGGCGTTGGACTTAAGTTTCAATGAACAAGTGTTCGCGTAGGTTCGAATCCCACACCCACTACGTTTTACGAGAATTAATATTTTTAGATTCAAATTTAGCGTATTGAGTACTTTTTCTGCCTTTTTCAGCGCATTAGAGACGTTTACACTATGGATTTCGTGAGCTTTACTTGAGTTTTATAAATTAACGTAAAAGTAGTCATTTCAGAGTAAGTAAAACGTTCGTATTGTAGGTTCATTTCTGCTTAATACTATAATTATCATGGAGTTGAAGCAGCCCCATATCAAAAACACTCGAAAGTATTTGTTGCATATAGCTAAAAACCTAATTGAGTACTCTGAAGAAGTACAAGTAGCATAGTTTGTGGTATTTGTATGACATCGAAATTTAGCTAACCAGAACTTATACTTGAGTACTCCGAAATGTACAAGTACTTTACCTTTACACGACGTTTCCGTAAAATGAATACTAATTTTATTAAAAAATAAAAAAGCACGAAAAATTACATTTTATCCCAAACCATCAGAATACTAAAGTATAGCTTCTCGCGTATATGTACCTAATACTAAAGTGTTTAAGATTTCAGTTCGCTTCAACTTCATGACATTTTCAGTATTAAACAGAAGTATGAAAACTCGTTAAATAGAAGTAAAAGTAGCCTAGAAACACAACTACTTACTGAAAAATCGTTACGTAGAAGTGGGGTTAGTCTACGAACATAACCACTTACTTACTTTGAAATCTCAACTTGTAGTTGTAGTCGTACTTTACCTTTACACGACGTTTTTGTATAATGGATACTAACTTTATTAAAAATAAACAAAAAGCGCGAAAAATTACATTTTATCCCGGAACGCATCAAGAAAAATCGTAGAAATTTTGTAAAGTAGATAGAAAACTACACTATTCCGATGCCCTGAAGACTCTTACACTCTGGATTTTGTGCAGTATATACCAATTTTACATTGCGGAGTCTTCCATAAACGTTAATCCAGTGATCCTCCATCTATTTTCAATCACGATCCTCTTATTTGTCTAGGCTTCGAACCCCACATCCAGTACGTTTTCTGGGGATTTATATTTTCAGAGTCAAGTATAGCGTATCGAGACTTCATGAAACTTACTTGGAAATAGTTACTTCTACCCTGATTTAAAAGGTTTCTCAGATATCGTTACAATGGAACTGGGTTGAGCGAGCGGTTAAGGCGTTGGACTTAAGTTTCAATGAACAGGTGTTCACGTGGGTTCGAACCCCACACCCAGTACGTTTTAAGGGTATTAATATTTTTAGATTCAAATATAGCGTATCGAGTACTTTTTCTCAACTGTAATAAAAACTTTTAGACTCCGGATTTTGTGTAGTATATACTAATTTACAATACCGCATTTGTAATTCGTGCAAGTACAGGAATATCATAGTTCTTGTAACAAAGTTGTCTGCGCACAATATATGTTAATCATAAGTCCTACACATTCATGATTTCGTCCTAGTTTGAGTTTTAGAAAATATTATACCGACATCGCGACATCTTTCAAAAAGAAAACCATGATCAATGCTTGAGAGATCATTTTTGTTATTTTTCATTGACATAAGTCATTCTGGACCGCGTAAACGCATCGTACGATATAGATCAGGGGTGGCCAACCTTTTCAGCCAAAGGGCCACATTCGATTGACGAAATATTTCGCGGGCCTCTAGCCGCGCGAAGCGCGAAAATTCTTCGAAGTTCAAAGCTCAATAATATTGTCACTGGACTATACTGATGGGCCTGCTGTATATCGCTGGGCTCAGTTTGCAAGGACTGCACTACTCGGTGCCTGGACAGTGGACATATCAATTTCGAAAGCTTCGACCAACATGCGCCAATCATTTTTTGCCTAGGTTTCATAGTCGACGGTCTTTCTGCGAGCGCAAACGCAAGGTCGCATATGTTGAACGACACTTTGTCTCGTAATCGCGAATATAAATTGACTCAATCTGATAAATTTGGCTTTCTTTCATTTTCACAAAGGCGTTACAATATTAAAAGCAATAAATCGAGTGACAACATGTTGCGCGAAGCGTGTAAAAATTTTTACTTTTGATAAATCTATCGCAAATTATTCGGCTTTATTGTAGTGTACGAAGATCTACCAAAGTGTGACTATAGCTCATGGAAATGCCAATGCGTCGGAACTGATATTTTAGTCATCACATCTCAAGTGTTGCGGCCAGATTAATCAAATTTTGGTTGGCCTTGCAAGTTCACAATCTGTGCAATCCATTTTTGATAATATTACCAATTTTGGAAATTACCTCGAGGGCCACTCAAAACCTTCTCGCGGGCCACATGTGGCCCGCGGGCCACGGGTTGGCCGGCCCTGATATAGATGAAAGTTATGCAAATCCTAGGATCCTCATTTTCAAAGTAGCTTTGATCTCGAAATAAGCTCTGACTCGCTATTCTCCTCAAAGCATGGAATTATCACGAGTATCACCTTCGATCGCTGAAGAAAATGATGAAATTATATCGGAAGCATATTCCTTGACCAGGAATTTTATCATGTACGAACTCGATGGCTCATGCGTTAAGGTAAATACGAAAGCAGAGAGAACCTTACGTCGAGTTGGGGATGAAATGTTCGAGCGACATCGAACTGTCCTAAACGCAGTCTCCAAACGTCTCCGCTATAGCGATGTCGAAGTCAATGAAAAATATAAAGAATATTTACCCGATGAGCGAATGTTCCTCATGATAGCTGATGAAATTTGCAAAGATACCAAAGAAAATTGGGGTAGGATTGTCTCCCTTTTTGTGATCGGTAGCATTCTTGCTCGCAAGAACGAGGATGAACATCACGGGGAGCATATAGAAGCTATCATACAGACAGTCGGAAATTACATTGCTAGCAGAAGACTAAAGTGGATAGTCAAAAATGGAGGATGGGTAGGTGATTTACATGCTTTGCTTAGGATTTATAAATTATCTTTTAGCATGACATATATAGTGTATCCGCTCTCCAGAGCCCATATCATCTCTCGATGATGAAACTCAGCTTTACCTTCCAATTCGGTTCCCGACAAGATAAATTTCCTCCGTACGATCATTAGGGCTTCTATTTTTGTTGCAGGATGGCTTTGTAGGATTCTTTGATAATACCGCTCTCGACTACAATAAAGTTTGGAAGGGACTCGTGTTTGTCGGAATCGGACTGACATCTATAGCAATGGCATTATCAAGATAATGGATGTTCGCATGTTTTGTCTCATGTAATATTTTAAGAATAAAATTCTTCATCGCTTAATCGCATCCATTTTACTGTAGGATGTATACAGTTTCTTCTGAGAATACTCGAAGGATTGCCCCAAATGGAAACCTTCTTTATACCTTTAATTTTTTCAAATTTCTATTGACAACGCAGTCTATTTTATTAACAGAATTAGCATGCTAAACATTAAACTCTCACCTTGAACGTTGGTACGCGGTTGTAGGACACAATAACAATGCACCATACCAAATTTCATCACACATTTCATGATGTAACACCTTTAAAACCAACGCAGTTCTCTACAGACTTTTGCGTGAATCTGTTTTTCGGTAGCGTAGCACGCTCCTATACATAGTAAGCTTTAATAACGGAAGTACCATGCTAATAATCAAATACCCACCCTGAAACTTGGTACGCAGTTGTAGGACATTATAAAAATACACCATACTAAATTTCGTAAGACATTTCATGATGTAACACCTTTGAAACCAACGCCGTTCTATACCGACTTTTGCCTAAATCTGTTTTTCCGTAGCGTAGCACGTACCTCTACATAGTCAACTTTAATAACGGAATTACCATGTTAATAATCGACTCCCCACCTTGAAACTCGGTACGCAGTTGTAAGACATTATGACAATGCACCATGTCAAATTTTGTTACGCATTTCATGATTGAACAACTTTAAAACTAACGAAGTTCTATACCGACTTTTGCGAGAGCGTAGCACGTAGGCTACTTATGCATAGTGAACTTTAATAACGGAATTACCATGCTAAACATTGAATGCGCAACTTGAAAATTGGTTCACAGGTGTAGGACATTATGACAATGGAACATATCAAATTTCATCACACATTTCATGATAGAACACATTTAAAACTAACGCAGTTCTATACCGACTTCGCGTTAATCTGTTTGCGGGAGCGTAGCACGTACCTATGCGTAGTCAACTTTAATGACGGAATTACAGATGTAATTAAGTTTCAACACTTTTACAATGATTCGTCTTGCTTCCTATAACGTCCCACTCGAAGCCCGCGTTATTAGGCTGTGATCTCACCCTGAGCTATGTCTTGAAGCCGACGGGTCTCTGCAAATTGTTTCGATTTATTCTGTCCGTTTCAATTTAAGATAGGAAGCCCATTTCACTCAATGTATCGATGCCTACGGTAGTCTACAAAATTTTCTGATTAATTCTCCCTATGTTAATTTATCATGAGAAAGATGATTTGACTCATAAAGTACGAAATACTTGTTCGCTTGAGCTAAGCCGCAGCGCTTGGAGTGGGATTTTACGAGGTATGTGGACTCATTTCGAGGGGCTCTATGCCATAGGAGCATACTTCACGCTCCAATTCGATTCCCACACATTCCATATAATTACTAACAGAACCATTGAGTATCAGCCTTGAAATTTTGCGTAGTACTAGATGGCATGTATACAATTTCATGACATCCGACATTACGACGGAGACTATCAAAATATCGAAAGAAGCCCTCTATTCTTTTCTGAAATATTCAAGGTTTTATCAGGACTTCCCTTCATATAAGCTCCAGCAGAATCACTAATAACCTCTCAAGTTTACTCAATTTACTCTAATTTGATACTCGAGCACTAAATCCCTATTTTCCGCAAGTATGTAAAGGCTATCGCTCGATACTCAACGATTCGTAATTTTGCTGGAATACAAGTACCATTAGGGATTAAAAAGTAACTAATATAGGTGGTTATGTTTGTAGATTATTTACCGGTTTTTCAGGAGAAACTACCTACTTTTAGGACTTTATATTTTAAAGTAGTTTGAAGTAACGTTTGTATCACCTTGACAAGTGCTATCACCAAAAACTGCTTTTGCTAAACACTTACACTTTCACTAAACTTCTAGATTGAATCTTGTAAAGTAGATAGAAAAGGAAAACTATTAACATAAGGTAAGTGAGAAGCACGCAAATTTTGATTGCATACAAATGCCACAAACTGCGCTAACTTCCAGAGTTGTTAGATATAGAAGTAGTCGTACTTCTTGAGAATACCCAAGTAGGTTTTTTGCCTACATGTACCAAATACTCTCAAGTCCTTATGATATTGGAGTACATCAACTTCATGATAGCTACAGTATTAAACAGAAATAGACCTAGAGTACTAACGTTTTTGCGCAGTGAGAGTTTGCAAGTTCTCGAAGTATTTTTGTTATTTTTTATTGCGATAAGTCATTCTGCAGCGCGAAAATGCGTCGTAGGATATAGATGAAACTAGCACCACTCATCAAGACCACTGAAAACAGTACATTTCAATATTTAGTAGCAGTAAATTTCTAGTAAAGTACAAGAATTGATAATTTCCGAGTGAGTTAAAAAATAAGTATTGAAGCTATAGTTTACCTGAAAACCGAAAACTCTGGAATAGAAGCAGATGAAGTGTAAATAGTTAATCACTCGATTAAGTAAAGTGCAAGCAGATAAAACCTATACTTGAGTACTACAAAATGCACGAATACTGCGCTATCGACTCCCTCCACGTAAAAAAGTGACTACGGTCTAAGACTACTTTTACCGATACTCGACAGTTTCAGTTTTAGATAAAATTCGGAAACCAAGTAATTTCATAAACATAAGCTAATTAAATGAATTTACTCGAATGTACTATGCCGCGCTGATAAGATTAATTATAATATACTTATCATGTTACAGTGATTTTCTAGCGTAGAAAATCTTTAAAATGTAGTAAGCAGGCCGATGGGTATTCGTTGCGTTGTATAAGCATAAAAAACATTCCCGCGCGCGTCTTAGTATTAGGTGGTAGGGTAGGAAGTTTCAGGTGTAGGAGCGCGCGGGAATGTTTTTTATGCTTATACAACGCAACGAATACCCATCGGCCTGCTTACTACATTTTAAAGATTTTCTACGCTAGAAAATCACTGTAACATGATAAGTATATTATAATTAATCTTATCAGCGCGGCATAGTACATTCGAGTAAATTCATTTAATTAGCTTATGTTTATGAAATTACTTGGTTTCCGAATTTTATCTAAAACTGAAACTGTCGAGTATCGGTAAAAGTAGTCTTAGACCGTAGTCACTTTTTTACGTGGAGGGAGTCGATAGCGCAGTATTCGTGCATTTTGTAGTACTCAAGTATAGGTTTTATCTGCTTGCACTTTACTTAATCGAGTGATTAACTATTTACACTTCATCTGCTTCTATTCCAGAGTTTTCGGTTTTCAGGTAAACTATAGCTTCAATACTTATTTTTTAACTCACTCGGAAATTATCAATTCTTGTACTTTACTAGAAATTTACTGCTACTAAATATTGAAATGTACTGTTTTCAGTGGTCTTGATGAGTGGTGCTAGTTTCATCTATATCCTACGACGCATTTTCGCGCTGCAGAATGACTTATCGCAATAAAAAATAACAAAAATACTTCGAGAACTTGCAAACTCTCACTGCGCAAAAACGTTAGTACTCTAGGTCTATTTCTGTTTAATACTGTAGCTATCATGAAGTTGATGTACTCCAATATCATAAGGACTTGAGAGTATTTGGTACATGTAGGCAAAAAACCTACTTGGGTATTCTCAAGAAGTACGACTACTTCTATATCTAACAACTCTGGAAGTTAGCGCAGTTTGTGGCATTTGTATGCAATCAAAATTTGCGTGCTTCTCACTTACCTTATGTTAATAGTTTTCCTTTTCTATCTACTTTACAAGATTCAATCTAGAAGTTTAGTGAAAGTGTAAGTGTTTAGCAAAAGCAGTTTTTGGTGATAGCACTTGTCAAGGTGATACAAACGTTACTTCAAACTACTTTAAAATATAAAGTCCTAAAAGTAGGTAGTTTCTCCTGAAAAACCGGTAAATAATCTACAAACATAACCACCTATATTAGTTACTTTTTAATCCCTAATGGTACTTGTATTCCAGCAAAATTACGAATCGTTGAGTATCGAGCGATAGCCTTTACATACTTGCGGAAAATAGGGATTTAGTGCTCGAGTATCAAATTAGAGTAAATTGAGTAAACTTGAGAGGTTATTAGTGATTCTGCTGGAGCTTATATGAAGGGAAGTCCTGATAAAACCTTGAATATTTCAGAAAAGAATAGAGGGCTTCTTTCGATATTTTGATAGTCTCCGTCGTAATGTCGGATGTCATGAAATTGTATACATGCCATCTAGTACTACGCAAAATTTCAAGGCTGATACTCAATGGTTCTGTTAGTAATTATATGGAATGTGTGGGAATCGAATTGGAGCGTGAAGTATGCTCCTATGGCATAGAGCCCCTCGAAATGAGTCCACATACCTCGTAAAATCCCACTCCAAGCGCTGCGGCTTAGCTCAAGCGAACAAGTATTTCGTACTTTATGAGTCAAATCATCTTTCTCATGATAAATTAACATAGGGAGAATTAATCAGAAAATTTTGTAGACTACCGTAGGCATCGATACATTGAGTGAAATGGGCTTCCTATCTTAAATTGAAACGGACAGAATAAATCGAAACAATTTGCAGAGACCCGTCGGCTTCAAGACATAGCTCAGGGTGAGATCACAGCCTAATAACGCGGGCTTCGAGTGGGACGTTATAGGAAGCAAGACGAATCATTGTAAAAGTGTTGAAACTTAATTACATCTGTAATTCCGTCATTAAAGTTGACTACGCATAGGTACGTGCTACGCTCCCGCAAACAGATTAACGCGAAGTCGGTATAGAACTGCGTTAGTTTTAAATGTGTTCTATCATGAAATGTGTGATGAAATTTGATATGTTCCATTGTCATAATGTCCTACACCTGTGAACCAATTTTCAAGTTGCGCATTCAATGTTTAGCATGGTAATTCCGTTATTAAAGTTCACTATGCATAAGTAGCCTACGTGCTACGCTCTCGCAAAAGTCGGTATAGAACTTCGTTAGTTTTAAAGTTGTTCAATCATGAAATGCGTAACAAAATTTGACATGGTGCATTGTCATAATGTCTTACAACTGCGTACCGAGTTTCAAGGTGGGGAGTCGATTATTAACATGGTAATTCCGTTATTAAAGTTGACTATGTAGAGGTACGTGCTACGCTACGGAAAAACAGATTTAGGCAAAAGTCGGTATAGAACGGCGTTGGTTTCAAAGGTGTTACATCATGAAATGTCTTACGAAATTTAGTATGGTGTATTTTTATAATGTCCTACAACTGCGTACCAAGTTTCAGGGTGGGTATTTGATTATTAGCATGGTACTTCCGTTATTAAAGCTTACTATGTATAGGAGCGTGCTACGCTACCGAAAAACAGATTCACGCAAAAGTCTGTAGAGAACTGCGTTGGTTTTAAAGGTGTTACATCATGAAATGTGTGATGAAATTTGGTATGGTGCATTGTTATTGTGTCCTACAACCGCGTACCAACGTTCAAGGTGAGAGTTTAATGTTTAGCATGCTAATTCTGTTAATAAAATAGACTGCGTTGTCAATAGAAATTTGAAAAAATTAAAGGTATAAAGAAGGTTTCCATTTGGGGCAATCCTTCGAGTATTCTCAGAAGAAACTGTATACATCCTACAGTAAAATGGATGCGATTAAGCGATGAAGAATTTTATTCTTAAAATATTACATGAGACAAAACATGCGAACATCCATTATCTTGATAATGCCATTGCTATAGATGTCAGTCCGATTCCGACAAACACGAGTCCCTTCCAAACTTTATTGTAGTCGAGAGCGGTATTATCAAAGAATCCTACAAAGCCATCCTGCAACAAAAATAGAAGCCCTAATGATCGTACGGAGGAAATTTATCTTGTCGGGAACCGAATTGGAAGGTAAAGCTGAGTTTCATCATCGAGAGATGATATGGGCTCTGGAGAGCGGATACACTATATATGTCATGCTAAAAGATAATTTATAAATCCTAAGCAAAGCATGTAAATCACCTACCCATCCTCCATTTTTGACTATCCACTTTAGTCTTCTGCTAGCAATGTAATTTCCGACTGTCTGTATGATAGCTTCTATATGCTCCCCGTGATGTTCATCCTCGTTCTTGCGAGCAAGAATGCTACCGATCACAAAAAGGGAGACAATCCTACCCCAATTTTCTTTGGTATCTTTGCAAATTTCATCAGCTATCATGAGGAACATTCGCTCATCGGGTAAATATTCTTTATATTTTTCATTGACTTCGACATCGCTATAGCGGAGACGTTTGGAGACTGCGTTTAGGACAGTTCGATGTCGCTCGAACATTTCATCCCCAACTCGACGTAAGGTTCTCTCTGCTTTCGTATTTACCTTAACGCATGAGCCATCGAGTTCGTACATGATAAAATTCCTGGTCAAGGAATATGCTTCCGATATAATTTCATCATTTTCTTCAGCGATCGAAGGTGATACTCGTGATAATTCCATGCTTTGAGGAGAATAGCGAGTCAGAGCTTATTTCGAGATCAAAGCTACTTTGAAAATGAGGATCCTAGGATTTGCATAACTTTCATCTATATCGTACGATGCGTTTACGCGGTCCAGAATGACTTATGTCAATGAAAAATAACAAAAATGATCTCTCAAGCATTGATCATGGTTTTCTTTTTGAAAGATGTCGCGATGTCGGTATAATATTTTCTAAAACTCAAACTAGGACGAAATCATGAATGTGTAGGACTTATGATTAACATATATTGTGCGCAGACAACTTTGTTACAAGAACTATGATATTCCTGTACTTGCACGAATTACAAATGCGGTATTGTAAATTAGTATATACTACACAAAATCCGGAGTCTAAAAGTTTTTATTACAGTTGAGAAAAAGTACTCGATACGCTATATTTGAATCTAAAAATATTAATCCCCTTAAAACGTACTGGGTGTGGGGTTCGAACCCACGTGAACACCTGTTCATTGAAACTTAAGTCCAACGCCTTAACCGCTCGCTCAACCCAGTTCCATTGTAACGATATCTGAGAAACCTTTTAAATCAGGGTAGAAGTAACTATTTCCAAGTAAGTTTCATGAAGTCTCGATACGCTATACTTGACTCTGAAAATATAAATCCCCAGAAAACGTACTGGATGTGGGGTTCGAAGCCTAGACAAATAAGAGGATCGTGATTGAAAATAGATGGAGGATCACTGGATTAACGTTTATGGAAGACTCCGCAATGTAAAATTGGTATATACTGCACAAAATCCAGAGTGTAAGAGTCTTCAGGGCATCGGAATAGTGTAGTTTTCTATCTACTTTACAAAATTTCTACGATTTTTCTTGATGCGTTCCGGGATAAAATGTAATTTTTCGCGCTTTTTGTTTATTTTTAATAAAGTTAGTATCCATTATACAAAAACGTCGTGTAAAGGTAAAGTACGACTACAACTACAAGTTGAGATTTCAAAGTAAGTAAGTGGTTATGTTCGTAGACTAACCCCACTTCTACGTAACGATTTTTCAGTAAGTAGTTATGTTTCTAGGCTACTTTTACTTCTATTTAACGAGTTTTCATACTTCTGTTTAATACTGAAAATGTCATGAAGTTGAAGCGAACTGAAATCTTAAACACTTTAGTATTAGGTACATATACGCGAGAAGCTATACTTTAGTATTCTGATGGTTTGGGATAAAATGTAATTTTTCGTGCTTTTTTATTTTTTAATAAAATTAGTATTCATTTTACGGAAACGTCGTGTAAAGGTAAAGTACTTGTACATTTCGGAGTACTCAAGTATAAGTTCTGGTTAGCTAAATTTCGATGTCATACAAATACCACAAACTGTGCTACTTGTACTTCTTCAGAGTACTCAATTAGGTTTTTAGCTATATGCAACAAATACTTTCGAGTGTTTTTGATATTGGGCTGCTTCAACTCCATGATAATTATAGTATTAAGCAGAAATGAACCTACAATACGAACGTTTTACTTACTCTGAAATGACTACTTTTACGTTAATTTATAAAACTCAAGTAAAGCTCACGAAATCCATAGTGTAAACGTCTCTAATGCGCTGAAAAAGGCAGAAAAAGTACTCAATACGCTAAATTTGAATCTAAAAATATTAATTCTCGTAAAACGTAGTGGGTGTGGGATTCGAACCTACGCGAACACTTGTTCATTGAAACTTAAGTCCAACGCCAAAAAGCTATACTTTACAAAATTTTCGGAGTACTGACATTTTTTAGGTAAATTCTGTTACGCGCTTAGTTACTAACTCTGAAAGCAAGCAAAGTTTGTGGTATTTGATCAATATGGAAATTCGTGCACTTTGCGTTTAGTTTATGTTGAAAACATGAGTAATTTAGAACACTTGTTCATTGAAACTTAAGTCCAACGCCTTAACCGCCCCCTCAACCCAGTTCCGTTGCTACGATATCTGAGAAATCTATTAAATTAGGGTAGAAATAACTATTTCCAAGTAACTTTCACGAAGTCTCGTGGTACATTGCCGTAATGTCTTACAACTGTGTACCGAGTTTCAAGGTGGGGAGTCGATTATTAACATGGTAATTCCGTTTTAATGTTGACTACGCATAGGTACGTGCTGCGCTACCGAAAAACAGATTTACGCAAAGTCTGTAGCGAACTGCGTTAGTTTTAAAGGTTTTACATCATGAAATGTCTGACGAAGTTTGGTATGGTGTATTTTCATAATGTCCTACAACCGCGAGTTTTCAAGTTGTTCAATCATGAAATGCGTAACAAAATTTGACATAGTACATTGTCATAATGTCTTACAACTGCGTAAGTTTAGCATGCTAATTCTGTTATTAAAATTGAGTATGTATAGGTATATGCTATGTTTATGCAAAACAGATATGCGTAAAGTCGGCATTCGACTGCGTTAGTTTTAAAGGTGTTCCATAATTAGATGTGTGATGAAATTTAGCATGGTGCATTGCCATAATGTCCTACAACTACGTATCAAGTTTCGAGTTGGGATTCAATTAAACACTTGAGTATATTTGTTGCGTGTGAGGAAAACCTACTTAAATTTTTTTATGCATTTAATTTCCGACTCTGAAAGCAAACTTAGTTTGTGGTTTTTTGTACATCGAAATTGAAGCGAGGTGAATTTTTCGATTAGTTTCACTTTTCATTATACTTTACAAGATTCAGTATAGAAGTTTAATAGAAGTAGTTAGTTACGTAATTAAGTGTACTATCTTCCAAATCGGTATGGAACAACATCAAAACCATCAAAGCGATTCGCTACCTAAGCGCAGTTTGTGGACTTTCTACTATATTCGCTCCTAACATTATAGCAGCACCCGACGCAGCTTACATTATTACGTTATAAGACGCCGGCGGCGTTTCACTGTCGGTTTAATTACCCTTATTCTAGTGACATGAAAAGGACTGAATCGTATGAAATGTGGCCACTACAAGAATCGAGCGAAAGCGCTGTTTCACGCCGTCTTGCATCGGTCACGATTAGTTTTACTTTTCAACTAACTTGTTGTCGGTCGTTATATTCATTAGACTCGCTTTCATGCGGCTAATTTGTCCCTATCATTATAACGTCGGGGATCGCGTACCTGCGGCGAAGGTGTTCGTTTAATTATAGCGACGAGAACCAGGCCCCTGCGGCTAGTCCGTTGGCATTTTAGTGCTGAGTTAAATACCCTTATACTCGACATGCAAACATTATACAGGTAGTGGTTGTACTGCGAGCTGATAATAAGGCTTAAAATGTGGAGACCTCGGAGATCAAAACCGCGATCTGTCTGCACGAAAGAGGTTTGGTCGTTACGTATACTCGCGATGGGATCGAGCATTATCAACCTCTGAATCCGGCTGACGAATTCGTCATCTATTCGCCCACCGTAGTTGTTCCTAATCCCGACCTTCCGCTCGTATCGTACATACTACAAGCCAGTGATCGCTACATCAAACAAAACGGCCAGATCGAACGCAAGAACCCGGATCGCAGCGTCGGATGGCAGCAAAGCGGTGTACCTCGAAACATCAACCGATCTGGAGGATTTCAGCACGCGAATCGACGCAATAACGATCAACGATATCATTGATATGCTCTTTTTTCGAAATAAAATGAACTCGTACATATATACAATGCTATTTCAATGAGACTGAGTAAAGTGTTAGAAGATATGAAAAGGGTCGTATGAAATGCGGTGACTACAGGGATCGAGCCTACAACCTAGAGCAAGATAGTTGGCTGATTCCTCTGTGATGACGTTATGAAATCTAGTTCAACGATTAGTGTAGCGAGAATTCTTATTCTCAAAAAACAGCTTAGTACACATAATCATGATTATGTGGCAATGGGCGTCTTATAGGCGGATGGTGTGGCAATGGCCGCGGCTGATGACGTAGCAGATGATGTGGTAAGGGGTGTCCCATAGGTGCGGCAATGGGTGGATGATGTGGCAATGTAGGCGTGGCAATTAAGGCGACGTGGCCTTCTGGGATTGGCGGGGGTATATTTGATCAACCCTTACTACTGAGTTGGTGTGTTTGCACAGACTCGTGAAAAATTAGAGGGAACAATGGACACAACCCTCATTCCAACTTGGGGTGTCGCTTTTCCATCATATTCCTCACATCATCTATAATTACATATCAAGAAGACGTAGTTTTTAGAGGAGTAATCCTAGTTATTTCGAGTACTCGAGTAGGTTTGCCTACTTCCGCGGGTGATTGTGTTTTCATACTACTCAGCAAACAAAAACATCACAACTTGTTTTTTTTCTGGGGATATCTAGATCTCCTGAGTTTTGAAGGTTTTTGAAAATTGCACGCACATATTCAATGGCCATTTTGCGGCAGTCACTAAGTTTAATGTAATTAATTACATTCAGCTCAATTACAAATTACAATCTATCCAACTCTGATGGTGTCTATATCTTATAATTAATATATATCAAGTACAACAACAATTCTATTCAAATAGTAATAAATGTGATGATTCTTTTCGTGCCGGGCTTGAATTGATACAAGAGTATATCACATTTTGACGATGTGTGTTTACTGTCAGTCTGCTGGATCGGCTCACTTTCAATCGGACAATTCATTCCTGCCAAAGAAGTCCTACTTGGAAAAACATTGAATACCCCTATAAATGCTGCGGCCCGCGGCGTCGTCAAAACTGGAAAACTGGCCCGCGATCACATTTGAGTTTGAGACCTCTGGTATAGTGGTACACCCTTTAAAAATTAATCACACTTTCGGGTGTACGATACATCCGGATGAAGAGAACTCTTCTAGTCTACGAGTTTAACCTGCAGACAATCTTGTAATTACGTGGTACGAGATACTATGATCTACCGCCTTCAAGACATTTTTGGGCTTAACAGTGGACTATTATGGTGTTTTGATATAGTAGAAATACCACACTATTTCCAAACAGTGCCAACACTGTAGTTTGGAACTCGACAGGAAACAGCGGGCCGCGGGGCCGCGGGGCCGTAGGTTGCCGACCCTTACTCTATGGTATGGAGGACGATGCAACATCAACGAGGAAAATATAAAGGCAAACGAATATGAAAGTAGAACTATAATAATAATCAGGATTACAATCAGACATTTATGCCCTGATTTCAAAATAACAAAAGTTAAGACTGGTTGAACAAAAACCTCCCGCACAGAAATTTTCCAGTTTTCATTGTATGAAGGATAGGCTTTTATGTAGATACAGACTATAAAATAAATATAACGACTGATTTGAGTTTAACTGACACCATTCCAATTGCGAGGATTCAAAATAGTATTATGGTAAATTTTGATTGCCCAGATTGAATTAATCCGATCGTTTTCTTGCTTACAGTTAAAATTGAATAATTAGGATGAGTAGAAAGGCGATATAGAAATAAAGGAAAGTTCGATTGGAAACTGATTCCTCTAAAAACATCACATATGGATCAAATAAACATGCGCAATCGCAAACATAAGTTTATCGATCGAATTCATTAAGCACGAAAAAAAAATCCGTGCTTCGCGCCACCAGTGCATGACTGCACAAGTGCACAGTGCACACTGTACAGTAGGCTTATGACCAGAAAAATAAATTCAAAATTTTGCGTATCCTGTAGTCACAAACGATAAACTTTTATGCCCTGATTTCAAAATAACAAAAGTTAAGACTGGTTGAACAAAAACCTCCCGCACAGAAATTTTCCAGTTTTCATTGTATGAAGGATAGGCTTTTATGTAGATACAGACTATAAAATGAATATAACGACTGATTGGAGTTTAACTGACACCATTCCAATTGCGAGAATTCAAAATAGTATTATGGTAAATTTTGATTGCCCAGATTGATTTAATCCGATCGTTTTCTTGCTTACAGTTAAAATTGAATAATTAATGAATAATTAATAATTTCGATTTTAGATGCAGACTGTATATATCGTATAATTTCAATTTGTCGGACACAAAGCGAACTGGTTGTTTGTAAAGACGAGAGTAGAACAACTCAACATATTTTCAGTGGTCTAGAAAACTGATTAGAGGAATATGCTGAAAATTTTAAAATGTCATATCATATCCGAATCAGCATCTGGTGATACTGGGCCGTGGAATAGCGTTGTTATGAAACTGCAGAATGCAATGATGAGCAAGGGTTTGCATATATCACAATACATTGTTTGCCAACATATTGTTAACGATTTTTAAAGCATATATCAGAGTTCTTCAATCCAATCTCCTCAACAAACATAACTCCCAGCTACTAATTTGGTGATAATATGGTAAAAAACTACAAAAATTTGATTCAATCCACCAAGCCAGAATTTCGAATGAAAATATTAGAAAACCGAGGATGGGGGGTAGATTTTAGGTTTATATATGCGCTATGCCGCTCTTTCAGAGAAAATAGTAAACTACCAGTAATAAAATCTCATAAACTTCCATCTCTATGCAATATGAGATGGAGCTCAAGGGCTATAATCCCGTACTTCCAGGTCCCTAGATGGAGAGTAACTCTTGATATAATATGCTTATTCATCGAAAATGCGTGTCAGGAAGCCATGTATTCTAACCAGATGTCCATACATGGAATATACTGGAACCCGACCGATTATCAGTTATCCGATAATATCGAGACGATATCATACTTTGAAGTAATTATCGGTATCGGCCATTGAAAAATCATCGACAATTTTCGTGACGTCACAACATGGCGGTAGGAACTGAAAGTCAGAAAACTGTAACCTTTGACCGCTGGACTGAGACTATTGATATATTTCACATAGCTTACACTTACCAGGTGTGTAGAGGTAGTCATTATAGTTTATTACGTGTTCAAGTATAACAATGGCTGTTACGATGTTCAAATAAATGCCCCGAAGCTTTGAACATGTGCTTATGTATACCTAACTTATTTTGAATATCGGCAAATTGTATTGGGATTCTCGTTCAAGGTGTGAGATATCTGTTATAGAGAGATATCGCCCAAAAATCCAATATTGGTCGGGCTCTAGAATATACCAATTATTATGTGCTGCTCTTTGCGCTCAAATGTCATGCAGCGATAAAGTGCCTTCAAAATCCCATTGAGAGTCGGATATGTCCGTTGTAGATGTCCCTGGCACTAACATAATAACAGAAATGGAAGTCAAATTGATGGATGAACTTTGCCAGAAGTGTAAAAGGACATCTATATGACGATTAAATTTGTAGCAAAGAATACCTTTGAATCGTAGATTTTTTTCCATATTTGGCCCAGTGTCGAAAATTGAAGTTACTTTTTGCGAAATATTTTTTTCGATTTGAACAAAATGATTATAATTTTCCTAATTCATATAAAAATGTGCATTGATTCCTGCTACAGGCAAAAATTATTTTTTCAAGTCATAACCCTGCTGTACAGTTTCACAAGGAGTTTTTATGACATAATTGTTATCAACTTTGAAGCGTATTCGTATAGTAAGTCTTGTTTTCAATGTTACCTAGCTAATTCGCTTCGTTCCAATCGGACGACTAGAAAAAGGTTATCCACATTCAAGTTTCCCGCACAATGGTTCGTAGATCTCATGTTGCCCGTTGGCCGAAAAGGTTGGTCACCCCTGACATAGATAGAATAGGACATTATTTGCTAATTAGGCTACATTTCAGTTACATAGAGGAACAAAGAAGCAATATGCATATTCGCGATGCAGTCACAAGTTGATGCAATATTCTGAATTCTACCGTGATAATGTGACAGAGCAAATGTATCCTCTGGTTTTAAAATTGATGTAAATATAACCAAACGCTCCTTCCCACTTCAGAAAAATTAAAAATATTTGTAGTGTATCTTAGCTGCTTGGATCGAGCAAATGATTAGGGAAGACAGCAAGTCCTAGTAGCTTATTACTTGACTAAGTGCATGTAGACTGGACATATGCTATTTGAGTATTTCCTAAATTTCGTTTATGACCAATGTATATTAGTAGTGAGTGTTTGTGTGCTTGTAATCAATATAGTGTGTAATGAGAAAATTAGTAAGAGGCATCTCTGTATTATTAGCTGACTCATACGAAAGAGCAACACTTCGATTGTTTTAACTACATTTTAGTTATATAACATCGGATATATGTCGTGTTTCAATAATTCATACACATTAGGTTATTAAAGAGCCCATGCTATAAAAACTGATGAAATATGACGAAAAAATACAGAAAGGATATTTAGAAAGGCAATCTTTCATGCATAGTGGATGATTCGAGTTGTGCCACAATGAAACAATTTAGCAGGTAATCGTTAATCATATGTTTGCATCTGTTTAGTTCTCATATGATAGTCATTTAACCGTCACAGTGGCACATCATTTTCAAAGTTAATTGGTAATACTGTTGGATTCGGGTTTGAATTCGGAGTTGGCGTCGGTAGGTTTAAAGACGTCGGAGTCGGAGCCGGTGTCGCAGTCGGTACGTTTAAAGACTCAGGAGTCGGAGTCGGAGTCAAAATCGATCCATTGAAAATGTGTGGAGTCGGAGTCGGAGAGTCGGTAGTAAAATTTACCGAGTCAACAGCCCTGGTTAAATCCCCGAGCTTCGCCGCAAAAGACTGTGAACGACTCTAGGCGGTATAGCACGTTTATCTGTTAGAGCTCGTACGCAAGTGTTGAGCCAGCAAAAGACCCACTGTTCTCGGCTGAAGAATAGTGGGCTAGGGATCATGCTGTCATTTTTGATCCACATGTGCGCTTACATATGTGAGCTGATCATTTATCGACTATCCACAGACGTAAGAGTTATGAGCGTTAATATAACCTGAAACTCGTACTTGATTTTCTCTACGTAAGCAAAATCATTTTAATTCAACCAAATGGAACAGCACAAATGATGACTTTCGAGTTAATTTCGTTTGCTTATGGCTCATTATATGTTTTATACAATAAATAAAAAACATTAAAAGTGATACTTTATTGTGGATTATGAGAAAATGTGGTCGGTGCCTAACCCACAAATTTGACGTGGTACACTGTAAAAAATCTGGTAGATTTACTGGGAAATCTCTGTAAATTTTACAACGAATTACCAGTCACAGCCAATAACTATGCGTAGCTTGTAATTTGACATTTTGATATTGCTTTCACAACTACATTCATTGCAGTAAAGAATTTCTTAACTCGAAGACTTTTCGTGTGCCCCTTATCGAGAGTTAACGGCACAATAATAAGCATACAGAGAGAGATTCAAACGAAAACCAAAAAGGCAAAGTATGACGTAATAATACAATAATAAAAAATTAACGCTAGGCAAAGTCAGCTGTACCGGTAGTCATAACAAGAGACGAGAGAAAATAAAATTATGCTATAATACACGGAGGACAACACACAAACAAATAGCGGTATATATTAATGGGAAATTTTGAGATTATATAGAAACTCTTTCTGTCGACATAAATCCGGATTGGTCAATTTTATTATGGTTGACTCCAAGACAGACAGATGGAAGGCAGATCTGCATTTAGCAATCACAGAGAACATACTGTCATTGTAATGACTGGCACACACCGGGTAGTTCATTAAATGTTGACCAATTGCAGAGTTGAACGCTGAGACCTGGTTATAGGAAGCAGAGTCAACGGCTTCCTTACACCGACGAACAAGTGCAGATCGATCGATAGGCTTGTTCACTGACCTAATCGATTTAGGCACATGTTGGTTCACTCGTTCAGCCAACCGCAAAGATGTGCGACCCACATACCGACTATCACAGTGGCATTGGAATTTATATACAATATTACTTGTTTGTAAAGCAGGGAGCACATCCTTGCGAGTTTGAGGCATGAGCGGCCTAGTCATGAACACCACTCGGGTATTTAGCATAAAATAGCACGATTGCACTGATGACCGCACTGATGATGTTTGCCACCTAAAAATATTAAACGAGAAGAGATCTTTGCGGAGTTTGAAGTCCTTGTTGGCCAACTACGCCATCATAATGCGCAGGATGCCGACAAGTACTCAGCGTTGCGAGCTAAATTGAGTGACCTGGCTCATGCATATTGTGGAACACCAGTGGATGTTGGAGACTTTTTCATGTCCAATGAATGTTGGCGTGCAATTAAGTCTCTACGCTCCAACTCAAGTATCCATATCACGAAACCTGACAAAGGATCGGGAGTCGTTATTCTCAATAAGTGTGATTACATTTCAAAAATGAACAACTTGCTACAAGATGAGGACAAATTTAAATTTCTTGGCTCCGCCGAATCACATGACCAAACCGGTAGATTGGAGAAAAAGTTACAGAGAAGATTACTCGATTTAAAGAAAGAAGGTGCATTACCGAAAGAAGTGTACGAGATGGTGAGGCCATCTGGCTCACAAAGACCTCGCATGTATGGACTGCCGAAAGTTCATAACAGCAACGCACCGCTTCGCCCGATATTATCGATGGTCGGCTCTGCGCAACATTGTTTGGCCAAATGGCTGAATACGGTAATCGAACCTGTGCGTAAACTCTACTCTTCAAATTGCGTTATTGATTCATTCACCTTCGTTGACAACATCAGAAACTTTGATATAAATACCTCGAACTCATTCCTTAGCTCCTTCGATATCACCAGTCTCTTTACTAATGTCCCCTTGAGTGAAATATTCAATATCTGTGCCGATGCGCTGTATAATAATAGTTCATTACATCCACCTCCTTTTCCGCGTAATGTCTTCATTGAGCTACTTGAAACTGCCACCCGTTCGGTTGAATTTAGCTTCAACAACAACATGTATCTCCAAATAGATGGTTTGGCAATGGGGTCACCCCTTGGGCCTAGCTTGGCAAATATATTTGTTGGTTTCCAAGAAAGCAAACTTTTCTTAAATGTAATCAAACCGCGCATGTATGCTAGATATGTTGATGACACATTCGCAATTTTCGACAGTGAAGACGATTGCAATGTTTTCTTAGCCTCTCTAAACAATTTGCACGAGTCGCTAAACTTCACCATCGAAAAAGAGTCTGACGGCTCACTCGCCTTTCTCGACGTATTGGTGGAAAAGAGCAACCTCGGTTTCATTACTTCAGTATATAGGAAACCAACGTTTACCGGTCACTATATTCGCTGGGACTCATTTTGCCCTAAACAACGGAAATTAAATTTGATTTCGTCATTAGTTCACCGTGCGCTAATGATATGCTCTGATGTTCGGCTCGTGGCGGAAATTGATAAAATCAAATCCATGTTGATTGACAATGGATATCCAGACTACGTAATTGAATCTGCCATCACAAAGAAAATGTCGCAATTCAAACAGCCGCGAATTCATGGACCAGACAAATGCCCTGTATACATACATATCCCTTGGCTTGGGTCAGTGTCAGTCGGCTTTTCTAATCAAATCCGGTCATCAGTGCAATCGTGCTATTTTATGCTAAATACCCGAGTCGTGTTCATGACTAGGCCGCTCATGCCTCAAACTCGCAAGGATGTGCTCCCTGCTTTACAAACAAGTAATATTGTATATAAATTCCAATGCCACTGTGATAGTCGGTATGTGGGTCGCACATCTTTGCGGTTGGCTGAACGAGTGAACCAACATGTGCCTAAATCGATTAGGTCAGTGAACAAGCCTATCGATCGATCTGCACTTGTTCGTCGGTGTAAGGAAGCCGTTGACTCTGCTTCCTATAACCAGGTCTCAGCGTTCAACTCTGCAATTGGTCAACATTTAATGAACTACCCGGTGTGTGCCAGTCATTACAATGACAGTATGTTCTCTGTGATTGCTAAATGCAGATCTGCCTTCCATCTGTCTGTCTTGGAGTCAACCATAATAAAATTGACCAATCCGGATTTATGTCGACAGAAAGAGTTTCTATATAATCTCAAAATTTCCCATTAATATATACCGCTATTTGTTTGTGTGTTGTCCTCCGTGTATTATAGCATAATTTTATTTTCTCTCGTCTCTTGTTATGACTACCGGTACAGCTGACTTTGCCTAGCGTTAATTTTTTATTATTGTATTATTACGTCATACTTTGCCTTTTTGGTTTTCGTTTGAATCTCTCTCTGTATGCTTATTATTGTGCCGTTAACTCTCGATAAGGGGCACACGAAAAGTCTTCGAGTTAATAAATTCTATACTGCAATGAATGTAGTTGTGAAAGCAATACTCAAGTTTAGTACCGCCAACCATATTTTCAAACATTTTGATATGTAATATTACCTTAGTTTAGCTGTGAAGTCAAGTTACCAGAATTTTTTCGCAAAATTACTGACAGTTACTCGTAACTAGCGTTGGGACCCCGGGAAATCCCGATCCCGGGATCCCGGGATTTGAAGCAATCCCGATCCCGGGATTGGTCCCGATGAAATCCCGGGATTTGTGAACAGCATCTACCAAGGCTTATGTAGCGCCATATCTCTTATTTTGGTAATAAAGCAGTGTCACAAACTCGGCTGATTGTCTAGAACAGTGGCCTCAAACACGCGGCCGGCCAGGACATTTTTGCGGCCCCGTCGGCGTTTTGACTTTTCAAGCATTCTACGATATTAAACTCGAAAATTTCAGATTTCGGATTTGAGAACTTGAAATTTCATTCTGAAACCACTCCAAAAACCTGAATCGCTATCACACATCAAACGTCCACTAGCTGCTAAATTATAATGCGACAGCTTTTACGATGACACGATGCATTTGTCGTCTCGCATGGTTTCTAACTGTCTATATAACTCCTTTATGTCGCCAAATTATGCCAAGCACAACAATATTTTTGAAAAATATTGAAAAATATGACTTTTTCGTGGCAACCGTGAATATTACAATATTGTATTACATTTTCACAATGTGTATGGAATGCCAACCTGCAAGGTCCGACAAAAAAGGCGTACTGGGAAATACATATTATACCCCTATTTGATGCTGCTGCCCGCCGCGTCGTCAAAAACTACGAAATTGGCCCGCGATAAAATTGGAGTTTCGGACCCCTGATCTAAACGATGATACTCTTGATGCTCTTATGTTTTGCGTCAATTCAATATCACAAGGACTAAATGTTATTTGTGTAACTTGTATGTCTATTTTACTACTTTTCTAATCTCGGGGAGTCCCGGGATTGAGGAGCGAAAATCCCGGGATTTCAAATTTGATCCCGAAGTCCAAACCCTACTTCTAATTGAGTCAAATTTGTTTTGCATAGTTTTTGAAGACAGCCCAACAATTGCATAGGGTTGGCAGAAAAATTTGAAATTTTTTTTTTTTAATTCAAAATTTTCAAACTCTACGAAACCCGCGAATATTGGTTGGAATGAATTCAAATTTGGTGTGCGTCGTTTTTTAAGGCAACTTAACGATTTTATAACGTACCCAGCAAGATTCAGGAAAAAAGGTTATTTTTGAACAGCCCTATTGTGTAGCTTGTATGTGTATTTCAATACTTTTCCAATCCCGGGAAATCCCGGGATTGAGAAGCGAGAATCCCGGGAAAATCCCGATCCCGGGATTTCAAATTTGATCCCGAAGTCCCAACCCTACTCGTAACTGCAGTTTACCAGGCTATTGGGAAGATTGATTAGCTTCATAATCGCTGCAGCCAATATATACGTGGATATGAATGTTACTGATATATCATTCTCGTGGTGATTTGACTTGATTCAACTTCGTTTGCGAAAGTGGGGTCTGTCGTACGGAAATTGTTGGCCCTAGTACCAATTTCAGTATACTACATAGTAGGGTACAAGAAACAACTGACAATCGTAGCTAATGTGGTTACACCATAGCCATTATTTATATTATAAGGCTATGGCTATACGGCCGTTCTCGCTGGTTACATTCGCTGTTACGGATAGGGCTGATAAGTTAGAAAATCAGTTTAGGATGTATAATATTGTTCGGGAAACTAGAAATATCAGCACCGCATGCTCAGTTGACTATTTGCTAATGGCGGACAAGGCGACCTGTACTAGGTTACAATAGGTTACCGTTACACGTTACTGGTTTTCTGAGATTCGTGGTAAACAGCCAACGCACAACTGTGACATCACAAGCAGCGTCTCGTTAAGTAAGTACAGTAAGTAGTGAACAACACTTGGGATAAATATCAATTTATACGAAATTAGATGGAAAAGAAAGGAACTATATGTAGTGATAAATGTTTCTGTATGAAAGAGAAATAACCTAAGTCAAACATTATAACGTGGCCAGCAAATATTATTGGTGGCATGTCAGCGGATGAATACCACTTATTTCGAAATCGTTCGAGTGTCGTATCGTTGTCTGGCCATTATTGAGATTGGAGCAAAGGGTGGAGCGAAGCTTGTGCTTGAAGAAAGTGGACAGTTGGACACGATCGTGGAAGATTCCTAGAAACGCTGAATGGGATACGCATCGTAAAAGGTACAGTACTACATAGTATTTCTTACCGTGAATATCTGCGACTGTGCAATGTGCACACCACTTTGATTTCATGATTGAAATATTCCATTCTCCGCATTCTGTTCTATTTTGGGATATTAGTCGACCTATATAGTGACCTGTGACACCACATACTCCGCCGCGAAGGAGTTGAAACTGTTGGCTTGTTTATGTCATTTTCGGGCCATAGCATAGAGATGTTTTCATCCACTGCTGGATTTGTTTGGCACACATGTCACCTCAAATGAGGAACCTTTTGCTTCAATACATTAGATAAAGTAAGTCATGAATCTCCGCTATATCATGTACAAGGCGGAGCCTTCATTACACAATGTACCAGTACCGGTACTTCAAAACATGTTACCGTGTATTTTTGTTAGCCTATTTGTCTTAATAGTCTTTATAATGTCATGTCTAGGTTAGGAAATTTGCTGTATATAGCGACTTACTCATGAATTCTTTTTAGTGGAACTGCAAGATACTAGTTACACAGAAGGATTGAGGACGAGGAAAAGAAACAATTGGAAGTTTGGCCGGTGGTGGAATTAATTCACCTTTTCTTGCGACCACTCGTGTTACTGCATGTCTCCTAAAGATGAATTAGACCTCCAGCAGCAATACTTTTCCATCGATTACCACTTCATCGTGATATCATGAATGAATATACAGTTTGTTCCAATGTCGTTTTGGGAGTGTGAAGAAAATTTTGCGATATTTTAGCATCGGGTTGCTTTGCGATAGGTATGGATGTACGTGAATTCACAAGCTGGTATGTAATCCTGATTTAGGTAGTAGGTAGGCGGTCTCGGTCTCAAATGTACAGGAGAACATGTAGATTGGATATACCGGAGGGGACTGTAACATTACAGTCTGGCGTGTAAAGTGAGATTACCGGACGAGTGTAAGTTGAATTTGCATTGACTAACGGTAATGTTAGATTACCACGAAATGTCTGGCTACCGTGCTTCCAAACATTTCGAGGTAAATCGAGGTTTTTATTTTTTACAGTGTAGAGAAAACCGGAGTTCATTTTTTTACAAGTCAGTCAAAACGATTGCTGATCAAAATCAACAAAAATTGTGTTCTCCGGTAATATTGTTGATCAGTGTCATAATTCGTCTGATGTTTTATGCCTGATACATCTTTCCTGTCGTCAACCTGTTATTTACCCGAAGTCACAGCCGATACAGGTCTGGATCAGCAATTGCTCGGTTCTGGGAATGCCCAGCGAAATTAAACTTGCTTCCTCTGGTTTGTGAGAGCAGCGGTACAGCCACCGAGGGACATCATTTCAAAGAATAACTTTAGTCACATTCAAGTATCCATTCTTTAGTTTATACGTGTCATTGACCAGGAAACTATTCGTAATTCCGAGGATAGATTGAGATTATAGATTGGGATTATCCCGCGCATGGACTGAATGGCTAATTTCCGATTTTATGCGATGACTTGTAATAGGTGCCATGTTGATATTACAGAAATTTTGACGCGAGCTGTTGGAGCAGAATTCTCAGCTGCAATCATAGCGAAATGTAAAAATCTCGATGACTACTCCTGTGATGTTACATACAGTTATACACATGAAAACCAAGGCAAAAACGGCAGCAAATTTTCAATCGCAAAGGAAAGCCCGACGACAGTTTCAGCCAATTTGAATATAACGAACATTGAAGCGCAGGTGCGTTATAATTTCACGAAAACATCGAATGTATTTCATCAGACCGTCATGTACTTCACTATCATCCCACCGAGTGACAAAGAAGTCAAGTTGACGCTGAAAACAAATATTTTGTGCAGGGGTACTTTGGCTACAGTAAACTTTATTGGTAAGTAACTTTTAACTGTTCTAAACATACATCTGTCTTGCACTTATCTGTATTGCTTCAATGGGATAGTGTTTCAGGCAAATACCATTCCAATAATCATATTGTGAAAATCTGTATGATTCTCACTTAACTGTGTATAATTTACCTCCACGAAAACAGGTGATTTGAGCCATCACACGACTTGCATCAAATATCGTAGTGAATATTAAACTATTCAGGCCATAACTCAAATCCGAGTTTGAATGGCATCTCACGACCCAAGTCATTCGCATCAATAAGGATAGATTGTGAAACCAGTTGTTCGCAACGCATGTAGTAGTATAGATCGGTGACACCATGCCGGTGGTTCAAATGATGATGCGAAAACCGTTATTGGTGAAGTGACCCTTTCAGCTCTAGGGTCTAGCCCGCGGGCTCAATGTTGCCCACGAGAAGTTTTTGCGTGGCCTGCAATGTATTCTAGAAATCAGTTATATTGAAAAATAAATAACCGTGGTAATTTATTATCAACTTACCAGGCTAACAAAGAATTTGCTTAGCCTGATCAAGAAATTTGGGATGTTCATGACTAAATTATCGCTTCCTACAATGGGCCAGGACCAGGTGGGCAACCTGCGACCTACGGACCATATGTAGCCCGCCAGAAGGTTTTGAGTATCCCGCGAGCTAATTTCCCATCATATTATCAAAATTTTGTTATATAATCGAAATTGAATTGCTCAGATTGTGAGCTTGCAAAGCCAACCAGAAATATTATTAGTCTGGCTGCGACACTTGGGATGTTGATGATGAAAATATCAGTTTCGACGCATTGTCAGATCCAGGGTCCATGCAGTCACATTTTCGTGACAAATGTACATAATTTTTAAATTTTTCTTCACGCTTCGCGTGTTTAATTGTCAGAGGATTTCTTTCTTTGTGGCCTACCCCACGTGAAACTAAGAAAAACTGCTGATTTAGCCGATAGAGTCTAACTATATTCGTAACTACAAGAGAAAGTATTTTCGCGTTTGCGGTCGCCGAAATGTAGGCACAAAATGATTGTCGTATATTAGCGGAAAGCTTCGATATCGATATGTCCCGATGCCGAATAGTCTTGTCTTTGCACACTGAGCCCAGTGGGTGGTATACAGTCGACCCGCAATATACCCAAGTAATAATAATATTACCTTTGAAAATTTTACGCGCCTGGCGCAGCTAGGGGCAGCGCACTCGCTCGTCAATTTCAGTTGGCCCTTGAGCTGAAAAGGTTGGCCACCCCTGGTCTATTTGGATTACTAATTTACCCGAAGGTTATCTATATAAATCTAGAGTATGTCAGCTGTCAGTAACATCGGATGCAGCAACGATAAGACAGGTGCCGCCGTAACGGCTTGTGACGACATAATGAGCACTTGCCAATTGTCGAAACATCATAGCTGCACTAGAACGCTCTTTACCAATACTCCGTGCCATTGCTGTGTACAGCATTAAAATTCTGAAGCGGCGTTTTAACGCTGGCACTGTACGAGACATGGGGTGATTACTTCACGAATGTAATCGATTGCGATTACGATTACTTGTGAATACCGCGATTACGATTACGATGACGATTACAGCAAAATCAGGAAGTAGTCGAATACGATTACGATTACATTTTAAAAGTAATCACGATTACTCACGATTACATTTGTTTTGCTTCTTATAACTAATATATTGGAAGAGATATTGGAGATATTGTAAGACAATATGAGGCTTTGGTGAAAATAAGGTCTAATGATATAACAGCTTTCGTTATAAATCATACGTTATTCGCTTGTTACGTCATAATCCACCCATTGCCCAATTCTATGCGGGACTATTCGTCGCACCCAACGATTTGCATTCTTGCCAGGTCCGTAACTGCCACACCCCAAACTCACCAATAGAACCGGGAGCGAGCTCTTAGCAAACTCAAAAGTATTTCGTAAATCAACATAATTTATTATAGAGTCTTTTCAAGACAGTTATCTAACTTGAAAATTTTCTTCGAGCTCCGGGATTTAATGTCACTAAATAGCTTGATTTTGAAATGCATACCTCTCCCCTTCAAGAAAAAAGCATGCATAGTTTATAGGAATATGCATTTCGGTGGCAGTCATTACCCCGCCACGACACACCAAAAGACGTATGCAATTTCGGCCAAGATGCAACTCCACAAAGTGTGCTACCAAAGAATGACTTGGCCAAAACTTTGAGTATGTGTCCATTGTCAGTAGCCGCACTCTGTGGGCGTGATGAATAGTCCGGTCCTTCATATCTGAGCCCCAACAATGCAAATGTTAGCTGGGGAACTCACAGAAGAATGAAGAAATGACAATTTTTGTGTGCGTCTCACGAAAGGTTTTCTTTTAGTCTGCTACGTTTGGGCGACTACAGTATCTTCTGATTATATAAAAAGCGGAAGGTCACGAATTAACAACATACAAAAAGTAATTAAAACAACATACCAGATGCTATAATTATGAATTACGTGCCCCCCCCAGCTCTACCGGTAAATTTGAATTAATATCGATATATTACAATTACCAATACTATGACGAAATTCAGTCATCAACTTGAAAACTGACCACCATGGGGCCCCGATAACAAGGGTTGTAATGTCTCGAGTCCCGATAATTTGGTGACTATACTTGACTCGAGTCAGGTCGAGTCATGCTTAAATTGACTCGACCTGAGTCGATTTTGTATTGACTCGACTTGCAGTCGAGTCATTTTGCATGACTCGATACTAGAATGGCCAAGACATAGGGGAGATGTGGTACCGATGGATCACTGGGACCGAAAATACTTTGAAAATTCTCTATGATAATTCCATGATTACACTCCGTGAACTTGTCTACAATTGCATGCTGGCAACATCTTTCCTCACATACAAAAAAATTCGACGTGCGCGAACTATGGGGTCTCTGACAGATGTTTTTTGTTTTGGGGGGCGTAAACTAAATTTAGATCGACATAGGCCTATACATTTTTCTTTGTAACCTTCAACACGAACAAACCAGCAATCATTTTTATTGTGAAGTCTAGGGCTTGTATCAGGCTACATAATGGAACCTATTATTTTTTCAGTTCTTTCCTTGAGTGGAATTTTTTTCGATTCATGTACAAAATTTTATAGGGTGGGGACCGATGATACAATAGCCAAATCAAGCAGAATAATCAAGCATACTAATCATGAAACAAATGAAACATGACTACGTACAGAAAATCTTTATGTAATAATTGAATATGATGTTTTATCGCTATAACGAGGTCTTTGGAAGTCATACTGTCGATTTTCGGGCAAAATGTATGTACCCTCAAACTTATAAGTCCGAGCCTAAATCGAAACGTGATTTTATGACAACAATTGAGTCAATATTTAATCTATTTTTTGACGGTTGCGACCGAAAATTCTTCTTTGGCTTGCTGTAGCTTAGATTATAATACTGAGCAAGAAAAGTTGTCACATCTGAGTTTTTTAGGGTATATGTGTCATAGGTCCCCGGGTCGTGTGCCATTGGACCCACCGGGTGGGGACCGATGACACGATCGAGCAACAAATTTTAAACGTCCATAAATATTTTTTGAAATGACGGATATTCATGTAAATGTGCGCGATAGGAAGAGCTTGTATCAAAGTGCTGAGCCAGAAAAAGATCTGCTGTTTTCGGCTGA
Source organism: Botryllus schlosseri (assembly GCF_051294905.1). Lineage (NCBI taxonomy): Eukaryota > Metazoa > Chordata > Ascidiacea > Stolidobranchia > Styelidae > Botryllus > Botryllus schlosseri. Next base: position 8,121,108 of record NC_137246.1, read on the forward strand.
ACATTTTGGGGCCAGCGAACATTTTCCGATTTTTGATCCATCGGTACCACTTCTCCCCTACATTTCCATTCCAATAGTTAAGTTTAATTTTTGTATTTCGTCTATCAGTTAATTATTTGTATTTCGTCTATCAGTCCTGGTACATGGAAATAGGGCCGTAAATTGTGAAAACTGATGAAAGTTACTATGATATGAATACGAGCCATTCGATATCCATCGAGCAGAGTTGAAAAAGTGGGTTGAACCGGATGACCCTGAAAACGGATCTGTGAACATAACGACTTGGACTCGTAAGTAGTGTAGTAGATCGCACTACCGGTGGCAGGGGTTCTTATGGGCCCGCTCGCACGGTGCCTCGAAACTCGTGTTGGCACGGTGACCCTTTTGACCCCCCTTCCGCTCGCACGGTGCCATTGTGTCTTATGGGATCTCTCACACGGTAACCCTTTTCGGTATAGCGATCTCTCGCACGGTGTCTCGAAACTCGTGTTGACACGGTAACCCTTTTCGGTATAGGGATCTCTCACACGGTGCCTCGAAAACTCGTGTTGGTGAGTCGTACTTTCGAGTATAGGCATCTCTCGCATGGTGTGGAATATGTATCAGGTATGGTAAATAGTCATGTGATTGGATCTTAGTTAATGTGTATATTCCAAATTACGGTGAGTGCGATAATGATATATCGTTATTCTTATGGGCGCGGCGATGATTCGTACTTTCGGGTATAGACTGCGGGCGGCGTGTCGTACTTTTAGCAAAAAAGGGTGTGACATAGTTTGCAAAATCTAGGAATCACTTGCATGGTGTTACTTTAGTAATTAGTTTAATACAGAGTCGGCGTAGACGGTGATTCGAATACCAACAATATCCGTGTTCACAAACTGACGACGATTCGAATACCAACAATAACCGCGTTCACAAACTAACACTCCAAAAAGGTGCGAAATATTGGTAAAATCCCGCGATCGCTCACAAGATAATACCTAAGACATAACCATCGCTCGCGACTCGCTGTTACATACATGCCGATCGTTGACAATGTAATATTTTGGTAATAAGTTTGTCACATAACCGGCGTAGACGGTGATACCAACAATAGCCGCGTTCACAAACTAACACTTCAAAAAGGTGTGAAATAGGTTGCAAATCCCACGATCACTCACGAGATAACACCTAAGACATAGCCATCCCTCGCAACTTGTTGTTACATACATTCCAATCGCCACAATGTAATATTTTGATAATCGGTATGTCACAGGAACTAGATTTCACTGGTAAAATTTAATAAGTAACGAATAACAGAACCGTCGCAGACGATGATTCGAATACCGACAAATTCTCACTTATTTCTGATCCCACCCTAATCCTTTGCGAAGCTGACGCTTATTCGAAAAGGTGTGAAATAATTGTAAAACCCTACGTCGCTGACAGGATAATGCATCAGACATAGCGATCTAGTTATAGCACGGGTCGGAATCCATTCGGGTTCTATAGGTAAATTGAGATAATCCGAAACCGAATATTTTGACTTGGGCGTAGTGTGAATTGAAATAGGATTGACAAACAAGACTACCAAATTTCAACCCGGTCATATTTAGAGATTATACGCATATTGATTTGAAACAAGTAATGAAACCTTACAACTCTATTCACGATCTGGCTTTCCGTTTGTCGAAGAGACATTTTAACATCTTACCATACTCAAAAGAATTATTCATAATATCAACCGGTGTTAAAAGTATAGTTTTCACTTACTTGATTATACCACTACAACTCGCAAACTTGAATTAATTCATCCTGGTTGTATTCATATGACCGATAATTTTTATTCAACTGTAAAGGCTGTTACTACACTGCAAGACAAAGTATTTACTAATCGGTACATATACGACTTGACATAACCTATTACATTTTGAGTATACGAGATTTGAATGTCTGAACAATAACTGAGAATTAAATGATCACGAGTGAATCCGTATATTACAGCGTAAAAGATGTTGGAATGTCAGCAACTCTGTACGGTCATAGTTACTACCACTAATTTACCCGGCCAACTCGTCATGATCATTCCTGAAATCTACACAAACATGACCACTGACTAGAGTTAACCACAAAATAGCATCTAGTTTTAAATCCAGTTGTAGCTTACGTATTATTTGAATGCGGGGTATGTTTTGTTATAATTGGGTGTACGGATAAAGTATTAGGTCTCTACATTTTAACATTTTGCCATACTCAGTCAATCAGGAAACATTGGCAAGTAAATACGTTTGTAACTTACCCGACCAACTCAAGCAGTCAGCCAAGCATACACGAGTCCATACAATCACTAAAACCTAAAATCCATAACAAGCTCGGTTGTATTCATATCCCAACGCATCTTTTTTATTCAACTTGAAAAGTCGTTACTATTCTGTAAGATAGAGGAATTACTACGCGGTATATTCTGCAAGACAAACTAATTATTGCTCGGTATATTTTGTAAGACAAAAGTAATTACTCTTCGGTACAGGGGACTTGAGCCTAACATAATATGTTTGAGTATACGAGATTTGAAAGGTCGAGCAATGTAGTTAAGAATTCATTTCTTATACGTTCAAACGCCGGTGCTACATTGAAAGTTATCATGTTGTAAACATCCTTATAGACACATTGATTTGACATATGTAATAGTTGATCATTACTTGATTATTAAATTATTCGCGTTAATTAGACCCGGTGTTGTGGTAAAGGTTATGACAACAACAAACTTTTCACTACCGTGGTTATTAACATATTGATTTGTAAAACTATACTTGTCTGAAATGTTCTTGATTTGAAAGATATTCCGTGTTGGTACAAATCACTCTGCGTATTACGGATATCAGAAAATATTTTTACAAATGTAGTTGTTTCCAGTAACCAAGACTAAAGATGACATTACAATTTCGTTATTCAAACATTGAACACCCGATGCAAAATGCTTTATTGGTCAAATTCGCAACGGGTAATTGAAACGACTAAGTGTAAAGTCAGTATATCACAATGGCACGTCGTTACTATTGAATCCAGCAATTGATACGATTTATTGTCGGGATTTGCGACAGCGCATTGAAACATACACAACTTACAAAGTGTGAAAATATCACTTTGGGTATCGAGTACCGTTTGAAGCGTGTGATCAATGCATAATTCCGTTCGCACTCTCTAAGACGTTGCGAAGTCTACAGATTTACACTTCAAGACTTTGATCAACACAGAAGCAATTTAGAATATCTTTACTGGACGCATCCTATTCTACTAGACTTGAGTAATACACAAAACTCATAGCATTAACAAAATCGCAATAGGCGCTACACTGAAATCTACAAAATGTGTTTGTATTGCTCAAAGTAGTGATCATAAATTATCATTTGAATACGTAATTGCAATCATAAAACCAAACTTGCGAAAGTCATTACCATAACAAAAGAATATTGTAGGTTGCTTGCTAAATGTATGCCGGAAATATTTGTAGAACGCTCACGACCAAAAAAATCGGAAATCTTCCTATTGTCATTCGTCAAAGTATATGTTGGCACAATACTCATCCCGTGAAAGATCTTACTTGTATGTGATTGAATCGCCGGTAATTAACTCGCTAAATCAAACCATAAGGAAATTTCACTCACTCGATGGATATGAAACAGCATCGCTTAATCGGTCTATATCGTTTTTCTAAAGGTAAATCATATCCATCCAATAGAAAACAATTTTCACTAGCTTGGTAATGAAACCGAAGTCTTCATTCAACGTTTTGTTTGCGTCAAATACTTTGCAATAAACACACTGGAGTGGTTCAGCTTTACATCATCAGACTGTAATCTGTAAATCAAGCTTACATCCGATTTGTAACTGTATTGTTTACCTAGCCGAGCTGTATGCACAGTTTGATATTTTTGTCTAGTGATTGCGGAACATACCAAACGATACACATTCACTCCCGAAATACTGCGTTGATCTCAATTCCCTTTGTCGTGATAATCGAAGTACATTTGTTTCGAATTCGTAACAACCGACTACTTTTTTATGACACGATATATTTTTGACAAGTTATGCTTAGAATATTGGTGCATACCGCGAAAAATAATATACTACTCATTTTGATACTGTTAATCGGTATTTTCACGCGAGTCGATTTTCAAACGAGTAAAATTTATTACTTGAGTTGTTCTGCTTAATGTAAATGTAAACTCACCCATCTTTCAACAACAAACAATGATAAAAACGTACGCAATCAAACACAACAAGTTTTACTTTTGTACGATACTAATTATTATTCCACACATCTCATTTCATACTAAGTGTATACGAAAGATATTCATGTCACACGAAAATATTCGCTCATGCTACGAACATACGCAATGATTGGTGACGCTTTCAAACTGTCTCGATATCACAAGAACTTTATTGTTTGAATGGGTGTTCATGCAGCTTAATAATCAAATAGTTCAACACAGAACTAGTACTAACAGAAACATCAGAGTTGTTCACACAAAAGTTTGTATGTGTACAGTATGCGAATACCATGTGTAAGTCCAGCACAACTGCGGCATCCATCCGAGTTTAGTTAACACAATTTACGACACCGAGGTCGCGTCATCTTTCGTAAAACAACAAACCAACCATGCCTTCAGGATATGTCCATGTCATAGCAATAAATCAGCTACTTCAACAACAGAATACATATGTTTTCTAGTTACGGTGTTTACATCTTACACACAAATCAATCTACTTTGCTAACGAAAAGTGCTGAGTCATCACATGATTGCCCTCACAACAAAAGAGCTAGAAGATATTATCATACAAAAATACTCCTAACCCTTTGCGCACCAGTGACAAATCATACAACAAACATTTTTTGTGAGTCGAATTGTTGTTCAGTGTCAAGTCTACCTGTTGAAACGTACATTAAAACAACACAGCAACAATTCAATTAAAACCACAAATCTATTTTCATTTCGTCACAAACTGTCACATACAGAAAAATAAATTTTCTTTCCCCAACACATACTTGTAACCAATCGCTTTCATTAAACACACAACTCCATAAAAGTATTTACTTTCTACAACATAGACATTCCGATGTAGTCAAGCAATATTTTTATGAATCAAAATCATCGATTTCTGTTCTCGGCGTTAGTGTGTGCATGTCATACCTGTGGGCCCCGTATTAAAATGGACACGACACGACTGAATGTAACGGGGTAGAAGTCTATCGCATCGATTTACACGTGGTCTTCGCTACGGTTTCAAAAAACGAATCATCTATTTTGCATTGGTCGAGACCGAGCGAATCAGTTACATGTATTCACGGTAATGATTTTGCTTGTCATATGCGAATGATAGGGTTGCTACTCCGACAAATCAAATCAACATACAACAATTTTCTGACGATCATAATAGCAATTTCCTTTTCCGCCCCTTCGTAACTGTATACGCACGAAAAGTATATTGTACAACTCGGCAACTACGTTTAACAAGACCAATCACACTACCAGCGTTGAACACAAGATACCTACCCAAGTCAAGATATCATACTGGTTTTTTACAACTGACGTTTACCTATGTAAAATTATCATTTTCACTTGGAGGTCCACCGTTACCTAACTAAAATACCATTGTCCCTTGGAGATTTATCGTTTACCCAGTGTAACAAACCCCTTTTCACTTGGAAATATATTTTTTCTCTGGGTAACAAACCTTTTTCACTTGGAAATATATTTTTTCTCTTGGTAACAAACCTTTTTCACTTGGAAATATATTTTTTCTCTGGGTAACAAACCATTTTCACTTGCAAATATATTTTTTCCCTGGGTAACAAACCTTTTTCGCTTGGAAATATATTTTTTCCTTGAGCAACAAACCTTTTTCACTTGGAAATACATTTTTTCCCTGAGCAACAAACCATTTTCACTTGGTGGTCCGTCGTTTACCTGAGTAAAAATATCATTTTCCTTTGGAGATCCGGCGTTTACCCTGTGTAACAATACATTTTCACTTGGAAATCTGTCATTTACCCGAGTACCAATACCGTTTTCACTTGGAAATCTATCTTTTCCCTGGGTAACAATACCATTTTCGTTTTCAAAACTAACCACCACACCGGGCCAATTTGATATTTTTGTATATTGTTACAACGGACAGTGACAAAATATACACCAACAACGACTCCGATACATTTGTGTAATCGCATATTCACTTGTTCTGGTGCATCCCATCAAAATCGGCGGTTAGCCACACACACACACAATAACAATGCGCTATTTCGATATGACTGCGATGTCCGGGTTCGTGCTTTAGATTTTCCAGAATCAATCCGTCTAAAGTTGTAATCCCCGACTTTGTTAACTGGTTGATACACGGTAAACAACCTTCGGAAAATGTAGGAACGCATGCTACCCATCGTGCGCACGATTCCAGGTTACTTGTGATTAATTTCCTTGCTCACACTATACAGATTATTCGTACAGGGATATGTAGCGGTAATCGGTTTGGTCAACACATATCGCCCCCATCCAGTATGAAATTACAAACCCAATACAGATCAGTTCATAACCGGATCCGGATATTCAATGCAAAGTGATAAAGCAGAACCAATGACCAAATGTAATTAAACATATAGATTCACAACCCTTGATTTTTTTTCGTGAAAAATGACAATACATATAGAATATACTTTACGATTGTTCAACCCAACCAAGTATTCACGTAAATGTGGTTTATGACATTACATACAATGTGTCGGTGTACAAATGTTGGGTGTTTATGCACACATCGGTATGACCCATAGACAACATCATCATACCCTCCAGGACTTCGTTATTGCATCGCGAGTTCAATAAAATCGATTTTGTATATTCAATCGGTGGCATAGACGACGGAAGGCTTGGAGATCCAATGTAAAATTCAGACAAACAAACGGGTATATTTTTCCATCTTGGTTATTCAGTCAACTACCATTGGTCTCTCGATACAGCGAACGGTACAGTATGCAACGCATATCATTAGAGCAGGGGTCGCCAACTCAAAACGGGTCGCGGGCCACTTTTCAAATTTCGTAGCGGCCGCGGGCCGCATGAATTCAATATCGATGTAAAGTAAGCAACCACGTTTTAAAATTCTATGTCTGTACAACGCTCTGCTACCTAATATAGGCGATGGGCATAGTGATCACGAAAGAAGTAATATTTTATTAAATGGATACAAATACAACAGAATATCACCGTCATCAATTTGATTTGATTTTGAACTCTGAGCTGTGCACGATACCTGGAAACGCCTTTTGGGGCTAGCGAGATGCGTGATTAGCTGAAAGACCATCGTCACGTAAAGCTTGATCTTGTGAAGAAGCCCTAAGCCAGTGGTTCTCAAACCTTTTTAGACATGTCCCGCTTTATGATACCAAAAATTTTCGTCCACCCTTATTGTCACATCACAAAATGCATCCATGAAGCTAGCAATCCCAACGAATAATTTAATGGCATGGATGGTTATGAATGTTGATGAGAGAATTCTATATGAATTCGAGGCTATACACAGAGCAATAACTATAACTATGAACTCGAGGTAAATCGCGCGGAGCGCGAAAAATTTCAGTCGACTGCAGCTCCGCACCCCCTTCAGATGCTTTCACGCCCCCACAAAGGGACGCGCCCCACAGTTTCAGAAGCACTGCCCTAAGCCGTTTTCTAAGAGTCTGTCTTGGCAGTATTTCGGCCATTGTAGGTCAATTTCCGCATTTCAAAATGTTTTCTTAGCTTTCTTCCGAAATCTCAAATCAAGTCGCGGGCCGCAAAATATGACCTCGCGGGCCGCATGCGGCCCGCGGGCCGCGTGTTGGTGACCCCTGCATTAGAGTGATATATCCACAGGTAAATATGGGGACTGGCCACAATAATTGTATCGAGATTTAACCGAGATTACTATCCGTTCACTGATTCACTCGATGGTTTTAGCAACTTGTAACATCACAAGATGGACACGACTGGAATTACTAATATTCATAATGTTTGTGATAAGTGTCGTTACTGATCGTTCACTAAGTCTATATGAATATTCGAAAAATCAGGTATCGCTACTCTCAACACCAGTGATTCGGTTTAAAATTGAAATCGATTTGGTAATGTAATCCGAAATGATGTGTTTCTGCGGGATCTGGTAACCTTTACAAGAGAGTGCTGTCTCTTTGACACATGGAACAATTATCATCAACCACACCTTTCGTGCATCGATTTGTCGGCGTCGTACAATTATTGTGACCAGTCCCTATATTTACCTGTGGATATATCACTCTAATGATATGCGTTGCATACTGTACCGTTCGCTGTATCGAGAAACCAATGGTAGTTGACTGAATAACCAAGATGGACAAATATACCCGTTTGTTTGTCTGAATTTTACATTGGATCTCCAAGCCTTCCGTCGTCTATGCCACCGATTGAATATACAAAATCGATTTTATTGACCTCGCGATGCAATAACGAAGTCCTGGAGGGTATGATGATGTTGTCTATGGGTCATACCGATGTGTGCATAAACACCCAACATTTGTACACCGACACATTGTATGTAATGTCATAAACCACATTTACGTGAATACTTGGTTGGGTTGAACAATCGTAAAGTATATTCTTTTGTCATTTTTCACGAAAAAAAAATCAAGGGTTGTGAATCTATATGTTTAATTACATTTGGTCATTGGTTCTGCTTTATCACTTTGCATTGAATATCCGGATCCGGTTATGAACTGACCTGTACTGGGTTTGTAATTCCATACTGGATGGGGGCGATATGTATTGACCAAACCGATTACCGCTACATATCCCTGTACGAATAATCTGTATAGTGTGAGCAAGGAAATTAATCACAAGTAACCTGGAATCGTGCGCACGATGGGTAGCATGCGTTCCTACATTTTCCGAAGGTTGTTTACCGTGTATCAACCAGTCAACAAAGTCGGGGGATTACAACTTTAGACGGATTGATTCTGGAAAATCTAAAGCACGAACCCGGACATCGCAGTCATATCGAAATAGCGCATTGTTATTGTGTGTGTGTGTGGCTAACCGCCGATTTTGATGGGATGCACCAGAACAAGTGAATATGCGATTACACAAATGTATCGGAGTCGTTGTTGGTGTATATTTTGTCACTGTCCGTTGTAACAATATACAAAAATATCAAATTGGCCCGGTGTGGTGGTTAGTTTTGAAAACGAAAATGGTATTGTTACCCAGGGAAAAGATAGATTTCCAAGTGAAAACGGTATTGGTACTCGGGTAAATGACAGATTTCCAAGTGAAAATGTATTGTTACACTGGGTAAACGCCGGATCTCCAAAGGAAAATGATATTTTTACTCAGGTAAACGACGGACCACCAAGTGAAAATGGTTTGTTGCTCAGGGAAAAAATATATTTCCAAGTGAAAAAGGCTTGTTGCTCAAGGAAAAAATATATTTCCAAGCGAAAAAGGTTTGTTACCCAGGGAAAAAATAGATTTGCAAGTAAAAATGGTTTGTTACCCAGAGAAAAAATATATTTCCAAGTGGAAAAGGTTTGTTACCAAGAGAAAAAATATATTTCCAAGTGAAAAAGGTTTGTTACCAGAGAAAAAATATATTTCCAAGTGAAAAGGGGTTTGTTACACTGGGTAAACGATAAATCTCCAAGGGACAATGGTATTTTAGTTAGGTAACGGTAGACCTCCAAGTGAAAATGATAATTTTACATAGGTAAACGTCAGTTGTCCAAACCAGTATGATATCTTGACTTGGGTAGGTATCTTGTGTTCAACGCTGGTAGTGTGATTGGTCTTGTTAAACGTAGTTGCCGAGTTGTACAATATACTTTTCGTGCGTATACAGTTACGAAGGGGCGGAAAAGGAAATTGCTATTATGATCGTCAGAAGATTGTTGTATGTTGATTTGATTTGTCGGAGTAGCAACCCTATCATTCGCATATGACAAGCAAAATCATTACCTTGAATACATGTAACTGATTCGCTCGGTCTCGACCAATGCAAAATAGATGATTCGTTTTTGAAACCGTAGCGAAGACCACGTGTAAATCGATGCGATAGACTTCTACCCCGTTACATTCAGTCGTGTCGTGTCCATTTTAATACGGGGCCCACAGGTATGACATGCACACACTAACGCCGAGAACAGAAATCGATGATTTTGATTCATAAAAATATTTCTTGACTACATCGGAATGTCTATGTTGTAGAAAGTAAATACTTTTATGGAGTTGTGTGTTTAATGAAAGCGATTGGTTACAAGTATGTGTTGGGGAAAGAAAATTTATTTTTCTGTATGTGACAGTTTGTGACGAAATGAAAATAGATTTGTGGTTTTAATTGAATTGTTGCTGTGTTGTTTTAATGTACGTTTCAACAGGTAGATTTGACACTGAACAACAATTCGACTCACAAAAAATGTTTGTTGTATGATTTGTCACTGGTGCGCAAAGGGTTAGGAGTATTTTTGTATGATAATATCTTCTAGCTGTTTTTTTGTGAGGGCAATCATGTGATGACTCAGCACTTTTCGTTAGCAAAGTAGATTGATTTGTGTGTAAGATGTAAACACCGTAACTAGAAAACATATGTATTCTGTTGTTGGAGTAGCTGATTTATTGCTATGACATGGACATATCCTGAAGGCATGGTTGGTTTGTTGTTTTACGAAAGATGACGCGACCTCGGTGTCGTAAATTGTGTTAACTAAACTCGGATGGATGCCGCAGTTGTGCTGGACTTACACATGGTATTCGCATACTGTACACATACAAACTTTTGTGTGAACAACTCTGATGTTTCTGTTAGTACTAGTTCTGTGTTGAACTATTTGATTATTAAGCTGCATGAACACCCATTCAAACAATAAAGTTCTTGTGCTATCGAGACAGTTTGAAAGCTTCACCAATCATTGCGTATGTTCGTAGCATGAGCGAATATTTTCGTGTGACATGAATATCTTTCGTATACACTTAGTATGAAATGAGATGTGTGGAATAATAATTAGTATCGTACAAAAGTAAAACTTGTTGTGTTTGATTGCGTACTTTTTTATCATTGTTTGTTGTTGAAAGATGGGTGAGTTTACATTTACATTAAGCAGAACAACTCAAGTAATAACTTTTACTCGTTTGAAAATCGACTCGCGTGAAAATACCGATTAACAGTATCAAAATGAGTAGTATATTATTTTTCGCGGTATGCACCAATATTCTAAGCATAACTTGTCAAAAATATATCGTGTCATAAAAAAGTAGTCGGTTGTTACGAATTCGAAACAAATGTACTTCGATTATCACGACAAAGGGAATTGAGATCAACGCAGTATTTCGGGAGTGAATGTGTATCGTTTGGTATGTTCCGCAATCACTAGACAAAAATATCAAACTGTGCATACAGCTCGGCTAGGTAAACAATACAGTTACAAATCGGATGTAGGCTTTATTTACAGATTACAGTCTGATGATGTAAAGCTGAACCACTCCAGTGTGTTTATTGCAAAGTATTTGACGCAAACAAAACGTTGAATGAAGACTTCGGTTTCATTACCAAGCTAGTGAAAATTGTTTTCTATTGGATGGATATGATTTACCTTTAGAAAAACGATATAGACCGATTAAGCGACGCTGTTTCATATCCATCGAGTGAGTGAAATTTCCTTATGGTTTGATTTAGCGAGTTAATTACCGGCGATTCAATCACATACAAGTAAGATCTTTTACGGGATGAGTATTGTGCCAACATATACTTTGACGAATGACAACAGGAAGATTTCCGATTTCTTTGGTCGTGAGCGTTCTACAAATATTTCCGGCATACATTTAGCAAGCAACCTACAATATTCTTTTGTTATGGTAATGACTTTCGCAAGTTTGGTTTTATGATTACAATTACTTATTCAAATGATAATTTATGATTACTACTTTGAGCAATACAAACACATTTTGTAGATTTCAGTGTAGCGCCTATTGCGATTTTGTTAATGCTATGAGTTTTGTGTATTACTCAAGTCTAGTAGAATAGGATGCGTCCAGTAAAGATATTCTAAATTGCTTCTGTGTTGATCAAAGTCTTGAAGTGTAAATCTGTAGACTTCGCAACGTCTTAGAGAGTGCGAACGGAATTATGTATTGATCACACGCTTCAAACGGTACTCGATACCCAAAGTGATATTTTCACACTCTGTAAGTTGTGTATGTTTCAATGCGCTGTCACAAATCCCGACAATTAATCGTATCAATTGCTGGATTCAATAGTAACGACGTGCCATTGTGATATACTGACTCTACACTTAGTCGTTTCAATTACCCGTTGCGAATTTGACCAATAAAGCATTTTGCATCGGGTGTTCAATGTTTGAATAACGAAATTGTTGTGTCATCTTTAGTCTGGGTTACTGGAAACAACTACATTTGTAAAAATATTTTCTGATATCCGTAATACGCAGAGTGATTTGTACCAACACGGAATATCTTTCAAATCAAGAACATTTCGGACAAGTATAGTTTTACAAATCAATATGTTAATAACCACGGTAGTGAAAAGTTTGTTGTTGTCATAACCTTTACCACAACACCGGGTCTAATTAACGCGAATAATTTAATAATCAAGTAATGATCAACTATTACATATGTCAAATCAATGTGTCTATAAGGATTTTTACAACATGATAACTTTCAATGTAGCACCGGCGTTTGATCGTATAAGAAATGAATTCTTAACTACATTGCTCGACCTTTCAAATCTCGTATACTCAAACATATTATGTTAAGCTCAAGTCCCCTGTACCGAAGAGTAATTACTAGGGCGATTTTTATATGACCTTAAAAAATCCATAATATGACTTTATTTTTCGGAAAATATGACTTTATATGACTTTATTTGAAAATAGTGTATTTTTACCTGCGAACAACGTCACTTACGGAACTAAAGAGTAAAACATACGCAACATAACACATCCATTTTTATTTGAAGCCACTGTTGTAGTACAGTTTCATGTAGTGCGGAATGTTAAAGTCTTTGAAGTTACGATTTGGACGTAAATTGACTTTAGTAAGGAAAATGAGCGCTCCACAGACGCTGATGTGGGTTGACACTTCTGCAGTTTGGCATTAACCGATGGTGAAATGTCTGATCTTTGTAGCTCCATAATTTTTTTTCACATCGTTTTTGTCCAATTGCTTCTTAATGTAATGTTAAGCTCAAGCGGATCTTTTCCGAAATCAAAGGCATTTAGATCAGCATGGGCGTGTAGCCTACGTAGGCTATACCTTTCCATTACAATATCACATCAGGTTGACGGTGTACGTAGGCTATAATTTTCCATTTTCAGTATTAAGTTTGAAATATTGTTATAGTGGAGACAAATTGACTGAATAGTCAACTTTGGATCGTTGACTGAATTTTTGATGCTATTTACTATAACATCACCTTCCTACGTCTCGGCATAATATTCAGCAGCATTCGACCAGCTACCCCAACGAGTAACTGCCTTAGTTTGTTAGTGCTTGATTGCTTCACCGCTTAAATTGGTACTTTGTATTCAAACTATACTAAAAATATGACTTTATAACTTTTTATGACCTAACAAGCAAAATATGACTTTATATGACTTTATAACTTTCTTAATATACCCCATAGGCATGCGGTTTTTGCGTTAAAATTTATTTCACGACTTACTGATGCATAGAAAAAAATATGACTTTAATGACTTTAAATGGCCCTAGTAATTACTTTTGTCTTACAAAATATACCGAGTAATAATTAGTTTGTCTTGCAGAATATACCGCGTAGTAATTCCTCTATCTTACAGAATAGTAACGACTTTTCAAGTTGAATAAAAAAGATGCGTTGGGATATGAATACAACCGAGCTTGTTATGGATTTTAGGTTTTAGTGATTGTATGGACTCGTGTATGCTTGGCTGACTGCTTGAGTTGGTCGGGTAAGTTACCAACGGATTCACTTGCCAATGTTTCCTGATTGACTGAGTATGGCAAAATGTTAAAATGTCGAGACCTAATACTTTAGCCGTACACCCAATTATACCAAAACATAACCCGCATTCAAATAATACGTAAGCTACAACTGGATTTAAAACTAGATGCTATTTTGTGGTTAACTCTAGTCAGTGGTCATGTTTGTGTAGATTTCAGGAATGATCATGACGAGTTGGCCGGGTAAATTAGTGGTAGTAACTATGACCGTACAGAGTTGCTGACATTCCAACATCTTTTACGCTGTAATATACGGATTCACTCGTGATCATTTAATTCTCAGTTATTGTTCAGACATTCAAATCTCGTATACTCAAAATGTAATAGGTTATGTCAAGTCGTATATGTACCGATTAGTCTTGCAGTGTAGTAACAGCCTTTACAGTTGAATAAAAATTATCGGTCATATGAATACAACCAGGATGAATTAATTCAAGTTTGCGAGTTGTAGTGGTATAATCAAGTAAGTGAAAACTATACTTTTAACACCGGTTGATATTATGAATAATTCTTTTGAGTATGGTAAGATGTTAAAATGTCTCTTCGACAAACGGAAAGCCAGATCGTGAATAGAGTTGTAAGGTTTCATTACTTGTTTCAAATCAATATGCGTATAATCTCTAAATATGACCGGGTTGAAATTTGGTAGTCTTGTTTGTCAATCCTATTTCAATTCACACTACGCCCAAGTCAAAATATTCGGTTTCGGATTATCTCAATTTACCTATAGAACCCGAATGGATTCCGACCCGTGCTATAACTAGATCGCTATGTCTGATGCATTATCCTGTCAGCGACGTAGGGTTTTACAATTATTTCACACCTTTTCGAATAAGCGTCAGCTTCGCAAAGGATTAGGGTGGGATCAGAAATAAGTGAGAATTTGTCGGTATTCGAATCATCGTCTGCGACGGTTCTGTTATTCGTTACTTATTAAATTTTACCAGTGAAATCCAGTTCCTGTGACATACCGATTATCAAAATATTACATTGTGGCGATTGGAATGTATGTAACAACAAGTTGCGAGGGATGGCTATGTCTTAGGTGTTATCTCGTGAGTGATCGTGGGATTTGCAACCTATTTCACACCTTTTTGAAGTGTTAGTTTGTGAACGCGGCTATTGTTGGTATCACCGTCTACGCCGGTTATGTGACAAACTTATTACCAAAATATTACATTGTCAACGATCGGCATGTATGTAACAGCGAGTCGCGAGCAATGGTTATGTCTTAGGTATTATCTTGTGAGCGATCGCGGGATTTTACCAATATTTCGCACCTTTTTGGAGTGTTAGTTTGTGAACGCGGTTATTGTTGGTATTCGAATCGTCGTCAGTTTGTGAACACGGATATTGTTGGTATTCGAATCACCGTCTACGCCGACTCTGTATTAAACTAATTACTAAAGTAACACCATGCAAGTGATTCCTAGATTTTGCAAACTATTTCACACCCTTTTTTGCTAAAAGTACGACACGCCGCCCGCAGTCTATACCCGAAAGTACGAATCATCGCCGCGCCCATAAGAATAACGATATATCATTATCGCACTCACCGTAATTTGGAATACACACATTAACTAAGATCCAATCACATGACTATTTACCATACCTGATACATATTCCACACCATGCGAGAGATGCCTATACTCGAAAGTACGACTCACCAACACGAGTTTTCGAGGCACCGTGTGAGAGATCCCTATACCGAAAAGGGTTACCGTGTCAACACGAGTTTCGAGACACCGTGCGAGAGATCGCTATAACGAAAAGGGTTACCGTGTGAGAGATCCCATAAGACACAATGGCACCGTGCGAGCGGAAGGGGGGGTCAAAAGGGTCACCGTGCCAACACGAGTTTCGAGGCACCGTGCGAGCGGGCCCATAAGATCCCCTGCCACCGGTTGTGCGATCTACTACACTACTCTCGTACTCGAGTCAAATACTGTGACACGGACTCGACCCTATACTAGCTGACTTGGACTAGGACTTAAAGAGGGGCGAATTGAAAATTACTCGACCTGACTCGAGTCAAAACTACGAAAGTGATTATTTACTTGTGACTCGGAACATTGTGGCTTGGTTACAATCCTACCAATACCAACGTTTTGAGTGGGGACGAATTGCTGTTTTGGTCCTGATTGTACCTACAACCCACGCTAACATGGTGTGCAAGCGGATGGCTATGGCGACAGGTATAAATATCGGGTGAAGAATTGTGAAATAAGAAATAACGGTCGGCGCGCGTTTTAAAGTAGAGTCATATGAGAATAAGATAAAGTGAACTTAAAATTTTACCGTCCACTTAATACAGATAGCCTACTGCAGGCTGCCGTTACAAGAAACGGCAGAGAACGGCTTGGTTATTATATATATCAGCAGCTGTTGATTATAACCATCGTAATGTTTTATATGACGAGTACAAAATTTCAAATCTTTGTCCGGTGTATGTACAGTAGGGTTGTTCAAAATTTGGAAAATGTTTGGAATTATGCGTGTCCATCGCTTATTCTGTAGATTATTGTTAAAAAACAATAATGGGCTTGAAAGAAGCTCGCAGGAAAGCCGCTAACATTTGTCTAAATGCGTTTGAAAGTCGTTGTTGAAGAGTGGGCGGGCAACCGACAGCAGAGGCGGGCAATCACGAAACCACGGTTCTTGATTGGGTAATCGGCTAAGCTTCACTGATTACTGCAACAGCTGACTCGGATTCGGGAGCTTGGCTTTACTAAATTGAAAGTCTGTTTTGCTGAGGTAGAGTCTGTTAGTAGCGGTTGTGGTTCTGTACAAGTGCGTTGTGGGTTGATGAGTCATTAGTAGTACTGTAACACGTGTTCTTTGAATGCTTCAGAGTCGATAGCAGTAGTTTATGATTTGGAGCAACAATAGTGCAGTCATGGCAGAGGCAAAACGGCGAAAGATTGCACACATGCCGCAGCGAAGAACAAGATCCAAATCTGAGCAGTACTTGGTCGGATATACTTGCGATTACATCTGTGACTCGAGATTACCTACTATACGAGAAGTAATGAGTTACTTGCTGCATCTGAAAGAGCATTGTACTCAGTCAACCCCTACTCATGAACTATGTACTGTGGTGGTGGATGATGTAATGACACTATGGAAAATGGCGAGAATTGCAACAATGCAGAAATCACATGTGGTGCGATCACTTCAAAACCTGCACGAAAGATGGCGTGATCTGAAAAAGAATCCGAAACAGGAAAGTGATCCCAAGGGTAAGAGGAGAAAATTCACTGATAATTTGGACAAGCTGTGGGATATTGGAAGTAGAGATGCCATAACAACAATACAAAATGACATTTATCTATCACATGAAAGAAAGCTTGAAGACATTGCATTTTATGAAGATTAACGGCAATCTCGCCAGTCAATAATGTTGGGAAGAGACAAAATTCTGGCTAAAGACCTCAAAAAGAAAACAGCAGCCATTGCAGATCAAACTGTTAAAAACGTTTCACACGACTCAAGTTGTGACTATGTTGTTTTAGCATCTTCGTCATCTTCAAAAGAGGGTGACAGTTTGAGTTCAAGTTCTGACTATGATGCTGATGTTGGACTTGGCACCTCGACTCAATCCATTAAACTGATGACACCTAAAAATATTATGAAAAATACGCATGTGTCCCAAGATCTGGATCGATTGCAACTTGCAAGTAACTGACAACGATGCTGATGTGAGACTAATGCTCTTGCTCTTTTCGGTGCAGATGGAGATATACATCATCACAAACCTGGTGCAACACACCATGCAAGGTGGATGGGCACAATTCTGTATGCTCAGAAGATGTTCATGTGGGCTGATCAGTTACATTACAAATCTGAAGAAGTGGAACTGCTGCATCGCTTCAATTTATTTTTAGTTCTCTTTTATATCCCTGCCTGGGTTGCTTCCAGCATCGGTCGTGATGCAGCCGGTAATGACTTGAGATTCATCCAGGACATGTTGAGTTACAAGGAACATGATGAACAAGTTTCCAAAGCTGCTTCACAAAAGCTTTCAAAGCATGACTGGTATATCGTGGAGGAAACCGCTGTATATGCCTTGTTTTCGCCGAGTGAAAGCAATGAAACCCGAGAAAATATTGCAAAGACGCTCCTGTAGATAGAGCGAACTTCAAGTTTCAGGAGAGGCCCGCCCTCGTTGAATGCAACTTTACACATCAACAAGGACACTACTTTGTCTGATTTTATTGGGCCACAGTCGTGGTACATATTTGATGTTTTTGAATGCTCTGGGGCGTGGCTAGCTCAACCGGTTGATGTTTGGCACTTATCAGATTCCTACACCAGAATGAGCTCCTACATCAGTTCTGTCAAAGTCGTTAATGATGCCGCAGAACGAGGTGTAAAGCTAAGCACAGACTATGCTGCAATCTTGACTGACAATGAACAACAAAGAGACAGTCTGCTTCAAGCTGTGGAACAGCATAGGAAGACAGTTGGAGACAGCAGGAAGTCAACTCTAATCAAAAGCCTGTAATCTGCAACTTGTGCCTGACAATGCAACACTGATCCTGCGGCGTACTTTTTTAATGTCTTTTGTAAATAGTGCTTTTCGCCTTCATTCAATTGTGAATAAAAAGTGTAATACGCGTTCGTTTATGGGTGAGACGTCGACTAGTCATAACAAGTACTACTGAGATGTTGACTCCTGGTGGTAAATTTTTGAGTTTCACTCACTGTCAGAAACTTTTGGGAAGGTTGAAGGTAGCAAGATGCATGCATCTAGTTTATTCGTATCTCAACTAGCGAGAGCACCTGTGCAATACATAGCACTTATACACATTCTGCAGGTAGATATTAACTTAGGCGGTTGCAATGTTGTAGTATGGACTCTTGATGACAACATTAACAAAGGCAATATATCATGTATGTAATGCCACCAACAGAAACGACTGCACAACAGCACGCGAAAATCGTTACCAGCAGTGTTCATAAAGTCGGTCTTTCAGCCAATCATTAGCTTATTATTACCGGCTTCAACCAATCAGGATTAATGGCTTCTCTTTGCCCGCCCACTTCATCGATTCCCCGCCCACTCGCCGACAGGTACTTTCAAGCGCATTTAGACAAATATTACCGGCTTTCCTGCGAGCTTCTTTCAAGCCCATTATTGTTTTTTAACAATAATCTACAGAATAAGCGATGGACACGCAGAATTCCAAACATTTTCCAAATTTTGAACAACCCTAATGTACAGTACATATGTATACTACATAGATAGGCCTGCTGCTCGCCAAGCAGCAACGGCCAAACTGCGTTTAATAACTATGCATAACCAAACATCAAAACATAAGTTACTATTAGAAACTAGACAGAGTGGTGATTATTATCTTGCTGCGAGGTAGTGGCTTCATAAGCGTATTGCCAACCTCATATACGTCATTCCTTACACCAGGGGTCACCAACGTTTTTGCAACGAAGGGCTACTTTTGGGTACTGGTTGAAGCGACGGGCTACCATTTACTCCCGCCGTTTACCCGTGCCAGGCACAATTTCCGCTTTGATATTCATAGCATTTGGCAGGTATCGCATTGCGGTAAGACTTCTAAGAATCATTAAAACTACTACTCGATTCATATCCGAGTAATCGAATCATTATAACCCAGCCCTAGTGGTAACCAGTGATGAGCATCGGAGCGGAGCATTGTAACTTTTGTGACCGATATCTTAGGATAGGTTTAACCAGAATACACTATTGATTATGATTGCAAACCAAAACACAGACAGTTGACACCTTGTAAAGTAGTAATATCACAAGTAACAAGCAAAAACGATTGTCAAGTGCCATCAGCCATCTGCAATGAGATTGGGGACTGGAGAGTAGACAATACTATAAGGCTAACCATATCAACACATTTATTTAGTAAAGTACATTATGAAGTGTACCATGTTTGCTATTCTAATAATATGTTTAAAATAGCATGATTCGTCCCGAGCTATCTATCCTAGTGATCTAGCAAGGCATTTTCGTTTAGCATCGGCCGTGGTTAATTATGTTTCGGATACTTGACGAGATTCATCGGAGTATCTCGAAGTCTGGGACTGAGCTATGCGGAGTCTGAGGGATTTTTCCTCAGGCACTAAAGTTGCCGGAGGGATTCGGAGTCTCAAACAGCATTATCAGCTCATCACTGGTGGTAACTGTCTGTAGGCTCATAAAACATGTTTTTGGAAGTCTTTATACAATTATGGCATAATTTTATAACTTGAAAAATGAACTTTTTTTAAAGGGCCGCTGTTCTAGACATATTTTAAACACAGTGCTTTAAAACACCGCTTGTTTTAATGCAGCCCTAGGTAAATGGCTCTGCCCACAAAAGCATCAATCACATTTTGTGACATGCATAGTTTTCAATATTTTCTGAACCACACAATTGGTCATCGGTGTTGGGCTGATTTCGAATTTTAGGGTATATTTATAATACAGAAATTACGGGTAAGCACGGCAATTCTCAATTCTCAATTTTTTAAACCAGTGCTTTTCAACCTGTGTGACGGTTCGCACTCATGCGAGTCCATTTTAATACGGACCCCACGTGTATGACATGCACACACTAACACCGTAAACAGAAGTCGATGATTTTTTATTAATAAAAATATTTCTTGACTACATCGGAATGTCTATGTTGTAGAAAGTAAATACTTTTATGAAGTTGTGTGTTTAATGAAAGCGATTGGTTACAAGTATGTGTTGGGGAAAGAAAATTTATTTTTCTGTATGTGACAAAATGAAAATAGATTCGTGGTTTTAATTGAATTGTGACTGTGTTGTTTTAATGTAAGTTTCAACAGGTAGACTTGACACTGAACAACAATTCGACCCACAAAACATATTCGTTGTATGATTTGTCACTGGTGTGTAAAGGGTTAGGAATATTTTGAATGATAATATCTACTAGCTGTTTTGTTGTGAGGGTGATTATGTGATGACTCAGCACTTTTCGTTAGCAAAAGTAGATTGTTTCGTGTGTATGATTTAGGGACCGCGACTAGAAAACATATGTACTCTTTCGTTGGAGTAGCTGATTTATTGTTATGGCATTGATAGAACCATCCGGAAGTGAGTATGCTTTTTTTTCACGAAAGTTTACGTGGGTCCGTTGTAATAAATTTGTGTTAACTAAACTCGGATGGATACCGCAATTGTGCTGGACTTACACATGGTATTCGCATACTGCACACATACAAACTTTTGTGTAAACAACTCTGTGATGTTTCTGTTAGTACTAGTTCTGTGTTGAACTATTTGATTATTAAGATACATGAACACCCATTCAGACAATAAAGGTCTTGTGATATCGAAACAGTTTGTAGAGTCTAACCAACCATTCTTTAGTTTTGTAATGCGAGAATATCGGGTAAAGTTAATTACTTAGTGCGATGTTAATATCCTTCGTACTTTTGTAAGAGTTGTGGGGTAGCATACAAAGTAACTGATTGACACAAACAAAATGGTGATATTGTGAAGATGATGCCGCAACAACACAACAAGTAATATTTTGTATCGGGTGTTTGTACTTTACGAATAGCGGAGTGTGCGATATTTTGGATATGTGTGCACGGTTGTAAACTACGGTTGTTCTTGGGTCTTGCGTCGAGTAAATCAGAACTATGTCTAGAATTCAAACACAACCAAGTAAGTTCTTTAGCGACTATGATTACATTTACTTTGACGAGAGGAAATGGAAAAATTCAAATGGATACTACTGACGAACAAAAAGTGCAAAATGGTTTTATCAGATTTAGGTGTAGGATATCTTTTCGATTTCTTTACCAGAGTGTGTTTTACAAATATTTCTAGTACACCAAAGTATAGGGTACATTTATCAAACGTCGTACAAATTGTTTATGCGACGGCAACGACTTTGGGTTACTTGGTTTCGATCCTTTTGTAAAAGATTGTCGGACAATGGTGTTATACTCCTCTGTAATGATCGAGGTACGTGATCAAGTTTCCAATCAATTAATAATCGGACATACGACTTTGGTTTAACGAATCATAATATTTCCAAAATGCTTGCTGGTATCATAAGACACAAATCGAAATTCATATCAATCAAGACCTTTGCATGCTCTGAGTTTTGTGATGGCGTTTATTTCGTCTGATAGAAATGAGCTTGTATCGATAGTAGCACGAAACGCACTTATCATTTTCGGTGTTGGTTGTGTTCCTGATTTCTTTGTTGGTATGCACTCTACAAATAATTTCTGCATACTGAGGTATGATGCGTTTGACGAATATCATAGAAATCGTTTTTTGTGTTGGTAATGACTTTGAGTACTTTGGTTTTATCATTACAATTACTTTAGAAGATTCAAATGATAATGCATGATCGCTACTAGCAACAATACAAACACATTTTGTAGATTTCAGTGTAGCACATATTTTGATTTTATTAATGCTGCGAGTTTTGTCTAGTAGAATAGGTTGCAGCCAGTAAAGATATTCCAAATTGCTCTTGTGCTGATCAAAGTCTTAGAGTTTAACCTCATAATGTTTTACATTTAGCACGTACAACAGCGAGTCGCTGAAAGGATTAAGTATTGTTCACCCACTTCGACTGGTACTCGATGCCAAAAGTGATATTTTCTAATAACCTTTACCACAACATCGGGTCTAATTATCGTGAATAATTTAATAATCAAGTCGAGCATTACAAAAACTCATATATCAAATCAATGTGTCAATCCTTATGTTTACAGTATGATACTTTTCAATGTAACACCGGGGTTTGATTGTAAGAAATGAATTCTCAACTACGTTGGTCAGGCATTCAAATCCGGTATACTCAATTGTAATATGTTAATCTCAAACCACACACCGAGTAGTATTTACTTTGGTTTATAAAATATATCAAGTAGTAATTACTTTGTCTTGCAAAATAGTAACGACTTTTACAGTTGAAAAACAAAAGACGCGTCGTAGGGATATGAATACAACCGCGCTTGCTATGGATTTTGGATTGTAGTGATTACTGGCGTAGTCTTGTCTACTTTTCATGGGATACTTTTTGTTTTGGTTGGGTGAGTTACAAACGGATTGACTTGACAAGGTTTTTTGTATTTTACTCTTTTGTGTATGGGAAGATGGTAAAATGTTGAGATGTAATACTATTTCCGTTCACTCGATTGCAACAAAAAAATAACCTGCTAGTTTGTTCAAGGTTTCGACAAATAGATTGAAATATTCCGATTTACGATTTAACTCATCGCGTCACAAGTCGATCGCGGTATGCACAAGTGGTTGTCAAGTTAGAAATATTTACAACAGGTGCTATTTCATTGATTGATTCTATTGTGTGTAGTAACACATTAAAATACCGCGATAGTATTTACTGAAACTCTATTTGATAAACGGAAAACTCAGTCGTGAATAGAGTTGTAAGTTTCAAGGATTGTTTCAAAGTATGATCTTGAAATGTGACTGGATCGAAGTTGGTAGTCATGTTTGTCAATATATTCCGATTCAGACTATGTCAAAGTCCAAATATTTCATTTTGGATTATCTGGATTTACCTTTAGTACATCTCACGAATGGATTCCGACGCCGCGCTATAACATTTTTGATGATAAGGACTCGAGGATTTTCATGATAGAGTTGACGAGTGATAAGATGAGTGTTTTTGTTAAGAGTTTGATTTCGTGTTGATAAAGACAATAACTGTATAATGCACATGCTTGTGATTCTTGATTCTTGTAGAATTATAGTTGGTATTGATTCTATAAGTGTGAAAAATGCGGCGTGGAATGTGCGAGTAGTATAGTAGATCGCTCGTGATATGGCAGGGGTTCTTATGGGCCCGCTCGCACATCGCCTGGAGACTCGTGTTGGCATATCGCGCTTTTAGACCCCCCTTCCGCTCGCACATCGCCATTGGTTCTTATGGGTGCGCTCGCATGTCGCACTTTCAGGTATAGGCATCTCTCGCACATCGCATGGAAAACTCGTGGTGGCACATCGCCCTTTCGGGTAAAGGCCTCTCTCGCACGTCGTACTTTCGCATGTCGTGCTTTCGCGTATAGGCTGTGTTGGTGATTCACCATGTGTTCTTATGGGTGCGGTCGTGATTCGCACTTTCAGGCATCTCTCGCGCGGTGTTGAATATGTACGAGTCACCAACAATAACCGCACAAACGGAAACGTGGCTTGTTGTGAGGATTAAGCAGTGCGTGCGACCTATATTTCGAATGACCTGCGCGCTGAATTGTTTCCGTGCAGTCGTGTGCAACTATCGATTACTACACTAGATCAGTCAGTGTGAAATAGTTTGCTAAATCTAGGAATCAGTCGCATGGTGTTACTTTAGTAATTAGTTTACCACAGAGCCGGCGTAGCCGGTGATTCGAATACCGACAAATTTTCACTTATTTCTGACCCAACCCTAATCCTCTGTGAAGTTGACGCTGATTCAAAAAGGTGTGAAATAATTGTAAAATCCTAATCCGAAACCGATTATTTCGACTTTGGCGTAGTGCGCATTGAAATAGGATTGACAAACATGACTAGCAACTTCCCCCACAGTCCCGTTTCGATATTATACACACACTGATTTGAAACAAGTAATGGAACATTGCAACTCTATTCGCGATCCGACTTTTCGTTTGTCAAAGCGACATTTTAACATCTTACCATACTCAAAAGAATTATTTACAACATTAACAAGTGTTCAAAATCTAGTTTTCACTTACTTGATTATATCACTGCAACTCACAAATTTGAATTAATTCATCCTGGTTGTATTCGTATGATCGGTCTTTTTTATTCAATTGTAAAGGTCGTTACTATTCTGAAGACAAAGTAAGCTATTTACTAATCGACACATAAATGACTTGACATAAACATATTATATTTTGAGTATACGAGATTTGAATGTCTGAACAATAACTGAGAAATAATTTATCACAATAAAATCCGTATATTACAGCGTAAAAGATGTTTGAATGTCAGCAACTCTGTACGGTCATAGTTACTACCACTAATTTACCCGACCAACTCGTCATGATCATTCCTGAAATCAACACAAATATGACCACTGACTTGAGTTAACCACAAAACAGCATCAAGTTTTAAATCCACTTGTAGCTTACGGATTATTTGAATGCTGGTTATGTTTTGTTGTAATTGAGTTAACGGAAATAGTATTACGTCTCGACATCTTACCATCTTACCATATTCAAAGAATCAACCACGAAAACATTGTCAAGTAAATCCGTTACCCGACCAACTCAAACAGTATCAATATGAAAAACAACCAAACATACACGAATCCATACAATCACTAAAACCTAAAATCCATAACAAGCTTGGTTGTATTCATATCCCTACGCGTCTTTTTTTATTCAACTTGAAAAGTCGTTACTATTCTGTAAGATAGAGGAATTACTACGTGGTATATTCTGCAAGACAAACTAATTACTACTCGGTATATTTTGTAAGATAAAAGTAATTACTTCTCAGTGTCGGCAACTTGAGATTAACATAATATGTTTGAGTATACGAGATTCGACAGTCTGACCATCGTAGTTGAGAATTCATTTCTTACAATCGAACACAGGTGTTATATCAAAAATTATCATGATGTAAACATAAGGATTGACACATTGATTTGACATATGAGATTTTGTAATAGTTGATCATTACTTTATTATTAAATTATTTGCGTTAATTAGACCCCGCGTTGTGGTAAATGTTATGACAGCAACAAACTTTTCAGTACCAATGTTATTAACATATTAAGCTGCAAAACTATGTGTGTCTGAAATGTTCTCGATAGGAAAATTACTCCACCTTGGTAAAAATCACTCTGCGTATCGCGGATATCAGAAAATATTTCCAGTAACCAAGACTAAAGTTGAAACAACAATATCGGTATTATTACATTCAACACCCGATGCAAAATGCTTTATTGGTCTAATTCACAACGGGTAATTGAAACGACTAAGTGTAGAGTATATCACAATGACACGGCGTTACTATTGAATCCAACAATTGATACGATTTATTGTCGAGATTTGTGACAGCGCATTGAAACTTACACAACTTACAGAGTGTGAAAATATCACTTTGGGTATCGAGTACCGTTTGAAGCGCGCGATCAATACATAATTCCGTTCGCACTCTCTAAGATGTTGTGAAGTCTACAGATTTACACTTCAAGACTTTGATCAACACAGAAGCAATTTGGAATATCTTTACTGGACGCATCCTATTCTACTAGACTTGAGTGATACACAAAACTCATAGCATTAACAAAATCGCAATAGGCGCTACACTGAAATCTACAAAATGTGTTTGTATTGTTGTTAGTGATCATAAATTATCATTTGAATAAGTAATTGTAATCATAAAACCAAACTTGCGAAAGTCATTACCATAACAAAAGAATATTGTAGGTTGCTTGCTAAATGTACGCCAGAAATATTTGTGGAACGCTCACGACCAAAGAAATCGGAAATTTCCCTCGTTGTCATTCGTCAAAGTAAATGTTGTCACAATACTCAACCCATAAAAGATCTTACTTGTATGTGATTGAATCGCAGGTAGATAACCCGCTAAATCAAACCATAAGGAAATTTCACTCACTCATCGGATATGAAACAGCGTCACTTAATCGGCGTAGATCGTTTTACTAAATGCAAATCATACCTGACCAACAGAAAACAATTTTCACTCACCTTGTAATGAAACCAAGTGGTGGGCCTTCGTTCAATATTTTGTCTGTGTCAAATACTTTGTAATAAACACAATGGAGTGGTTGAGCTTTACATCATCAAGCTGTCATTAATAAATCAAGATTTCGGTAAACTTGTAAATGTATCGTTTAACTAACCGAGTTGTATGCACAGTTTGATATTTTTGTCATTTAGTGATTGCGGAACATACCACTTCGAAATACTGCGTTGATCGCAATTCCCTTTGTCCTGATAATCGAAGTACTTTTGTTTTGAATTCATAACAATCGGCTTTTCTATGACATGATAAATTAGAAGATTTAGAAGATTGGTTGCATATCACTAAAAATAATATACCACACATATTATTACTGTTACTCCATTCATCGGTATTTTTTCCGTTGTCGATTTTCAAACGAGTAAAATTTATTACTTGAGTTGCTCTGCTTACTATATTTAAATGTAAACTCACCCGTCTTTCAACAACAAACAATGTTAAAAAAGTATGCAATCAAACGCAACAAGTTTTACGATACTAATTATTATCCCACATAACCCATTTCTTACCGAAGACATATGAAATATATTCATGTTACACGAAAATATTCGCTCATGCTACAAACCTGTACAATGATTGGTGGTGCTTTCAAACTGTTTCGATACCTCAAGAACTTTATTGTCTGAATGGTTGTTAATGTATCGTAATAATCAAGTAGTTCAACACAGAACTAGTATTAACAGAAACACCAGAGTTGTTTACACAAAAGTTTGTATGTGTACAGTATGCGAATACCATGTGTAAGTCCAGCACAATTGTGGTATCCATACGAATTTAGTTAACACAATTTACGACACTGAGGTCGCCTCATCTTTCGTAAGACAACAAACCAAGGCTTCAGGATATGTCCATGTCATAACAATAAATCAGCTACTCCAACAACAGAGTACATATGTTTTCTAGTTACGGTGCTTACATCTTACACACAAATCGACCTACTTTGCTAACGAAAAGCGCTGAGTCATCACATGGTTATCCTCACAACAATACAACTAAAACATACTATCATACAAATTGGTCGTTATAGTTTGCCCACCAACGATACATCGTACAAGTAGCAAGTCTCGAGAATCCAGTTATTCAAAAAACGTGAAAGTGTTTCTACACCAAGTCGGTATGTTGACGAAAGCATATATTGTAATATCATGATCGATTTACATTCGTTGGTCACAAAATGTCACTACTCTAAATAATTATTTTTCACTCAAAGCCTACTTCATCAAGCACGAGTTCAAGAAACCTGCTACGACATGAATTGTTATTTTTATGTTGTGTAAATAGGTAATAATTAATTTTAGTAACACTATATCAACATCATCGAGTTGTGCGAATAGATTTACATGTGGTCTTGTGGTTTTAATCGAAGTATACAGCACGGTCTAATGTAGAGTCATCTCTATTGTACAACAACTCGGTAATCGAAATGCATTAAAATTTAAACAACGATCTTGGTTCGTCGCACCAAAAATATGTTTACTATCACGATACTCTACACAGGCCGTGTAAATCCTTTTCACACTCGTAATAGTATACCAACAGCTACCGGCGACAACGTTTAACAATACCAACGACACTAAACATACGATACCTACCCAAGTAAAATTACCATTTTCACCTGGAGGTCGGTCGTAACCCGAGTAGAAATACCATTATCCTTTGGAGATTTATCGTTTACCCAGTGTAACAAACCCCTTTTCCTTTGGTAATCTATTTTTCTCTGGGTAACAAACCTTTTTCACTTGGAAATATATTTTTTCTCTGGTTAACAAACCTTTTTCACTTGGAAATATATTTTTTCCCCGGGTAACAAACCTTTTTCCTTGAGCAACAAACCATTTTCACTTGCAAATATATTTTTTCCTGGGTAACAAACCTTTTTCACTTGGAAATATATTTTTTTCCCTGGGTAACAAACCTTTTTCGCTTGGAAATATATATTTTTCCTTGAGCAACAAACCATTTTCACTTGGCGGGTCGTCGTTTACCTGACTAAAAATATCATTTTCCTTTGGAGATCTGGCGTTTACCCAGTGTAACAATACATTTTCTCTTGGTCATCTAGCTTTTCCTAGAGTAACAAAACCATTTTCATTTTGAAATCTGACAAACACACCTGACAATTTGGTATTTGTTGTATTGACGATAGTTTGAAATAGATTACAACGAACAGTGACGGAAATATACACGGACTACCGGTTTCAGAGTATACCCCCTTCAGTCGTATCACATCAATATCATCGGTTACCCACATACAATATGCTCTTGTACACCGAAATGCATGTTTTGGAAAATTGGACAATAGACTTCGATAGTTCTGTGATGTCCGGGTTCGTGCTTTGGATTTTCCAGAGTCAAAATGTCTGAATAAAACACCTCCTCGACGATGGTTGGTATGTGGATAACGGGGTTCGGAAGACGGTTGGATTTATGTCACCCATCGCGATAACAATTCCAGGTTGAGTTTTCCCCCGCATGTTTACTATATTGTGTCTTTATTGGTCTATGTATGTCTCGACATTCAGTTTGAAATCGGAAACCCTGATAAAGTATGTAACCGGATCCGGATATCAACTCTGAATCGATAAACCAATTAACAATATTCAAAGTAAACATGTTACATTCCACGAAAAAATACCATCCAGACATACGTCGCGCTTGTTTGCCCACAACAGTATACGCGTAAATGGAGGTGTGTGACATTGCATGCAATGTGTTGGTGTACAAACATCGGGGAGTAAGCCTTCGATCCACAGACATTATCATAGCCGGTAATTTTGATGCAGATCGAATGTCATCACACCCGATAACAATACCAATAAGCCACATTGCAATGACTCTGAGTCAATCTGAAGTATGACATATAGACACACAAACATGGAACCTTGACATGGTTATTCGCACGACGGTGAAAGTAAACTGTACAACATATACCAATACAGCGTTCACAGTCAAATATGCGAACCATGCACAATCATATTTCCAGATTTTTGTTGGATATGTACAAATCCGATAAATCGATACATTTCTTTCCCTTCGACGTCAATAATACAAAGGTCATTCCAATTCGTCGCTCGAATGTGAGGTTCGTCTGGTGTAAAATCCATGTCAAATAACACCAAAGTGTGCCTTCCGTGTTTTATTATTTCCACCGTCGCATCTTGTCTGTGTCGTAACACTATGGTGCAGGGACTTGAAAACCGGTACTTTGTAAAACGGATTGACATGACCAACTGAATCGACGTCAATAGCCTTGTGACGACACCGTTTCAAAATGCTCCGATATGACGAGACCAACCCCGATCTCTTGTGGTGACGACCATTTCGAAATGTCACCGGACGAGCTAGACCCTTACGAAAGTGTGTTTTATGATTGCGTGTGAAATCATGAGGTAGTGTTCTATTGTGGTGTACGATCGCAGTCTTCATTCCACAGAAACATACCTTATTGGATCACAATATCAGTCCGACATTTGCACGATATTTATCCGGAGTCGTTATGTGGGAGTAGCGACATCCATTGATCGTGACTGAAAGAGTGATCGCAATCATTTCGAGCACCGTACTTCGATAGTTCACCTAGAGCAAACGCTGTAGTCTCAGCAGAAAACTTCGGTGTCGACAACACGATGGATATTGACCGATGTATCCAATTGATCTGGGTGGTCCGTCTACAGATAGGGTCATGACTATCTTGTAATGTTACAACACGATAACACCATCGAATAAATCAGTGAACGGTGTCGAAATATCGATGTAATAGCGCGGACTCAGAGTCATTGCAATGTGGCTTATTGGTATTGTTATCGGGTGTGATGACATTCGATCTGCATCAAAATTACCGGCTATGATAATGTCTGTGGATCGAAGGCTTACTCCCTGATGTTTGTATACCAACACATTGCATGCAATGTCACACACCTCCATTTACGCGTATACTGTTGTGGGCAAACAAGCGCGACGTATGTCTGGATGGTATTTTTTCGTGGAATGTAACATGTTTACTTTGAATATTGTTCATTGGTTTATCGATTCAGAGTTGATATCCGGATCCGGTTACATACTTTATCAGGGTTTCCGATTTCAAACTGAATGTCGAGACATACATTGACCAATAAAGACACAATATAGTAAAGATGCGGGGGAAAACTCAACCTGGAATTGTTATCGCGATGGGTGACATGAATCCAACCGTCTTCCGAACCCCGTTATCCACATACCAACCATCGTCGAGGAGGTGTTTTATTCAGACATTTTGACTCTGGAAAATCCAAAGCACGAACCCGGACATCACAGAACTATCGAAGTCTATTGTCCAATTTTCCAAAACATGCATTTCGGTGTACAAGAGCATATTGTATGTGGGTAACCGATGATATTGATGTGATACGACTGAAGGGGGTATACTCTGAAACCGGTAGTCCGTGTATATTTCCGTCACTGTTCGTTGTAATCTATTTCAAACTATCGTCAATACAACAAATACCAAATTGTCAGGTGTGTTTGTCAGATTTCAAAATGAAAATGGTTTTGTTACTCTAGGAAAAGCTAGATGACCAAGAGAAAATGAATTGTTACACTGGGTAAACGCCAGATCTCCAAAGGAAAATGATATTTTCAGTCAGGTAAACGACGACCCGCCAAGTGAAAATGGTTTGTTACCCAGGAAAAAATATATTTCCAAGTGAAAAAGGTTTGTTAACCAGAGAAAAAATATATTTCCAAGTGAAAAAGGATTGTTACCCAGAGAAAAATAGATTACCAAAGGAAAAGGGGTTTGTTACACTGGGTAAACGATAAATCTCCAAAGGATAATGGTATTTCTACTCGGGTTACGACCGACCTCCAGGTGAAAATGGTAATTTTACTTGGGTAGGTATCGTATGTTTAGTGTCGTTGGTATTGTTAAACGTTGTCGCCGGTAGCTGTTGGTATACTATTACGAGTGTGAAAAGGATTTACACGGCCTGTGTAGAGTATCGTGATAGTAAACATATTTTTGGTGCGACGAACCAAGATCGTTGTTTAAATTTTAATGCATTTCGATTACCGAGTTGTTGTACAATAGAGATGACTCTGCATTAGACCGTGCTGTATACTTCGATTAAAACCACAAGACCACATGTAAATCTATTCGCACAACTCGATGATGTTGATATAGTGTTACTAAAATTAATTATTAACCTATTTACACAACATAAAAATAACAATTCATGTCGTAGCAGGTTTCTTGAACTCGTGCTTGATGAAGTAGGCTTTGAGTGAAAAATAATTATTTAGAGTAGTGACATTTTGTGACCAACGAATGTAAATCGATCATGATATTACAATATATGCTTTCGTCAACATACCGACTTGGTGTAGAAACACTTTCACGTTTTTTGAATAACTGGATTCTCGAGACTTGCTACTTGTACGATGTATCGTTGGTGGGCAAACTATAACGACCAATTTGTATGATAGTATGTTTTAGTTGTATTGTTGTGAGGATAACCATGTGAAGACTCAGCGCTTTTCGTTAGCAAAGTAGGTCGATTTGTGTGTAAGATGTAAGCACCGTAACTAGAAAACGTATGTACACTGTTGTTGGAGTAGCTGATTTATTGTTATGACATGGACATATCCTGAAGCCTTGGTTTGTTGTCTTACGAAAGATGAGGCGACCTCAGTGTCGTAAATTGTGTTAACTAAATTCGTATGGATACCACAATTGTGCTGGACTTACACATGGTATTCGCATACTGTACACATACAAACTTTTGTGTAAACAACTCTGGTGTTTCTGTTAATACTAGTTCTGTGTTGAACTACTTGATTATTACGATACATTAACAACCATTCAGACAATAAAGTTCTTGAGGTATCGAAACAGTTTGAAAGCACCACCAATCATTGTACAGGTTTGTAGCATGAGCGAATATTTTCGTGTAACATGAATATATTTCATATGTCTTCGGTAAGAAATGGGTTATGTGGGATAATAATTAGTATCGTAAAACTTGTTGTGTTTGATTGCATACTTTTTTAACATTGTTTGTTGTTGAAAGACGGGTGAGTTTACATTTAAATATAGTAAGCAGAGCAACTCAAGTAATAAATTTTACTCGTTTGAAAATCGACAACGGAAAAAATACCGATGAATGGAGTAACAGTAATAATATGTGTGGTATATTATTTTTAGTGATATGCAACCAATCTTCTAAATCTTCTAATTTATCATGTCATAGAAAAGCCGATTGTTATGAATTCAAAACAAAAGTACTTCGATTATCTGGACAATGGGAATTGCGATCAACGCAGTATTTCGAAGTGGTATGTTCCGCAATCACTAAATGACAAAAATATCAAACTGTGCATACAACTCGGTTAGTTAAACGATACATTTACAAGTTTACCGAAATCTTGATTTATTAATGACAGCTTGATGATGTAAAGCTCAACCACTCCATTGTGTTTATTACAAAGTATTTGACACAGACAAAATATTGAACGAAGGCCCACCACTTGGTTTCATTACAAGGTGAGTGAAAATTGTTTTCTGTTGGTCAGGTATGATTTGCATTTAGTAAAACGATCTACGCCGATTAAGTGACGCTGTTTCATATCCGATGAGTGAGTGAAATTTCCTTATGGTTTGATTTAGCGGGTTATCTACCTGCGATTCAATCACATATAAGTAAGATCTTTTATGGGTTGAGTATTGTGACAACATTTACTTTGACGAATGACAACGAGGGAAATTTCCGATTTCTTTGGTCGTGAGCGTTCCACAAATATTTCTGGCGTACATTTAGCAAGCAACCTACAATATTCTTTTGTTATGGTAATGACTTTCGCAAGTTTGGTTTTATGATTACAATTACTTATTCAAATGATAATTTATGATCACTAACAACAATACAAACACATTTTGTAGATTTCAGTGTAGCGCCTATTGCGATTTTGTTAATGCTATGAGTTTTGTGTATCACTCAAGTCTAGTAGAATAGGATGCGTCCAGTAAAGATATTCCAAATTGCTTCTGTGTTGATCAAAGTCTTGAAGTGTAAATCTGTAGACTTCACAACATCTTAGAGAGTGCGAACGGAATTATGTATTGATCGCGCGCTTCAAACGGTACTCGATACCCAAAGTGATATTTTCACACTCTGTAAGTTGTGTAAGTTTCAATGCGCTGTCACAAATCTTGACAATAAATCGTATCAATTGTTGGATTCAATAGTAACGCCGTGTCATTGTGATATACTCTACACTTAGTCGTTTCAATTACCCGTTGTGAATTAGACCAATAAAGCATTTTGCATCGGGTGTTGAATGTAATAATACCGATATTGTTGTTTCAACTTTAGTCTTGGTTACTGGAAATATTTTCTGATATCCGCGATACGCAGAGTGATTTTTACCAAGGTGGAGTAATTTTCCTATCGAGAACATTTCAGACACACATAGTTTTGCAGCTTAATATGTTAATAACATTGGTACTGAAAAGTTTGTTGCTGTCATAACATTTACCACAACGCGGGGTCTAATTAACGCAAATAATTTAATAATAAAGTAATGATCAACTATTACAAAATCTCATATGTCAAATCAATGTGTCAATCCTTATGTTTACATCATGATAATTTTTGATATAACACCTGTGTTCGATTGTAAGAAATGAATTCTCAACTACGATGGTCAGACTGTCGAATCTCGTATACTCAAACATATTATGTTAATCTCAAGTTGCCGACACTGAGAAGTAATTACTTTTATCTTACAAAATATACCGAGTAGTAATTAGTTTGTCTTGCAGAATATACCACGTAGTAATTCCTCTATCTTACAGAATAGTAACGACTTTTCAAGTTGAATAAAAAAAGACGCGTAGGGATATGAATACAACCAAGCTTGTTATGGATTTTAGGTTTTAGTGATTGTATGGATTCGTGTATGTTTGGTTGTTTTTCATATTGATACTGTTTGAGTTGGTCGGGTAACGGATTTACTTGACAATGTTTTCGTGGTTGATTCTTTGAATATGGTAAGATGGTAAGATGTCGAGACGTAATACTATTTCCGTTAACTCAATTACAACAAAACATAACCAGCATTCAAATAATCCGTAAGCTACAAGTGGATTTAAAACTTGATGCTGTTTTGTGGTTAACTCAAGTCAGTGGTCATATTTGTGTTGATTTCAGGAATGATCATGACGAGTTGGTCGGGTAAATTAGTGGTAGTAACTATGACCGTACAGAGTTGCTGACATTCAAACATCTTTTACGCTGTAATATACGGATTTTATTGTGATAAATTATTTCTCAGTTATTGTTCAGACATTCAAATCTCGTATACTCAAAATATAATATGTTTATGTCAAGTCATTTATGTGTCGATTAGTAAATAGCTTACTTTGTCTTCAGAATAGTAACGACCTTTACAATTGAATAAAAAAGACCGATCATACGAATACAACCAGGATGAATTAATTCAAATTTGTGAGTTGCAGTGATATAATCAAGTAAGTGAAAACTAGATTTTGAACACTTGTTAATGTTGTAAATAATTCTTTTGAGTATGGTAAGATGTTAAAATGTCGCTTTGACAAACGAAAAGTCGGATCGCGAATAGAGTTGCAATGTTCCATTACTTGTTTCAAATCAGTGTGTGTATAATATCGAAACGGGACTGTGGGGGAAGTTGCTAGTCATGTTTGTCAATCCTATTTCAATGCGCACTACGCCAAAGTCGAAATAATCGGTTTCGGATTAGGATTTTACAATTATTTCACACCTTTTTGAATAAGCGTCAACTTCACAGAGGATTAGGGTTGGGTCAGAAATAAGTGAAAATTTGTCGGTATTCGAATCACCGGCTACGCCGGCTCTGTGGTAAACTAATTACTAAAGTAACACCATGCGACTGATTCCTAGATTTAGCAAACTATTTCACACTGACTGATCTAGTGTAATAATCGATAGTTGCACACGACTGCACGGAAACAATTCAACGCGCAGGTCATTCGAAATATAGGTCGCACGCACTGCTTAATCCTCACAACAAGCCACGTTTCCGTTTGTGCGGTTATTGTTGGTGACTCGTACATATTCAACACCGCGCGAGAGATGCCTGAAAGTGCGAATCACGACCGCACCCATAAGAACACATGGTGAATCACCAACACAGCCTATACGCGAAAGCACGACATGCGAAAGTACGACGTGCGAGAGAGGCCTTTACCCGAAAGGGCGATGTGCCACCACGAGTTTTCCATGCGATGTGCGAGAGATGCCTATACCTGAAAGTGCGACATGCGAGCGCACCCATAAGAACCAATGGCGATGTGCGAGCGGAAGGGGGGTCTAAAAGCGCGATATGCCAACACGAGTTTCCAGGCGATGTGCGAGCGGGCCCATAAGAACCCCTGCCACATCACGAGCGATCTACTTTACTACTTGAGCGAATAATTCAATGTGGCTGAAAGTCGGCGTCAGTAATATTCGGGTTATGGTCGAATCAAAAGATCACGAAAAGATTTCTCAAAATAATTAGAATTGTACCGAATTAACACATTCAGATACGAATCAACTTGGTTTGTGTAGTAAGTTTCATTTCGAGTTGGCAAATTGATACATTGGTTGAATATTCTCATAATTCTTATCGCGCAACTAAAGTCAACCACTGTTCGAAGTGTCAAAACATATAGCAAGCACCAGAAAGTGTCAAATTGTTGGTTTTCGAATCACCGTCTGCGACGGCTCTGTGACAAACTAATTACCGAAATATTACCTTGTGAGCGGGCATGAGGGATTGCTATGTCTGAAGCATTATCCGGTGAGTGGTCGTCGGATTTTAAAATTATATCACACCCTTTTGAATAAGCGTTCACTTCACAGAGGATTAGGGTTAGAGCGGAATTAAGTGACAATTTGTCGCTATTCAAGTTACCGACACTGGCGGTCTTTTATTCGTTACTTGTTAAATCTTACCAGCGATATCAAGTTCTGTGGCAAACTGATTACTAAAATTTCACCGCGTGAGCGATCGGTATGGTTATGACACCCAGTCGTGAAAGATGGTTATGACCGAGACATTATCTTGTCAGCGATCGCGGGATTTTGCAAACTATTTCACAGCTATTTGAAGTGTTAATTTGTGACCGTTGTTATTGTTGATATTCGAATCACCGTCTACGCCGGCTCTGTGGTAAACTAAATACCAAAATATTACCTTGCAAGTGATTCCTAGACTTAGCAAACTATTTCACACCTTTTTTGCTGACAGTACGACATGCCACCGCAGCCTATACCTGAAAGTACGAATCATCGCCGCATTCATAAGAATAACGATATATCGAAGTCGCGCTCACCGTAAACGTTGGGATAAACACGAATGCGTCATACATAATAATT
Source organism: Botryllus schlosseri (assembly GCF_051294905.1). Lineage (NCBI taxonomy): Eukaryota > Metazoa > Chordata > Ascidiacea > Stolidobranchia > Styelidae > Botryllus > Botryllus schlosseri. The sequence goes on from NC_137246.1 coordinate 8,158,295, forward strand.
TTGAATATACACATTAACTAAGAGTCAATCACGTGATCAATATACTTCGTAATCAACATCACCTCATGACCGCAGCCTATACCAACAACATTAGTTCACTACGACACAAGAATCTGCGCGCACATCATCGCCACAGTATATATCTGAAAGGGTACCATCATCACCGCATCGGCACATCATCACCACAGCCTATACCTGAAAGGGTACCATCATCACCGCATCCATAAGAACACATGGCACCTCACCACCGAGAGGGGGTCCCCCATAAGACATAAAAACCGCATGCGACCGCACCCATAAGAAATAAGAGCCGCATGCCACCCCCACCATAAGACATAAAAGCCGCATGCGACCGCACCCATAAGAAATAAGAGCCGCATGCCGCCGCCGCCGTAAGACATAAAAGCCGCATGCGAGCGGAAGGGGGGGGGGTGTGAAAAGCCGCATGCCAACACGAGTTTCCAGGCACCTCACCGCCGCACCCATAAGCCACAATGGCCGTTCGCGAGCGATCGACTATACTACTATCGTGACTCGAGTCATTACAACCCTGGGTATTGGTATCCATTGATTTTGACGATGTTCCATGCCGAGACTTGTCATGACATTTAGTACGGTAAGTCTTAATGTTAGTATCGAACGCTGTACCAAGTTTCAAGTTTGTCACTGAACTATGTTAGTGGTAATTTCGTTTCCTAAGTCGAGTGAGAGCTGACTCGTCATTTATCGCAAACAAATTTTACGCAAAGCCGGTATTGGTCTCCATTGATTTTAACGATGCTCCTTACCTAGATCCGTCATGAGCTTTTGCATGGTATGTCTTGATTTTAGTATCGAACGCTGTGCCAAGTCTCAAGGTTGGCACTCAATGATTAGGGCAGCAATTTCGTTATCAAGATCGAGTATGGTAGAGATGTGCGCTGATCTGACACTTAGCCTACCTAACGCATTGCGGATTTCCCGCAAAAGCCGGTGTATCTGTGTTAACGCTCACTGTGTTCCATACTGAGATATGTGATGAGACGATGAAACAGTTTACTAACATTCTCGATTTGGATCCAAATATTTACTTTTATTTTATATTCTCCAATGTCAATTTCACCGTGAAATTGTGGCCTTCAGGCCATTTCCTTACAATTACAACGCCTGTCAAGCGCGATAGCTGTTTCAATTACGATGGCGGCTAACAGCTGATCGCTTGATCAGCCTATTCCTCAGTAAATTTCACGCAAAATAATTCGGTGTTGGTCTGTTCGTTTTGATTTTGACAGTGTACCATCTCGAAAACGGTCATGAGGCTACTTCCCGATGATTTCCTGTAACAGTGTACCAAGTTCTCGTCTTTCATCCACGTATTTATTCGGTGATACATTTTCCAAAGGCAATTTTGCAGCAGACATACAGACAGTATAGACCAGCGGTTCTCAACCTGGGAGGCGCGAGAATTTTTTGTCAATTTTTTTAATGTCTGTATAAATTGTTACTTGACATGTATTTCACAACCATTCTGAATATACGATTATTGAATATCGAACTTCATTCGAATTCTAGAAAGCTTGACAAACTCAAACTCCAGAAGTTGCGCTCAACGGAGTATAGGCTGACTTCCACTTCATTTGAGCAAATTTTTGATATTCTATGAAGACTTAGAGAAATTCCTACGTGCAAGTCATTCATTACTTTATTACTTTAGCAGTAGCCTAAATCTCTGTGCGCTAGCTAGCTGCTGTTGATAGCTGGCGAACTGCACTACCTAAGACAGACTTAGATGGAAAATAGGTTGCATGGTTTCGCCCTCAATTTGGCTATAAATCAACACAATTTAATTCATTTCCAAAACTGATCAAATTTAGCATGGCAGGAAAGAACGACGCCGTGCTCTCTGTAGTCACTACCAGAATCAATTTTAGTCTCAGTGCAACCTCCCTTTGAATTAATTGATGTCCTTTTCAATGTTTTGTTGTTATTTTCAAGCAAGTTTGGGGAAGTTTGTCAGCAATGTAAAATACTAAACCACTTGCGGATTAAACATTGGCGTAAGATATACCTTATGTATACTATTATATCAAGGGTGGGCAGCCCGTATGGCCGCATGCCGCAAGCCGTCGACGCTCAATTTAATTAGTATGTGTTGACAGCCGTATACATCCAAATCGCAAGTACGAATTCACTCCCAAATTTTCGAGAGATTTTATTTAATCTTAAAATTTCCTTGCCGCTCCGCGCAATTCAACAAGACTTCATTTTTCAATTTTAATGCAGTAGCACCCTTCTGAATTGCAGGAATAGGAATCCTCAAGAAATAACAATTCATTCGCCGCTCTGAAAAATATTCGCACCCCGCGCGACAATATGCACTCCCAGCAACTATTCATAACATTGCCACTCGCGATTTCGGTGTATACAATAGGCCGTTGTGAAAAGTAAAATAGTCCGGAGTTCACCGGGAATGGATATGGACAGTTTACAGTAGGTATATTTTCCGTCCAGATCGTTCATTGCGGCCTGGAATGCGGCCTTGGGCTACATAAGTAATCGAAATGCGGTCATGATTAGCAGGAAGGTTGCCCACCTCTGTATTGATGATGTGCTCTTTTTGACATGACGATAAAGCAACGGGGGTCATTTTAATAAGCCGCATTTTAACAGCAAAAGACGCTGCGGGCAGCATAACAATATTGCCTGTTGCATTCATGGGCTACTATTAAATTTAGGCCATCGTAGCCTATTTTCAAGTCGAATACGGGAATTTATACATTTTTATATTCATTATAAAGCATTAATGGACACTGGACAGCGTTCATAAGTTTGCAGCTGCTACTTGTGAGAATATGTATTTTCTAGCGGGGCATGTAAACCCCTTCATGGAGCGTGCATTACATTCGTTTCCAAGTCGGTATATGCAACTTCAAATCGTTCCACCAGATAGCCGAACTCTGTTCCAATGCGTGGGCGAGCATGTATAAAATGACGATAACTTTTGCCTTACAGGGGCCATTTTCACATTGAGCTATGAGTGATATGAGAATAAGTCTGGTGTTTGGTGCCATTTCTGAGCAAACCAATCAAGCCTACTCCTTTCCTTCCATGCCTGGGGCCCTGCACCAATAGTTACAGAAGTCTGCTTTGTCAAGTTGATATTTTTCGCTGGTATTCGCAAATATTCGCAAAGTATGTTACGGTTTTATTGAAATCACACCATCCGTATCAGATTTCTTGGGTTTAGCGATATTCGAAGCAACGATGCGTCTGTAACGTCGTCGGCAATCTCATCAGCCGTTTGCAGCGAGTCATACACTCTTTAAAAGTGCAGGCCTACTACGTAGCGGAATTCTCTTGAACCAGAGTCCAGCCGAACAACGATTCAAAACAATAACAATCTGAAGTCGAGCATATATCAAGCAACGAGAACACATTCGCTAGTTTGATGGCATGGAAGGTTGTGGCCGTTGATTAGAGAATTCTCAAATACGAAATTCGGACTATACACAGAAAAATAACTATGAATTGGGGATGAATTGCGGGCAACGTGGAGCGCAATTTTTTTTTTCAGTTGACCGCAGCTTCGCGCCCTCTTCATATGCTTTCACGCCCCAAAGGAGCGCACCCCCATTTTGAAAACCACTGCCTTCAAAGATTGATATTCAAACGAAACAGAGACGGTGCGATAAAAGAGCTAAGTATATAAATCAATTTGTAGCAATACCGTGTCATTTGTAATTGCGTTTATAATGAAAGATGTCGCGGGCCGCAAAATATACGTCAGCATGCCGCATGCGGCCCGCGGGCCACGGGTTGAGAACCCCACTGTACCGGGACCGAATTTCCGAGGCTGCTATCCGTAGTTCTTCAGAATTATGTTTTAGATTCAATATGGCATGTCCAATCTATGAGATAACAATTGCGTATGTGTCCGAACTCGTTGACCTTTCCAGTTAGACTTACGCAATCTCTCGAGCTATAATAGTCATTTGTCATTTCCATTTCTGCAAATAATTAGTCAGGTATAGTGCGAACATGAACCGTGTCGAATCTTTGTTCCGTACGCCGTTTACGCAGATACCACACTTCAAGTCACAGCCAACCGGCAGATCTCTCGTGGCACAAACGTTAAAATCTCTGTTCTCCGGAACTTCGTGTTACCGTACCACCAAGTTACTTGTTAACGTTGGAAAGCGTCATTGTGACGTCATGTCGATAACAATTCGCTTGTAGCCCTTACCCCAACACCCGATATTGTCACGAGCCGCCACTGCAAAATTATATTATGCATCTTCGCCGAAATCTTCGATAGTTTTATGTCCAAGCGCCGAATAAACCTGTCCTTGCCGAATGTACTTAGCGGTATACAAAGGCCACCTGCAATATATGCATATGCCATGTGACATCGTTATTGACCCAACTCATTAATTACCTTATAACAATTTTCACGCCTCGCGCGATTGCGGCCAGACAGGACGCTGACTTTTCAAGACATACTTGTTATCGATTACGATACGTAAAGTAATAGAAGTCTTGTTTTCACCGGTAGCTCATCTTGTTTGCTCCTATCTGCGATTAGAAAAGATCATCAGCTTCCATTTGGCCCGCGCAATGGTTCGTAAATCACTTGTGACCTTTCGGTGAAAAGGTTGGCCACTCCTGGCCAACATCAAGGCACTTAGAAAACGACTTTGGGCTCCCAAAAGAACAAGTTTCTCGATTTTTTTTGCGCTACGCGTAGTTCAATGCGAGTAGCTTTTCGATTTTAATATTATTATATTCTTTGTTCACAGTGGAACTGGTAAATACAGGCATCACACCATGTAACAAAAATCTAGTAGTGCCGATGTTTTGATATTTCCTATACCACATTCCTGAAACAGGTTTCCAGCATTTTGTGCCACAAGTGTCGTATAAGAATGTCATTTTGAGTTTTTCAAACTTTACGCACCATGTTTTTCAAGCTCCTTTATTGAATATCCTATTAACTCTAACATCACACTGATCCGCCATTCGATACATAATAGTTTGATGTTAGTAACAATCATCTTCTCAGTCTCAGTTAGTCAGTATTGGCTATAGCAAGTGAACTCGAATTCCTTTTCGTTTTCTTATGTTAATGCACTGATTGTGGATCTAGTGAGTAAAATTTCCACATTAATGTCAACATCACAAATGTAAGCTATATCTGTGGTCTGTATATTAGTTTGAAGCAAGTTAAGTACAATAAGTCGGTATAAGTGAAGTTTTTTATATTTATTAACTTTCCTTTGGTATGAAAATTGGAGACTGAGATATTAAAAAAACTTGGCATATCATGTACTCTGCGAAACATGCCGATGAAATATAAATGGATGGCTAAGGGGTGATTGGCATTCAATGTCCTTTGCTATGAAAGAATCTGAAGGGGGAGTCGAAACTTTATAGATTGCTGTTACTTAAGTGTGTGTGACATTCCAAAGTCCAGAATAACTAGAAAATGACTCGCTATTGCATATCCTTTTACGCCATATCCTCGTAAGCACCTGTTCCGTATTGCAGTAAGTTTTCACTGCCCAAACTATCAGGCAATAAAAGCTTTAGAAAACTCGACAGGGCTTGAAGATAGAGAAAATGACTCCGATGATGACTTTAACATCTGTCGTATAGATATCACCCCAAAACCACACATTCCGAACCAACAGGAACTTTTGGTGATTTAGTTGGGACTCACTAAATCAAATGCGGAAATTGTAAACTCCGCGGATGAAACTAGGTGACATGTTACGTTCATCTTGTCGATGTCCTTTGTCGAGAAAGGAGAATAAACGATTTTCACGGTATTTTGCTGTGGCAGGTTATCCTTGCTCATGCGGGAATGTTGGCAATTTTTTGTAAAGCTCTTGACAATAAAATGATTGCGAGAGAAGCAGGGGCATTCAAGGCATTTCGAGATGTACTTGAAAAAATCTATTGGAAATAAACGAAACAATGAATATAAACTTCTGGCAAACAATGTGATCGATATATGTGAAAAAATAACGTGGGGCATGTAAACGGGTGTAGGGTGTAAGATGTAAACGAGTGTAAAAAGCATCACTTTCCCTTCAGGCATGCCCGGAACACGATATTTGGCCACATCTGGCCCGCGGGTTGACCACCCTGAAATAGACAGACCCATTCCATAATTTTCAGTGCCGAAACTGGAGCTGGAGCGCGAGCTAATGTATGATAGAAGAAAGCTCCAGAGCCGGAGCTGGAGCAGTTAAAATTCACGCCTACTCCAAAGCCCTGGTAGGCCTACACAACAGTGGTGCTTTTAGCCTGTTTAAGTCTTTGTGCTCCACGACATGACATTACTTGAACAGATCAATGCATTTCTTCTTTTCTTTATCATCCTTTCCACTCTCTCATGATGCTGGTCTTTTGTAATCCGAGCCCCACCGTACAGATGCAAACAGTAGGTGAAAATGATGCGCTCATAGGTAAAACCAATTTGTAATCGTGTTCTTCTCATCGCCAAGGAAATATGTTTTCAGTAGGCCCATGTTTGGATAGAATCCAATATCTTTCCACTGTAATTAAACCGTCAATCCGGATGGGATGACAAGAATCACTAACATGTAAAAAAGGGGGACTAATAACAATTAGCGCACCCAAGGATGCATCACATCATTAATATCTCCCTTCATTTTCAAGACAATCCTTGCATCAACTCCAACAGTAAATTTGATCACATGCGCTGAGAAAAGATAAATAATTGGAAGCAGTAAGCAGAGTTGGATAAATTACAATAATTCTGTTCAATCACGATTACAATTATAATTACTTTCTTGAATGTTTCAATTGCATTACAATAACAATTACTGATACAGTTACAATTACTATGTTAAGCATGTAATGGATTCGGTAGAGAGGTGTTTTTTTGACAGCCGTAGCGACGTAATTAGCAACAATCTCAAGCTATTCAGTATTCATGTCTCATTCATGATACGTACGTAGAATACCTTTTAATTAAAAAAAATCAAACTTATTCGAAACTATTCCTAATCATGAGGACTGAAAACTACAAACACAGAAAAATGTTTCAGGCGATTGTTGACAACCAAAAAATTGACCGACTAACAGCGAATAGGTTACAGGACAGTCAATAAAATTTAATCAAACGATTAGGCTATTCAGAAGCTCAGAGCTGAGTGAAGATAGTGAAATCTAATTGGTAAGGCGTCAGCGATAAGGATGATAACGATAAGATGTGTAAAATTACAATAAATGCAAAAGGAGAGAACCTCCTGATAACTACGAATTACGACATTTTGGTTCGCACTTACATTTTCACTTACTCGAAAACTATTAGATTGCATTTGATGAACATTGGGATGTGAAAATTTCTGGCCCCAGTAAATTTGGCCAAGATTAGATGTAAGATTGGGATAACAACTCAATAAATGCGTGATCAAGTTTGATGAAGCCTTGATTGGAAACTTGAATTCCTTTTTGCAATTGTTGCAGCAAGCCTCGGTGCTGGTCAGAGATTTAAAAATAAAACTATGACTGTGGTGTAAGAAATGGCTCAGCACAGGCTTCGGAAGAACATATTTGCTGTTGATTCATTTTTGAATCATCAACTTTTTTGGACACGCCGCCCTCTATGACAGTGAAATATTTCGTGTCCCTCTTGTCGTCATATCACACAATGAAGCCAGAATGTTAGCAATCGTTACAGATAGTTTGATGGTATAGAAGGTTATGACTGCTGATAAGAGAATACTCGAATACGAAATTTACAACATAAAAATTCCGACTATACACAGGGAAACAACTATGAAATGGAGGTGAATCGCGCCAAGCGCGCAAAAATTTTAGTTTAAAGTTTTCCGCGTTGCTACTGAAGTATGGGAAACGGTTTAGCATGGCTGAAATGTCTAGTTATAACGCGGCACGCGTAGAACACCGATGTGAATAAAGGCTAATTATTACAGGTGGCGAATGTGTACTAAGGCCTAAAGGCCTTGCGGCCCCTCGTCGTCATCTTGCTCCGTACGGGATTTTCACTGGTTTGGCGAATAAGTGATTGATTAACTACACTGGGCAACAATTTTGAACAAAAAATTTGTTGATTTCGATTTTGCACTTGCTTTAGGCTACTTTTTGCGTGCTGATTCCATAGATGCCACTGGTTTTTTTCTATCGCGTCAAGTTTTTGCTCTACGACATATGCCCAAAATATGCAAATTTTCACGAATTTAGCCATATTTATTTTCCATACCATATAAAAATACACACTTTTACCATAGAATTGGTTATCTAGCCAAGGGATCAATAGAATTCACAGGTCCAATGACCCATTCAGCTTATCCAGTGTAACTTTAAACTGCTATATGCTCGATAATTTGGATCAAGATGAAGATATTAGGGATAGCAGCTGGCCTAAAGATGTAGATTTTTGTCATTGAATATGATTCAGAATGTAGAGTAGTTCATCAACACAAGTTATTGATCTGACATAGGCTTTGGGATTTGGAATAGAAATTTTCGGAACTTTTAACATCCCTGCGAAGTGAGAAAAGATTACTTGGCCAGTTAGAGAAGGTATCTCACTTTGGATCAGGAGAACCAGCCTTTTCTTCGTCGGCCTACTTTCGGTAGCTTTTTGTATTACCGTGATACTGGTATTGGCATTATACTGTCACCATGGATTACTGAAGGAGTTAGGAATCCCCATTTAGAACTCAAGTGAATGACAAATAGGTAGCTCAAAAAGGATCCTAAAGTGTGGCATTCTCCAAAATGGCAACGTCTTAGGTGCAGTAACAATTTCAGACTCAGTTAGTTTTGGTGAATAATACAGAAACATTGAGAACAATACAGAAACATAGAATTGTTGCAATATCACGGGCACGATTAGATCGTATTTGTCAGATTTGAAATACTGTGTTTTCTTTTTTTTTTCAGACAATAAGGATGCACAGCACATGCAACCCTGATACACATGTACCACTGCCATATGTTTATGTCGGACAGCAGACACTAAAAAAATATCTTAATAATTTTCCTGAAAACCTTGACATAGTGAGAGATGGCCAAGGGGAATGTAGCGATCGCTGCAACGACTTGTTGCAAGACACGCTATGGTATGTGCTTGATTGGAGTCGACGCTATAGCTACAGCTACAGTTCCCGTTGTATTCACTAGTTGACTGACTAATGACCGCTTTGAGTATACTCTTGCAATCCTGATCACACCTGTAGATCAAAGGAGCTTTCTTTTATATAGCACAGAAAAGCCAAATAGTAGTAGTAATAGTAGTAGTCAGAAACTTGTAGATTTACCAGGTTCAAATGATACTGCGGTACAATAACAAATAGAAAGTATAAATGAAGCGAAATGGGGCCAATTGTCTATCTTACGACTGAAGCGCGAGCGCGCCGACCTGAATGTGCGGGCTCCGAGAACACGTGCTTCGCAGACTGCCTGTGCCGTCACGGTTGTGGCTTCGAGAGCGACCTATTCATGCTTTCGCGCATGACGGAATTGGCACCCACAGATACCAAGAAAATGTCCGCCAACAACTGAAGATGATGGGGATAAGATATCAGCGTAAAGTGGAGCTTACATATGTTAGCTGACTATTGCTCGAGTATCCAACTGGACAACCTACAGAATTATGGGTTATTAGCGTGAATTTGGACCCTGAAACTCGCACTTTATTCGTCCTGTACGAGCAATATCAGTTTAAATCAACCAAATAAAGCAGTGCAAATGTTTATTTGAAGTCTAATGCTTTACTTTTTACTGGTTGTGGTTTTTGAAACGTTTTATACAATCAACACAAAATATTAAATTAGTGCTATTATCTGGATTTTGAGGCAATGATGGGGTGCCTAACCCAACAACTTGACGTGATAGAGAAAAACGGAAGTCATTTTTTTTAATTCAGCGCCCAAAAGTTAGTCAAATCAATTGCCTGATTAAATTCAACAAAAACTGTGTTGACCTGTGTTTTTATGTTGTGATTGTCAGGTTTCCATAACAATGTTGTTGAAATTGCAATTGAGCAAAATTGTTATCGAATTACAATAACAATTACACTAAACAGAAATGCTTCAATTCAATTACAATTACAATTACATGAAAAATGTAATTACATTCAGCTCAATTACAAATAACAATTGTTCCAACTCTGTTAGTAAGTGAAACTAAACCAAACCATACGAAATTCGAACCCGAATATGAAAATCTATTTCCCGTCTCGCGCAACTAGACAAAGATTCAATGTGGTTATTCATAACATGACTACTCACGATTTCGGTGTACAAAGTAAGTCGATATGAGTGAATAGATTAGACTGGAGTTCATCGGCAAAGGACATGAAGACATTGGACTGTTGAAATGGGTATTTGGCCTCCGATTAATTCATTAAGACGATTAGGGTTGCTTTTAAAATGGTTGTTTAGAACATTTTGTTTGATACATGTTTTAAGCCAGATGTGTCAAAGAGAGGGAGAGAGAGAGAGAGGAAATTATTTTCGCCTGCACCATCGAGATGCTTTGACGACGGAGTTGCGATATGGCCGTGAGGTCATCTAGTCTGCGCTCCCGTTTTTTCACCTCCATGCTATCCGTGATTGGTGAGCGCCTAGCAGGATAGCTACGGATACGAATTTTCGAGTCTTTGGTATGACCCGTCGGGTATCAAACCCACGTCTACCGCTCGAAAAGCCGGACGCATCACCATTACATCATACGGCCCGTGGGCCGCATCCGCCCAGACAGACGATTTCTTCCGAACCACGAAGCAATTCTGAATACATTGGAAACTGCTAGTAATATCCAGCACATTTCTGTTAAATTAAAGATTTTTAGTATAAAAAGCTTCCAATAAATAGCAATCCCCCAAGAGAGCCAATGTCGAGTGTGTTCATCTTCATAGGCCACATTATAACCATGTGATGTGACGGCGGTTCTGTGTTTTCACTCAAGTCAACATTACGAGCAAGTAGCCGACATTGAAACTCAATTCCGAGAAGGCAAAAAAATTGTATACTTTTAGGGAATAATAGACCGAAATGCAAATATTCACAGAAGCGATAACGCCATTGTGAAACCGTCTTATGCATGGTAGGCTACATGAAGAATGTGATATTCACACAAAATACAATTCATATATTCAAAAAGGTGGCCAGCCTCATAGAAACCCGACAAATTTCTCGCCTACAGTTAAATCTCTTGAATACCTCACAAGCACAACCTATACGCATTTCTATACCGCCAGATTAAAACTGAAATGGAGGGACATAGAAATATGCCAACTCATCTCGTCGTTCCAGCCCCTGTTTCAGCGATTTATAATTGTATTCAACCAGCTAACCATTGTATTATAATCAACCCCATTGTCTGCGAATAAAGTTCTTGCTTGAATAAAGCTTCTATGATATCTGAAATGCAATGTGATATAGGGCAGGCCTACTATTCTGTAAATAGGCTTGGTAATACCGTATTCAAATGTCAAAAGACTTGATAGATTTGAAGCAACATTTTCGAATCATTTGAATGGTCCGGGACGCCAGCAAGGTGAAGATTTGAATCCGGCCCGTGACGCAAGCTGAGTTGTCTGCTTTGAACGAAGGATTCCATTGGATTAGGATTTGGGTCTTTTTCTTAGGATTTGCATTAGGATTTGATTTACCGATTTTCGGGAGATTGATGTCCTGTGGCCAATGGCGACAACGTTTTTCGTCCTATCAAAGTTACTTCATGTAATTTGGCACTTATTTCGCGTTTTATTTTTAGCTATACAGAATATAAAGATGTTCTTGGAGGTACAAATCTTCAATATACAACTGAATAGTGTATTCATATTGAAATGAACCCGAATACTTTCGGCTGTCACTTATCAGGGATAATCATCAGCAACTAGTTACAGAATAATAGGCATAAGATGTAGTTTTTTATGCGGAATTCTAAGTTTGAATCGGATTACGAGTAAAATTAGGATTTGAAGCTTCGGATTTGGATTGATCAAGACATATAAATTTCAAATCCGCTTATCTCTGTTGTGTCCACGTCTTTGTAAGACAATAAGGTGCAAACATCTATGATTGAAACGAAATGCAAATTTCAACATTTGTTTCACCTTGTAAATAATTTTTTGGCCTAACGCTACAATTTTGACAACATTTTGACTTGTTTTGACATGTCAAAAAATCTCTCTTTGAATCATTTAGGTTAGTCAATCCAAATTGTGTAATATAAGGGTCAGCACATTTTCGTGATCAATCCTCATCTTCCTAACCACAAAGTGATCGATGCAACTTCTGGTGGGCTTACTATGTGCATCTAGTTTCTTCATGTGTAATTGTGCATCTATTTGTTTACTGAATTTTGTGAATGATTTCTTCAATAATATTGCTACTCCATATATCGCTATAAAATTGTTATCCTCTCTCAGCTCACGGAATCAAAGTTAGCGGTGGAGTTGGTGAAGATAATAACTATAACAATGCGGGGAACGTAAATGTCTGTACATCGCTAAATACAGCTCATGTCACACGCCGAAAACAATATTTATGAGCAGGAATGCCGGCCCACATCAGCAGGGTTCACATCTTGTGGTTTCCAACCTTTTTATGATCACGACTCCATTTCCAATTTGAAAATGTTCCAAAGCCCACCTCTAAATTTGGTGAGTTGATTAATAAAAATGACCAGCCCCGCCGCCCAGACTTGGTCATGGCGTATGTTTGAAGCTGATCAAGTTCAAGATCTTCGCGATCCCCAGAAAAAGGCAATCGACCCCAATCTTGCGAGCCACTATCTTTTGTGTAAGCATCCAAACGGGCTTTCCGACACTTGGAATGTAGGGGGGATGTGGTAAAATTACAAATACAATAACTTTTAATACAGTGATTGATATCTAATTTATTTTTATTTTTATTTTAGTTTTTGTGAGGACAGGGGTACCAATATTAATATTAATATACTCGACACTGAATCCAACGCAGCGCCCAAAAAAATAATTCCAGTAGCATAAATCCTCATAAAAATGAGATGTTCACGAAAAAAATTCACCTCCTTTCAAACATTCGAAATCCCAGGCATTTAAGCATGTACCAGCATTTCCTTCCGCGCGCAATTTGAACAGTGAAATTCCGGACGTATGGCAACCCTATTGTAATCATAATTGTAATCGACTATACTTCGAGATTTTGCTGTAATCGTAATCGTAGTTGTGATCGCGTTATTTAGGAGTAATCGTAATAGCAAACAATTGCATTCATGAAGTAAGCAATTCTTCTCTTATATCCATTGCACCATTTCTATATTGATGAATTGTTTTTGATACCATTGTAGCACAGAAATATTGGTGGGACAGTGTGACAGTTATCGTACGGGACATGCCACCACTGATATGGGTGGGTGATGGTGATACTGTTCATGGTTTTATAAGCGTAACGCGGGATACTACGAAGAAGAGGAACAAACAGGGGATTTTAGGCATTTCCAAGGAGAAACTTCCCGAGAATAACCTAAAATGTCGTGTCAGTAAATCACGTGTGACGTGAGGAAAACTGTTCAAGTTGAAAATTGGTATTACGATCTTATATCTTTTGAGGCGATTTGCGAAATGAATTTCATCACCCTTCGAGCTTTGACCCCAATCTCAGGCTTTGGGATGTGGGCTCAGCGACCCTGTCAGTATACGAATACGCCTAATATAATTTACATATCTAGGTTGTAAGAACGAAACAGATTTCAATGTGACATTGCATAACTCGGGAATTGCAAGATATCTGGATGAAGGGACTATCGTTTGTGACAAGTCTGAAAACGGACGCGCTGTCTTCAGCAATAATAGTGAAGCGCTACAAACCCAATGTCTTGATGACGCCACGTGGAGATATGCGAGCAACATAACCTGTCTTTACCGTAAGTGAATTTCGACCGATTCCACATTTCCAAGGAATGTGATTTTGGAAGTATGAAACTGTGACAGGAGTATGTCTCAGCCATCCAAAAGTTCGTGACCGATCAAATTCGACCATCAATGTGTTATTTTAGTTATCATTGACATAGGCCAGTGGCTCTTAACCTTGCCCCCAGCGCCCCCCAGGGGGCGCTGGCGATTTTGAAGGGGGCGGAAACGATGAGGGGCGATAGGGGGGCGCTGGGCTCAGGGGGGCGGTATGGTGGGCGCTGGAGAAAAATGGCTTCGCAGTAGATGATGTGGTGATAGGACATATCCTTAATGAGTATTCAGAGCAAATTAACACCGAAAACTTCGTTACATATAGCCTTCAAAATACATATAGGTTTAATTGTGCATGGGCGCCTAAATGACTGACACCGAATGTTCCTGTCTTGGCAATCTGAACCCCAGAAGACGAATTCCATCTGGCAGGGGAAAATTATATGTCAGTGAAGAAATACCAATCTGAAATCGTGTGCGTCTTTTAGTACGAATGGGCGACAGGGATATTCCTATTAAGCGATATCCCCGTTGAGCGATTCTATATTTTTTGATATTGCAGACAGGGGGTCACGAATTACCATCATGCAATGAAGTCAAACCAACGGGTTCGCCCGCCCGAATATGTTTAATTATCAGTAACGGACCCTACAGTTTCCAAGAAACCTCACAATGTTCGCTTTAAGTGTTGATGAGTCTGCGCACACTCAACAACTCACTGCGCTGACCCCTGGACAACAGTGCGTATCGACTAAAGAAAGGTAATAACTTCGGATTTGTTGTGCGCAACGTAGATTTTCTGTGCGCAGAGACCGTGTCAGCACTGCGCACGTGCGTAGCTTAGAGGGAACATTGCACCTTAATCAGCTCTACCGGTAAATGTGTTTATGTGAGCAGAGAGAGGATAAAAATTAATTTCAATTTACATGCAATTCCCGATGATATTGACCAATTCAATCATTAATTAGATAAATTTTTCACGCTTGGCGCGACTAGGCGAGAATAGCTGCCTCAGTAAATGGACACCCAATGTAGATACAGGCTGTCAGCAAATAGAGGACAGCCTAATGGGGGTCGTCAGGGAGTGAAGTCCCCCGGAAGCTTGGTTTATCACCCGGCTTGGTTTATCACTCGATGGGGGCCCTGGACCAACGTTTTTTGTTTGGAATGGGGCTGACGAAGTGCTGTTACGGCCCTGGTAACAAATAATTGTACCTGCGGGCACGGCCGAATATGTTTAATTATTAATTACGCGCCTTTTATCTTCCTATACAACAGCTCACTCAGTTTCTCGCGACTTATATATGTAATTACCACCTATTCATTCATGCATTAGGGAAAATTTTGGTACCTGGGGCGACCAGGCCACAAAACTTTGCTGACTATCGAAATCACGATTGGAGGTTCGTGGGGGCGAAGCCCTCAGAAGTTCGGTTTATCTCGCTATGGGTGCGCGAGGCAATCGTTTTAAGGGGGTTGACGAAGTGCTGTTACGGCCCTCCCTCTTACTCATTGTCTTTATTACACTCCTTACATTATGAAGTTGGGGGGGGGCGCTAGGGCACGATAATTTTTGAAAGGGGCGCTGGAGGAAAAAAGGTTAAGAACCACTGACATAGGCCAACGGATATATTCAGTAAACTAATCAGAAGTCAGAATACCTATTTTGAAACTTCCAGCTATAGCTGCAAAACTTCGCATTAATGACAAACCGTACAAGAAAGCGATAAATTTGACGTATCAACAATCCAGCAATGCGAGTACTGAAGCAACTGTTCGATGTTTACGGAGTGACGGCAGCCCAGACGGCAGACCGGTGATTCTACTCCAGAAAGAGACGGTTTGTAAATAAATCTGTGCTACGCTCTTCCAACACTGCGGAAGTTTCTCATGAAATGTCGAATAATTTCTAAATTATTTCGAAGAAATACTTCAGTCAGACGTTTACATGAGAAAGTGAAGAAACGCAACCTTTCGCAAAAATTTTGTGTTGCAAGGTTTTGTGTTTCGAAATCCCTGTTTAACCAGTTGAGTGCAGTGGCGGCTCGTGAGTCGTGACAATATCGGGTGGTGGGGCAAGGGCTGCAAGCGACCTTTTATCAAGATGACGTCACAATGGCGATATCCAACGTAAACAACTACTTGGTGGTACGGTAACACTATAGAATGTTTACATTCTATAGCAACACGAACTTCCCGACAACAGTGATTCTAACGTATGTGCCGCGAGAAGTCCGCCGGTGAGCTGTGACTTGAAATGTGGTAACTGCGTAAACGGCGTACGGAACAAAGATTCGACAAGGTTCATGTTCGCACTATACCTGACTAATTATCTGCAGAAATGGAAATGACTATAACTCGAGAGATTGCGTAAGCCTAACTGGAAAGGTCAACGAGTGCGAACACATACGCAATTGTTATCTCATAGATTGGACATGTCATACTGAATCCAAAACATCATTCTGAAAAACTACGAATAGCAGCCTCGGAAATTCGGTCCCGGTACAGCATAGGAGATTTTGGCCTTGAGGCTGGTGACTGTCACAAGACACATACGGCTTACGGAAACTTGGTACATTGTTACATGAAATCATCGAGAAGTAGCCTCATGACCGTTTTCGGTATGGTACACTGTCAAAATTAATACGAACAGACCAACACCGAATTTTGCGTAAAATTTACTGAGAAATAGGCTGATCATGATCAAGCGATCAGCTGTTAGCCGCCATCGAAAACGAAACAGCTATCGCGCTTGACAGGGGTTGTAATTGACATCCTGCTTTCTTTTGCTGAACATTCTTCCGTAATAGCTGCTCAATTAGTGCGAGGCACGAGGATAATAGTACAAACACCATTATTACAGAGTTGCATTCGCAGGTTATTGTAACGCAAATCTTTATTTAAGTATGGTCCGCAAAAGGTATAATTTTGGGTCGACACGGTGCCAGAGCTATCTGTTAATATGTATGCAATATTTGTTTAATTAAATAAAAGAAATCTTGCGATAGTTTTAACAGATCCAAGGTCACGGTACTGGGTATTGTAGCCAATTAGCGAGACACGCGGAAAATATGGCTTCATCAGGAAAAGATTTGTCCAAGTGGTAAAGATTGTCGTCCAGGGGTGGGTAAACTACGGCCCGCGGGCCGCATGCGTCCCTCCACACCGTTCTGTGTGGCCTGCGAAAGTCTACAGAAACTTATTACTAGGGCGATTTTTTTTTGACAGGTCAAAAAAAGTCAAAATTAGGTCAAAATTGTAGCGATAGGTCAAAAAATGTCAAATTTGCTTACGAAATTAAAACTTTTTTGCAACCTGCATTTCGTTTGTACCGTAGATTTTTCACTTTCGGTGCACTTATCATTTAGCATTCTACAGTTTATAGCCTACTTTATAGGCCTACCGTTGTAGATGGGCCCATTGTCTGCTCATTATGAATCATATTAAAAAATTCAAATGAAACAAATGGTGCTATGCTCAACGTACCGCAATTTACCAACTGAAGCAAGACTGCGTGGGCATTGCATGGTTCTTATATCAAGAAGCGCACGATGACAAATTGTTATATAGACAACGTTGTCAGAATGAAGCAACACGGTTAGTCACCAGCAGTTTACACACACTTTCAATGTTGCCAGCCAACAACACCTTCTGTTGAACGTTCTTTCTCCATTCTTAGCAAGCTACTTAATAAGGACAGACACTTTCTACCCGAGAATGTAGGAAAGTATCTTTCGTTGTAGTACAATTTGATTTAATTATTTCTACCATAATGCGTAATGTAACTACTGGAATTCTTCATCGGGCCAGATTTCGGTAAAATATTAGTTTTTCCATGTAAAATCTTGTCAGTTTTTGAGCCAAAAACGTTTTTTCAGGCCAAACTACTCCGTAAGGACAGACAGTTTCAATCAGAAATGAATATTAGTAGTATACTTTTAACAGTATGTGCGAAAACACCTAATTTACATACGTGAGGTCAAAATTTGGTCAAAATTCATTTTTTTTTGGTCAAAAAAATTTGGATTTTTCAGGTCAAAATCTTCCGTTTTTTAGGTCAAAAAAAATCGCCCTACTTATTACAAATATTAAACCAATACGTATAAAAAATCGCATTAATGCAGGGACTTGGTTAATCTATTCCCAGTGATAATTCTAAGGCAGTGGATCTCAAACTGTGGCGAACCCCCTTGGGGACGTTGAATCATCTGAAGGGAGGCGTGAATCTGAGCTCGAATGGAAAAATTTTTGGCGCTCCGCGCGATTTACATCCCACTCAGAATTTGTGCTCTGTATTTAGCCTGAATTTCATATTATAAAATTTCTCTAACCACATTCGTAACCTTCCATGCCATCAAACTATCAGTTAGGTTTGCTAGCATCCTGATTGCGATTTGTGATATGAAGATATAAGGAGGGCGCGGAATCTTTACCATCATAAGAGGACGGTCCTAAAAAGTTTGAAAACCACTTTTCTAATGCAAATACTTTCTATTTTATTTTTCATGTCGGTTTTCTGGTGCGGAAGTCCGATCTCAGGGCCCACCCAGTTTAAAAGGTTGCAGCTTCTACACATCACAGAAATCTTAATCGAGATTGATATAATTCGGATTTCTAGTCTGATTTCAAATTTGCCACTCCAGTTTTAATTATTTCAGTGATGAGCTTATATAAAAACGAACGGAATTTAATATACCCTAATTTGAGATCGCGTCCTTCAGACATATTTTGTAGAGCTGTGTTGGATAGAATTGTGGTGGGCGCGTTCTATATGTCATACATGTCAGTAAAATCGTAGCATATACAACTGTAATGTTAAATATGAATGAATTCCTTCCGGCGGAGGCTCAGGTCGCGAGATACCACAAAAACTCAGATTTTGGTGGTAGTCTAAAAAGCTGCTTTGACGTTATTAAACTGTTATGAATTCTGAAATTAGATTGAGCTAAAGAGCAGATTGCACAGTATCGTGAATTTATTTGCTCTTCCCGCATAATCGCGACACAGAGTATGGATAGGAGTGCAAAACAGATTTTAAGACCTGGCCATCCAAGTACTAATAGACGTTCTTGTACAAAACACAACAACTTGTTCGGCCGAGAAAGATTTTAGTGAAATTGTTGAAATCAAAACGAGTTAAAATAGCAGCTATTTTATTGAGACACTTGGTAGTTTAAGATAGATAGTAGCCAATTTGTTGCAAATCTTAACAAATAAATGTTTTGTTTTCATCTTCTTTTTGCATAACAATTTTCGGTTAGTTTGTGCGAATGAAATTTATTTTACAAAAAAAGTGCGAATGAAGCTCAAAAAGGTTGAAGATCACTGCTATACACTATATGGCATTTTTACGATCTGTAATGTTTTAATTAACGTGTACTAATCACGCAAAGTATTAAAGCCGCATCCAACCCAACTCCTCCGTTATACTCTTCCACTGAACCAAGGATCATATAATATCGACGAGGTCGCCATACCATGGTGTTTTCTAAAACGGGATGTTGTACTAAACAAAGGAGTAGTATCGCAATTTCATATCAATACTATCATTTAAATCCTATGACGTGGACGACTGCTTATCCTGTCTAAAATTGACAACTTCTGGGACTCATAAATATATGAATCAAGCTCTCTACATCTTCCGCATAGCTCCATTTTCAGCTTTTGACAGTCCATGCGAACGTATTACGATCGTTTTCACAACTACTTACTTATTGCATAGAATTAAAGTCAGTCAATCCTACTTCTACTTCAAGTAGTTTCATGTTGCTTATGAGAGAGCTAATTCTACTCATACTTGAATAGATTTTTCTTCGTCCTACTTCTACTTCTACATGTGAAGCTTTCTTGACTACTTTGACATCCTCTGGTGATTTTCCCGACGCTGAGTAGCACAGGCACTGCGTAAAAGCACGTGACACTTTGTGTCCTCTCCATTGCACCAGGCTCTGCATTTCTGTTTCGAATACCTCTGTTATATCTACGGCGAAAAAATCCCGAACTCAGACGAAATCAAATATTGCCAAATTTTCGCACTAATTTTGCTGGGTGAGATAAAATAAAAAACTAAATCGCTGTTTTCTTCGAGCGGTGCGGCTAACGGAGAATCCATTTGGGACACCAGCTATTATGAGTGCTGCTGGACACGAAAATGTATGCCTAGGCTGCGCATTTACAGGCGAAAACACACAAAACATCGTAAATTGCACTGATATCTCACTATTGTCATTGTTGTGAGTCTGCAAATATTAATCACTGTTTGTAGTGTTATAGTACAAAAATACACGTGTTGGAATTCCCCAGTTTCCCTAAGGGACAACCGAACACTTCGTTTGCGACAATTATGCAACGAATCATCCCCGTGAGTTTCAATCATTGGTATCTTCGCTCGGCGATCCTACCCCAATAACATAGTCGCTAAAACCCTAATTTTATCGAAAGACTCCGTACAGTTGCCACAATCAGGGATTATGACATGATTTATTGCGCTTTTATTTGTACCCGGAGTGTCTTGTGACTTGGGACCGTGTGACTTGATAAGCCTACAGTTATTCTGAAACGGTTGAAAATGTTTGGCTGAGTGGAAAGATTTATTTTGTTGCTCAGTGCGCGAACGTAGACGCAGCTGGCGTCTTGATTTAAAGTTCTTTGTTTCACAGGAAAGGAATATAAGCAACTCCACCATAAATCTTCATCCAAATATGAATGGGGTAAATGTTTCGTGTTACTTTGAAAATAAATACGCAACGATATTTGGTCCATCTCTGTCTACTTCTCTAATTAACATAGAATGTGAGTAACTTATCGTAGCACTTATTGTACACGTTCATAATATCAACAATTCAGCATTTGTTCAGTTGGACCATATCCATCTAGTGATTCTCTGTCACTTTGCTACCTTGACAATGGCTCAATTAAATTCTATTCAAATCCGGCAGCAACAGAAAGCATGCTCAGATTATTACAAGGTAATAACCACAAATTGCATAGGCCTACTCATCTCATATCTGATATAATATTGTTATACATCTCTGTGCCTTATTTGTGATATCAATTTTTGCAGGCAATTTTTAATATTGTATGACCCATGCTCAGTTTATAGAAATATATTAATCATGACTTGGAAATATCAAGAGATATTTGTCAGCGATATTGAATGTACATGGCCACAAAGTGCATTACGCTTACTCATCACTAGGGCAAGTTTTTGCTGCACTAAAATGGCGTGAAAGTTGCACTTAGTTTCAAGAAAAGGTATAGTAAAAAGTTGCATTTAGGGTTTTTGTTAAATTATTAGGGTACGAGATACTCGGAAGGTTCCGCTGTAAACCCTAGTTCCTGTAGAGCTGACAAACTCTTTATTTTGCCATTTAATTGACGGTCTGGCGAGACCACCTCAAATTACATTTTCGTGGTACCAGAAAGAGAATGACGCAATGATAGAATCATTCCCCCTAAAAAACCAAACAGTATAACGATAACCCCCTACCCAAAAAGAATTCAAATACCACACCCCATACCCCATAGGTCCGCAAACTTGACCAAAGGTATTGCAGACTTTTACAAAATTGTTAGTCTGAAAATGGTGACTCAGTGGAAATGTAATGTTCCGGGCTGTCGCCTGGGCGTTCGTGAAATGGGAAACTAAGTCAAATTCAAACGACAGAATTGATAGAGAGGTCAATTTACATATTTTTCGAGCAGCGGTCGTGCTTGGTAGGGGTAGCTGAACTTCTTGCTAGCTAGTCGTTTTTTTTGTAGATGACAGTGAGATGCAATTAACCCATTTTATAGATCATAGGTCTCAAACTCAAATGTGCTCGCGGGCCAATTTTCTACTTTTTGATGACAACGCGGGCCGCAGCACCAATAATACGGGAATTCAATGTATTTCCAAGTACGTCCTATTGACGGGACCTTTTAGACTGGCATTCCGAGCGCATCATTAAAATGTGATTTACTAATGTGAATTCACACTGAAAAAATAACATCTTTAAATATTTGAATAAAATTGTTGCTGTATACTTGGTATAGTTTGTCAAAATAGTTAGTTTGAGACACCATGTACAAGTGTATGTACAAATGTACAAATGCATCAGGATATTGTAAAGGCTGTCGCGTTATAATTTTGCACCTTGATGAAATTTGACGTGCCGCAATTATAGGTAGACTTTTAGAAAATCAAAAAGACCGATCATTGGAGACAGGGCATTGGAGTAGTGCAGCCCAATCCGGGTCTCGGGTATACTCCTGATAGGCTATTGATCATGTCATTACCAAAGTCAAATTAAATAAGTGTTCGATTTACCTTCGAGCATTTGAACAGATCAGTACCAACTTGAATATAATGAATACTGTGCATAGTGATAGAAATGTCCAATTGCCAAAAAATCCATTTGTGTTACAACTGTGAAGCGTAGGCAACGACCACTTTATAGTCACCACATTTAATTGGCGATAATAACATGAATAAAGATACCCAAGATGACACAGGACGTTACCAAGTATACATCAAGAGGGCAACACAGTGCCAATGGTTGCCATACCGACCTTATTATATATCTAGATAAGCTACGAAACGCAAGGTACGACATTTTGATATTTTACTATTTCCCATACCAGTTTGCGACCGTGATTGTTGTACCAAGTCTCGTCGATCCGCGTCATATAAGTCATTTTCTAATTGTATCTTTTGACGCGACTCAACTCGAGTTATTTTTATTTTATCGCGCATTGAGTCCGAGTTCGAGTAATTCTACAAAAGGTCGCGCCCAAGTCCAAATCACAATTTTCAGTAGGAATCATCAACGGGTCATGTTTACCTACCATAAACAAGTAATGTCACTAATAATAGGAAATGTTCCACTGCGCCGCAATTTTTAAAAGTGATGAAATAGTGAAGTTTGATGACTACTTTCTGGCTTCCAAAGTAGTGTCATAGCGAATTCGAAGTTCTCAAATTAAAGAAATGGTAGTTAAATATTGTTGACTAATTCGAAATCCAGAATGTCCACGCGGGCGGCACAAAATGATCTCGCGGGCTCCGTGTTTGAGACCTCTGATATATCTTTGCTATACAAACCAAAAGAATGAAACTGCAATGGAAATAGTTTATTGCAGGGCTCTTCCACCGGGTGTATGGTGTACAACCCAGGTTGTACCATAATTTTTAAAGTGTGTACTTCTCGGATGAGGTGTACTGGGACTATACAGTGACTTCGGAACTATATATAATATCCACATGAAATCGAAAGTGTTTCCTGGCAAAAACTTCAACAAATATTACATAGATATAATAGATGTCTCTTGTGTCGTCATATCCCTAAATTATGCCCTTGGCAGCTCATGTTTTGAGCGCGACCCTTACTTTTAGAACTCATGCTTAATCATATGGTGGTCCCGTAACCTTGAGCTTAAATAAAAACCGCGAACCATGATTGGTACTTAGGATTCAGCATTTATTTCCCATGTGCCGCATCCTTGTTCATCCTTATTTCAATTAGGCCAGGGGCACAGTGGAATGCGGCCGTGAAAAAATAATTAGTTGGCGTGTGCTTGCAGCTTTTAATGATGAATTTGGATCATCGAATCGGTTTTCGAATATTTAGGAGATGTGAATGCAACTAAAAAAATTCTTCACGATTAGCGCGATTTGGGGTGACTTGGATTTTGGTTTTTAATATAATATAGTGTCCTTTCAATCTGAGCCCCGCCGTACGAATGCGAACCGAAAAGGAAATGATACGCCTCATGAAGAAATGCCAAGTTAGAATAATGTTTATTTAACCAATGAAGGATTTCCTGGTACAACAGGGCGATTTTTGATATATTTTGACTATACCTACAATCCTGATGTGACGTCAAATAATACCATTATGCAACTCACTTTCACATATAGCTGCTCATAAGCAAGTCGTAAGTTACTTGAATGCTTACCTACAGATTTGTAACTCAAGGCGATTCTGTAGTAAGCCATGAACTATGTTACAACCTGGAGTATAAAAATGTGTTTCAAATTTCCAAAAATGGAAGATTTGGTGCTTAATATCTCTAGCTAATTGAAAAGCGTCCTACTTATTGCATTTTACAACTGATATATATAGTTGCAATGTATATAACAGGCCGAAAGGAAGATTTAGACGGACGGACACCAGTCCGCAACCCGCGGTTGCGAACCATCGTTATAGTCTAACTTCTAGGCTACATTCTAACTACATTCATATATAAGGTGAAACTGAAATACCATCGACTATTACGGAATGTTGCGGGATGAACTACGGCGTTTTCGGACAAATGATCACACCAAACGACGTCAGGGAAGATTACTTTTTTGTAAAGTAACTTACATGTTATAATACGGTTTTCTCTAGACACTAACAAATGGAAGTGTTAGACTACGATGGATCTATTCCGGCAGAAATGAAAGTATCGACGTAAAACCTTGCAGTGGTGTAAGAACAACAACCCAAGTAATTGATTTAACTTCGGAAACAACCGGCAGTTCTGAATCAACTTCAACGGAAAATGTTCAAAGTAAAAATCCTGTGAATTTCACCGTAGTCATCATACTAAGCAGCATTGGATCAATTTTGCTGTTGATGACGATTGTTCTGGTGTTTTGTTTGAGGCAGCGACACGGAGGTTACAAGATGCTTGACTTTAAATCCAGTAACCTCATTTGAATGGAATGACACCACTTTAGGAAAACCAATATCAGGGGCTGAAGAAATGGATAATATTGATGCACTTTATGAACCATCTCATGCTGTAGGGCCGGAAACGAATACCCCAGCGGTTCCACTTTCTGAAACGACGCATACCGACGAACGTGGATTCGGTGTCTATTCTGTTGTTGATAAAAAGAAAGGTAACTCCTACGAACATTAATATTGATCAATTTTAATAAGTGTTACCAGTTGTTGGTGAAACTAAGTCGGAAGAGCCTACCAACAACACAGATTTGTATGCAGATGTTGGCTATAAGGTAGGAGAAAATACTAGGTATGCAAACAATTGTTATAAGACCTACAGAGTTATTGCTTTTCTGCTTCTACAGTGAATGTTAAAAGCGTGTATCCATTTCATCAGACGATGGTGCATGAAATTTAAAATATTTGATGATTTGCCATTACACCCTCGCTCAATTGAAATACTGCCTAGCTATATATCTAAAAGAAGTGATGATTTGAAATATAATGTTCTGAGCTATCACACGGTGGTTGTGGATGTTGTGTGTGTTGTTTATTATCTGTCACGCTCATTCAGGCTCGCAGAATTCAACTGAAGCGGCCACACATGACCTTAAAACATATGCAGTTGTGGATAAAAGCAACACAAAGTTCCAAGGTACAATGAACAATCGTTATTAATTACTTTTTGGAGTCATGTTCTACTATCTTATACTTTGATTCAGTTGCGCGGAAATCAACTGAATCGGTCACATACGACACTGAAACACACGCGGTGACGGATAGAAAAAAGAAAAAGCCTCAAGGTACAGTATGTAGCAGAAAAAAACATGGAGACAATTACGTGAACAAGATATATTTATCATATAGTGTTAATACTATTATGTGTAACGTTGATTAAGGTTCGCGGAAACCAACTGAATCGGCCGCATCCTACGTTGAAACTTATGCAGTGATGGGTAGGAAGAGCAAAAAGACCAAAGGTACAGTATACGGCATGGAGATAGGACAGAATAATTCAGCAGGATCGATGTATGAAATGTTCTTTCTACCATCGGCCACGTTGTTTCAGATGCGCATAAATCAACTGAATCGGCCACATCTGAGGTCGAAACGTATGCAGTAGTGGATAGGACGAAGAAAAAGGCTAAAGGTACAATGAACATTCGATTTGAGAATCGCTTTCAAATCAAACTCTACCATCCATTGCAATAGGGTTGCATTGAAAAAAAATCAATTGAAAATAAATATGTTTAATGCATGACCCTTGTTTAAAGCAATTTTTTAACAATTTTTTAAAATAACTTTAGCCATGACGTCACGAATAGGTAACTATGACGTCACGTTGGACTGACGTTGACAATAAAGAAATGTAGGGTCAATATTGTGCCCAGGCGAAAAAGGCTTCTGATCCCAGTTCAAATAGGAATATCCACGAGAATATCCTCTCCCTACCAATAATCTACATATGTAGTGCAATAACTGTTGAACCGACGACAATTTCAATAATTCTAACCATTCCATATGGTATACGTCTACTATATCGGTTACAAATCGTCTGTAGGCACATATTACATGTTCTTTCGCGGGTATTTTTCACAATTAGGGCATAATTATGCAACTTGTGAATAAAAAGTATTTAGTTTAATTGAAATCCCATTTTGTTAAAACGCTCTTTTATCAAAACATATATTGAAACATCATTCGTTGTGAATATACCCCTATCTATGACGTTGATTTAGGTACACAGAAATTAACTCAATTGGCCACATCCGACGTTACGACTCATGCAGTTACGAATATGAAGAACAAAAAGGTCAAAGGTACAATACCGCATAAATAAGGCGCAAATTATTCGCTCAGGATGCATTTAACAAGTGTGTATGCCTACTTACATCTGTTGTATTACTTCAGGTACGAAAAAATCAAGTGAATCGGCCATATCCGACGTTGAAACTTACGCGGCTGTAGACAGAAAAAACAAAAAGGTTAAAGGTACAATATTCGACAGTGGTTCTCAACTTTCTTGTCTTCGCGGACGCCCTTTGGACCCTCACGGACCACTGCGGACCCTCAGTCGCGCAGTCGATCTGACATGAACGAGGACCGAAAATCCATTAATTTACACCAGTGGTTCTTAACCTTTTTTCCTCCAGCGCCCCCTTTCAAAAATTATCGTGCTCCAGCGCCCCCCAACCTCATATTGTAAGGAATGTAATAAAGACAATGAGTAAGAGGGAGGGCCGTAACAGCACTTCGTCAACCCCCCTAAAAACGATTGCCTTGCGCACCCATGGCGTGATAAGCCAAACTGCTTGAGGCTTTGCCCCCAAGAACCCCGTAGCGCGATTTCGATGGTCAGCAAAGTTTGTGTGGCCTGGTACACAAAAATTTCTAGAATGCATGAATGAATAGGTGGTATTTACATATATAAGTCGCTATAGACTTTTCATCCTCTCAGCCCACGTAATCAGATTTACCAGTAGCGGTGAGTGAGCTGTTGTATGGGAAAGTAAAGGGCATGTAATTAATAATTAAACATATTTGGGCGTGCCCATAGGTACAATTAATTCGTTACCAGGGCCGTAACAGCACTTCGTCAGGCCCACCAAAAAAACCGTTGGTCTTGCCCCCCCCCCCCTTCGGGTGATAAACCAAACTTCCGAGGCGGTTTCGTCTCCAGACCCCCTTTCGGCAATTCGCTCTTTCCTGAAACTAGTCAACTACATTGGGTGTCCAGTTACTGAGGCAGGTATATATTCTCGCCTAGACGCGCGAAGCGCGAGAAATTTCACTAATTATTGATTGAATTGGTCAATATGATCGGGAATTGCATGTATATTGAGATCAATTGTTATCCTCTCTCTGCTCGCGTAAACAGATTTACCGGTAAAGCTGAGTGATGTGTGATTGAAAAGGTAGGACCCTTCAATAATAATTATACATCTTCGGGCGTATACCCGTTGGCAGGACCGAAACAGCACTTCGTCAGGCCCCCGAAAAACTTGGGTATTGGGATCCCATAGGGTGATAAACCGACCGCCCCCCATCACGTCGTTCGCTTTTGCCGGGAATCAGCTGTACTGTTTAGCGAGCCAGTGCGAAGCGCGAAAACTTTCGATAATTCATAATGTAATCGGTCAGTAAGAATTCCTTATATATTGCTATCAATTTCTTGTCCTCTCTGCTCACGTTACCAGATTTAGCGGTAGAGCTGAGTGAGGTGCAATGTTCCCTCTTAGCTGCGCACGTGCACAGTGCACGGTGGTATCTTTGCACAAAAAAATCTACGTTGCGCACAACAAATTCGAAGTTATGACCCTTTTTTAGTCGTTACGCACTGTTGTTCAAGGGTCAGCGCAGACTGTGCGCAGATTCATCAAAACTTAGAGAGAACATTGTGAGGTGTCTTGGAAACTGTAGGGCCCGTAACTGATAATTACACATATTCGGGCGGATGAACCCGTAGGTATGACTTCGTTGCATGATGTTATTTCGTGACCTCCTGTCTACTATATCATAAAATATAGAATCGCCCAACAGGGATATCGCCCTACAGTAATATCTAGTTTTAGATATCCCTGTCGCCCAATCTTACAAAACTAAAGGACGCACACGATTTCAGAGTGGTATTTCTTCACTTGCATATAATTTTTTCCCTGCCAGATGGAATTCGTCTTCTGGGGTTCAGATTGCCCAGACAGGAACATTCGGTGCCAGTCATATAGGCGCCCATGGACAATTAAACTATGTATTTTGTAGACTATATATAACGAAGTTTTCGGTGTTAATTTACTCTGAATACTCATTAGGGATATGTCCTACCACCACATCATCTACTGTGAAGCTATTTTTCTCCAGCGCCCCCCCCCCCCCATACCGCCTTCCTGAGGCCAGCGCCCCCCATATCGCCCCCTGAGCGTTTCCGCCCCCTTCAACATCGCTTTATCAATATAATGCCCAGCTTATATAGTAATTTCTATGTAGCAGCTCATCTTGAAGTTATTCTGGAATAGTGGTTATATCGCAGCAGAAAAAGGATTTTGTGCATACGAATATATTCCACAACCCCAACAAAACATTCATAAAGAGCATTATGTACGCATCAACAGGCTATTGGCAATACCGCAATTAAAATGAGTTTGCATAGTAGAACATTTTATGTCAGTCGGCCTTTCTGTTTACGCGAGTCCTCACGTTTGAGCAGTTATGAAGCAAATTTTGAGGTTTCGTGGACCCCTGAAATCGATTTGCGTACCCCCGGATGAGAACCACTGATATACGGCATTATGTGACAAATTATTCGAACTGGATAAATTTAGAATAGTGTGCATGCTTACTTCCATTTCTTACATTTGTTAAGGTACGCGAAAATCAAATGGATTGGCCATACCCGACGTTGAAACTTACGCCGCTGTGGATAGAAAAAATAAAAAGTCTAAAGGTACAATATACGGCAGTGGTCGGGAACCTATGGCTCGCGAGCCATATATGGCTCTTTTGGGTATAAGATATGGCTCTTTGCGAAATAGTTATTTCTTACTGAATTGATCAATACTGTAGCGACTTGTTAGTAAATTTTCATCACGACCAGAATAATTGCCGTGGCAGTATAAACATGTCTTTGAGAGGTAAATTCAATGCCGCCTTCAGGTTTAGGGGCTCGAACTCTTTCGAAAATCCTCAAATTCAAGTTACTGTCGCGCCGGAGACCAATATCAATCGCGAATTCGATGTGACCTACCCGACTCGAAATCTTGGATTGCGCGATACGTTGATTGATTAAAGAGAATAACAGACATGGCGACACCAATATGGCAACGCAGTTTTCAAATATACATTGTCTTCCTGATCTACGGCGCGAAATGAACTGCCGTGAACGTGACATTCACAATTACAAGCTCGAATTACAAACAACGCCATAGCTACCCACGTTCTTGATTGACAAGTAGCTCTACCGCGATAAAATAGGCGTGTAGGCGTGTAGCGCGACGTTATATGTTACCACCGAATACTTTGATAATTGAGAAGTCGATCAGTATTTCGATTTTCGGTATCAGTGCGGCAGTTACATTAGATTAATATCAGTTGTAATCAATTCTAAGCTATTTGCGATGAATTGCGTTATTATTGGTGTGACTTGACCCGTCTGTGCCTTACCTCTCGTTTCGTGCTTTATTTTCGAACAATAAAATGCAAATTGTGTGAATTTGAGAGAAAAATTTTAAAAATCTAGTCATCCATGAACATCAATAGAAAATACCAATAATAATTCAAGGTTTCAAAATTGTCGTTAACAGCTTATAGTGGCTAGGCCATTGCTGTAGTGACCATGTTTGGCTCCGCCTACGCATGTGATAATATGAGTTCTCACAGTTAATAGGGTCATCACGGCGAACCTACGTTCTCGTAACTAAAGTTTGGCATGCTCAAGATTGCCAAGCAGCATGATTAGTTCAAGTTTTTACAGAGAAAATGTGACGCACACGACTAATCCCGTATAGTCGAGTTCGAATTGGTGCTACCATGACGCCAGGACTTTTCAATTGTGACATAACAGCTGATTGACATGTATGGCTCTTTGGAAGGTAAAATGGAAAAAATAAGGCCAATATGGCTCTTCGGACAAAAAAAGGTTCCCGACCACTGATATACCGCATCATGTGACAAATTACTCGAGCTGGATAAATTTAGCAAGTGTGCAATGTGCATGCTTCCTATCATCTGCTACAATGGTTCAGATACGCAAAAATCAAGTGAATCGGCCATACCCAACGTTGAAACTTACGCCGCTGTGCATGGAAAAAATAAAAAGGCCAAAGGTACAATATACGGCATTGTGTGATAAATTATTCAGACTGGATAGATTTTAAAGCGTTTCTTCTACCATCAATTACGTTGATTCAGGTACGCAAAAATCAAGTGAATCGGCCATACCCGACGTTGAAACTTACGCCGCTGTGAATAGAAAAAACAAAAAGTCTAAAGGTACAATATACGGCATCATGTCACAAATTATTCGAGCTGGATAAATTTAGCAAGTGTGCAATGTGCATGCTTCCTATCATCTGCTACAATAATTCAGATACGCAAAAATCAAGTGAATCGGCCATACCCGACGTGAAAACTTACGCCGCTGTGGATAGAAGAAAGAAACGGGCTAAAGGTACAATATACGGCATTATGCGACAAATTATTCAGACTGGATAATTTTTTAAAGTGTGTTTTCCACCATCTGCTATGTTGATTCAGATGCGAACATATCAACCGAATCGTCGCTACCCGACGTTGCCACTTATGCTGTTGTTGATAGACAGGTCAAAAAGATCAAAGGTTCAATGAATGCTCGCTTTCAAAGATGCGTTCGAATGAACTTTCATATGTTTGTTCTATAAATTACAGGGACTGGATATAAGGATCATATAGGATCTAGGATGTAATGAATACTATTGCTCGGCATGAAATGATGGAAATTTGAACGTTGAAATTCGAATCTGGACAGTCAAGTTATTCGAGTAGGCCTACCAATATATTATGCTGCTCGCGACCAATAATTATCTTATCATCAGATGATTTCGCATCATTCGGAAGCATAGTTGCGAATGCCAGTTGTGCTAAAAAACATAGACCATTTTCAATATTGCAAAGAGAACTCACATTTTTTCCATTCGTCGGCGCTTAAATCCAATTTAATCAAAATTCAACAACCTCTGGTTTGCGTCACCAGAAGGAATTATTGTGTAGGTTTGCAATCGACCGCTGTAGTTCTGTCAACGACGTATATTCTATTTGTTTCTATGAAATCACAATTGGTTGTATGTAATGATGTTATATGCAGTCTTCAAAATTCATCTCTGCTACTGACGAAAAGCTCTGGTTTTCATATATTCTCAGTGAGAATGTATTATTTATTCACCATTGAAGCCTGAATCCTTGATTTTATATTCGCCAATACGTCATCTATAATAACTAATACCACAAAGCGGGGTTTGTTCATAAAACAAAATTTGTGTAAGGTTACATTGTCATAGGCTACTAAGGCTACATTGTCATGCTAAATGTACTCGGTTGCCAAGTGTGACATTAATTTCCTTGCGTTCGAGTAATTGCCTCGAATATGATTTATGAAGTCATTCTCCCTGTGTATATCAATTCATACTTAGTGGAACTCCAATTCGCAACTTTGCTCAGTCCTAATGTGGATACCGTTATTTTTCAATATTGCAATGTATTACACCACTTGAACTATATTGGCAGGCAGTATTTTTAGTGTCATGGTTACATTTGTATGTTGCATCGTTCTTGTGAGGAGATGAAGACACATTATTATTATTGTTGTTGCATGTATGTATGTATGTATATTGGGGAATATGATGCTTAGCAGCTATACGGTCTTGTGCACCAGACCAAAGTGTTTTAGGCATGTGTACTCCATTCTCTCACTACATTATAGTCGCTTCTCGGTGAGGAAGACATAATCAATCACGGGCAAAATTGTGTAGGGGTTGCCGAGAAGTGATACAATGGTAATGGGCACATGGTTTCGTAGTGCTATGTCCTTAAAATAGTTTCGCTGCGAGCTATATCGAAAACATTGTAACAAGAAATGCTCAACCGTCTCTATAACGCCACGCACGAAGGTCATTGTCGTGACCAGACTTGGACAACTAGATTATTCTAGTTGTCCAATGTCATTAAATTAGAGCGAAATCCCGGCAATCTAATTCTAATCTAATTTCTGAAATATTTCTATGCTCTAATTCTAATTCTAATCTAATTTGTGAATTGTTCTTATGCTCTAATTCTAATTCTAATTCTAAGCTAATTTGTGAAGTGTTTCTATGCTCTAATTTTAATTCTAATCTAATGTTTTGTTTTCCTTCAAATGCCTATTTCATCCCGGTATTTTACAGCGAGTTAACAAAAATACCCCTCTTGCACAGGGAAATCCAGTTCCAAGCCGCCACCTCATTACTTACACCGTACAGAAATAGTAGCTAGTGTGCGACGCATAATAGCCATATATGCTATAGCTGCTAGCATAGTAGCTTGTTTGGTGGTCTTATTGAACAATTGTGAAGCTCATGGCCTAATCATGTTATTTGCGCCATGATAATGAATGACATAATGTGCATTTATCATTATTAGCGTTCTTCCAAATTCACAGACCAGATCGCCGGCTGCAAAATATGACCTCGCAGGCCGAATATTGATGTCCCTTGGTATATGGTGCAGAACGAGCAAGGCTTGGTATACAGACATCAGGTCTAATCATTCTCATGGTTATGAGATTCCACCGTGATTTGATATGAACTGAAATTTTTGCTGTATTTATTTTTTTCATTCCCAATTTCCATGTTGTTCCGATTTCAGTAATTCTAATTCGAATCTAATTTGAAAAAGTTGTCTAGCTCTAATTCTAATTCAAATCTAATTCGGAAAAAACTCTGTAGCTCTAATTCTAATTCTAATCTAATTCGAAAAAGCTAAACACCCTCTAGTTGTCCAAGTTTGGTCGTGACAGCCAATTCTCTGTAAGTGCACGTTCCGCTTGCAATGCCCAGTCTAAAGTCGTAACAATATTGCTGTTTCCCTTCTTGATAGTCCCAGTGGCTGCGGAATATCGCGTGCGGCGTAAACTCGGTTGTACAGATTTTCGAAATCACTCGTTTCAACTTCGTTTTTCCATCTTGTGCGAGTCAGTTCTATGATGATGGCTTCTTGTAGGGAGAGTAGGATGTCACTGGATGATCGTTGTGTTGGAAACGTAGCAGCTTATCGGTGACACCGTGGAATCCAATCCCGCAGTGACCTGCAATCCAAATAAATGTAATATTTATCCCAGCAAGATTAAGATATATGCAGGAAATTAAAATATCATCGACTATAGTGCGTCGATTACTGGTTTTACTAGTTTTGAGCATAGTTAGGGCGCTCAAACTATCTGATTAAACTGCGATCCCGCAGGTCTGTATGGATCCTCGGCGCCCGACATCAATTACACTGTGCTGCGTTTGACAATTATTTTTCAAAGACCAAAGATGTTTTAACTGTTTTTGGATCAGTGTTTCGCGCTGAGCTCAAAAATGCAACCAGTTTTTCTCAATCAGGTCAAGTTTTTTCTCCACGGCGTGATCAATTATGCCAGCTTTTGTTCATTATTCTACAGTTCTACACAAAGAAACTAATTTCTGTGGTATAGCTTGATTGGTTACGCATGTTGTAAATTTTTGCAAGATGGTATTTTTATTTGAATTTAAGGTTTTTGCCATGACAGCCGTTTTAAACACTACTAAAATATAATAACACAGCTGAAATAAAGGTACTTACAACCAACCAACAAATTATAATTTTGTTCAATTACGCAAAACCTAACAGAAGAAGGCATGATGAGTTGATATGTTACTTTCTACACTATAGATACACTTCTAACATCACAAATGTGTTTTAAATGCGAAATCTATGCCAACACCAACGTGGGAAGTGAGAAGTGAAAACGAAGTATTCAAAATAGCTTAACAAAGAAAGCGTTATTCGGAACAAATTAAACTGATACTGATACTGATATTCCGACGATAAATGGGCCCTACAATACCAATATATGGATTGATGCTGACAATAAATGTCGCTTCAAAGATTTTCTTCTATGTGTGGAGTTATGTGGAGATCTCTTTAAGCACCAAGGGTAATCTGAAAACGTGTTTAATTCCATGTATCCTTGATACCTTTCTTCCATCTGCCGAAAGTTTTGGTGGAATTCCACTCCTTGTTATTCGCTGTGATCATCACAGTTGACTGGAAAAGTGATCCTAATGAGAAGTCGGAAAGTGCATTTCACAGATATCAGGGCTCCAAGGGATCGAAACCTTTCAGCAGCCCTTTGACCTGTGCTTCATAATCAGGGCTAATATGCTTTCCGGAGAAGTTTGAAATGACTACTCGAAAAGCTGCCCATGGTCATTTTTCTACTGCCCCTATGTGTGCATTGAAACCTTTTTCTTTGATCAGTTCACAGATCTGTGGCCTATGCCAAAACGTGATGATAATCCTGAAACGTCTTTATAGTATATTACAGGACAGTGATTCTCAAACTTTTCTAGACACAATCCCTTTTTTGATGGAGCGGTAGGCCTACAGCAATTTCTGTAATAACGACGAAATGGTCACTACTCAACAGTCTGTCCGTAACTTTTGTTGTCGCACGATGTGCAATATCATTGTATATGCTAACACCAGATCTAATAGTGTCATTCTGCCTGCATTAGCATGAGAGATATCCCGTCTGGTTTGATGGATGGTGGGCCTCGCTATGCACCGTGTACCGTACACCAAAGGTCCTCAAACTTTTCTTACCGCGTATCACCTAACCACGTTTCTATGATTTTATTGCGTGCTACTGCTAACTGCTAACTTATTAACGAAAAACTCCACTTGATATGTATTCGGGATTTTTAACATGGGCGGATTTCAAAATAAGTCCTTCTTTTTGAAGAAATGTCCTCCCTTCGATCAAATGTCCTCCTTTTGTCATTTAGTCCTCTTTTTTATACTAAAATGCCCCCACACCCCCCAAAATAGAGAAAACAGGAAAGACGGTAAATGCCTAAAAGATAGACGACGGGTTATGCGGGAGTTAAATCTGAAAAATGATTTTTTATATTAGTCAACACTGATAATAATAATATAAGGTGAAAGCGGAAATTTCGGAAGTGAAATCTGATATATGACTTTTTTTCAATTTCGGTAAACTAACTTTTATGGCTTCATAATACAGTTCTCCCTTCCCGATTCCAAAATAGGGAAACCCTACCTAAACAGTGTTTCAAACAAATGCCTTTCCGAAAAGAAAAGAAAATTATATTTTTGAAAGTTGCATATTTATGCCATAATTGTGTAAAAACTTTCAAAATGGAATGGATGTATCCCTTAAAATCGTTGTCGGTTAACAGTTATAGCCCGTAGATATAGGAATGGATGTTCTAAGGATGATAAGTCATTAAGGTGGTTCCAGGATCACGGGAAAAATAAATTATATATTTTCGGAATCGGTGGTGCGGCAGCTTTCAATTAATACCAACTTTGTCAAATTTTAATCCGGCAATCCGGTCGAAAATTACCTAAACTTGCCTCTGGCCAAATTGAAAGTTTGACGTACACCAATCGCAGTGAGCCGTGGGATTTACTTGTGTTCACGCCAATGTAGGACATTATGGTTTAATTTAATTCTAAGTTTCAATCTCCTGTGATGTCACCATTAAAGATTCGTGACGTAATGGCTAAAAACAATAAAAACATGTTTTAAACAAGCGCCATGATTTAAACATGTTTTTTAAAATAGATTTTTGTTTCAAATGCAACCCTAGGTACGGGAGTAGTAGGATAAAGCAATTTTGTTACGCACCAATCACAGAAGGCCACGTCGCCTTAATTGCCACGCCTACATTGCCACATCATCCGCCCATTGCCGCACCTATAGCACACCTATTGCCACATCATCCACCCATTGCCGCACCTATAGCACACCTACATTGCCACATCATCCGCCCATTGCCGCACCTATAGCACACCTATTGCCACATCATCCGCCCATTGCCACATCACCTGCCACATTCATCTGTGTCACATCATCAAGCCCCACACCTATAGTGCCACAACATCCATTGCCACATCATCACCGCATTGATTGCAGCATCTATATGACGCACAGCGCCGCATCAACCAGCGCGATGTCGATTGCTGCACCTATGACACTCATTGGCCCGTCAAAACTTACCTAAGCTAGAATCGAACCTGGTTTGGATGACTATAATTTCACGTCGCTCACCACCAGGCTATTGAGCAAACTAGCCGTATTGAGCTGTTTTGAGAATATAACCGCCGATTCTCTCTTAAATTCCGAGACAACACCTTTTTCGAGTTATTACACATAAATGTAGGACTATGTTAGTGTGTACTATAACACTGTGTCATCATTAATTAGTCAATGATTTTGGGGAATTCTGCAAATGCAACTTGATAATACAGATATCGCAACCATAAAGGCCTACGATCACGCAAAGCTCATGCGCCGCGCATATTGCCGAATACTATTCCAAGAAATTGACGCGTGTAAATGTGACACGAATATAGTTGCTTACGATTCCAAGAAGTCGCGCCACATCGACATAGTGAATTAGAACATTATAAATAAAGTTGCGTTTCCAAGAAAATTCCGCATTTCATACGATTCGGCGCTTTTCATGTCTCCTAACACTTTACTCAGTCTCATTAAAATAGCATTGCATACTGTATCAGTTCATTTATTTCGAAAAAAGAGCAAATCAATGATATCGTTGATCGTTATTGCGTCGATTCGCGTGCTGAAATCCTCCAGATCGGTTGATGTTTCGAGGTAGTCCGCTTTGATGCCATCCGACGCTGCAATCCGAGTTCTTGCGTTCGATCTGACCGTTTTGTTTGATGTAGCGATCACTGGCTTGTAGTATATACGATACGAGCGGAAGGTCGGGATTAGGAACAACTACGCTGGGCGAATAGATGACGAATTCGTCAGCCGGATTCAGAGGTTGATAATACTCGATCCCGTCGCGAGTATACGTAACGACCAAACCTCCTTCATGCTTCAGAGTGGCTCGATATTTCTGAATGATCCCGCTTGCGGCATGTACAAAGAGTTGATCCGAGGTCAATTCTGCTCCATTCGAGGCTTCGATACGTAATTTTGTGATGTCATTAAAAAGATACAACTCTTTTCTATAGGGCCCCTGGGGCAGAATAGTATCTCCACGGATTGCTAGACTCATTCTTTAAAAAGAAATATCAAACATAAGTACAGCAGTCATCACGCAATTCCACCTCGCCATCAAATTTAGTCGAGCCTCTTCTTATATTAGGTGTTGCATAACAGACATTACGAATATATTGT
Organism: Botryllus schlosseri; assembly: GCF_051294905.1. Classification (NCBI taxonomy): domain Eukaryota; kingdom Metazoa; phylum Chordata; class Ascidiacea; order Stolidobranchia; family Styelidae; genus Botryllus; species Botryllus schlosseri. The sequence goes on from NC_137246.1 coordinate 8,195,838, forward strand.
AACCCCTTCCGCTTGATGAGAAAAGGACACGCAGGATAAAACTTTGCATGCTCGAGCCAGGGATCATCGCACGGCAACCAATTTTGAAACAGCCCTCCGCACGAGAAACACTTTAAATGATCCTTATAGCCCAAATAGAACAATCCGCAGTCTGCGAGCTCGGCTCCGGAGGTATTGATATTATCCGGCCACCGCATGAATGTGCTTAGTCTACGAGCATAGCGTGTCATGTTATAGAAAACGGGATCATTCAACGGGGAGACAGTTACATCTCTATGCTTCGCATAGCATTCATAAATCTTTTCCCCTCTGTTATTTATCATAGCTTGGTACTGTTCAATGGGACCCATCCGAGTTTCATCTTCGCTTATTTCTATGCTACTTTTGGTACCGATGCAAGCGCAGTTGAATGTAGCGTAATTTGTAGGGTCCACACTACGCTTAGGTAGCGAATCGCTTTGATCAATGTTCGACATTGCTACCCGAATTGATATACTCTCATGATCAGTATGCTTTATACGGATATTGAGCTATGCCCTGTTGAAATATGTGCTTGGTACCGATCAAATGATAGGCCCCCTAGGTCGTATCACGGAAAATTAGAACGTCGACTGCTCACAGAAAAAGGCACGTAGCTCATATCCGTTCCTGGTACGTTTTATCAATAATTAGAATGTTAGTAAGAATGCCACGAGTACAATCACGCGGTGATGATTAATACCTAAAAATGATTTACTTAACGACATCTTGACTCATGCGGATTATTAATTTAAAAAAATTAAACTATAGTGTATCGGAACTTAGTTTTACTTTACTGAGGTTAGTTTTACTTTTCAACTAACTTGTTGTCTGTCGATACATTCATTTAATTACGATTCCGAGAAGTCGGATCGATTCCCGTAATATAACGATTCAGTGCCGACCTTTTTTCACGTCTTATACTTTAGCTGACACTTACTCAGTCTCATTGAAATAGCATTGTATAGTGTACGAGTTCATTTATTTCGAAAAAGAGCATAATATATCAATGATATCATTGTGCGTCATTGCATCGATTCACTTGCTGAAATCCTCCAGATCCGTTCATGTTTCGATGTCGCTTCACGAGTTTCATTCTTGTATCCATATATATCAACAAGCAGCTATGCAAATCCGCAGCTTAGATAACTAGGACTCTTGTATGTCATTAACATTATAGACAGCCATTGGACGATATTCAACTGGCATTGATGCTTTCGATACAGCGCAGTATGTATAACGTCACGCTGATCAATTCAATTTCAACAATGGGACCCGCGCACAATTATATGATCGGATTTTCGTTGAATATTGACGAGACCCACAAATCGAAAGATCTCTTTTTCCTGTACATCTATGATGCAATTATCCTTCCAATGACTACGAATAACTTGAGATTCCGCAGGATTAATATCCGAATCAAATAATACGAGCGTATCTTTTCCAGCTTTCAAAACTTGTACTGACGCGTTCGGTCGATGTCGCAACACTACAATATGTGGCCATACAAAACGATGTATAGTTATTTTTTGTAGTACCATCCCTACGACTTATTTCAGATCGCAGTTTACTGAGTAGAGCTTAATACTAATACCTGCATAAATTTTTTGCATGTCTAAAATAAGGGTAATTAAATCGATAGTAAAACGCCAGCGGCGACTAATAACGTTATAATGTAAGCTGCGACGGTGCTACTATAATGTTAGGAGCTATTAAAGCCGAATACGCTGAAGTATAGCATAGATTTTACATATAAAATGTATACACAAATTTCCTGTTAAGGGTAGGCTCTGCGGAGCTGCTTATGCCTCGATGATCATAGTACTTATGAGCTATTGGATAGTGCATATACAATGTATCATAAAGAACTTCGTCACTTTCGGATAGTACATATACCCCTGGGATAGAACTTAGACGCTATAAAAATCGATGTTCGCCTACGAATTCTCGCTTTATTCATGTCGTATGGTCGATAAATTGTAAGTTGTGGTGAGCAACTCATTTTGAAAGTCCCTAAGACGCTATTGAAATGAACTCTGACTCGCTATTATCCTCAAATCATGGAATTATCACGAGGATCACCTTCGCTCACTGAAGAAAAGGATGAAATTACATCCGGAGCATATTCCTTGGCTAGGAATTATATCATGTACGACCTCGACGGCTCACGCGTTAAGGCAAATACGAAAGCAGAGAGAACCTTACGGCGAGTTGGGGATGAAATGTTTGAGCGACACCGAACTATCGTAAACGCGCTCTCCAAACGTCTTCGCTATAGTTATGTAGAAGTCGATAAAAAATATGAAGAATATTCACCCGACGAGCGAATGTTCCTGATGATAGCTGATGGAATTTTCAAAGATACCCACGAAAATTGGGGTAGGATTGTCTCTCTTTTTGTGGTCGCTAGCATTCTTGCTCGACATAAGGAGGATGAACATCACGGTGATCATATAGAAGGTATCATACAGACAGTTGGGAGTTACATTGGTAGTGAAAGACGAACGTGGATAGCGCAAAATGGAGGATGGGTAAGCGATTTTACAAGCCTTGATTATCTATAGCTCGAGGTACTATGTATCTGCTCCCCAGAACCCTTATCATCCATCGAACCTTAGATTCAACCTTATAATTTTGTTCTCAACTTTTCCCACAAAGCACTGTAATTCACTTTACAAGCGCAGCGAACTTCGAATTACCTAACAAGTAGGCTACGCTAACTTTCTGTAGGATTTGGAAGGCTAACATTTTTATTTCTGTTTCAGGACAGTTTTGTAGGATATTTCGATAACACAGCATTCGGTAACAATAAAGTTTGGAAGAGTCTCGTGTTTGTTGGAATTGGCCTGACGTCTATTGCAATGGCATTAACACGACAGCGATAAGTACAGCTCGAAAGGGCTTCAAAAACGGCCAACAAAACTTTCAAAGATTTCCATTCTTCAAAATAGATCGATCACCTGTGGCATCAATAGCGGTTTTCGGGGGGCGATATGTTTACGTATAAGCAATATCGAAGTGCTTTGAGTTATGGTTATTATAAAAGGATTGTGCTTGATGATGGAATTCATACATTGCCTTTATCTCTGTAATAAATGGATCGAATACGTACATTGCATGCTCCGTTTCGGATGATCGTAGCTGGTCCGAGCAGTAGCGGGAAGAGTTATTATACTTACGAGTTGGTGAAGAACGCAGAGAAGATGATTAGACCGGCTCCTGAAAAAATTGTATGGCTGTATAATAATTATCAGGCGTTGTACGATAAAATGAAAGGGGTAGAATTTTCGCAAGGGCTCTCTGAGCTCAAAAAGTTACAGAAAGGAAATAGGCACGTTCTCTTGGTGATCGACGACATGATGACGGAAGCGAAAGAGGCCAGAGATCTATTCACTCGATACAGCCACCACGCAAAGATTAGTGTCGTGTTCATATGTCAAAATTTGTTCTATAGGGGTCAAGGCTTTCGGGATATGACCTTGAGCGCGAGCTATATCGTGATATTTAAAAATCCCCGCGATGCGAGTCAAATCAGTTTTCTTTCACGTCAAATGTTCCCGGATAAAGCCGGATTCCTTACGGAGGCTTATAAAAAGGCAACTCGAAAACCGTTCTCGTACATACTGGTTGACGTGACGCAAGAGACAGACGAAAATTATCGTCTTCGCAGCAAAATATTCCCACATCAAAAGTTGACGGTATATCAACAATAAATACAGCTCGCGCTACAGATTTTAGGGCATTCAACATGTCGAAGAGGGGAAGTAACATATCTCGAAAACGATTGAGCGACTATCACGTTAAATTAAAACTTTTGAAAAACGCTAAAGGGAAACAACGAAAAGAACTTTTATCGAACAATCAATTTTTGAGTTGCGTTTGCCAGTGCGTTCATAACTTGGCTTCAGGGACAGTACGTATCTCCCCGTCTAGAAAGTTGAGGCTTGGAAAACACAAATCCGATATCAGACAATTGCTGGCGCAAAAAACTCGCAGAGGTCAACGGAGGGTGCTACAAAAGGGTGGATTCCTCTCAGGTATAAAAATTATGATAAAATAGCAACTTTTTTCTAACTAGTCTGTTTTAGCTATATTAGGGGCTGCAATCCCCGTCATCGGGAGTCTGTTGGGTAAACTTTTCGGGAAGAATGCGTGAACTACAATTCCCCGCATTTCGAAGCAAGGACGAATGGGAAAAGAAATTTGATAAACATATATCGAAAATTAAAAGCTCTCCATTAAATGCTTCCGAGAAACTAGCTCTGTATAGGCATGGTATTGCTCAACTGAGAAACTTGAGAAAAGACGTAGACGCAGCGACCGCCCGCCCTCCCGCCGCACACACGGGGCTCGCGAGCCCCGTAGCGAAAGAAAAGCGCCCGCAAAAGAAACGCCCGCGCCGGATTCCACAACCTTCGTTTCCCTGGCTTTATAAGAGACAGCGTAAGCCTAATCCCCGTATATACGGGAAAGAATGGGAGACGTAGACTATTTTGATCCGAAACAGCCCAAATCGTATAGGGGCGCTTATTTGCAAAAGGAAAAAGAATGGCTTAAAGGACAAGATACTTATACTTTTCATTTTCCGTTACGTAAGAAATTTAGGCGTGAACGTGTAGTGGTCTCCGGTATCAATGCTCAGTTTCAGAGCGATTTGATGGATCTGCAATCTATTTCAAAGTACAATAGCGGTTTTCGTTTTGTGGTGGTCGTGATTGATATTTTTAGCAAATACCTTTGGATGATAGCGATTAAAAATAAAACTGCTTCAAGTATGATTTCTGCTTTCAAGCGTGTGTTTCGTGAACGCGTACCGTTAGTGTTACAAACCGATCAAGGTAGCGAATATACCAATCGCGCTTTCCAGAATTATCTAAAGGAGAACAAAGTTAGATATTTCTATACGAGGAGCGAATTAAAATCCTCTGTCGTCGAAAGGGTGATTCGTACTATGAAGGCGATTATGTATCGATTTTTCACAAAAAATAACACGAGGAATTACGTGAGCGCTCTCGATGACTTTACTTACTCCTACAACAGGACGTACCATCGTAGCATTGCCATGGCCCCAAACCAAGTGAATTCGTCTAATCAGGAATCGGTTTGGAGAAGACTTTACGGGTTTCAAGAAGCTAAACAACCCGACCTCGCTGTAGGAGTACCCGTCCGTATATCGAAAATTCGAAATCTTTTTGAGAAAAGCAGCCTACCCAACTGGCAACGGGAAATTTTCTATATCGCAGACGCCCAAAAGGGGGATCCCCCAATGTATCGCTTACGTGTTACGGTGGTGAAGTCATACAGGGTAGATTTTATAGAGAGGAGCTCCAACGCGTAAAAGAACCGCAAACTTGGCGTGTCGAGAAGATTATAAGAAGGCGTAAACGCGCGGGACGAGAACAGTATTTAGTGCGCTGGTTGGGATATGGAAGTGGATTCGACAGCTGGGTCGATAAGAAGGATATCGTCTAGTCGGAACCTTTATCAGTTTTTGGCGCAACTAGTAATCATACTGGTCATCGTATCGTTCTCTCTCTATAATCTTACCATTTCGAATGGGAACAAAGAGCTTTGGATATCTCTCCTATCCTCTTGCGTTGGTTATATGCTTCCGAATCCCAAGCTCAAAATATGAGCTACGTCACGCTATTTTCGAACGCTTCCATGGATAAATTTCCTGATAATACAACAGCGAGTTATTGCGTTGAATTGGACGTCCCGAAAAACGTGGAAGATACAGAAGTTTCTCTGGCTGAGATCTCCTTCCCTACGGATTATCAAAAACAGTATATGATCACGAAGAATAGGTATGGGATCAGATCGCAAAAGAGAACAAGAAAATTTCATTTTAAATTGGGAGAATACGACTCGTTATATGACATGTATAGATCATTGGAAAGAGACAATCCTGATGCAAAAGTAACATGTTTCCCAGAAAATCATAGTATGTCTATCTCTATACCTCATAACGAGGTAACCGACAAATTGCGACCAGAGACGGACATAGGGCATAGTAGCTTGCTACGTCGCGGAGAATTGTACGGTGCTCTTATGCATAAGGAAACGAAGGAGGAGTTATTGGTGTTTCATTTCCCGAATACTAATTGTACATTGTGGAATTATTTTTTCACCGAGGGTATCATTCATTTGAACTTTCGCATGCGACATGATCCGACTATCGATTTCGTTTATGTTCATTTTAATATCATTGAGCCACAAGAAGATAGCGGTAGGCTCTTACCGTTGTTACGTGTCGTACAGGTGAACAATCGTAAATCATTTTCAAAATATTACACGAAGCCTTTTTATTTCCCTGTTAATATAAATAGGCTAGAACGCGTCGAAATATCGCTACTTGATGAGAAGGGTGAGAAAATACCCTTTCGAAGTTCTCCTTCGAGTGTTGTATTGCATTTTCGTAGACGGGGAGTTGCATTATGAAATATATTCATATTACGTCACACGAGTCTGATTTTACTATCGATCTCGCAAAACCGATAGATTCTGGTGAATGGGAGATAGGGCTTGCCGAGTTGTCTTTTAAAAATAATTTTCAGCCCACGTTCGAGCCTTACGACGGCTTATTATGGTACGTGAATGATGCGGAAGGCGATAATAATTTTTATTATTTCCCGGCTGGTGATTATCATGATAAAATTAGTTTGATGAAGCGTATCAATCACGATCAGAAAAAAGCACGATTTATTTGGGTAGATGGTTCTGGTCCGGTCTTGATAGCGGGACCTTACAAGAGTTCCAGCGGTCCGAGACTTTACATGGATAATAGAAACCCCGTTCTCAGAGGAGGCGCTCGTTCGGAGGTAGAGCTAGATGGTGGATTACATAGACGAAGAAAAATTCACTTTCAAGGGGAACCTGTGTCCGTGACCAACGTTTTAGTTTATACGGATGTCATCACCCCTCAAATTGTAGGTGATACGAGTGCGCCTCTACTACGCAATATCCGCGTTACGACAGGAATAGATGAATATCAGCATATGCTATTCAAAAAAATATATTTCTTTCCTCTGAATACGGAGCGAGTAAGCGAGATACGCGTTATGCTTCGTAATGATAAAGGCGAAGCTATAAAGTTTGGGAACGCGCCTCTTCATCTCACACTTGCTTTGAGACATCATGAGGAGTCATTATTGCTGTGATCGGGAGGCGTTCAGAAACTATTATCACCAACAGAGCGGTGGTGATATCAATTTTTTTCGGGGTAAAGTGCAGAGAGGTCATGGACTTGGAAACTTATTTCGTTCGTTCGGAAGAAGCGTTATGCCCCTAATTTCGAAAGGTGCAAAATCACTCGGCAAGCGTCTACTACATACCGGTGCGCAAGTAGCCTCTGATGTTCTTAATGGAGAAAATGTCGGCGATAGTCTTAAAATACGCGGAAAAGAAGCCGCTGGGAACGCTCTCGATTCTTTACTGAGAAAAAGAAAAATGCCAAGACGGGGTCGTAAGATCATGAAAAAGAGACGTCGCAAAGATATTTTCGATTAAATATATATTACACGACGATAAGCATCATTTGTTACTTGAGACTTGATAGATGGCGGAGTTAATTCATGTACAGTCCCCGGAGGGGGTACATCCCTCATTGGATTTATTTCACATTCCCGCGACACAGACTAGCGTCGAAAAGAAAAGAATCATCAAGATAGCGCCGATTTCGAACAACTCTAGTGTGATAACATTCCGCTTCGAAGGCTCAGAAGACTTTATCGATTTGAGCGAGAGCTATTTCTTATTTCATTTACAATTAAAGAAAGGTGGCGAAGCAATTGGCGCCGATGATGATGTTGGAGTTGTAAATAATATCTTGGATTCCTTGATTTCTCAACTACAAATTAAAGTCGCTAACGAAACTTTGAAACAAGATATAAAAGTACAGTGTTATTCGTCCTATCTGCACAATTTATTCACTCCGCTTGACGTGCAAAATACCACACTGAGGGCCGCAGGATGGAGAAAAGATACGTTGGGGAAAATGGATACGATCGGTGGAACTAACGCCTCGGCTAACAAAGGATATTACAACAGGAGTAAAGCCTATAAGGATGATAACGTGGTGGAAATACGTGCAAAAATCCATCACGGACTATGTCTGCAAGACCGCTACATCCTACATGACGTGCCTCTCGAGTTTGAGCTTACCTTGAATCCGAAAAGCTTTTTCATGATGGGAGATGCTGCCGGTCAATTCACCTTAACGAAAAAAGAATTACAGTTATGTACCGTACGAGTCAGCGACGATGTGAAGACAGCGATGATGGTGAATGCTCAGGCGAAATATCCGTATATCGACATGAAATTGATCACCCGAACATTTGCGGCTGCTACGACGCAGATAGATATCGGGAATCTATATAGCGGGACTCTACCTTCTCGCCTAATCATCGGAATGGTAGCTACGAAAGCCTTTCAAGGCGATGTTACGAAAAATCCTTATAATTTCATGCACAATAATATGCAACGACTCGAACTGAAACTGAACGGATTTCTGATTCCGGAGGGAGGTTATGAGCTAGATTTCGATAAGGGTCATTACACGGAGCTTTACCATAACCTGATTGAAGGTACGGGTGCAATGGAGAAAAACAGAGGGCTCCTAACGCCCGAAGAGTTCGCTAGTGGTTTCTGTCTACTGGTTTATAATTTGCGCCCTGATGATTTGGATGATTGCTTTGACTTACAAAAGAGTGGTACCTTAAGTTTACGGATCACATTTCCTGTTGGCGGGCTAACAGCGGAAACTACTTTGCTCTGTTTCATGGAATTCCAGAAGCTATTGCAAATCAGTAGCAGTCGTAAAGTGACCGTGCTATGAACGGAGATGAAATAGACCAAATATTGTGGTGCTGCGAGTCAACAAAACATATTTTCCTTGGCACATTTCCTATCGATCGACTGCCGAGGCGACCCCCTCCTCCTTATGCTATCGTGATCAATTATGACGAAGCTCGAAAAATCGGAAGTCACTGGATATGCATTTACGCGGATGAGGATGAGACACATTTTCACGATAGCTTTGGCTTAATGCCGCTGAAATACGAGATTGCGTGCTTTATAGAACCAGAAAATTATACCTGCTCCATAAGGCGTCTGCAGCACAAACGTTCCAGAGCGTGCGGTCATCATTGTCTAAGCTTCATCGTCCATAAGGCGCGCGGATGGAGTACGGAACGTTATTTAAATTCCTTTGGCGAAGATCACCGCAAGAATGATTCGATCGTACGACGCTTCGTCAAGGAGCTGAAGCAAGAAAATGAAATTGTGTAAATGTATATGTGAATAAAATCAATAGTTTCAAAGTTTGCTTAGTACGTTTAAGGGTGATATTCGCTACGTTCATTATAGCAATCATCTCAAAGTAGTGGACTCTAAATCAGCAGTAGAGACCTGCTTTCGATTAGTCGATAGTGTCTACATATTATCATCATCTAGCAAGAGCCAGGAATTTGTATTACAGCGTTACTGAACATCGAGTAATAAGCGGGACTAGGCTGGCTACCCTTAATACGAATTTGCATTTTGCTGGTACAATCTATGGTATAGTTGAGCGACTTTGATACGACCTCAGCACACTTCTTTGATATAGCTACACAACGATCTAGACTTCGGCGTCTGGTACAGATGTGATGTTATAGCTTCAACTCATAGCGTTTTAGGAGATAAATTATAGCATAGACATAGGTTATAGATTTAATTCACTATCGGAAAAGCATTAGTGCACTAGCTATTAAAATCACGCATCTAAAAGCAGCAGCTTATGGACTAGTGGCTTCATATTATCATCATCTAGCAGGAGCCAGGAATTTGTATTGAGTGACTTCGCTCCTATAGCTCCGGCAAACGCAGCTTACATTAATACGGCGTTACTGAACATCGAGTAATAAGCGGTGCTAGGTGGTCTACACTTAATACGAATTTGCATTTTGCGGGTACAATCTATGCTATAGTTGAGCGACTTGAAATGATACGACCTCGGCACACTTCTTCGATATAGATATAGCTGCGCAAAGATGTAGCCTTGAACGCCAGCGTCAGGTACAGATGTCAGTGATCTGAAATGTTATAGCCCGCAGTGGCATAGCGTTTCAGGAGATAAATTATAGCATAGACATAGGTTTAGCTATAGATTTAATTCACTATCGGAAAAGCATCAGTGCACTAGCTATTAAAATCACATATCTAAAAGCAGCAGCTTATAGACTTGTAAAATCGGCATAATGCAAATCTATACGGAAATGTAGCCTAACTCACCTCCATCATCAGCTGAAGTGCATAGCGCGATAGTTGTGACAGAAATGTGAAATTTTCCGAGCGTAAATTGCGTATGCAATGTCGGCGTTTTGATCTGAAATGAAATGAGCGAATTTAAATATAGGTGATAAATAATATACATACTGTTGCTCTAGCTAATTAATTAATTCATAATATTGTAAGCACACTGCGCGAAACGAGTAATAAGTGGGACTAGGGAACTTGCATGTACATACGAATTCATCCGAATTCGGTTATATCCTCGCTTAACATTATAGCCGTGCACAGAACTCATTATTACGTTATTAGCTATTTAAAATGAAGCGATATAGGTGAAATCTCGGTGTAATTCAATCTATGCGTATTATCCATGTATGGTCCAATGCGTTTTGCAGCTTTAGTAGAGGTATTGGATCTAATATATTCTATAAAACATCTACGTTGCTATCCGCAGTGGCATAGCGTTTAGGAGATAAATTATAGCATAGACATAGGTTATAGATTTATTCACTATCGGAAAAGCATCAGTGCATTAGCTATTAAAATCACATATCTAAAAGCAGCAGCTTATGGACTAGTGGCTTCATATTATCATCATCTAGCAGGAGCCAGGAATTTGTATTGAGTGACTTCGTTCCTATAGCCCTGACAAACGCAGCTTACATTAATACGGCGTTACTGAACATCGAGTAATAAGCGGTGCTAGCCAGGCTACACTTAATACGAATTTGCATTTTGCGGGTACAATCTATGCTATAGTTGAGCGAGTTGAAATGATACGACCTCGGTACACTTCTTCGATATAGATATAGCTGCGCAAAGATGTAGCCTTGAACGCTAGCGTCTGGAACAGATGTGATGTCAGTGATCTGAAATGTTATAGCTTCAACCCGCAGTGGCATAGCGTTTTAAAATAGGAGATAAATTATAGCATAGACATAGGTTTAGCTATAGATTTATTTCACTATCGGAAAAGCATCAGTGCACTAGCTATTAAAATCACATATCTAAAAGCAGCTTATGGACTTATAAAATCGGCATAATGCAAATCTATACGGAAATGTAGCCTAACTCACCTGCATCATCAGGTGAAGTTTATAGCGCGATAGTTGTGACAGAAATGTGAAATTTTCCGAGCGTAAATTGCGTATGCAATGTCGGCGTTTTGGTCTGAAATGAAATGAGCGAATTTAAATATAGGCGATAAATGATATATATATACTGTTGCTCTAGCTAATTAATTAATTCATAATATTGTAAGCACACTGCGCGAAACGAGTAATAAGTGGGACTAGGGAACTTGCATGTACATACGAATTTATCCGAATTCGGTCATATCCTCGCTTAACATTATAGCCGTGCACAGAACTCATTATTACGTTATTAGCTATTTAAAATGATGCGATATAGGCGAAATCTCGGTGTAATACAATCTGTGCGTATTATCCATGTATGCTCCAATGCGTTTTGCGGCTTTAGTATAGGTATTGGATCTAATATATTCTATAAAACATCTACGTTGCTATATATATATATATATCTTAATCCGAAGTGCATTGCTGCATCGAAAAATTATAGCTATACGCGGTACGCTATCGATTTTTCAATATAGACAAGAAATAGCCCACCTTTAGTGTTGCGTAATCTGGTTTGTCATTATATGCTTGTTCCGGGCTTGCGGTGCTAGTCTTCTTGGCTGCATGAAATAGGATGTTTTAGCTTCAAACTCGACGCATTAGCTTGCCTAAATTGTAACCACAGCGAGATTCGAGTAATAAGCGAGGCTAGATAGTCTACCCTTAACAGAGAACTCGCATATGCATTCGAATTTGTGCGACTTCGGCTATATTGTCAGCTAACATTATAGCCGCGCACAGAACTCATTATTACGTTAGCTATTGGAGAAATCTCAACGTAATTCAATCTGCGTGCACAATCCGCGTAAGCTAATGCTGCATCGAGAAATTATAGCTAAATTTAGTTTAAATTGACAGAAAAATACATTGATCTTACCTTGCCTGCCTCGCTGCGCACATGACAATACTTGTAACAGAACTGTGAAGTTTTCAGAATGCGAATTGCTTTACGTTGGAACTAAACATTCTAATTCGTATCGCCAACGCGGCATTTTCTTGGAAACGCAACTTTAATTAGAATGTTCTAATTCACTATGTCGATGTGGCGCGACTTCTTGGAATCGTAAGCAACTGTATTCGTGGCACATTTACACGCGTCAATTTCTTGGAATAGTATTCGGCAATATGCGCGGCGCATGAGCTTTGCGTGATCGTAGGCCTTTATGGTTGCGATATCTGTATTATCAAGTTGCATTTGAAGAATTCCACAAAATCATTGACTAATTAATGATGACACAGATGACACACGAACATAGTCTTACATTTATGTGTAATAACTCGAAAAAGGTGTTGTCTCGGAATTTAAGAGAGAATCGGCGGTTATATTCTCAAAACAGCTCAATACGGCTAGTTTGCTCAATAGCCTGGTGGTGAGCGACGTGACATTATACCCAACCAAACCAGGTTCGATTCTAGCTAAAGTAAGTTTTGACGTGGCAATGAGTGACATAGGTGCAGCAATCGACATCGTGCTGGTTGACGGGGTGCTGCGTGTCATATAGATGCGGCAATCAATGCGGTGATGATGTGGCAATGGATGATGTGGCACTATAGGCGTGGCGCTTGATGATGTGGCGCAGATGACGTAGCAGATGATGTGGCAATAGGCTGATGATGTGGCAATGGGCGTCCTATAGCTGCGGCAATGGGCGGATGATGTGGCAATGTAGGCGTGGCAATTAAGGCGACGTGGCCTTCTGTGATTGGTGCGTAACAAAATTGCTTTATCCTACTACTTACGGGTATGCAAAAAAGTAGAAGTAGCTTACTTCGTTACTAGCCACCTCTGATTTACAGCGGGATTTGCGAGGGGGAACACATTAGATCGAAGCCATGCCCCTTCACACCTTCATCAGATAAGATACAGTCACGTAACATGAGAGGGTTCATGATAACAAGCATACAATACCACTAGATGAACGAATCCGATCTGTAACTGGTAGGGCGGATATCATAAAGTTGGGTTGATGGAAAATATCGCTCTCATCAGGATTTAACAAGGAAAACCGATTAACCGATTGATCGTTGCCCATAAAGTTGATCGATTTGCATTTTTCAAACAGTGTGTTAAGCATAGGCCTTTTTTTTAAATTGTAGGAAAAAAAGTTGTAAACTTATGCCGAAATTGTTTAAATACTTTCCAAAAAACTTGTTGTATGAGCCTACGGACAATTACCACTCGATATAGCCAACGTATATCGATGTGGGATGGTTGGAGTCCTTAAAAAAGTCGGTTCAACATTAATATACAGATATTGCGTCAAAGGAGCTATATGTTTACCTGATATTTTAAATTATGAATGTCAATTCACTACGACGTCAAATGTAATATTCGTGACGTCATGGCTTGAAAAAATAAAAAAAATAGAAAACATGTTTTAAATTAGTGTTTGTTTTAAACATGGAAAGGAAAGGAAAGGACGTAGTTTATTTTTGTCCTTGATGTTTTTGCGGCATAGGGGAGATGTGGTACCCATGGATCAAAAATCGGAAAATGATCGCTGGCCCTGAAATGTTCAGCCGAAAACAGCAGATATTTTGCCTGCTCAGCACTTTGATACAAGCTCTACCTATCGCGCACATATACATGAATATCCGTCTTTTCAAAAAATATTTATGGACGTTCAAAATTTGTTGCTCGAACGTGTCATCGGTCCCCACCCGGTGGGTCCAATGACACACGACCCGGGGACCTATGACACATATACCCTAAAAAATTCAAATGTGACTACTTTCTTGCTCAGTATTATAATCTAAGCTACAGCAAGCCAAAGAATAATGTTTGGTCGCAACTGTCAAAAAATAGAATAAATATTAACTCAAATGTTGTCATAAAATCACGTTTCGATTTAGTCTCGGACTTATAAATTTGATGGTACATACATATTGCCGAAAATCGACAGTGTGACTTCCAAATACCTCGTTATAGCGATAAAACATCATATGCAATTATTACATAAAGATTTTCTGTACATAGGCATGTTTCATTTGTTTCATGATTAGTATGCTTGATTATGTTGCTTGATTTGGCTATTGTATCATCGGTCCCCACCCTACGAATTTTATACATGAATCGAAAAAAAGTCCACTCAAGGAAAGTACTGAAAAAATAATAGGTGCCATTATATAGCCTGATACAAGCCCTACACTTCACAATAGAAATGATTGCTGGTTTGTTCGTGTCGAAGGTTACAAAGAAATATGTATATGTCGATCTAAATTAACAAAAATCATCTGTGAGAGACCCCATTGCTCGCGCTCGTCGAATTTTTTTGTATGCGAGGAAAGATTCTGCCAGCATGCAATTGTAGACAAGTTCACGGAGTGTAATCATGGTATTATCATAGAGAATTTTCAAAGTATTTTCGGTCCCAGTGATCCATCGGTACCACATCTCCCCTATACACCGACTCATGATACGCAAACACACGATCTCCGCATATGCATACCATGAGTGCATGATGTGCATATGCCGCTGGACAAGGAAGTGCAGATATAGCCTTTACAGCTTTCTAAGTCATGCACCACCCCTCCATGCTATCCCAGTAATGCATGAGCGCCAAGCAGGGAAGCCATGGATGCCAGTGTTACTAATCAGGTCTTTGGTCTGACCCGGCCGGGAATCGAACCCACGACCTACCGACCAAGAAGCCGGGTGCTTAACCATTACGCTATCTTGATCAGCATGTTTGTTTTATATTGGTTTTTGTAATAAATGCATCCCTCTATGTACGATACAAATTGGACGCGACTCTTATTTCGCAGTGATGATAATTCTACCTGTCCTTTTTTCCAGAATTTTCCTTTTTTTGTAGAAAAAGTGATATGAAAATTGGACTTCTACGTATTGAACGGCAAGGTTGGCTAAATGGCTAAATAACGGGTCTTTCGGGAGTTTGATCGTAGTAATTTTGTTTTAGTCAACGGCACACAAGTCGATGTCGAAAGGGTATTTTGGTTTTTGTTTAGTCAACCCAATAACATAACCGTAAATTTTTTCAAATTCCACGTTTTCTAGTACGCTAATGTAACTTTTGTAAATTGTATAAAGTGTCCTCTTTATTGGGAGAGAGATTCTTTAGAGAGAGAAAGTATGAGTCTTTATTTATTCGTCTAATCGAAATACGTAATAAACAGACAACAATATGGTTGCACAGTATTCGGTATCAGATAGGAATGATCGATACGACCTTTGAGGTCAGCTATAGTTTGATCACACCAGCATCAAACACAGACACTTGTCTCAAAATATAATAACCCTATTGGTAATCATCGATCCTAACCTTATCCGGCCTTATACGTTCCTATTCACAGTTTTTATTAGTCGATTAGCATTCTCCTGGATCTGCTAACGTTATAATCTTCCCTCAATATGCGCCACGATTAACAGGTTTCAATCACGGGATTGCACATTCCCAGATCAGTGAACTTTATGATCTCGCCCGTAATGATCCATCGTAATTGCGCAATGCTTTTAGTAACGCTTTATGTGTACTCATGACGCGTAAACCATCACAACTAGAGCCCGACCGATATCGGATTTCTGAGCCGATACCGATAAGACCGATATCCAGTACCTCCACCGATAACCCCGATATATTCAGCCGATATTCAAAAGATATGGAATCTAGCTCAAGGCCATATTTAACACCTCAGAGCATTTCTTTCAACAACTTTACAGCCATTGATATGCTTGAACATGAAATAAATGATCAAGGAGCTATAAAGATGTATCAAAAGCACCAATCCAGCAGTTGCAGAATTTCTCGGCCCTTTCTCCAAGGAGTGAACTTCTGTGGTCTTCCATAGATGATGTATATAGCACTAAACACAGTGAGCAATCTTTCACTTGGTAGCATAGTTAGTGGCACAGCAGGAAATCTTTCTTCATTTCGGTTCCACCGCTCCCTGGCAGGGGATCTTTCCTTCAATGGTTTAACCAAATATTGATATTGGACAATACACCTGGAGCCTTCAGCACATCATTAACAAATAGCTGATGAGAATGTGCAAAACAACTCAAATTATCCACGTCTGCAACTGCTCCACCCATCCCCCATGGGCCTTTGACCAGCATTTCAACCATCAATTGATCAATATTTTACACTCTTTTGTCAGAATTGGCCAATGTCATCGTGGAATCAAAAATTTTCGTATCAATTACTGGCCTTATTCCACGTTTGCTTGATTTTCTTGCCCTCTATGCTCGCATATTTCCTATCATAGTGGCCCCGCAGCCGCAGGCCTCAGTCGATTGCCAGTGAACCCGGCCCTCGGTGAACCCGGCCCTCGGTGAACTCGGCCCTCGATGAACTCGGCCCTCGGTGAATTCCGCCCTCGGGAAATTTTGAAATTAAATGTATTAACAAATATTAATATGAATTATTAAACTAATAATTTTATTATCAACTGATTTGTTTATCTTGTAAGGAGGTCAGGGCATGCGTAGATCACGCAGTCACGGCGTGATCAGATCACGTGATCACGATTGCGTGGTCGGCTCAGTGTTGAATTGACTGCGCGAGGGGCGGACGTGCGAAGCTCGACATCCTCGTATCTGTTCATGACATCGCATTGGGTCTTATCGCATTGTACATGGTGTGTGACTTATTCAGATGAAAAATATATATCAACGATTGTTATTGCTCACATATCAACCACGCGTGATCTGCTCGTTATTGCAACTGTAGGTTGAGGTGTGGTGTTAGGGTTGGGTAGGGTTTAGGGTGAAGGGAGACATCAGGGTTCGGGGAGTGGGACATTACGGTTGGGGGAAGGGGGGATATTAGGGTTGCCGGAGGTGGGATATTAGGGTTGGTGGAGGTGGGATATTAGGGTTGCCGGAGGTGGGATATTAGGGTTGCCGGAGGTGGGATATTAGGGTTGGGGGAGGTGGGATATCAGGGTTACCGGAGTTGGGATATTAGGGTTGCCGGAGGTGGGATATTAGGGTTGGTGGAGGTGGGATATTATGGTTGCCGGAGGTAGGATATTAGGGTTGGGGGAGGTGGGACATCAGGGTTACTGGAGGTGGGATATTAGGGTTGCCGGAGGTGGGATATTAGGGTTGGGGGAGGTGGGATATTAGGGTTACCGGAGGTGGGATATTAGGGTTGGGGGAGATGGGATATCAGGGTTACCGGAGGTGGGATATTAGGGTTGGTTGAGGTGGGATATTAGGGTTGCCGGAGGTGGGATATTAGGGTTGGGGGAGGTGGGATATCAGGGTTACCGGAGGTGGGATATTAGGGTTGCCGGAGGTGGGATATTAGCAGGCCACTTTAAATTGTACTTTTGGGTCTCAAAAGTACAATTTAGTATAAAATAAAATTTCTGTCGAGTATAAAATAAGGATTTTTTTTGTTTTTTTTGTTTACTGTCTTTCGGTGTTTGTCAGTTCACCGGAGTCCCTAAGAAACGCATTGACGGGTTTATCGCTTCCGTTCGGGCCCTGCTGGCTCCCACAGGTGCTGTCTGGTGGTTGGGTGGGGAGACCGGCAGCGGCGGGGGTGCAGATGCCGCACCGCACTGGGGCTCTTCCTGCGCAGCGCTGTGTGTGTGGCTTTGCTCGCACGGCGGGATTGATTTCCGCTTCATTCCATTCCACGCTCAGCTCGTCTTCCTCTTCCTTTGTTCATTTTTTTTTCTGTATTGTGATCTATCGCAGCTCAAATTAAATTGCCATAGTAGGCTTCCAAATCTCATCTTTCTCGCTCGCTATAATCTAAACTCTAATGAGTGAGTGAATTATCTCAACTATAGGTTTTAACTTGGCAGGGCTGACGATCCCTGCTGAACTGGACAAGACCGGAATATACTGTTGCAGTGTATATGCCGGCAGTAGGTTGCTTGGTTGAATCAGAGCCATTATCTGTCATCACTCAAGCATGAATATCATAACATTATCTGCGTGCTAAAGCAGTTGTGCTCAGTTTTGTAGGTGTGCCACTGTACCTGTGTGTGTCTATAGATAACTAACCTACGGTAGGTTAGTTATCTATAGTGTGTCTCCCTCTCAGAAGCAATGCCACCAAAGACGCCGTTTCAAGTGAAACACTTGGAAGAACACGGGCTCAAAATTACATCACGAGATGCTGAAACGGGGATAGTCAAGTCCGTTGCGTGCAGTTTTTGCATCTTCTTTGGTCGCGAAGAAAACGTTGGCGCCAAGAGAGCCAGGACGTCGAACGTCAAGTACTTTTCTCTACCATTTCGTACAGTGAACTACAGGTCACATTTGGAAAGCCAGCATAAGGCACGATGGAACGAGTACAGTACACTTTCAAAGGAACGGAAGCTGACTTACTTCGACAACAAACAGGACACTAGGAATACTCTGAATGCTCATTTCGAAGGAGAAGGCAGTCTGAAGTTCAAGATTTGCAAAGAAATAGTGGTGCAGATAATCGGGGAGCTGCTTTTCCACCCCAACGATCATGAAGGAACCACTCAAGAACGTGCTCTGAGTATTTTCAAACGATGTGATGAAGACGATTCTGTGTTTCTTTCTGAATTCAAGTCGGGGCGAATGTTCCAATTAATTATGAAATTCATTCGTGACGGTGCGTCGTTTCAACAGGCTTGCAAATTCGTTGCTTCAGTCAACGAAGAGACGGGTCTGGCATTCTATACGGGCTAATGTGAATGGTATTGTGCAAAAGTCGTTCGAATTATCGTGGCTGTGAACTTGCAGGGTCTCAAAGATTTGTTGGAACAATCCTGGGCATTTTCTGTTGCCGTCGATTGTGGTAACAAGCGGAGTACAAATTACTTGGATATTAGCATTCGATTGCATTCAACCATGGATGGTGATATTCACAACTTTCACGTGATTGCTGTTCCTGTGTTTGGAGCGAAAACTGC
This sequence comes from Botryllus schlosseri, assembly GCF_051294905.1. Classification (NCBI taxonomy): domain Eukaryota; kingdom Metazoa; phylum Chordata; class Ascidiacea; order Stolidobranchia; family Styelidae; genus Botryllus; species Botryllus schlosseri. The sequence goes on from NC_137246.1 coordinate 8,215,127, forward strand.
CAAACAAATTTGTCAACTGTTGACCTCTGTTCTTGAGATTTTGTGTTCGGATTGGAGGACCAAGTTGTTAGGGTTTACTAGCGACGGTGAACCGACAATGAAGGGTCACGTCGGTGGTGTTGGAACCCTGCTTCAAAAGGAAGCTTCGCAAGAGATTTTCCACTTCTGGTGCGGACTACACCAACTCGACTTGGTTGTGCAAAAGGCCTACTCGAAGCTTGCCAATGAAACTTTCATTACTCAGATGAACAGCATGATCGGATTTCTGCGCCGACAGCAGAAGCTCCAGACTGAAATGCAAACAACATGCCCACGCTTTGTCGACACTCGTTGGGCTTCAATGAAGAGAGTGACTGGATGGTTTGTTGCGAACAAGATACGCGTGCTTCAGTATCTCGGTGAAAAAAATCCTCCTGCACGCCCATCGCCAGAGTGGTGGATTTACGTTGTCGCTCTTGACGTTGTCGCCGGAGAGGTCCTGAAAGTGGTCAAGTCCCTGCAAGGCAAGAAAACTCTGGTCACCGAGCAGCACGCCAAGCTGATGAAGTTGCGTGACAACCTGAAGGACTTGTGTTCAGCAACTACAGAGCTTCGTGAGGAGGATGGCTTCCAGGGTGAATTAGAACACGTCAGAGTGGAATCAGTTTCAGTTTCCATGACAAATGTTCAGGAGTTCATCCTCGACTTGGGACTTTTTGTGCAGGCCAAACTTGATGAAATCTCGGCTGCTACAAGGAAAACTGTTCAAAGGGGAGTCGGCCTTCTGGTTTGCACCCTACTTCATGGCGTCTGTGATCTCCTGGCAAACAACGCGGACATCAAAAACAACAAGATACTACCGACGCTCCCGAAGGAACTGGCCAAGTTGCGTCGTTCAGGTGTCTCTGACTTGCTTCGCGAACAGTCAGGACGGCTTCGAGCAGCTGGGTGGGCCGAAGGAAAACTCGAGGATGTCGAGACGGAGCACGCTCAACTGCGGGACTATTACAGAGACCATGACAATTTCCGCATTACGTTAGAGGAGGAGGGCCCTGACAGCAGCTTCAAGGACGCTTGGGGTGTCCTCGAGGGTATGAACATCCACCTGCCCACCCTAAAGGACTTCTGCGGAACGCTTTCGACGGTGTTTCCAACGACGGCACCAGTGGAGGCGGATTTTTCCGCCATCGGAATTGTGAAGAATGACTACCGGGAGAGCCTGACCGATTTCTCGCTCGAAGGCTGCCTTCATGCAAAACAGTTTCAAGAGCTGCAGAAACTTGTGTGATTTTTGGTTGGATCAATAAACTTAAAACATCAGCAGGTGGAGTAATGCAAAACACGAGCTTGTTTTCACATAAAAGTCTTAGTATGGTACCCTCCTACGCCAGGAAGGCCATTTTTCATAAAAGTATAATTTAGTATAATTTAAAATTTTTGTTGAGTATAAAATAAGCTATTTTTGCTAAATTGTACTTCAGTACCATTTAAAGACCCCTGGATATTAGGGTTGGGGGAGGTGGGATATTAGGGTTGCCGGAGGTGGGATATTAGGGTTGGTTGAGGTGGGATATTAGGGTTGCCGGAGGTGGGATATTAGGGTTACCAGAGGTGGGATATTAGGGTTGCCGGAGGTGGGATATTAGGGTTACCGGAGGTGGGATATTGATATGTGAGCGTCGCGTTATCTCCCCCGCTTACTCAATCCGTGAATAAAAAATTTCCCGAGGGCCGGGTTCACCGAGGGCCGGGTTCACTGGGCCGGGTTCACCGCGGGCCGGGTTCACTGGTAATCCCTCAGTCAGACGACTTCATACATTACTGGTATAATTAGCTCTGTTGGTACCGAACCGGGAAATGTTTCGACGCGACGCTTTTCTTTATCATTACGAGGGTCAGTCCAGAATGATTGAAGTTCTCATTTCTCTTACTGATTGAAATCTTCTGCAGACAACTATCCATCCAGCTGGCAGCTGCTCTCTGTCTTTGGTGATCGATCACTGCAGGGGGATTCCCACGAAGTCAGTTGGGCATAACGGTGGTTAGTTATCTATAATATTCAGATAGACACGCCTACTGCCCTGTATGCAGTATGCACTATATGCAGCTTGGCCATTTATTTTTATAATTGACCGTCCTCACGTCTTTCACCGACTTCTCTTGACTTCCTGCCACCACGTTGTGACGTCACGAAAATGCCGATATTTTTTACCTTCAATGGCCGATACCGATATTTCTCTACAAGCGTGATATCGACTCGATATTATCGGCGAGTCGATAATCGGTCGGGCTCTAATCACAACGAACATAAATTGAAACCATTAATGGCATCCTGCTTCCTGTCAGACTTTGTGCATAGATATTCGATTTGATTGACTGTACGATCGCATGCTATTTGGAAAGGCGAAATAAGTCACAGACGATTGGAATAGGACTCAAACATCACATATTCATCGAATCACTTATTTTAATAGTACTTTCAGAGCTCCGAATCCATGGATTCAGAAACATAATTCACGGTGGTAACGATTGTACGGTGACACGCAATGAATTTTGTGTCAACAAACCATAAAATAAGTAGAGGTGCCTGCCTATCGACCTAAGCTTGTTTTCAGTTCATAGTAACAAGCACAATGGGTTTATTCTTATGACGTTCGGTTAAGCCGAACATAACGGATAGTGGCAGTTCATCAAAACTTGAGTTACTCAAATCTTCCAGCTAATTTTGCTCTTTCTCGTAGGAATGATGTTACGCAAACGTGGAAGTATCAAGTTGCGGTTGTGTTCGCGACAATAAAGTTTATTCAACCGTGTTCTGCATATCATAACGGAGCGGGACATATCATTTCGTATACAATCGCTTACCTATTCAACTTTCTGCAGCTGTGATCTCGCTTCTGTCAACACAGTGATTTGATTTTCCGTCGAGTGACAGTAGCCGAGGACACAGTCACGGCGTATGTAGTAGTCAGCATAATCGAAAGGAATGCGCTGTGAAAATCAGAATGCAACGCATGATAATTATTTATGTGGTTGCATTAGCTTGGAAGTGTCATAATGGGATTCTTAGACGCAGTTATGAGGCGAATTTCCGGTATAAACCATGTATGATTGTATGCTTGGGTACTGGCACTGGGTATGTATGTATGTATGTATGTATGTATGTATGTATGTATGTATGTATGTATGTATGTATGTATGTATGTATGTATGTATGTATGTATGTATGTATGTATGTATGTATGTATGTATGTATGTATGTATGTATGTATGTATGTATGTATGTATGTATGTATGTATGTATGTATGTATGTATGTATGTATGTATGTATGTATGTATGTATGTATGTATGTATGTATGTATGTATGTATGTATGTATGTATGTATGTATGTATGTATGTATGTATGTATGTATGTATGTATGTATGTATGTATGTATGTATGTATGTATGTATGTATGTATATATGTATGTATGTACGTACGTATGTATGTATGAAAACGAGTGTGCACGACGAAACAGTTATCTAGAAAGAAAAGTAACAAGTACAGATTACTCATTTAAAATTTTTCTTGATATTTGCCATAGTGGTGACAAAGTATGCTTGATTTCATTTGATCCAGGAAAGGATTATATATGCATTACTTTAGTTTTAATGTCTGCCTACGTGCTCATTGCTCACAGTATTCGAAGTGATGTCGAAATATCAACGAATCAGCAATGCTTTCCGCGATTTGAGATCTTGCGATGATGTTTGCGACAAACTTCTGACTAATGGCGTGCGCGTTTTACGTACAGATGGGGAGTGGGCAATGTTCAAGGACCTGGGCGTCTCTGAAGATCTAATAAATGTATTGAAAACTTCGGATGTGTCTCAAAATTTTAAATACGTTACATCTCCCGAAAGGGAAGAGCGCCAGACATTTAATCGTGATGGCTTACGCTCGGTCACCGAAATCGGCACTTGGCTCGAGGAAAACAATTCAATATGTAAAGAAATCCGTGAATGTTGCGATGTCTACGGAAGAGAAACTTATCGCCACCTTAGTCGAACGGCGGAATGTATGTTGAAACTGGGGGTTATATACATGAGAGTTGCCACGTCTGATGAAACCAGTAGTATGGATCGCAAGTTAAATTTCATACGATCTGCGGTTCTTATGAATGCAGGGATATGTCGATTCCAAATATCGGGGGAACCAGAAAAATACGATGCCGCAGTCAGTAAGCTGGAAGAGCTCCACAAAACTATGCTTCAGTCAAGCTTGTCTGTGATAAAGGGCGCGTGTTTCGCAAAATTCTCGCAATCTATAAAACAACAATTTGACGTTTTGAGGGCAACTGAACATCAAGAACTACTTGCTATCCGTAAAATTAGAGAATCCAACGCCGACAGCCTTGAATTGACAAGAACAGAGATCGTTAGTCGAATAAAAGAATCAAGTTCTAAAAATTCCGTTCAGTATTGCGATCTGATGGTTCAAGTTATTGAACGAACTCTTGAAGTAATGGGTGACGCACCGTGTGATTTCGTTATCGCCGGTCTTGGCTCGCTAGCAAGAGAGGAAATTACTCTTTCATCAGATTTTGAACACGTCATCATCTCGACGACGACACGGCTGACACTGAAAACATTCGCGAATATTTTCGATGGCTCACTGTGATATTCCACGTAATTATCATCGGTCTCGGGGAAACGATAATTCCAAGCGTTGATATCAAGGGTCTCTGCGATCATTATTCGTCTGACGAAAAGGACAAATGGTTTCAAGATTGCTACACGCCGTGTGGGCTGTCGTTTGATGGAATGATGCCGCACGCATGCAAGTGCCCTCTTGGGAGGCAAAAACCCACCAGGAAATATAATCATGTCGTGGAGTTGATACAAAGGGCATCGGTGATGGCAAGCTATCTCACAAAAGAGGAACATATAAAGAACGGTTATATGCTAAATGATGTTCTCACTACCACATGCTTTGTATACGGTAGTAGGAAAGTTTACGGCGATTTTCTTGCGAAATGTCGCTCTATCAAAGACTCCTTCACGGAAGAAGATGTGTTTCAGCAATATCAACATATATTGGGGAAAGCTTCGATTGCAGTGTCGCTAGTTGGCGTATCGTTAGAGCAACAGTATCTGAACGTGAAAAAAATGATATACAGGCCGATTACTGTACTATTTCACTATTTGTCGCGCCATTTTGGTTTAAGCAGTAACAGCAGTTTGGGGATTCTAACTGATTTACGAGATAAGCATGCAATCACTGACGAATCATGTAACATCCTGTCGCACGCTGTCGCTGTTGCTCTGGAAATACGAATGCGATGCTATCAAAATAAGGACCGGCAACGCTATATCATAATAGATACGGATCTGGTAGATATGGTTGGGAAAAACTGCGTGATTGAATATTGTTAATTTAATCGCTAAAAGCTTTTCGACTAACTCTCATCAGTAGCGAACGTTAGTGATGGGGTGAATCAAATTCGAAATGTAAGAACTATTTTGTCTGTATGACGTAATAATAACAAAAACAAACTACTAGTAGTCGGGCTAGATACGGTAGTAACGGTACAAAACAAACCTCTACACTCTTGGAATATTTCATTAATGTTATGTGTTGTGTTTTCGGTTATTTATAACCGAATATGTACTCGTTAACGTTTGTTTTGTACCGTTACTACCGTATCTAGCCCGCCTACTAGTAGTTTGTTTTTGTTATTATTACGTCATACAGACAAAATAGTTCTTACATTTCGAATTTGATTCACCCCATCACTAACGTTCGCTACTGATGAGAGTTAGTCGAAAAGCTTTTAGCGAATAAATTAACAATATGAAGTTATTGTTTCGCGTTATTCTGAAGTTCTGTACCACAAATCACTTGTTGATTGAATATTGGACAGCATTGCGTTGGTTTATGTCTTCTGCTCAAGATTTAACGTACCGGCGTTTTTTTCTGAAACAAGATCATCAGGTATTGGCTATTCCTTCCGTTAACAGCGATCTGTGGCTCCATCACGCATCAACAGTGTCCGTGCGTTTCTGTAGAGACAGATTTGTTTTCATAGAAAGCACTCTAGCCTCAATTCAACGCATACTTTTGCAGTACGGAAACAACGAAATTCCGTTGTCTCGAGCATTTTTCCAACTGCGCACCCGGGTCGCAACGCTATACACTTGTTTTTGTCAAATAGTTTTGTCAGGTCAACAAGTGGAAGACATCCTTTTAGAAATCATTCTATGGTCAGGACAGACGTTCATGAAATTGGGAGCCAGTACGACCGAGAAAGTCGACATATATATGTGGCAGATCAGCATTTTATTCGATGCAAAATTGTACCCCCAGGTGGAGATAATTCTTGACTGTTGCGTTCATATCTGTAGTAAAACAGCCACGATTCCACGCTCTTCGAGACTTCGATTGGCTTGGTTGGAGCTTGCGGTTAAAAGCGCGAATCGAGAACCTAACGCTTCGATTGCATATTTTACCTTTGCACTCACGAAAGTGCAGCACGACCAAGTCGGAAAGTACATATACATGATCGGAATAGGGCATGCTTTAATGAGAATGGCAAATCCGTCTGTGGGAGAGAGTTATCTGCATGATCTCGCGAATGAGGTCCAGCTGAACGCAAAAGTCTTGCGACCAAGCGATTACAGAAAACTCCTGGCTGAAATTGGTTACCGCTTCAGTGCTCCAAACAAATTGTGAGACTACGTATCGATTATGCAACCGACAATTGAAATCGAAGATGTCAGGCATTCTATGGACGTTCACCACGCTAGGAATCCAGTCTCCAAGGTAAACTTATTGAGACATCCTAAATACGACTTCGGTATGTTTCCTAACGTGGGGAAGCATGCAAACTTTACCTTCCGAATTCAACAATACGAGCAACCACTGTCTCTTAACATGCAAAGCATTTGCATATGCCATGCGAAGATGATATTCTCACTCCAAACCTATGCAGATATGGTTGCCGTTTGTGAATACGTTCTGAAGGATACATTAGGTGGGCTACTACAATCGCCTGACCAACTGAACGCCCCAGTGATATCCAAAGTAACCGCCCTGATGACTTTATGTGAAAATGTAAAGCCCCGCGACTTTGGCATGTTTATGAACTTGCTGGATTTGACACCGGATGTAGTACGAAAAGTCAAGATTCTACAACCGTTTCTATATGCCTGTTGGAAAGACTGCATTCCCCATGTGACTCCCGAGTGCAAGACTATTGCTATTCAAAACACTCTATTTAGAAATATATTCAATATCCAGTCGGACGACCCGGCTCTGGTAGCTTCTGTGTCAGACTTTACGAAATGTAATTTCGTGAACAGCACGCAAGCAGCGTGGTCATTGCTTGCTACGGCGGGTGCTCGAGATTCATCCGGATTGATAGAATATTTTCTGATCAACTTAATGACGGTCATGATATCCCGAAAACGGGCGCGCCCATTTCCGCACTTGATGAAATGCCGTGAAATATCGCTGAAACAATCCTTGCTGTACTTCACTTGCCAGACCATGGAAAGTCATGTTCTCGACCTCACCGTCATTTATTTCCCACAATCCAAAATGTACTGCCTGCGAGACAATCGTCTCGCGCAATGCTACAATCTGGCGGTCGATTCCCTGATATTTGACCCGCGCTCTTGCGCTGTGTTGATTTGGAAGTTGATTCACTCGGGAAGCTCGAATTATGGGTTACTGTCGCGTTCGGTGTCTTTGCTTGCTACCGCTTTGTCTGGAGTGGGGGAGGGCGTTGCCGCGTATGCCCCAACCTTTAAGAAAGGTTAAATTAGGTGATTAACGTCGCTTATGATTTACTTGTGTGATTTCCAAATTAAGGCGAATGCAAGTCATTTATCTTTCTCGTCCGAAGACATGTTTACGATTTTGTGTTGCTCTTTCTAGAAACAACTACATAGTTATTTTAATCGATTTAAAATTTCACTTTCATTACAATTATTATGCACCGTGTGTTATTCCGTATGCGTGTTTGATGTCGAACCTGGGTTCGCCCAGATAGTTGAAACAGATATCAATACGTTGATGGCAGTGGTGGATTAAAAAGGGTCGCTTAAATCAGGGACGTACATTAGATTTGTTCAAAAATAACTGTGTACTTCACATATTACTGCAACATAACTCCCGAATTTATCATACATATTAAGAGCTTAATAACGTATGATAAGAAAAGAGGAAAAAACACTAAAATTACTAAAATATTAATGTGCTGATTACACACTTTGAATAGTTACTACAAAAGTTGTGAATTTAACGCTTCCGCATTTGACCTTGGAATACTAATCTGTTACTTGTATAGCCTAATTTGAATTTTACTGATAAGTAGGGCATGTTTTTGCATCTTTTTTACAACTTTCGGCAGATTCCTTAATACTCGGAAGTTATGTAGAATGCTGTTTCAAGTTGTTTGGAAGAATCTTATAGCGCAGTGCTTTTCAACCTTTTTGAGCTACATTCGCACTTTTTTTGTAAAATGAATTTCATTCGCACAAACTAACCGAAAGTTTTTACACAAAAAGAAAATAAACATACTTAACAGCATTTTGTTCATATGTGCAACGAATTGGCTACTATGTAGCTGGTTTGTCAAGTATCTCATTACAGGGCAACTTTTTCCGCTAGTTTTGATTTCAACTATTTCACTAAAACCCTTTTCGGCCCAAAAAGTTTTTGGGTTTTTTACAAGAACGTCTACTAGTGCTTGGATAGCCAGGTTTTAGAATCTGTTCTGCACTACTATCCAGGTACAGCGTATTTCTCGCGAGTGAGAATGCTAGCTGGCAGAAATCGTTTTTGAGAGCTGACACAAAGGTCCCGGGGGCTCCAGGTTGTCGAACGGGTGAACACCAAAGTTCCACATATTTGTGTTGAGGCTTGGCTTATGTCTTGGAAAACAAGGTCCAAAATGATCAAGGAGAGTAGGCACATTAGAGCTCGCTACCTCATGATACGCTGCTCCAACTTGTGTTCTGTTTTTTTTTCTTTTCCTTCGATTTCCCATTTTCTGTCTCGCGAGTTTATGAGAAGAGCAAATGAACTCACGATACTGTGTGTTTTTCTTTTTTAGCTCACTCTAACTTGAGAATTCATAGCAGTTTAATAACATTAAAGCAGCTTTTTTGACTACCACCAAATTCTGAGTTCGGTGACATTTCGCGACCCGAGCCTCACCCATGAAAAGGAATTCATTTGTAAGATTATAGCAGTATGCTTCGATTTTACGGACATCATGTATGACATACAGAACGCGCACACTACAAGTCTAACTAACACAGCTCCACTAAACATGTCTGACGCACGCGATTTCAAATTAGAGTGAATTAAATTCCTCTGCGTGTTGCAGTTGTACTACTGTCTACTCTGATTACAAGAACGGGACTATATTCCGTGCCGACAACGGAACATATTCATATCGAAATGTTTGGCCATACAGCATCGCTGATTTTTTGGTTTTGTCTCCGCTTATGTTTTTGGCACCGCATTTTATCAGCGGTTTGTTGGCCAAAACTTTACGTCTTCATCTGCCCCGACGCAGAAGGGGTTGGCCTCGAAATGAATACAGGCAAGAACTCGCTCGTTGCACACCCCTGCACTAGTTCATCCCAACGGCCTTTGACCATGTTTTCCAGAAAACACAGTCGGACAAATGACATCATGAATTCTCATGATAAAGCCATATCCTCTGCGTTTCTCGCTTATTGGCTATTCAGTACCCAACAAAGTGACCTGGATATGTAAAAACTATCGCAGGATTTTTTGCATTAAATTCAACAAATATTACATACATATTACTAGATATATCTATAGCTATATATCTATTGCTCTAGCACCGTGTCGACCCAAAATTATACCCCTTGTGGTCCATACTTTAATAACCCTTGAAGGGGTAAAAATTTACGTTGCAGTAACTTGCAAATGTGAGTCTGTAATGATGGTATTTACTACTATCCTCGTGCCTCGCGCTTATCGAACAGTTACTACGGATATTTGATGATAGTTTTTAGCGAAAGAGAGCAGAAAGTCAATTTGATGTCATTTTTTCAGACTGTCGCAGGCTCAGACCGGCTGATACACTGTATGTCTGCCACTAAACCAGCTTCAAAAATCAGGCTGTTGGCTACGTAATAATTATAGTGCGAAAATATTAATTCACTACGGCTTGTGAGAGCTGAGATCAGTGGTGCGTCGCAGGTTACACAAGCTTTTACAATTGAGTCGCAACTGCAAAAGTTACACTGCCCGTGAATTTCGTATTAGGTTTATTTGAATTATTCCACTTCAGAAAAATTAACAATTATTCACAATCTTCATTCGCGCTAATCTTGATTTTTCATTCGCACCATTCGCGCCACCTTCGTCATTCGCACTGCATTTTTTTTCATTTGCACGAGTGCGAACCGTCACACAGGTTGAAAAGCACTGTTATAGCGCAGCCTTTAGCAACTTTTCTCCATTTTTGTCATGAAACTTTTTGCAAATTCTTTCGATTTTTCATGAAAATTTTTGCACGTTTTTTTGCTTTTTCATGCAACCAACTTTGTGCTGAAAATATTTGGCACTAAATGTAAATAGATCACTTGATGATGTCACTGTCGTTTAAATGTGACGTCATTTCTGATTTGACGTACATTCAGGATAGACCGACGGAAATTATATTTTCACTGGACCATTTGTTCCAGGCAACTGATTGTGTTGAAATCGCTACCACTGAGTTTTGCTACAGTGCCTTGGATACGGATCGATTCGAGCATCTCATAACCTGATAAATTCAGGGAAATTGTCCATGAATGCAAATTTTTAGTGCAACTTTTGTGAAAAACAAATGCAACTATTCACGGATTTGACTGCAAGAAAAACTTGCCCTAGGGATAAGTCTCGTCGTCAGCATCTCTTGATAAGATTACTTGTGATGTAATAATGTGCTGTGCTGTGCAGTATGCAGTGCTGTTCACAAATTCGAAGTTCCTCTTTATAGGACTATGTGCTCAGTTTAAGCTCAAAGAGCTTGATAAAACTAATTTGTATGATTATATTATTTATGCAAAATAATAGATTACTATTGCAAGTAACTCGTAAACGCTTTAATCGTTGCAATTGATTACGATTATAATCACGATTACCGCGTATCTAATGTCAACTGAAAAACGTAAATGTTTTGCATTGTAAACGGTGATCATGTTCATATCCAAGTTACATTGGCAAAAAAAGATGACGGAACGAAATGATGCTAATTGTACGGGACGGTTGTTTGGCGGTGTCTAGTTTGCGTATGTCTCAATTAATTCAGGGGTACCAACCTCTTGTTGTTGTTGTTTATTAAACAAAAAGATTGGCGCTTATTGCCTGACGGCCTTTTGCGCCACGGTCAATAACATTATACACGACCAACCTCTTTCACATCATGCCCCGTTGGAAAATGTTGAACATTCAATGCTTAACTTATGGTTTATCTTATTCCTGCTCTAACAATGTCTTGATCGCTGCCAGCCCCATGTCTATACTGCTCTGCAGAAGTAACATTGTTAAAAACCCACATCAATCAATTTTCGAAGGTGACTTGAGTCAAGTCAAGTCACGAGTCAAGTCGATATTCAAGTCAAATTGAATTTTCGAAATATGAGTGATGATTCAAAGTCAGCATATTTTGCTTGCTGCATGAAAGACAGATTAGCTGGCCATTTATCTTGAATCAAATAACGAATTTAAAGTGAAATACACGCAAAAAGGCGCTGTATCACTTACGCACACGTAGAACTGCTGATTTATTTATTTATTTATTAGCGGGTACAACACAGTGGAGCTTATCGCCGTTTAGGCCTTGTGCTCCACGACACGAATTTCATAATGTTCAGAGGTCTTTGCCTTTAGTATTCTTGGGAACGTCTTTCAATGTCTCTCGCAGTCATTCTTCATTCTCTCTCGCTCCCAAGCGTTCCCATCGAGGTCGTTGCTGCCGACTTGTAGCACGGCTCACTTTCAGTCTGGGCTTTTCAATGCACTGCAGTTGCAGTGAGGTCGGCGATGAGGAGCCCAGAGAAACCTCCGACACGTAGAAGTGGGTCAGAACCGTGATTCGAACCCACGTCCATTGGTGTCGTGACTGCAGTGTTTAACCAACTGCGCCACTCGCTTCCCCAGAACTGCTGATAAAATTCGTGAGTAACTGTACAGCTACAACTGAAAATCGAATGCGAAGCCTTGAGAAGTTGAAACAAATTGATGTGGTACAATACACTAACCACCTATCTAGACATACGTTGAGAATATAAACGAATTGACTTATTCGTTCGATTTAAATCATACAAGAGGGTTGGTGAAGCTGAGCGCTGCGCAATGTAAGCACTGAGCCGTTCAAGTAGGCTACAGAGATACGTCGCTATTAGATTAATCTACTACGACAGGGGCGGGCAACTTCTCCAGTCGTCGGGCCGGATATAGAAAAATTAGGAACTTGGCGGGCCGGATTGCTGAATCGATACATTATTCGTCCATTTATCCACAAATACAAGGAATAACTCGTATTTAATGAATGTATTTTAACGACAGCAATGTAACTTCAAAGCCATTTCTCGCCAATGATGACGAAGACAATGTGGATTTGAGAACAACATTGTCATACAGGCACGGTTCAATCCTTAATTAAGATTTCAAGGCGTTCGATAAGCCAAGATATCAATGCATTAGGGTTTAGTAGGTGACGAGATAGCGTGGTCGTTCAATTATGTGGCCTATTTTATTTCGATATTGAATTCATGCCGCCCGCAGCCTCTACGAAATTTTAAAGTGGCCCCCGACCCTTTTTGCGTTGACAACCACTGGCATAAGCGGTGTCTTACAGAAGCCTAGAAGTGTGCCGTGCTGCAAATCGACGGTTACGGAATAAAAAATAAGAAATATCAGCCTGGTGTAAATGACCATTGTTGTCGACAAACACCATGATCACTACAAATGACATTAGGGTTGAGTACATCGTAAATGCCGTTAATGCAATATGTCTTCTCGCTCCGACGAACTTACGCGTAAGCTCCACCCTCGCTCATCGCTGCGCATGCATGTGTATAATGACATACAGTCACAACATTTGATGTAAGTAAGCAAGTAGTTGGGAATCTCGGAAGACTGGGGCCGCGGGCCACATTATCATGTAAGACGGAAAATTGTCCGCGGGCCGGACAAAATCCCTTCGCGGGCCGTATGTTGCCCGCCCCTGTACTACGACAACGTACGCTGTGATCATTGCATTTGTGGTCAATTTATTTGTGATCTAACAATGGAGGATCAGTGAAATGTACAATCAGCGAATGACTGGTTGCTCTCACAAATGACACCAGCGTGTCGCAAACAATCCGAACATAACAAGAAATAGTGATTTAAACGACACCGTTTTCTGGAAGACTTGGAATTTAGTCGTGGATTTTGCTCCGGGTCATGAGTCAATCCACATTCCTGAAGCGCCGATTCAAGTCAAGTCAAGTCATTGTTGCAAACGGATTCGAGTCAAGTCAAGTCATACGAGAAGGTTGAATCGAGTCATCCCAACACTGATTGTTGCACCTTATTCCTGCAGGTCTAGGCAAATCAATAACGGAGTAAACGCATTTCCAAATCCCGCCGCATATCCATCCACGAAAATACCCTCATTGCTTTATGTGGATTATTGTTGATTCATGCCGCGCTCCAGGAATCATTAGTGATCCTTACCACGAGAACAGTACATTGCGAGCTGAAAGAGTGCGTATCCACATCCTAAATGTGGTACACAAAAACATAACCTAACTCTGAATTATATCGCGGTGCGTACGTGCCTTCGTGAAAACCTTCTCACGTCCCTTTGTACAAGTATCCCTTAGAATAAAATGCTGTGTTTAATTAATACCTTGGAGTAAGTTGGAGGTAACTTCTCGTTTCGTGCGCCACTCCGGCATATCATGGGTTTTACGCGGGTGTCCAGTCAGTTCATATGCATTTTCGAACCGACATCTTGTATGTCGACGTGTATACCCCGGACGTCGGCCGGATTTAGGGCGGCGTTGACATCTTGCAGATATGCGATATTGCGTCGATATTATTTGTCCGAACGGTATATCCTGTATGAAATCATATGACATGGAAAATGATTCGAATCAGTGATTCGTATTTAGGCTTACCATATTTTGGAAATCTAAAAAGAGGACACTTTTTCAGAAATTTGAGACTCGCAAAACCGGAGAAGAATTCTCAAAAACCGGTGAATTTTTCCCACTTTGTGATCGGTTGACTAAAAAAAGGTCATCTTTCCGCTCAGAGCTCAAAATACCGTTTTTCCCTCCACATTGCTAGGTGGATGACTAGAAAAAAGGTCATCTTTTCGCTCAGAGCTAAAATCACCGTTTTTCACTACGAAATACCCACCGGAGCTTCATTTCTGTGCTAATTTACGGCATATCACTCGCAATTTGCTCTAAATCTGACCTAAATTTCCAAAAAGAGGACAAAATCTCAAAAAAGAGGACAAAAGGGCGTCCTCCGAGGACACTTTCAAAAAAGTCTAAAAAGAGGACATGTCCTCTTAAAAGAGGACATATGGTAACCCTATTCGTATTGCCTAATAACCCAGACCTAAACAACAAGAGCAAAATGCCGTCGATATAGTTTCTAAGTTTTTGCATACAAACCTAATTTCGAAAAGCTGACAATTGTCTAGTTACCTTACTCTGCCGTAACATTGCTACTATTGCATTCGTAATTATCACATAATAATCATTCCGGTGTAGTTACGTATCGCCGAACTACGTCAGTATCGTTGGATGCTCACAGCGAGTACGCGCCACCATATTTTTACTTTCCTTTGAAATGAGTGAGGTTGCGGCGTTGGGCGCTGAAGGCAGTGGTACCGCTTTCAGGGCTGAGAATGCGGCGTCCGGTTCGAGGCCGCGCAATAACTACAGTTCAACACCGTGCCAAGCCATAGGCGATTTTGACTTGGCCAGTCATTCGCTACATCCCGTGAGATACGCGACGTCTGGCCATCGCCTATTCTCCGCAGGCGGAATCTCGCATATCACGCCTGGAAATGCAAATCTTCGGCCACCATCAAAGGCGATATGCTCAGGATCTGTAGCGACGTGAGTAAACGGTTGATTAGATATCCTGGTGTTTCGGCTAGATTGGGCCGCTATTCCTGATTATGACTCCACATCTACATCTACCCGACAAGAAGGAGCCTAGATAAACCGTTGCATTTACCTAGGAATTCTAATTTAATGCTGCGATTCGCTGGCAGCTCATTGATTTCACCGTTTTATGTGCTGAAAAATCCCTGCTTTAGTATTGCGTCATTGACTTCAACGGGACTGCTTATCATTGCTGCCCAGCATCGGTCTTCATTGGACGTACCGAGAATGCCGTATATAGTACTGCAAGCTTGATTGGTGGGGCGGCGGCCTTATATCAATAGAGAGATATCTCTATTGACTGTCATAAATATTGAAAGTGTCGGTTTAATCCAGTGGTTCCCAACCTTTTTCGACCCATCGCCCCCTTTTCAAGGTCAACACCGATCATCGCCCCCCAAATTTTGTGTACCGAAAATTAGGCAGCATACAAACTGTAATCACCGGCGGGTTGACTAAAAAAAAAAGATCAAATTTTCGGCTCGATGTCTAATTTGACACACTTTTGTAACTAAATTTCCGTGGGTTGACTAAAAAAAAAAAATATGTCAGCCGTTTTTACGCGTCATCGCCCCCTATCGCCCCCTTCGTCATTTTCGCCCCCCTGGACCGCCAAATAGCCCCTGGGGGGCGATATCGACCACGTTGGGAACCACTGGTTTAATCGGTGTAGTGATGCATCATTATGACAGAAGTATATATTAAGGATGTGGATGTTTTAATCGATTGAGTGACAGAAATAATGGTGTTTTGAACGACTGAATCTATTCGAACCGCTAGTTTGAACATCTAACCGTAAACTAAACTGGATTGCTTGGTATTCAAAACATCATCGTCGGCATTGTCAATGAATGACCACGATTGGCATTTTCACTCGGACGAACCGTCACTCAAACGAAATCAAACTACCTAAACTTGTTTCTCATTTGTCACGCAAATGAACAGTCACTCAAGGAGTTTGTCGCTAAATTCAGTGTTTAACCGTTAAGGAATACATGCGAGTAGGCCTACAGCGCATGTTTGCTAGTGTACGAATTAGTTTTTGAAGTGGACGCTGTACACTTCCATAGCAAAAACAAATAAGTTTTGCATGGATTTCCCTGTAGATCAGGGTTTCCCGAACTTTTTTATGGCCGCGACCCCAAATTTAGATTGGAAAATGTTCCACGACCCCTCCTTCCAATTTAGCGTGCTGATTACTAAATAATGGTCAAAACCTTTTCCCAAACCTGCCCACGGCATATGTGGAAAGGCTGGCGACTATGTGCGCAGTAACGAACTCGTCCACCTCCGTCCTTAGATTACCAAACTCGACCAAGACTATTGCAACGTATTTAGGTCTTTTAAAATGATTTCTATCTCTATCCAATCAAAGTATAGTCTAGTGTTGCTATGTGAAATTCTGTGTCACGCGATAACGATCAGTAACTTATTCGACCACGCCGTGAGCGTGTGTCCTGTGATGTTTCATACTGGTAAGTATACAGGGCTGTGAAGTCAAGTATTCAAGGACTAGGACTTGCAGTCTTTCTTAATAATTTCTTCGACCCAAGCAGCTAAGCTACACTAATAATATTTTTAATCTTGTCAAGTGGGAAGGAGCGGTTGGTAATATTTACAACCAGACGATATATTTATCATGGTATAATTCTCAAAATTGTCTTAATTTGTGACTGCATCGCGAAGATGCATATTGCTTCTTTCCTTGTCTATGCAGCTGAATTGTAATTTGCAAATAATGACGAAATGTATCTATACCACGGGTGCGTCCAACCTTTTCGACCAAAGGGCCACACGAGATTTACGAACCATTACGCGGGCAACTTGAATGTTGATATCCGTCACGTTGTTTACTATGCTCTCGACGCTTTAAAAATGATGCTACGCTGATCTGATAACTTGTTTGGCGGGCTCGTAGTCCTTAGAGGTCGTTTTTTCTTCTAATTGGAAAAATGACCTAAAACAGTCAGAATGTAGTCACCGATAACATCAGCCTAATTGACCAGTCTTTTAATAATCACATCCAGCCGCTAATATTAAATTATCACGGGACTGTGAGACTGATTTTTAATTTTGTCTCCGCGACCTCGGCAAATAGGCAAACGACCCAACTGGGGTCGCGACCACTGGTTTGGGAACCCCTACTATAGTCAATATGAAGTTATGTTTTTCCAGGGACTATTTTACGTTTTCTTGATTCGAGCCTTCGTGAAGCTGTATTCGTGGTGTCGCGTTATTGCTGTTACTATAAGGATAATAATATTTCTACGCCAGACTTCCCGTGATGATATCAACGCTTTTACAGGGCACTTCAAGGCAGCCCAGCGTTGAGCGGCCTCACAGGGGCAAAGAACTTCACCACAAATTTCATAAGTACCGTGGTTCCGGTCTCGGCAGGTCTTACGTTGACATGCCAAAACGTCAATATGTGGAAATCTTCTAACAAGAAGATTCCGAACCTGTCCCAATTCAGTCGCAGACAGCAAAAAACTGCCGCTGTTCTCACAGATATCAGGTTAGTATGTCGTTATCCAAAGAGGGGTTTTCAAATTTGATTAGAATTCAAATTGGATTAGAAATAAAATTGCTAACTCGTAAAATCATCCAAATTGAATTGAATTCCGATTAAAAAAGTAAAACAATAAAATCAGGTTCAGTTCAGTTCCATAAGCTTTAGCAGGTGTTATGCGCAGAGCAAGGTTCCTTTGGCAATAAACAGTTCTCCTGTAGCTCCTGTTGTTCAGCGAAACCAAAACTCGATAGGAATAAAAATTAGATCCCCGAAACATCTCCCAAATTATTAAAACAGAATTATTATTTCCGACATTCCGATCAAATCCGTTTAATTTGACAACTATAATATCTATGGTAGTTATTCAAGGCTGTTAAGGGAATAGGACTCGATGGTACCGAGCATTTCGGCTCCAGAACATTATCCACATCGAAGGTCACAACCAATACTGCACATGAGGTAGTCGTTTTGTACCAACATTATTTAGACTGCCGTTTCAAGCCGTAGTAGTTTCCCATGTTGATAAGGACTTCATATGTGTTTGTATGTTCTGCTGCCGGGAAATTAATTCAGCTAACATTTCAAAGCAATCAGGACTTTGTAGTAGGCTATAGTTATGTGTAGATGCCTTTTGTAAATGAGAATGTACAGCTGACAATCGGTATATTTTTTTCAGCGCCAATTTCCCACCCGGGCTTAACGCAATAATGGGACCATCTGGATGCGGAAAAACGTCGTTAGTATGAATCTGTGTTTCTTATCGAGTTCGCCAGCACATGTAAATATATAGAACGCATATCAAATAGCAAAACGCTGTAATCTAAATATAGGTGAAAGATCTCTCTACTCTCGATCCCTTGCATATTTTAGGGCACGGGTGCGCCGATTATTTGTATATCTATTTCTGTCTAAACGTGTATTCGAAGGGAAATGAGTTTAATTGAAACAAGGATGTGAATCTATAATATAGCTGTCAGCAACAGTTTCCCAACATGACCAGCCGTGCCAATGTCAAACGATAGTTTAACACGAACATGCTAGCACTTTACCATGTGACTTGACCATGTGACTTTATAACCCCAAAAACCCACCCCAATTCCAAACCTGGCCTCAAAACTCTTACGCTAATGTCAATTCTAACCTTAACGTAACCATAAAATCTAATCCTAACTGATCCTAACTTGAACCCACTTGCTCGTTCGTCGCACTAAAAAGTACCGCATTCTGAATAAGTATATCATGATGTTGTGTCACATGTTTGTAATCCCACAGACCCGCAGAAACACAGCAAAAAATGGGCCTCGAACTTGATTTGGTCTTCCATCGATATTAAAGCTTCAGCAAATTTCCTTGAAATAGTGCCCATACAATTATGCACATGTATAATATGCATGAAAGTTTATTATAAGTCCTTGAAATAAGGTAGTTTTTCAGACTTCTTTCTGTCTTGTCCTGTCGTAAGACCGCCTGCTCCGGCACCATAAGAATCAACGGGAAAAGCGCGACTCAAGACCTGCGTCGGTTCTGCGGCTACACAACCCAAGTAGGAATGATGCTTTCGATTTCCGAACTGCGTGATAAATATGATCATTTCACTGCACAGGAGGACGTGTTGAATCCGGGGCTAACAGTGCGTGAGCATTTATGGTATTCCTTGTGTTTGCGTCGTAGTGGACATATTTCTTGCGATGAGAAGACGGCGGTCGTAAATGGCATTCTGACATCACTGCGACTTCGCGGATGCAGCGATCGAAAGGTATAGGATTTCGCGAACCTTGTAAATTTGAGTATCAATTTTAGAGGGTGTCTTGCCTAAATGAAATTATTCCAGAATTTCTTGGTAACGAAATGTTTTCACTTGTTCGGAATGCTCTAGTAGGGTTTTCATATTTTTAGGCTACCGCACTTAAGCATGCTTGAGTGAATACGGTGTAAGACTATACTTCCACGTCTACTTATGGCAAAACTACTTACTTTTGCATGCTATTGATGATATGAAGTAGAAAATGGGTTTTGCACAAGCTTGCATCACATTCACGAGTGAAATTGCCATAGCGCGTAAACGGCATAGCTCCAACATCATGTGATGAATATTGCGAAAGCCAGCACGTATTCGCATTGCCATTAGTCGTATTCTGTAAGTGGAGTATGCCACGCCTGGATCATATGCACTTTTGAAACGACTTTAGTACTTTTTCGGACACTACGTATCTATTTATAGTTGAACCAGTTGAGCTATGTTGTAGATATCTCTACTTCCTATAGTTCCTACTTTGACCAACTCTGGTTGATTTATGAATTTCTGATACTTCGTACAGGTGGGATTCCCAGAAAAAACTCTCATCAGCGGAGGAGAAAGAAAACGAACCGCGATAGCCATGGAGCTGGTTGCTGGTCCTAAAATCTTATTCCTCGACGAGCCGACCAGCAGTTTGGACTCCACCACCTCCAAATACGTAATGAAGATTCTACGAGAGTACGACACCCGAACATGCCTCATCTTCCGGCAGAATTGTCATGCTATGAGAGTGCCGCTTCACGATTTTCAGATTAGCAGACAGGGGCAGAACAATAATTCTGACCATTCACCAGCCTTCCAGCGCGTTGTTCAAGATGTGCGATAATCTCACGCTGCTAGCCAAATCACGACTCGTTTATCATGGAGAAGCAACGCGGGCTTTAGGATATTTTACGTCGTTGGGTAGGTTTTCAGTATTAAATGGTATTTTTTTTGTATTAAGCAGATGTTATCGGTAACGGATTACTAATTTAGACTACCCTAACTTCCACTTAACAGTTACACAAAATCACTGCCCTAACTAAAAGGTAGTTAGGCATGTGATTTCCATCAAGTTTATGAATGAAATTGTAATGACGACTCGGTGAAATACCCCCTGTGAAAGTATGTATTGTCGAAATTTGGGACAATTTGCAGTTTTATTAGTCATTTTGGGTTAGTCGTGAAGATGCACCTTGTAATTTCCAAAGCAGTTAACTTCGAATGACTACTATGCGAGCGCTCAACCAAATCTACACATTTGGAATCTACTCAAGTATATTTGAGATATTCATTTTCGACTTCCTCTTGCAGTAGCTCAGACTTATCTCGGAACTAGTACATCTACTTGTAATGAGTATGAGTATACATCTTCAATTACTTTCAAGAACATTCCAAGTTGTTTATTCCGATACGCAATAATAGTCGTCTATGGGTCTCAGGATTTCCGCACGAACCACACTATAGCGCACCTGACTTCCTTCTGGACATACTCTTTGGACAAATCATATTCAATCAATGTCGCACATCTGCAAGGCATCGACGCCGCCCTCATTCCGGCAGATGTCCGGGATTCACGCCGACTTACTGGACGACTGTGGGTTTCGAAGATGCAGATGAACCCACCCAAATTAGATCTCGCATGGCCGCAAATACTGCTGTTCCCGCGATAAGGATCACTCGCGATTCTGTTAGCGCGGCGTCAATCAACAACAACCCGGGATCGGCAATCAATCAGGAAGAGAGTATTTTCTTGGACGGCTATACGTGCGGTGAGATTTGACAAGATGATTTACTCGCTGATTCATTTGCCTAGATATGTAGGAATTAGTTACAAGTAAACATCCATTAAAATGAAAATATTTGAACCGGGTTGCCCTTGGCAGACCCTAGGACAGTGGTTCCCAACCTTTTTCGACTCATCGCCCCCTTTTCAAGCTTAACGCCGATCATCGCCCCCCAGATATTGTGAACCGAAAAATCGGTATACAATCTGTAATCATCGGCGGGTTGACTAAAAAAAAGTCAACTTTTCGGCTCGCTGTCGAATTTTACACTTATGCAACTAAATTTCCGGGGTTGACTAAAAAAAGAAAAAAACAAAAAAGTTATTTCTCCGACTTGACTCCAATATAGCCGTTTTAACGCATCACCGCCCCCCTATCGCCCCTTCGCCATTTTCGCCCCCTGTCGCCCGCTTTGTCCATTTTCGCCCCCCTATCGTCATTTTCGCCCCCCTAGGCCGCCAAATCGCCCTTTGGGGGGCGATATCGCCCACGTTGGGAACCACTCCCCTAGGATGTACTATGAAGAGACGCGAACTACGAATTTTGATCACTTTTGTGATTGAAATGATCATAACAAGCGAAACTGCCAATGTAGGCCTATCGTGATATGGTAATATAATATAGTTTTTGAAAATTTCTTCATTCTGTAGCGTCATCAGTCATTATGTGTTGTGGAGGAGATGCATCTTGAAATTTTGAAACTAATCACCCTCTGATTTACTATCATAAGTATTCGATTTCAAAGTTACTTGAGTACATTTCGGAACTTACAATTTATGCTTCTATGTTCGAAGTAGTGTTGGCATGCATTGGAATAGATACTTCTATTTGTAATTGAGTAGACATGTACGACATAACTTAAACCGACTGTGAGTGCCATATAGCTAGGATATCGTTATGTTATGGGTTTAAGTTCAAAACACTGCAGTTGCCGTATAGCATGATCCAGTAGTGCAGAATCTGTTGAACATAATTAAACGAGGTGGATAAAATAGGACGAAGTCTCTTGGATTGCCTCTATTTTTCAAACTATATCGACCGAATTAAAATGAAATATCGCTCCTATAAAATTCTTGCATAGTATATACCGAGTGATTTATATGAGATTCGAGTCTTCTATATGCATATGGATTCGCACGTGATTTCAGTCAAGTTGATTACCACGAATTTTATATCAGTGCAGATAATGTGTTACATCTACATTGAAGGGTATACGACTGTACTAGACGGAACAACCAGGGAAGGAGTTGAGCATCATTCTGACATCGCACGGTGGCTGGCGGAGGAGTATAAAGTATCGTCACTGGGGCGCGAAACGCGGGACGGACTCAGGGCACTGGAAAACAAGGCAGGAAATTCTGGTAACGGAAAACAAGGCAGGAAATTCTGGTATGAGCAGATGTGGTTGAAGAAGTAACCGTTGCTGCTCGGACCTTTATTTTCATCAATTCAAACCCGCACAAGAGTGCGATATAATAAGAGGATAAGAGGGTGCAGAGTCTTCTTCGACAAGTCTTTGTATTTAGACGCCCACATCAACCTGCCAAGAGCATGCAAGATAGGTAGGCTATCGTGCTACTATATTCTTAATCGAGTATTAATTGTAATGATTAGAATTGATTAGCGAAAGATGATTTTACGAGTATCGAGTCTAGGCTATACGCCCCTTTCCACAAGGAGTATATTATAAACCAGAAATGTAGTACGATTATAGTTTCGATTTCCCTTTAATCCTTGAAACCTCGATGATTGTAACAGTATCGAAAACATGGAATACAAAGCAGACGGTATCTTCTCAGTGGTCGCATATAAGGTTGAGTAATCCACATCATCCATGCTCGTGTGACGTCGTGAAAGATACTCAAATACTAGACTCGACTTGAAGCCAAATATTATAGTCCGAAACTAATCACTCATGTACTTAATTTTGCGCAGCCCTAAAATAGGAAACATGGGGGAGATGTGGTACCGATGGATCAAAAATTGCAAAATGATCTCTGGCCCTCAAATCTTCAGCCGAGAATAGCGGATCTTTTGCTGTCTCAACACTTTGATACAAGCTCTAACTATCGCGGACATTTACATGAATATCCGCCTTTTCAAAATATATTTATGAACGTTTAAAATTTGTTGCTTGAACGTGTCATCGGTCCCCACCCGGTAGGTCCAAAGCCACACGACCATGGGACCTATGAGAAATACACTAAAAAACTCAAATTTGTTAACTTGTTTTGTTGTGCACTATAAGCTAAGCTACAGCAAGCCAATGAAGAATGTTTCGTCGCGACCTTCAAGAATAAAATAGATTATATCAACCCAAATGTTGGCATAAACTCATGTTTTGATTTACGCCTAAACTTTCAAAATGAATGCCACATACATATTACCCGCAAATCGACATTTTGACTTTCAAATACCTCGTAACATCGATAAAACACCACATGTAACTATGATTTACAGCCTATATATATGCAGGCGAGTTTCTGTTGTCAAGTGATTAGTTGGCCCATCTATTTTGCTTGATTTGGCTATGGTACCATAGGTTCCCCACCCCATAAATATTGTAATTGACTTGAAAATAGTCCACTCGGGAAATAGTCCACTCGGGGATGGTATTGATTTAAAACATATGTGGCATTATATACCCTGATACAAGCCCTATACTTCACATCAAAACTTATGGCGGGTTTGTTAGTCTGAAAGGTGATATAGAAAAATGCAAATGTCGATCCAAATTTACTTTACACCCCCTAAAACGTAAATCATTCGTCACGGACCCATAACTCACGCAGGTCGATTTTTTTTGCATGTGAGGAAAGATTCTGTCAGCATGTAATTGCAGACGAATTCACGGAGTGCAATCATGGAATTATCATGGAAAATTTTTCAAGTATTTTCGGTCCCAGTGATCCATCGGTACCACATCTCCCCTACATACTAAATGAAAACAAATAAAAGATGACAGAAGGACGAGCTATGAAATGAATGTGGCAAGTATCAGAAGGCGAAGCCAGTATGCCAGATCGTGGTGCAGTAATATCTGATATGATAGCATTCGTTTAATTAATTTCAAGTAGAAGTAGCAATTTTCATGACATGTCAAAACTACTGCATGTAAAAGTGGAAATGAAAGGAGTGAAAAGTAACCTACTCGGGGTTTTCAAAAAGTATAGGTTCGGTCGAAGGGTCGCGAACGTTTATCAGTTAATCGAAGAGGACTATACTTTCAAAATTGCAGGACATACCTTCGCGACTATTGGAAAATTTCTAATAACACTGTAAACGGGTAGAATCGTCGATGTATTCAGGCACCCTGATACGGGACAATTTCACGCGGTTCTTACCACAATTACACTCATAAAAGTGACGCAAACTTGTCATAAGACTGCGTTCTACATTTCAAAATCAACACTGTAAAAAGTAGGTCATTTACCCTGAAAACTATTTGCGTAGAAATAGAAACAGCGTAAACAATTATCCACTTCAGTAAGTAGTGCAAGTAGGCCACACCTATACAGAAATACTCCGAACAGTAGCGAATTGAACTAACTTAGTACATTTTTCTAAAATCTGTTCCCAGTATAGAGGCGGATGTATTCTAAACACATACCCACGTAAAAGCAGTACAGAGTATAGAGGCAATGCACTTGAGCACTCCGACAAAGAAGTACTTCGTTACGAACCACCTTGGCATAAATGTAATTTTGTTAGATGGCGAATATCAAATCTTGCGGTTTCGATAGATTCATGCAGCCCCGACCGTTTCTGAACGCGAATGTCACGGTTCAGATTTCTGCTTGTCTACCGTCGCCGAGATGCGCTCGACATCGCTGATTGAAGAATGCTATCTTTTATACAGAAGAACATTGAGTGCGTCTGCGCGGCTTTGTGCGGTTCTGGAAAGTTAACGATATTGTTACCCGATGTGTCGTGACTTTACAATCGCCCCATTTCGTTTCAGGCCTTCATGAATGTCGTGATAGGACTTCTTTTTGGTATTCTTTACTATCATCCGTACGGACAGCCTCATCCTCTGGTGCAAAACAGGTGATTTTCACGTTTACCGATTTTACCTATAAGTGTACTTTCCTATATTTCCTGTTGAAGGTCCATGATAACGTTACGTCACAACACAACAAAGAGTCCCTGAACAAAATGGCGTTTCATGTACGAAGTCCTATTGCGTATTTTACCCGTCTGACTGCACCGGTGCAAATAATTGAGGAAATTTGGCAGTGTCCAATATATACATACTGACTGGATTCTCAGTTGTTAATTCAAGTAACGCATTTATGTTGTCATATACAAGAAAATGCATCGTCACTCCAAATGTGTTTTTACTTGACTGCACAAAAGATCATGACAAAATCTATTATTAAAATAAATCTCGGATTGCGACTTCCGGAATTACTATCAAGTCATAGTGCGTATCAGTCGATAACGCAGACATGTTTAATCGCAACTAAACACTATGGTGTCGGGGATGGCGACTCTATCGCCTTGTTCCATTTTTTTTTTGTATTATCTGCAATGAACGCAATACTCCGTCTGCAAATAGAATGAACGTAATGATGCGTTATGCATTCGGAAGGCGTGTGATTTTGGTGTTCGATTAAATTACCGATCACTATTCTTGACTGGACTCGTAACCATATCAATACTCGACTAAGATTGTAGCACAAGAATCCTGGTGGTCAACCCTCAAAATAAATGGATGACGTATGCAGATATTCATGGCGTGGCGTGGGTGCAACCGTGATTTACTCTCCCCACAATCGGTTCACATCGCCCAAATTTCCTTGGGCTGTTACCCGTTACATAATTCGCGTTCAAGTGGATAAGTTCAAAATATTGACATCGGTTTGTTTGTTAAATAAACAGATGGCTATACCGATAGGCACCCGGCTGACCGGCTACAGCGACTGTGATGGGTAAATCAGATATGAGGTTATATACGGTGTCGCATCGTCTGATTAGGGCCGCAGATTCCATGCGGACTATTTAATACCAATACTCGTACTTCGTCATTCTCTTGGACAGGGCCGGCCAACCCGTGGCCCGCGAGAAGGTTTTAAGTGGCCCGCGAGGTAATTTCCGACATTTCTAATATCATCAAAAATGGATTGCACAGATTGTGAACTTGCAAGGCCAACCAAAAATTTGATTAGTCTGGCCGCAACACTTGAGATGTGATGACTAAAATATCAGTTTCGACTCATTGACAGATCCATCAACCATTCATATATTGGTATATCTTCGTACACTACAATAAAGCAGAATAATTTGCGATAGATTTATCAAAGGTAAAAATTTTCTGCAAGCTTAGCGCAATATGTTGTCACTCGATTTCTTGTTCTTAATATTGTTGCCCTTTTGTGAAAATTGAAGAACACCCACTGTATCAGATTGAGTCTAACTATATTAGCGATTACGAGACAAAGTGTCGTTCAACATATGCGACCTTGCGTTTGCACTGGCAGTAGGACCGTCGACTATGAAACCTAGGCACGAAATGATTGCCGCATGTTGGTCGCAGCTTTCGATATCGATATGTCCATGCGCCGAACAGCCCAGTCCTCGCAAATTTATCCCAGCGATATACAGCAGGACCGCAATATAATCAAGTGACAATATTATTGACCTATGAACTTCAAACTTTTTTCGCGCTTCGCGCGGACAGTGGCCCGCGCAAAAGTTCGTCAATCGAATGTGGCCCTTTGGCTGAAAAGGTTGGCCGGCCCTGCTCTTGGAGGTGCAGAACTTCAATATGAAATGAACGAGAATGATTAATCGAATAGTATACTCCTATTGAAACGTAGCCGAATATTTCGGCTGACGCTGGCCAGGGGTAATCGTTAGCAACAATAGAAGAGAATTGAAAATAACATTTGTTGATACGCATTATTCTTTCCAATTCGCTACTACGCAGTTGCGGACGATTACACCTGACGAGTGTCAGCCTAAAATATTCCGGTAAATTTCAATATATGAATGTAGTATTCAATTCGTCATTCTCCTTACATGTGTAGTGTTTTCCACAAAGAATCAGTTAATTCGCATTCGGATCAAGTTTTGTACGCGGGTTATACCCGTCCGACCGCAATCCTACCCATTTCCTCGGACTATAGTCAATATCAAAGCTCTGGTCTTGCATGAGCATGATATATCACTTTTGGAATATTATATTTTATCTAACGAGATTGTGGGCAGATCTGACCAATAACGACTGCTACTTTATTACTCTTATCTGGTTTTGCCTACATAAACTACTGGTTGTACCGTACTTCCACTTCTACGTAACAAATATTTAGGTAAGCCCCTCACTTTTTACAGTTGCAAAGGGTATATGGGATATAGACTTGCAGTACTTTAATTAGTGATATTGTCAAAACAGTTAAGCGAAACAGCCCCGCTATCAGGA
Source organism: Botryllus schlosseri (assembly GCF_051294905.1). Classification (NCBI taxonomy): domain Eukaryota; kingdom Metazoa; phylum Chordata; class Ascidiacea; order Stolidobranchia; family Styelidae; genus Botryllus; species Botryllus schlosseri. The sequence goes on from NC_137246.1 coordinate 8,242,790, forward strand.
TGCCTGGATCTATTATATATAGTGGCGTCTATTTGTTGGGTCCTCAGCCCGTTTGCGGTTGCCGCGAAGATGTGACGCGCTTCTTGCAAATGGCTGTATAGATTTTAAATTAGTAGAAATTAATATACGACTCTATTCCTACACTTCTATTTTAACTTATCTCTAATTATAATAGTTAATTGCGAGGTCTCGTTTCGAATGCACTTGATAGGTCGTGATATGGAATCATTTCTCATGCCCGCTAGTACAGCTGCGAGCAAGCGCACAAAACGTGTGCCGAACGCTAAAGTGATTCTCCGAAATGAGTCGCGTTTTCTCTTCATTGATCGTCTATCTGTGAGCGTAGGCCTATAGGCGGTTACCGTAGCGTGAACGGAGGGCAATAACTGTAAACACGATTATAAGCAGATATTTACCGTAATTTTCGTATTTATATTCCGATATCGGACATTCTTCTGATTAAAGCGCGTACTTAACGTAGTTTTCACAGAATTTGGCGGTGTTTTTCCGGCGAATAGCGTGCGCAGGAAACTTACCGACGATATTAAACTATTACTTGATACGCACGCTTTCTTCAAACAGATTGGGACTCTTCTTCTACCTCTCAGTTCACGGAATCATAGTACCCGCCATGATTACGGCCAAAAATTTCGTCACCCACGAAAAATTACTGTTCGAGTATGAATTTCAATTCTTGCGCATCGTATTCCAATTGATCCGCGAGATGACGCTGTTCTAGACACGAAAGACGTGCTGGATTTTACGGCGTCGCTTCGTACTGCATCAGCCGTTACCTGATAGCATTGATGACGCGAATATTTTCAGCTCCTTCATTGTCTATAATTGTGTATTGGTTGACAGGTACTATCCGCATGACACTCGACACTCTTACCCTGTGATCACGTGAGTTTATTTTGACAGGGTTGAATCCCAATGTTGAGGCCTTCCTCGTATTTACGCTGACTGCATTCACGGCAGGCTTGGCGAGCGACTCGCTTTGTCTGCTGTGCGCATTGGGATGCCAATCATTTGCGGTTGGGAAGTCGATTGTTATGCTGTATATGGCTTTGACATCGGTAAGCTCTGTATTAACACTTGCGTATTTATCTGGATAAGTAGATCGGGGCAACGATCTGTATTTGTTAGTAGGTATTCGCTGGCTTCTTACTGAATTTGGACTCCACGTTTCCGTGGCTGGCGTGGGTGAAATACGTTAGCATCAGCAGATATTGCTACGTGGGGTGGGTCGTGGGAGAGTTTACGTCCACTTGCCATGAAAATACCGAAGCTGTCGACCAATTCGTGTGGTAAGAATTGTCCATGAACTACAATCTACAATCAGCATCATACCATATAGACACATTTTCCGATTGACGAACGTGTCATTGTCTCTTCATATTTGAGATTCGGGACTAAATCGAAATCCCGAATTACTTTCAAATTCAATTTCAATTCATGCAATCATTTGACATTCATTCAATACTCTGATAAAAATAGGAAATAAATGGAAATTTGATGTCCCAAATCGAAATAAGGATCGATGCCCATTCTAACGCGAATCAATGAAATATTATACATAAGAAAAAGCGCGATAGCTCTTGAACTATTAGCTAGAGAAGATCGTTGTAGCTGTTGTGTGTTGGGGCGAGATATTTGAATATAGGGATAGGCAGGCGTAAACTGAGAACTCTGTCGATCCTGAGCCTACCAACACACCAATGAGACCTTGTCCTCATTTTAAAGCGATGGAGTCGAAGAGGGCGTGCTAACGGAGATAGTCGGAAGTGATCGGTTCCTGTTGAAACATCCATGGACCGGACAGGTTATACTGTTCTGCGTTTCCGTGGTCTTTACAATCTGTTGCTACGCGAGGATACGTCTGTGCAAAACATGAAATAACCGCGATATTTTGTGATGGGGCAAATTCATGGTACCAATTATCTTTATGCGCTGTCGCGGGAACGGTTCGAATCTAATATGCATCTGTTGTTGTAACTACATCAATTTTCAACTGTTTAGAGGCATTGGCTCATCCGCTGCTTCCGTTTGGTGATTGCTTGTTTACTCGAATTTTGTAGCAAATTAAATTGATCTTGCCATTTTGCGATTGTCGGTGAGCGCATACTTGGAAAGAAATCGCGAGGTCAGATATTCTGTGGAAAAGCATTCGGCAAGTAGATATATGCACATTGCACAAATTTGGGGCCGAGTTGGTGAAATCTATATGGAGGATGTCGATAGGCCAGTGTTCCTAAACATTTTGGACATGGACAGGACACGCTACAAAGTTAACGTATATCAATCGAATACACTATGAAATATGCCAACGTTTTCGTTGGTTGACGATTCGATGGCATCACTGATATTTAAAATTCATATCTTCTTCCGAAACCTTTTTTCAAGTATGTTCAAAAAGTTCTCTAAGCTACGTAGACGTCGACACGATGCGTTAACCACTGCGGAATGGCCAGTTGTTAGCGGGGGTCGACGTGCCACAATATCAGCATAAATTCCTTCTGCGATGAAACGACAATATCGAAGAGCCTACACGGCGCAGATCCTTTCTGAAGTATGAGTTTAGCAACTCAACCCATTTCGATGAACGACATATAGGCTAGTAGGGGGATATCATCAAAGTCATAATATCACATCAAAGTCAAGTTTTGGAAATTCCTAATCGCTTGGGCACGCCTTGCAAAATTCCTCAGCGTATGTATCGCGAACACGCGTCTTTGCACCTGACAAGGTATAAGGTCAGCGATCGAGTCGCAGTGGAAAGGTCACCATCAGTGGATTGCTTCTGAACGGCATTCAAAATAAGCCGTCGGGACGACTAGAAAATTATGGTTGTCTAATTAGCCTTAATTGAAGCGAAATGCCGCTGATATAATTTGTAAAATGATTCTTTGCTCTAATTATAATTGTAGTGTAATTCGTGAAATTCGTCTATCCTCCAAATTGAATTTTAATCTGATTTCTGCTTTTCCTGAAAGGGCTACAGGCGAGCTGTATTGTCCAAAACGAGCCAAGCTTGCTGTAAAGACATTTACCATTCTTATGCTTACGATAGGGAACTCTGATTTGATATGAACTGCGCTTGATTCGATCTCCGCGAATTTAGTAATTCGAATTCTAATCCAGTATTCAACAAGCCATTGTGGGTACAGAACTTCAGATTAACGCGAAACAATGACCTAATATTGTTAATTTATAGGGTAAAAGCTTTTCGACTGACTCTCATCAGTAACGAACGTCAACCAATCAAATTCGAAATGTAGGAACTGTTTTGTGTCTATGACGTAATAATAGCAAAACAAACAACTAGCAGACAGGCAAGATACTGACGTTCGCTACTGATGATCGAGTCAATCGAAAAGCTTTTAGCGAATAAATTAACAATATGAAGTTATTGTTTCGCGGTAATCTAACAAATTCGAAAGAACTGTGTAGTTATAACTTCGGTTATATTATAATTTGAAAAATATGATCATTTTCTAGTTGGCTGGCTCTGCAATTGGCGAAATTGCTGCAGGCGCCACCCTATGAAAATTTGCAAATCATTTCTGTAAGTTCAGTGAAGAAGTATCGGGGTCAACATTTATCCCTGGTCGCAATTAGCGTGCCTTCATCGACACCAAAATTGTATATGATTTTGGATAGCGATTGGGCTAGATAGGGCCGCATACGTAGACTATATTAGCTACGAATCTAGCACACGCGATCTGATGTGCGCGATGAGACATTAAATTCATATATGGTGTTTTGGGAAGACAACATCCTTTGTAGCAGTTTCGTGACGATAGTCATTTCGTATAATAAAGTAACGGGTATTCTGTTTTTATGAATCTGCCGTTTGTTAATTTCAATAAGGCTTTCTCCCCAGGAAATCAAGTCCTTGCCGGGTGATTCTGTCCTCAAAAGGTAAATCTCGCACAAGGATATCAAGTCGTCGACTTGAGCACTGAACATTTGCGACACTCCAGTGGCGTTGTTGCCATAGCCTGCTCTTCAAGTGTGGTGAAAACGATTGTAGTCATAGCGCTTTCAAGAGTTTAGCTACTCAGTTCGTATAATCGTGCTTTTGACGAGTTATACCCATTGTTCAAGATTACCATTCCCATTCATCAGAGCGAAGCTATTGTATTCAATGGAGGGGTAAATCATTACTTTCGAGCGGGCGATAGATCGAAACATATATTATTTGGAATATAGTCTCATCTTTCTATTGTCAAGTCAGCGAGGTCGAATTATATACGAGAAGATGATGCTGCCTGTGTACAGAAATGTTTCCGATTTAGCGCTGTTAAAACCGCAGTGAAAATATTCTTAACCCTAAATAAGCTATTCACAGTAAACGAGATGCATCGGGACTGATCTATCTATGCTAATGAATTTCAAGAAGACAGAATACCCGACGAATGACATTCATCGATCCGGTGAAGGCCAGTTGCACGCATACGTGAACGGATTGCGGTAAATTATGAGGTACAGTCGGAATCAGTAGAGGCAGTATACCGCATAAAAAAACAATTGAGACTTTGGTGAATATAAAGGCGGCCGTTCTTAAGCTTGAAGATAATGCAGAACGTCGCTGTATTATGTCTATAGCTATAAGAGACCGTCACAAAGTTGTTTCCTTGCATAATTCATGATCGAAATTGCATTAACTCAAGCATAGGGCAACGAGATCAGCTAGCTTAAAGTTATGGAGATTATAATATAGATGAATATAGGATAGATCGTATATGCTTAACATTCACCTGTCATAATAGCATTAGAGAGAGTTTGGATATCGGATTCGTCCGCCAATGTCGATATTTGATTTATCCGGGCAAAATCCCGTATGTTTGCCAATAGAGATATAGTATTTGTTTTGCATCTGAGAGTCATCAGGAGCGGTTTGTTGGTCACGAAAACAAGTGCGAAATCAAATGGTGATCTACACTCTCCAATTTCTGAAGTGGAAGCCACCGTCAACACTCGAATTTATTCGAACAAGCGGCGATAGTATTCAGATTGTGGAAATATCAATGTTAGGATTAGCTATCAAACGAACCGTTCGCTGTATCTGAATATCGGGTGTACCAAGCCAGGCAGGTTTAGATACTATATGCTAAATATAGAATTCGACTGGAATGAGGCGTACGATTCATATGGCATATGCTATATGAATGCCGTTACAAATACCAGTGTGTATTATCGATGAAGTAGTCATAGATATATTAGTCTTAGCGTTCGTGATATTTGTATGCTGGTTACATTGGCTGATCTACGTCATCTCCCGATGCACTGATGGAACTACACCCCGCAAATGGTCGACAACAGTTTGCTGCCAGGACACTCGGATATCTTTACCAATGTCTCAACTGGGAGTAGAATCAAAATATTCAAGCAAAAAGAAAAACCTGCCAATGGGATCTTTGTACAAAGAATTATTGACTTACGGAAAAGGGCTTGCCTCTCACCGCCAAAATCCGGGCGCCGGATACGACTTCGTGTTCGCCAACACGTTGAGGTCTCACGGTAAGGATTTCTGATGATTGTAACTTTCGATCCTCGTATTCGTAGGCCTACTAAACCGTATGCGCCTTCTCATAGAAAAATAATGAGCGTCTGCGTGCCAGATCACTAACAGTCATATGATTATTAGCTGTGACGTATAGCGTATTGTTCTACATGTAATATTTATAGACACGCTGCCGAATACCAATTTCATGGCAAGGAAGCAAATTCCTTATTGCCAAAGGCCCTTCCTTGTTCGACAATGCATATGTCTTCTAAAAGTACTGGGCGTCTATCAGTAGATTCCTCCTGTCGGGTTACCGGTCATTCATATAGCATTACCGTATATTATGTGAATTTATTCGATCTGCTGTGTCAAATTTTTATAAGCTCCTGCCCGCACGTCCCTACGGACCTTCATACAAACATGGTCAGTAGCAAAGTACTGAAATACTTGTACTTGTACTTGTACTGGTCGTCCACATAATTTCCTTCTTTAGTTGCAGTACTCTCGCAAGCAGTTTACTTGCATTTTCGCAAGCAAATCTAGTTACTTCTTTACTGTAACCAGTGATTAGATTTTTCATTGATAGATCTGTATCATTTCCATGAAATATATCGCCTTAGTCACAGTGGAACATGTAGCAATATAGCATATGTATTTACTATAACGGCATCTTGTTTCGAAATGGCCTTTTTGTAGAGCCGTTAGCCATTCTGCTTTACTCATGAAGATCAATCTAAATATGTACAACTGATTTAGAATATGTTCGGATCGATTTACGAGCAAAATTCCGGAACGCATGGTCCAAAACTGCATGTATTTTCAGTCCATTTTTACTGCACCAGTTTGCTACTATTGCAAAAAGCATTGCGAATCCCTTATTTTAATTCTCTTGTCCCACATATAATTTTACTACGTTGTTGACTACGTTGTTGTGCCGATAGCAGACGGTATATATAAACGTTATAAAAGTTATAATCATACAAGTGGACGTTAAACAGGGTGTGGAAGCTATCAAGGTCTTACGTTTATATAATTTTACGTAATTCCTTGTACTTCTACTCGAGTGACATTTGACACTAAGTGTAGGCCTACTACTTTCACTCCCTTTATATATATTATGTAGCTGATGGAACACGTGTCAGGTTTATTACTGATAGCCTCGAATAAAATTGTGTCCTACTAATGTCCTACTAAAACTGTGTGCGTCTGCCTAATGAAAAGCTTTCAGTCACTTATTAGAAAGGTTATTTATAATAGCCCACCCTACACACCGCGTAGGCTACTTCCGAGGAAAGCAGCATGAGTGCACCAATTTAAATTAATTGCAACGTTTTCTAATCGGGTGCTAGGAAATATATTGCCCTGTGTATGGATTTTTATACCAAATAATAATTAGCACTTTTCTGATAATATCAGTCTAGACCAGTGATTCCCAAACTTTTTCGGTGTGAGGGCCAAATTTAGAATTTCAGAGTACGGTCGGGGCCGCACGAATACTACGGCTATGAAACGGACCCAAACAGTCATCGTGGCTATTTCTCGGAGTAGTTTTATTGCCCTGACAAGATTTCGAAACTGTACACTGTTTACCGCTACTTATCTGCTGAATTGGGTGTCCGTTGAGTGAATCAGCTTTCCTGGCCTAAACGCGCGAAGCGCGAGAAATTTCTTTAGATTCATGACTGAATCGGTCAATATGATCGGGAATTGCATGTTTTGCTATCAATTTTCATCCTGTCTCTGTTCACGTAAACTGATTTACCGGTAGAGCTGAGTGAGGTGTGTTTTAAAAGGTATAGGCCCCCTCAATAGTAATTAAACATCTCTGGGGGTATACCCGTTGGCGGGATTGTAACAGCACTTCGTCAGGACCCCAGACTCCCATAGGGTGATAAACTGACCCCGCATCACGCTGTTCGCTTTTGTAACGAAATTAAAGTTGTACTGTTTAGTGAGACAGCGCGACGCGCAAATATTTCGATAATTCATGTAAAATCGGTGGATAAGATCGGGAATGGCATGGTTGTCCTCTTTGCCCACGTAATTAGATTAACCGGTAGAACTGAGTGAGAAGTGTTTTTGAAACTGCAGATCACGTAAAATTAAACATCTTCGGGCGGGCGGACCCCTAGGTATGACTTCTTTACATGAAGTTATTTGGTGACCTCCTGTCTGCTTTATAAAAAATGTAGAATTGCCCAAACCTACTAAACTGAAAGATCACACGATTTCAGATTGGTATTTCTTCATTGGCATATAACTTTCTTTCCTGCGGGATAGTATTTGTCTTGTGAGGTTCAGATTGCCAAGACAAGAACATTCGGCGCCAGTCATTTAGGCGCCTATGTGGACAATTAAACCTATATGCAGTTTGTACATACAACGAATTTTCTGGTATTTCGAAGTTTTTGGTCAGCTGCCGATCGTTCTGACACACTTCATGGAGTCACATGTTACATGGCCTAAAACTTTATATGTCTTGGTGCGTTGTGGTGCTGTAATGGCCAACGGTGATATGCCCATTTCTATAAATCTTGCGTATTTTTTCTTGTGGAAGAGTGCCCAATAATCAAGATATGCGGCGAATTGAAATCGCGCATGGCGCGAAAATTATTTAAAAAAGTTCCATAAATTTAAAAAAAATACTCCATAATTTATGGTAACTCACGAAATAATTCTGTGCCCCTTCGAGCTCGGCCCCCCTCAATTGGGGGGTTTGGGGTGCAACAGCTACGGCCCTGACTATAGGACTACTAGTTATGCTGCTTTTAGCCGACGAAGCAGTGTGCATCTCGGCGTTTTCAACCGCGAGTCACGTGTTGCACATCTAGTTATCATAGGGTTACCATACGTCCTCTTTTAAGATGATATGTCTTCTTTTTTGAGATTTTGTCTTCTTTTTTGAGGATTTTGGTTACATATAGGGGCAAATTCGACTGATATACATTACGTCAGCACTGTGGGAACGCTACGGCGACTATTTCGGGAGCTGGACCGGAAAGTGGACCCTTTTTTCAATCAACCACCTGTTAATGTGAGAGAAAAACTGCATTTTCCGGGAGTTGAGCTTCTTTTTCTTTCTTAGTCAAGCGACCACGAAGTTGAAAAAATTTACATTTTTTCAGGATTTTCCTCCGGTTTTGAAAGTTATCATTACCTATTTATATCTATAGCTACTGCCCGTTCAACTGGAAAGTTAGGGCACAATGCATTGAAACAGCAGTGACGTAACGTTAGCAGTCTATACTCACAACTTTCCTGCAATTCTATGATTAAAAACTATAGAGGCCAAGCCAAGCAAGAGTATTTTATAAATATACATATTTTTTGTCATAAATCGATTTCCTAATATATTTTGGGGGACGCAAGAAGGCCATCAGGGGGCCGCATGCGGCCCTCGGGGCCACACTTGGGAATCACTGGTCTAGACTATTATCAGGAGCATGACGAAAATATGAAAGTATGCATTTTTATACGAGCTATGAATGAAACAAAATATGGCGAATTCGAAACATTGGTCCAAGGATTTGACGAGTGTGCAAGCTTTTCACATGCATCCCCAAAAATAAAATATATAAAACCGGCCGTAGGAAATTAGGCTATTAATTTTTTCCGACATCGCTTAATATAATAATAAATCGAATTTTTGAAGCGTTGTTTGAAATTCTGTTCACCCGGATAGCCGTGAATTTCGAGCAAATGAATTGGATTCTTGACGCGAGTCTCGACTTGTAAGACGCTTTTGTACTCCATCAATGCAGCTGACTGGATGATCCGCAGGAGTCCCTAAGGATCGTATCGCTGCATCCTGTATTTTATTTTTTGAATGCAATTCTACACTGAATAAAGCTGTTTCTCTCTCATACTAAAAATTCATTTCCCTTTACCTATAGCCGGCTGTGTTAGGTCATTCTAACCCGAGACTGATATATTTGCATGGCATATATTCACTTTGATATGGTACCATTCGAATTTTGATCCAGCGGTAAGTTTGGACTCTCCTAAAATTACTTTCTGAATAACGTAATGTTTTAACCACCACGTCTTTGGTTGTCATCAAAATGTAATTCGTCGACGGCATGTTCGCTGAAATATATATCCGAAAATTTTTCTACAAAATAACTCTGGTAGATGTGTCAGCGTCAGCGGCTCCTTTGATGCAAATAGCCTAGTTTACGCCAATGTATAAAGACGAATGCAAATCGTTTACTTGACAGATAATCCGCACAATATTTTTCACTAAATGTACGAAAATGTTACATATCTAGATGACATGCTTGTCTGTGTATTGCATGGGTGCTTCATTTTTCAACAGTTACGTATCTAGTTTGGAATCTCGGACGTTGCCCCAAACCAAAACCGTTATTGTCTTTGCCCAATAATAACCAATAATCGTCAGATTATAATTTCATCTGCCGAAGACATACACACATTACACACACAATGTACAATGCGATATACAAGTCACAATGCGATGTAATGAACAGATAGTGGGATGCCGAATGACCAACCAGTAGGGGTCTTTTAAACTGGCATCCAACTCGACCTATTGCCCGACGTCACCGTCTTCTTCGATGTTATTCTTTCTTCGTCGGTCCTTTTTTTAGAAGCTACTTCTTACTCTTTTTTCTTTCTTTATCGGGTCTATTTTTTGGGATTTTTGTGACGCCGTAAGACCAGTGACACTGGTATACGAGGAACCCAGAATAACCTTCGACGACGGAAATGGAAATGCCCAGCGCTGAAATCCCTGTTCATGTCATAGTCGCGTTCCCACAGGCTGCAGAGTGCACGCTCCTATACTAAAGCATCCAAACGGTTTTTATGCGATATTAGGTTGCCGTTCTTTCATAGTGAACTCTGCCCCAAAAGACTCTCTTATAAGTTGATTTACGAAATAATTTTGGGTCACCTACGAGCTTTGTACATTTTACAAACTTCTGTTTCACTTTTTGGTAAAACATTGTTATAATATGTCGTGTGCGTCAAATCATTTGGCGTGCCATGAAAAATCATCTCGCATGCCACAAATGGAACGCGTGCCGGGCGTTGCAGACTCCGCCATACAATATGTCAGCCTATGCCAGGGGCGGGCAACATACGGCCCGCGACGGGATTTTGTCCGGCCCGCGGACAGTTTCCCATCTTACATGATAATGTGGCCCGCGGCCGCAGACTGCCGAGATTCCCCACTGCTTGCTCACTACGTCAACTGTTAGTGACTGTATGTTATTATATACGTATGTGCGCAGCGTGCGAGAGTGGGGCTTACGCACTGGTGGCTTTTGGGGTGGGCGCGGTGGGCGGTCGCCCGGAGCCTCCTCGTCGACGGACCCCTATTTGGTCTAAGCGCCCTTTTTCAATGATTATAGGGAAAGACGTGTAAATCCGTATGCTAATCAAGAAGATCCGTACAGATGGGTCAATCATCATCAAATCTCGGTATTTGTTAGAAAAAGTGCCATATATCCCGATACGCATCACGTCTCTGCAGGCGGTAGAGTTATACTTGGATTTGATGTAGTTTATCCTTGCACAATGCACAGTGCAATAATAGATATGGCCTAATCTAGCGCCTGGCTCAAGCCTTGACGAGACTTATTACTAATGTCAGCCGATAGCTCCAAATTACTGTGGCCTGCAGCAGTTCTATCGCTATTCTATTATTTCACGCTACTTGTCATCTTCAACATGAGGACATGAGCTATAGTTAACCGAGTCACTTCTTTTATAATAATTTGACAATGTATGATCAAAGAATAAGCTGGCTAAGGAGCTATTCCACATTTAAGCGTACCTCAAAGCCGAAAGGGGGCTCTGGGGGCTCAATTACATACTCATAGAAGACCGCGGGAAGTCTCGCCCAGCCCCCCCCCCCCCCACCACTGGGCTTACGCGTAAACTTCGTCGAAGCGTGAAGACTTGCATTATCGGCATTTACGATGTATTCAACCCTAATGAATTAATATCTTGTACATTTGGGTTGGCAGGCCTATCGAACGTCTTCAAATCTTAATTAAGGATTTTACCGCATGGTAATAGATCAGAGAGAAGCGTACATGGCGGTGCCTGTATGACAATGTTGTTCTCAAATCCACATAGTCTTCGTTATTATCGGCGAGAAATGGCTTTGAAGTGACATTGCTGTCGTTAAAATACATTCATTACATACGATTTATTCCTTGTATATGTGAATAAATGTGCGAATAATGTATCGATTCAGCAATACGGATCGCCAAGTACTTAATTTTCCGATATCCGACCCGCAGACTGGAGAAGTTACCTGCCCCTGGCCGAGGCCTATTATATGTTATGAAAATACATTGGCGGACCCCTGTATCACAGAGATTTATAATAATCGTGGTTTTGTGTGCTAAATCTGAACGCACAATGTTCTTATAGCAGTGAATAATTTTGAATGTGATGTTGCATGCTGGTAACGGAAAATATCATATTTCAAGCTCATTCCCGCTCTGGGTGAACACCTCAAAACCTTTTTGGTTTTATTGACGCCAGCATGGTTAGGCCTTTTCTAGTTTTATTGGCGTCTTACGTATTTGGTAACCGTGCGTCGTCTTGCACTTAAATTCAGTAGATAGTGAGAGTTACTAGTCTATATACTCACTGTGGGAAGTGAGCATGCTCTTACAACGATCAATGGAACGATATGATATGTTTTGAATTCGACCCACGTCCGGAATAGCCGTTATAATGCATTACCGCCGCAAGGTGTCACTGGTGCAGATTTTCTATCATCCATGGAAACTGATGCTGCGCGGGGAATTTATGACTTTGTGGCTGGGTTTCGATTAACAAAACAGATGTACAGTTCTAATCATTGCTCGAATGCTGTTCCAAAGCTGGTTATTGCTTTGGAAGTGGTCGTTCTAACCGTGTTACAGCAAGGTATTACCGTAGTGCCGATTCGATTGTGATTTTGGTCAATGCGAGGCCAAACTGGAAAATGGCTGTTTTCGGCAATAAGTTGCGCTTGTCAGAACTCAGAAGGGTTTCTTGCGTTAAATAATTAGGTAATTAAACGGAAAGTTGCGCGTGACGTTGCCACCAATTCCGTTCTGGATGAGAGGTAGTGTACAATTCAGTGTAACTATCAGTAGGTGTAATATGTATATCGCCAGTATCGGCTTCGCGAAAATTCTTGATAACCTAATGGGAGTTTACTTTTTCAACTGTAGGCAATTTCATTACATTTATTAAGGAATCGGGAAGACGATATTGTTAATAAACTTGTCATAATCAAAATATTACCAATCAGCATGAATTGAACGCCTACCTGTTGGCTACCTTACTGAAATCATTATAACCACAAGCTGCAATGCACAGTAAGTCTCTAGTATAGGAATGGCGTGTGTTGTGCAGTGGTGATTCAAAAGTTCTAGACCTTCTGACTTGGTAATTTCTCGTGTGGTGTGGCACGGTAATTATCTCTAGTCTACAGATTGCCGATTTAATATGACTATAGCTTGTGAGTGAATTTCATCTTTGTAAACTTCATGTTAAGTTACCTGACTAGGCCTACTTCAAATTATCACATCAAACTGGTACTGCAAAAGTTCCGTTGCTACTATAAATTAATTCAGGTAGTAAAAAAGAGAAAATCTGTGTGAAGCAGTATAGGCTAGTTTAGTACGGTAGGCTATTTGTCATGCCATATTCGAATAAACGACTTTAGTCTTTAGGTATCCCTTTATGTTATAGGCTCATTAGACTCAGTTTGAGCTTCGTAGGATTGTGATTTTTTAGACTACCAGAGGTCTTTTTGACACCTCCCTATCTTTTATTCCATCACAACAAACAAACGAATGAACTGTTTTTTGTGCAAACACGATTTCAAATTTTACTATACGAAGCTTGCGTCGATATCAGAATGTTGATTGGGTGTAGTTTTGGCCTATAAATTAGACAATGACATTAGCCTATTCAGCTCTTGTTGATGACACTTCACTTCAAAGTTTGATTAAGTAGCCTGCTGTTTATGCGATGGAATTCTAGATAGTCATACTTTATGGTACTTGATCTACCATAGATGCATGTGTAGTTGCATGGTGTGCTAACGAATCAGAATATAGGTCTTAAACCATTTATAGCCTATTCAATAATTCAACCCATTGGCAGTGGACAATTGTCGATGAATTCGTGAATCGTTTTCATAATCCCTTTATCTTGGATTATTCCTTGAAAATATTGCCGGCCGTTCTGCCATATAGCCTACTGGCACCGTATGATGCCCACTTTTACAATGCCCGTTGAACAATGGAACCGAATCACTCATAAAAAGAAAAAATAATGCCAGCAATTAGCTATCTTGAATGTACCCAAATGTTAGATAGAACTTAATTTACCAGTGTAGGCCTACATTGTACATGGCCTCTGGAATTAACCAGCGGTGAACTTTCTTGGGCGTCAGAGGCCACAGTCAAAAATTAATTTCATTTCGTTGTATAACGATATCCATTACCCTATAGACTGCTGGGTATATAGTAAAATTCTTTTGTAGATTAAGAATCCTAATTTGCTCGGGTTTACTATAAAATTATTGACTTTCGCAGGTCTTGACCATATTTCACTCGTATCGGCATTGTAGACTACCTATTATTGGAATGTATGGTGCGCCCTGTGTCATAATTGAAATCAAAGTAAAATAATGTTCATACCAGTAAGGACTGATTTTGAAAATATTGACAAAGGTTAGTGGATCGATGTAGTTATCGTGGAAGTTACTTTACGTATTTTTTCATTAGTTATTTTCGTTCATATTGGGTTTATTCGTTTGTTGCATGCATTTTATTTGACATGGCAGAAGTGCTGTCATATATAGAGCTGCATGATTTAAATTTCTGATTTGTCACTATTAACCTTAATTTCCTGGGTTGTTTATATTGCATGAAAAACATACGATATGGCAAATTACAGTTACCCTCTTATATGCATTAAATTTTTGTCTGCAGTTGAGGATGACCATTCCTTTTATCTTGACGGTTTTCCTTACTTTTCAGAGCTATGTAAACTGTTTGGATTAATTTCATGTGTTCGTTAAAATTTATGTCACTTTCAGTTGAATTATTCTTCAAATTTTAGTCGAGATAAAAACATTTTACTCAACCCCGTAAATATTCCTGTCGATTCTGTTTAGAATATCGAATCTTGGGAAAAAAAGGAGAAGGGACATTCTCAGAGGTGCTGAAATGCCAGCACATAAAAGATGGCACGTACTACGCATGCAAGAAAATGAAGCAGCATTATAATGGGTAATGGCACCTGGAAATTCTTTTTATTTACAACGTATTATCGTCCTGACTAGAGTTTGAATGATTTCATGATTTTGAGCCAGTATCAAGTCACAAGTGATAGTATCTATAATAAATCCCATATAAACATCATATATTTACAATACAGACATAGCCGAGTAAGAAACTACTTATGCTCTAACAGCTGTATAAGCTAAATATAGATGCGAACACAACTTTTAAACATTTTCACCGAGAAGTGAACTCCTATGCTGCATATTAATCAATTCAACAGTACTCAAGTCAACACCCTCTCACTTCATACAGTTTTTCGATTGATCACATTATTGGTCAATCTGATGAATATCAACCGGATTTGGCCAATATAATTCAACTTCTATTTCATTATGACATTTCTTCTTCCAGGGTGGAAGAGGTCAACAACTTGCGAGAGATCCAGGCCATGAGACGACTGAACCCGCACGCCAACGTCATCGAGCTTCATGAAATAATCTTGTATGTTCACTGCAGTTTGTCGATTTTCTATGCGCTCTTGGGATCAGTGTTTTGTCAATGGATAAGAGGAGTTAGATTATTGTTGTTTCCCATTCATTTGAAACAGAGTGGTGTGATAATCTGACCTAGAAAAATAAGTTGTTCCTAGCAAAACGATATTGTTCAAACTTGGTTTTTCTTGTACACATGTATTTAATTCTACTTTATTGTCATTCGGCTTATTTGTCTGTGTTGACTGAAAACTACCAATCCATACATTTTCATTACTTCCAAATTAAAAGTTCCCAGTTATGGTTAACTGTACTTTATTGGTGACAAATATTGTTTGGTATTCAGTAACATCATACTTTTATCGTCCCATTATATTTCGGACTTACGTTAATCAATGTAAATGATAATAACTTTGTCACATCACTGTTGCACGTCATATTTCACCATATCGCTTTTATCTGAATTCTGCTATCATTCCCTTATTGCACTCTCCAATGTTCATAAATGATCAGCAATCTTATAAATTTTCAAATAGTTTTGAAGACGGTTTTCATGTAGGCCTACTGTACCACTGATCTACTAGGCCTACACATGTTGTTGTTCCAAATTTACCACTAATTTCATCTGTTTTGGCTGTCCTGTTATTTGATGTATTTAAGTATTTTTATTTTTTATTTTTTTTATTATTTCCATCATTTTTTCAGCGATAAAAAGACAGGAACGGTGGCGTTGATATGTGAGCTGATGGATATGAACATCTATGAATTGATAAGAGGTGAGATGGGAAAAATGTTGTTTTGTATAATAAACAACATATCCGGAAATAAATCACATTCGAATGATGTTTAGATATTTTGGCGGCCTTTTGAACATCCTGCCCCGTAATAGCAAAATAAGCTAAAATCATTTACGAGGAAATGTACAAGCTGACCTCTGTTCTTTTCTATCACTGTGACTTGTCGAGGCGGTTGCTTTATTGTGGAACAATGGGAATTAGACACCGTTTGAGAATTATGATATCATCTGCTCCAAGCATGGATTGGATATCAATTGGATTCAATACTCGCTAGTATTCCTACGGCGTGGTGAGAGACGCCCGTGACACTTTCTTGGCGTTTGTCCGTTAATTAGATGCCGACATTATCGAGATGGTCTGCCTTTGTGTTTATGAATCGGTGGAGTAATATGAAATTGTTTTAATAACATTCCACTGGTCAGGTAAAGGTTTTGACTGAAACTGCTACTCCTTGTTCGGATTTGATCGTGATCATTTTAGATACGGTACCTGATTTCAGATTTTCTATTGCACCTGGTCTGTCTGTGACTTGGCGTGTCACAGATGCAGACATTCCCGCGTTGTTTATGTGAAAACTCTTCAAGACAGAAACACATTAATATAAACAAAGACTGGGACGTCTCTACATTCGTTTTATTTGTTCTTTGACTCGAGTAAACCTGTACGGTACAGTAATCTGATGATCCGTGTTTCTGAATTTGGGCTTTCACTATGATGTAACAATCGGAAAAGAGCGTAATCGAAATGTTGGCCAGCTAGTCGTAACGGAACACTGCCAACTTTGTTGATAACACTCACGAAAAATCATCAGGCTGCTTGGCCTTATGATAATATAATTTATAAATCCAAGGGTGAGTTGGCTTTCGTGTGCAAATAACTAGATTAGATAGACTAGATTTCAAGTTAATTATTCCTGTGGTAAATAATCTTTCACTGTTACCTTATGTAGGCTACAAATGATCTCATAGGCCAGGGTCGTGCATCCCTATGCAACCAATTTGATTTGCAAACTAGCTTTATGATTAACATCGTAAATCCAGGGGTTGCATATTAGCTTTTTGGTTGTAGCAAGCATCGCCGTTTCATTACGAATAAATTGGAGTGATTACGAGACTTGACAATAAAATTTGGCACCGGATTAGTTATAACAAATGAACATAATAACTGAATGTAAATTTCACTAAGGTAAAACGAATTTCGTGTTTTCTAATATATTTTGTCAGCGTATTCATGCGCAATATAAGCAGATTTGCATATTTTAGTATTATTCTGGACCTTCTCTTAGCTCACTTGGGCTTAGTTCAAACATGACGGACTAAGCTTTAATTCGAAAGCGTTTCGTTGTCCGCATGCTGTTCAAAATTGACACTTCTTTCAGTTCTAAGTGAGTTTCAGGTTGCGCACCCCCGGCCTACGCTATATGCGGTTTGGGCGTCCTGGAACTGTGAACAGCTAACCGTAACCTCAAGATTTTCAAAGTAGCTCAATGAATATTAGTTTTGTTTGATGAGATCTGACTCATTGTAATTTTATTGAGGCAAGCTATCAAGTGAACTAGTTGCATTTTTTGCCAATTCTCTGGTTTGCACCTGCCCATTTTACTCTGATATCAATAGGATTAATCTGAATCTGATATCATTTTAATCCTCACAGATTTGCCCCATAATAATATAGCTTGGTTGTTAATAATTCCTTCAGGTAATTAACTCGCAATCGTTTCATGGGGTCGTTTTTATTGTCAACTTGCATCCGATCAAATCAAATAATTTGATGTCATGATACAGCGATGTATCACTGTCTCATTGCGAAGTAGTGATGGTTTATTAGGGTTACCATAATTTGAAAATCTGAAAAGAGGACACTTTTCAGACGCACAATACCGGAGAAAAATTCTGAAAAAATGGTAAAATTTTTGTACTTCGTGGCCGGTTGACTAAAAAAAAGGTCAACTTTCTCGCTCAGCGCCGAAAATACAGTTTTCCTTTTACATTGTTAGTTGGTTGACTAAAAAAAGGGTCAACTGTCGGGCTCACCTCCCAAAATAGCCGCCGGAGCGTTACTTCATTGCTGATTTACTGTATCTCAGTCGAATTTTGCACTATTTTTAACCATAATTCTCAAAAAAGAGGACATTTGGGCGTCCTCTGAGGACACTTTCAAAAAAGTCAAAAAAGAGGACAAATCCTTTAAAAAGAGGATGTATGGTAACCCTATGGTTGATTATTGGTATCACCATATTCTATATTTATGTTATTTAATTAACTGTTCGTGTAGAGATGGGCTTGGAACGCTAAATGATCAAGAGATTGCTTATGTTAACCATTTCTGACTACAAAACTGACAGATGTAATCCCAGGGTGAGGCATCAGTGGTGATGGCTGTATTTATTAAGCCATCACAAATCTTATCCTCACGACTTCCATTGTTCCTACAATGGAAGCTCTATCTAGGATGCCTAGACCAGCCATCTACTCTCTTCCATACCTTCAAGCTATATTGCGATTATAACTATCACAACTTTCTTTGTTAGCCAGTTTGCGTTATCATACTATTGCTGTGAGTGTGACTGTATGCTTTTTGATTTCATCAATTGTCAGTTTAAATACAATAGAATAGCCCAGTACAGATTTCTCTCTGAATAAGATTGATTCCATTTACTCATTAGCATTTCTGGCTGCAGGTGCAGCATTAGCTACTCAAACATTATTCTCATTGTTTTGGTCTGTACTAGATTTATGATGTTGATATATGGCAGTGAGAATACTTTTTTTCTGATTTTGGCGTGTTCACCATAAATATTTGATTTGAAACTTGATGTGACAATTAACAGGGGTCTCATACACAACTCCTTTCCACTTTTCATTTTATATGCTGTAGCGTGCAACAGAAAAAATTTTACTCTCAAATACTTTTGTACAAATATGCATGCATTTCAAATGTACCATGATGCTTTCTAGATCCCAAAAGCAAAATCAAGCTGGTCTTCGATTTTAACTGGGTTGAAACGTTGATTAAAAATTTATTTTGTCGCAAATTTGGTACCTAAGTACATCTGGTTTAAAACTGGGGTTCATGATAAACAATTTTGTGCCGTATCTGAACCTGACGATATTAAGACCCTTTGTTGCCTATGTGTTCACTAATTTACTTTTCACTTGTCTTATGTGTGCATTGCGTTATAAATTATATACATAGCCCACATTCTATATTTATAGAACCTACTGCCCTGACCTATGAACATATATTGCATTACCTATTACGTTTCTTAAGGCTCTGCGGTTTCGACCAACAAACAGTCATAAATGTAGCTGTGAATGATCAGCCTTTGCCAAATTATGGATTGTAGAAAGGTCTGTAGGCGTGATAAATCACTGCCCGGCTCTCCAAATATTGAACAATCCTGGAAGTGTCAACGAGTGACTTGAGGTCAAAGTTTTCATTCTTGTGCTTGGAAGTGGGGGCACTCGGCTGTGCCAGTACCTTTATAAAGATACTGTGTTGTCATTGATTGTATGGCTGTATTTGCTATTGTAGATATAACTTTTCACTTCGTCCTAAAGCAAAGGCTTGGTAGCCTGGTATCTGGTATCTACTGGTATCTATCACATTCAATGTTATCCTTGAATTCAATTTTAATGCACATTTTGCTGGTAACCCCTGTATAAGTAAGAGAAGATTTAAGTCGGGCCAGACTCTAAACTTATATGTCATAGTTCATAGATAATGACTTTTTACTCGTCCATATTTTGCGTGTAACCTAAAAAACATGAGCCATGTTGACAATGTAGCGGTGTATTGTTATTCTTGAAATAGCAGTGTATCGCCAACTGAAGTGAACTGATGCATTGGATGAAAATTTTTAATTACTGATGAGGGATTACAAGCATGATATTACTGCATGCGTTTGCTACTGTATTTTCATCCGATTTGTAAATTACCTTATGGTAACTGCCAACTGATAACTGCAACTGTGATAACTGTGATCACTGTCACAACATTATTCAATGCAGTAGTGATTATGATATGCTGTGAGAAACCTAAATTGCAATAGTATTCCTCAATCTCATCCTAAAGCATAAACGAATTTCTTTGCCAGGGCGACGTCACTATCTTCAAGAGTCCAAGGTGAAGAATTACATGTACCAACTGCTGAAATCTCTCGACCACATGCACAGGTTTGTGGTTTACCTTTTCTGCTCATTGAGTGCTTCTTCAATGGTAGGCCAAGAGTCACTGTTGGCAGTGTGAAGCATTCAATTTCATACGGATTCAACCATCTACAAAAGTCATGTTAATATATTTCTCATGTAACTGCGCTGTCCTACGCATGAATGTAGGGCAAATAATATAACAGCTGGTCAGAAGCTTCCACACACTTTAGCCTGTAAGCATTATAACCAGTATGATGTCCTGGACAATCCTTGCAAGTGGTTTCTGCAGCAGATTGTCTCAATGTTAATGACCATAAATCATCATTCATTCCGTGACTATAATTTTCATGTAAAAAAGAATGGTTGACTCCTAAGCCTGATTATGAAAGGAAATAACTCTCATGACAGACATACCCATCTCATATGTGTAGCCATGGTGTTGTTCAAGTATCGTTGGCTTACATCAATGACACCATTACATTGATAAGGCCTGTATCCAGTAGTTTTATTTTTATGATTTGTGGTTTATAAGCATGAATGACAATAATAATAAATACCTTGAATAAGATTATTAGATGGCCTAAATCAGAGTCCATGGATTGCTCCATTAAAAAAATATAGTACCAAATTCCACTTCATAAATAATATAGTTGTGAGATATTTTATTGTATACCACCCTTTATTGATGTGACCAAATGTAGGTGGATCTCAAATTTTGTAGATCGCAAATCACAATGCAGTACCACACAGTCAATATGTAGGCTATCGTTGTTTTGCCCAGCGGAATATCCAAGAGTTTGAATTAGGCTTGTGCTTCTATCCAAATTATCAAAACTTGTCCATTAGTCTATTCAAAGTAATTCCTTTTCAAAATAGAAAGATTTCATTAACATCTGGCGTCACTTGCAATATCAATGATGTTTACAGATAAATAAACTGCTACATTGAGCTTTGGGCTAATGCCTGCTTTTTGTGATCTCAAACCTTCACTTGTATATCAGCCCATTACAACTTGATTCTTGGAAACATTGGAAAGTCATTAGTTTTCATGCCTTACTACCTCCCATTTTCTCACAACTGCCATGCAAATTTTTTATGCTTTTTGACAACTCATACTGGGATTCGCGCTTTTTATATTGCCACGTGATAGTTGTGATATGCATGATAACAGACCGCATTACTCATTGTTGTTTGTAGCATGCAATAGCTTCGACTTGTCAAGAATATGTTTATATGATTATTCGTTGTATAGGTCCATTCAATTTAATTTATATCTGAAGTCCTCAAATCTTTTTCAGGTGTGGAATATTTCATCGCGACGTAAAGCCAGAAAATATATTAATCCGGGTGTGTTTTGAATTTTATTCTTTCTTCATAACTCATTGGCCTATCTATTTCACCAACTCATGAGATACCGGTATATAGAATTTCAAAGTAAACAAGTATGATGTGAAAATTTACAAATTACCATCTTTATCCATTCCTTACAGACACTATCTTATGTATCATTAGCTACCGAGTGATTTATAAAATACATATCTTTATCTTTTCAAAACGCTTCGATATCGTGTGGCATATGGATAGCTATAGAAAACCGTGTGGCATGCATGCTGAATGGCAAATACAGACAAAGTGTTAATTGTAATCGACTGTCATTGTGGAAAATTTGCTCAAGCTGTTTTGCTTTGAGGCTATGTCCATGTCACCTGTCTCAGCCAAAGTGGTTTACCAATAGATGAATATAGCCTCATTAAGCCTACTCTACAAATAGTCATTTTTGTTCCTTAATCTAGGACCACATGCGTTTTTTCAAGCCATTGCACGGGTCACTCGAGTATTGATTAGTCTTAGTTCGCAGCTAGATTGGGAAAGCTGAACGTAAGACTATCTTACTATGCACACCAAAATCGCCGACATTTAGTTACCGGTAATGAAAAATCAGTGTACACACACGTCCGAAATTATTTTGGTTGCTGAATGAATTCGATCAATAATATCGGTACTTGCATATATTTCGGGTCACATTTGTACTGCGGGCTCCGATTGCAATCCCCTGGTGTACAGCGCCTGGACAGGTTTGGACCAAAACGCATCGATAATTTTGGTCCGTAATCTCATCGCTGACGATCCTTCTGGGAGCTTGCTGGTGGAGTCGAATGTTTGCCAACATTTTGTATTTTTTGATGTGTCCTGGCCCGGAGATGGCTGACGCTGAAATGACGGTCCCGTGGGCTGCACGCCACTAGACTGGAGGATCCGAACGGCCGTATGTGATATGCGACCGGGACTATCCCGCATCCTCACAATTTCGAATATAGTTGGACTCAATTTTGTATATTAGGCTGGAGGCTTAACTAAAAGCAATAAAGGGCATAATTATAATCGTGCAAGCGCAAAAAAACATCAAAGTCATTCAATCTGCCGCGAAAACAAAAATTGACGAAAATGTGAAGGGCTTGGTCCCTTTTGCCACTCCTGGCTATGCTAATGCGTCGGAAATATTGGTTTTTTAGTCGTCAACGTCATGAATTTCGCGTTCGGGCTAATCAAAGTTTTAGTTGACCTTGCAAGTTCAAAATACATTGCCTCGGCAATTCCTTTTTTTGATGATATAACTAGTTTCTCAAATTACCATGTGGGTCACTGGATGGCCACCCCTGTCTCAAATCTACGTCAGTTACATCAATCTCTACTTCGACCTGGTGATTCGAAGATGGTGGCACTTGGTTGTTGTTTGGGAATTTCGAAGTTATTTTGTAAAGGCCTTTGTACTATATGTACCATTTCAATCACATCAGATTTGTGTCTTCCATGTTTCATAACTTGTAATTTATTTTATAGGATGATTTACTCAAGTTGGCCGATTTTGGTTCCTGCCGCAGTGTTTATAGTAAGCAACCATACACAGAGTACATCAGCACGCGGTGGTACAGGGCTCCAGAATGCCTTCTGACAGACGGCTATTACACCTACAGGATGGATCTCTGGAGTGTGGGATGCGTGTTTTTTGAAGTTATGAGGTAAGGAGAAAGACGGGGGGGTGGTTTTGTTCGTCCTGACAGCAGTGTGCTCCACTTTTCACTGCAGTGACATCGTAGACTTGTCATCCAGTCCATAAATTTAGATCGCGCAACCTAATAGGTAATGGTAGCCTAGTATTTTAAACTAGTCACAAGTCAATCTCACTTTTACAGTTTTGACTCTAGTCAAGTCGAGTTATTTTCAATTCACCATCGAGTCAAGTTCAAGACATAGTATTATGACTCGAGTCTGAGTCAAAGTCATTATGTTCACCGCTCAGTTTTGATTTCAATCCGGTTCAACGCACTTTTTCAACTCTGCTCGACTGATATAGAATGGCTCGCATTCATAATATTGTAATTTTCCTCAGACCTAACATTTTCTGGCCCCATGTTTTCCAAGTATCAGAACTGATAGACGAAATACCAATAATGTGGTGACTCTACTATTGGAAATTACAATGAACTGTCTGTCTTGGCCATCCTTGTCTCGAGTCATATGACTGGGTTAAAGTCATGCACATTGCACAATGACTCGAATACAAGTCGGGTGAATACACTAATTGACTCGAGTGAAGTCGAGTCATTTTGAGCATTCGAAAAAATAACTCGACTCAGGAATTCGTGACTCGAGTCATTACAACCCTGCTGATCAACATAAAGCCTTAGTCAAGTATGGTCAAAGAGGTTTATCCATACTTTAGACATAAATCAATTCTGTTTTCAATTTACTTTGAAAATGAATATGTTTAATTGTTTATGTCTAGTCAACTATTGATTTCCACTACGGTACATACATAAAGACATGAGATCCAACTAAAAACAAAATACCATTTTCCTAATAGTGATAGAAACAACCAAATATGGACCTAAGGACCTATAACAATTGGGCAGTCCAGTGACGATGTAATGAAATCATGGGCCAAATAGGATTGGTAAAATAAGTGTGTTAGTTTGGATTTGTGGCCCATATGTGGACATATACCTACTTAGAGGGTGATTTTAATGCTTACGATTTCCAAATTCTGGAAAGATATTTCTCAAGTCACCGTGTCAGAGTTCTGTTGCAATTATGGTGGTGCGGGTCCTTCTTATCACCGTCAACCTAGCAAATCGGTTTTGTGAGCGAAAATGAACAGCCTTCTTCCTACTTGTGTTGTAGCTGGACCAGTCCACCCAATCGAAAATCACCAACTCTTATAAATGCCAAAATTTACCTATTGTGAAATCATGCAAGAATGTTTTCCTTCACTTGGCAATACTATATCAGCTATTGAGCTATGGACTTCATTAAATTGATATTTAAGTGCAATAATTGGCAAATGGCAATTGATAGACTGTGTCTCATTTCAACATCCGAATATTAGTTGACTGCTGGATGTTATACAGTCAATGGCTTGTCGTTTACTATCTAGTGAAGAACCAGCACAAAAATTAGATTTTCGTCAGTCATTGAGCCATACAGGATGGTGGGTATCTGTATTCCACTTTATGATCTCTTGAAACGGATTGTGGTCGCAACTCAGTAATAATATTTGTAAGCGGCCTCAGATTGTTATTATTAAATGTCCTTCACCATGTGACTAAATCAACATTCTCCTGATCCGAGTACCATAGAAATAAAGACATGTATGAGGTATCTGTTGAATTTGGCTTCATCTGATCATTAACATTTTCCAGAGTAGGCCTATATACCAACCTATGCCTGCTCATCTGCTGTGCTTAGTGACTTAATTTAATATACAGTATTACCAAGTTGATATGTGTTGGTCTTAACTGGGTGAAAAGAATTGCCGTTACACTTACTTTCCATGATTCTTTCATTCATTGGTGAATTTTAGTGCAGTTGGGTCATTGACTGCAATTTTCTAGTGTACCGTAATTATTGTAGGCCTACACCCGATTTTTGAAGTACAATAAATGTTTTCTGTACACATTTCCACAGAATTCCAACCTCGATCGTAATAGCGAAATATTCTTTCAGACATTGGTTAATGGCTGCTGTTGCGCCCTGGTCTAATTCCGAATGTGAACTTGGCCCTCGCTTCAGAATTGAAATTTTGCTGCATCAGAAAACTAATAGGCAATTCCAATGAACATGATTTCGCATAACTATTCAAGCAAATCATTTTATAGTTACCAATCCTTTGCAAATCTGTGAGGAGGGTTGGATCCCAGCCAGTAGCCACTGCAATGCAATGCTCGTCAGCTAAAGACCTGAAACTATAGCACTTATTCTACCTTTGCCCTTTTGTTCCATTCTCGCGAATATCGTAATAGCATGTCATGGAAATAGCACCGCTGTTTTCTTTTATTAAATATGGTACCATTGGTACCGTACCGAAACAGGAACGTGTCTTGCACACAACTCTGCTTAACAGTATGCCAGTATTTATGTGCAGTTTATGTGTTGTGCTATGTGTAGGAAGTTTCAATAGGCAAATCCCTTACTAGTGATAGTTATTGATTCAACTCTTGTGTCCCATATCTGTGTCCACTGCCCATTATGAAAAATGTGATCAATCAATTGATAAAAGTTATATTTGTTATTAAGTACCGTAATCAAATATTTGAAATATGTGCACCTTTGTTCAGTTTACATCCACTGTTCCCGGGAGCCAACGAAGTAGACCAAATCGCCAAGATCCACGACGTTCTGGGTACGCCGGACTCTTCCATACTAAACAAAATGAAGCAGTGAGTGCTAAAAAAGGCTCATCGTCTGCAGAATAAGACTAAGGCTCCTGTTTTCAGTCGAAATCGTGGCATCAATTTCGATTTCCCACCCAAGAAAGGCACCGGTGTCGAAAAGCTCCTGCCGCACGCGTCTCAGCAATGCATTGAACTCATTTACAAGATGTGCACTTATGACCCGGACGAAAGGATAACAGCGAAACAAGCGTTACGGCATTCCTACTTCCGTGACTTAAGGTAAACCAAGACCTATGTTTTAGCATGTCAAATATTGTATTATTATCACGTCACTACAATATCACTTGGTATCAATTAATGTAGCAGGTAGAAACTATTGGGAAAACTAGTGGTGGATAATTTCAAGTCTATAGTCAGATTTCACCTCGTGTAATTGAACTTCCAAAATAAGCTAGCACTCAAAATCCAGATTTTGATACCACTCTTTGCCGCCTCCAAGTGAGGTAACAAATTCAATTTTAGCCTGTGATTGGTGGCGCCATATTATTAATAAAACTGGCAACCCAAGACAAGGCTACCTGATGGATTATTATAGAATGTCCGATCAGATTTTATCAGCAATAACAAGTCAACTTCTTAATTTAGATACGGTAACTAGTTGCCAGGCAAAAAAGCTACGTTCCCACGATTAATTCGTTTCCCTATGGTTAAAAGTTGAAATTTACCTATACTGTGCTACTGATGCGTGATGCCCATTCAACTCTCGCATGATCTGCGGTTGACAAATTGAACAGTATTAACACCTCAACGTTGTGTCATGTAAATTGTCATTATCGGGTCTGAATTCTCTCCGAATTCCAAGCAAGAGATTGATATTAGATTCTTTGATTAATGGCTGACTAGAGTTGACAATCGGTAAATAGCAGTTGAAAGCTCGGCAATTTCCTTGACTTTGAAATATATTGTTTGCTCAAATTTACTTGGCTTTTGCTGAATTTGAGTCATCATTTTCAAACAAACCATGAAAGTTAAAAAGTTCCACTATAGACCAACTCACGAATTGGTGTATTTTAGTGTTCGGAAATCCACTTTTCATTAATTTATTTTCAAAGGGTTTATTGCGATTGGCATATGGACAATACTGTCTTTGTGGCTTATTATTAAGCTGATATTATGATTATTCCACAATAATTGGAATCAATTCCCTGTAACCATGAAGTTTTATCCATAAGATGCAATTTAATTTACTTGAATCGAATATGCCTTCCTTAGGCTCTTCCTATGTCTGTTTCTGGCAGGCTCTAGTTGATGCAAACATATTCTGAATTGTTGGTCCTTGTTCTGGATTCCGAGAAGAAAAAAAACGTCTTGCATCTAGCATTAGATTATATCAGCAAGATTTAATACGTGGATTTTTCTAAACGTTAGAAACACTTGACTTGTAATAAATTCCTTCCCGCAACCATCATTTGTTTGTCTACTTGTTTAACGGAATCGTAACTACATCCGGTGAATGGATGTCTTAGTTTGTGTTGGAACAGATTTCACATAAAAGTTTGAATGCTAAACAAATAAATTTAGGTATCGCACTGGAATTATTCCTGTGCTCTTTAGTCGTAAAAGTCTACATAGCGAAGGTTCATTCCTGCATCCCGGTTTTTAATGATGGTATTGTCAAAATGTATGTCAGAGCTTGTCGGTGTGCTACGAGAGCGAGAGTGCTTTGAGATGAGTTGAACAGGGCTGGGTTATTGGCATTCTGCATTGTGTATTTCTGCCTGTTTTTTGCAAATTGCTATTTTTAAAGCTAAGTAGGGCTACCTATACTTAGATAGTTTGCTGTGTTCAGAGGTACTCAAAGTAGTCATCGTCGTTGCCTAATTAGAAGTAGAAGTAACATTAGGCTATGAAGTAGAATTTGATGTGCTGGTTCCAATTTCAATGACATGTCAAACCTACTTCCAGTAGCAATAGAAAATTAGGATCTGAAAGCTGCTCAAGTGAGTAGCGTTGTTTCTAACAGTAAAGTCTAGTTGATGGGCCACATACTGTTAGCACGTAATCGAACGTGGCCACTTAAGATATTGTATGGTGCATCTTTGCGACTATGACTAACGACACTGCCATTAGGTGCTCTAGGTACAATTTTCAATACTATAATTAATATCAGTTAACGTTGAACAGCCGGGCTATTTCATCCAGTTGTCGTGGCAATATCACCATGATGCAAGCATATCCCTCTACCACTTACATCTTGACAAAATACAACGTGTAAAAAGTCAGTAGTTTCGCATAAAAAACTGTTGAGTAGCCGTGGAAGTAGTCTAAAACATAGCCACCTGAGTAAGTAGTATAATTTGCAAAATCTAGTAGCCTTCTCTGGCTGTGTTTCGTGGAGAGAGCAAGTGAGATTTTCAGTAACAATAGTTATGGAAACATATTTTCGAGTGGACATGGTGGACATTTCATTAAATCCACCCAAGGGCTTGTTAAGTTTGATCATGGTTGTAATAACGGCGTCTATTATGTAGGCTATGTATTCTCCTGAACAGTCTTTACCGGCACTGTGCTCATGACGCCATGGAAAGTTGCCTTCAGATAGATGGTAAACATTGTTTTGTCATGAGTATGCTCGATAGTTGTCGATGAGTGCTGGTGTGAACTCTGAAGGTACACATTGGCCAGTCATTAATTGTCATGAATACATAGCCTAAAGGCTTCACAGAATAAAGTCGAGATGTCGTCATGACTTGTTACCGAGAAATAGTTTAACTGTGTTAAACTGCCTTTTAAAAAAACTC
Source organism: Botryllus schlosseri (assembly GCF_051294905.1). Classification (NCBI taxonomy): domain Eukaryota; kingdom Metazoa; phylum Chordata; class Ascidiacea; order Stolidobranchia; family Styelidae; genus Botryllus; species Botryllus schlosseri. The sequence goes on from NC_137246.1 coordinate 8,271,474, forward strand.
TATTAACTAGGTATTAGCTCATGCTCAGGGTTCTCAACTTTTTGAGCTTGTTACCCAGTACAATTTCAAAACAAATCTTGAGGACCGGTGAACTTTCAAAATTGAAAATGCCAAACCCAGTTAATGTAATCACGACAAAAGTACGGTATACAGCTTAAAACAAAGAACTGAAACTTTAATTTTATGAGAAATCTTTGATATCACATTTGTTATGTGTAATTCTGTTGAAGTTTCTGCACAGCACTGTCCCGTTAGAAACATCAACTCTGTTTCAACTGTATCAAAAAAACATCAAATATTGTTAAAATAAGTCTTCCCACGTTCACCTATTACTGGTATTAAATGAATTGTAGGCTACTTTAGAGTGTAGAGTATGCTTTGATGGGAATGGGATTAGCGAAAAATTCATTATAGAATCATAGACTCTCACCTTATTGTCCAAGATTAAGTGGTATTCTGTTCAAATCATCTGTACCAACAAAGCCAACACCTCCCCCAGTGCTATTATTTGGAATAGCACATTTGATTCATTGCTCTGATGTAATACCGAAATCAAATGATCATGAATTTAACCCTGAAAGGTGGTGAGCACATGAGATCTGATGCGGGTATGTGGTATACGTTATTAAATGTTAATATCATAGAAACCACAGATAGCTAACCACAACATCATGGTGAGCAAGAACAACCATGCCCGGTACTCATGAACTTGTGTACACATCTGATCGTTAGAGATATTTTGAAGTCTGGTTGAACTGAGGCGTCGATTAGCTGCTACACATGGCTTGGTAAATATAATTTGGCCAGAGCCGGGTAGACAGGAGGTTGTTTTAATGAAAATCAGTTGTAGGCCTACAGAGGAATCATAGATGCAATTGTATGTGATTGTACACTTTATTCATTGGTGTGCTCTGGTCTTGAAATTTGAAATATGTGTAAGAAGCTCAATAATATTATGAGTTAGAATTGTTACAACCGTATAAGAGTAACGGATTTTTTGTAATTAACAGATTAGTTTGTTGAATTGTAGGCAATATTATAGATATCGACTTTGGAAAAGTGCAAGTTTAGCGTTGAATGTTGAAAGAATTTGGTATTTGGTTGGATTGTAGTCCAGTGAATCAAGCATATGCGAATGATAATGTCACACAATACTGATTCGATTCATTCATTGGCAATGACCAGGCATTCTCAATACATGAACCCTCCTCCGAGCCCTGATTTTATGTTGTCTGGTAGCATGAAAATGCTTTACAACAGGTCAGTGGACCATTTAGTTTGCGTTGCTGGCGTTTGTCAGTCACACTAGTGAACTATTCAAGCAGGCTAACCTTGCTCAGTTGTGGCTCGGATATGATAAAACAAATAGGAAAAGCATTGGAAAATACAAATTTAGACATTATACGATAATGCCAGAACTACCTTAACTCGAATGTGATTCTGTGGTAGAAAATATGATCGTTTTTATATCGAAAAAAATATTATAAGGTTGGTTGATTTCAACTGGACACAGAATCGCGTCTCAGGGGGAGAGCATTGTCATTGAGTGCTTTTATTGAAGTGTTAATATACAATATCACTTCAAGTTCAAAAGGGTATTGCAGTGTGAGATCACCCAAAACGAGTCAGATAACAGTTACTATTGTTATTGGAAGCTTTCTGTTAAAGCCTCTTTCTCCAAAATGTTGTTATTCCTGTTGATTCCAGTCGTACGGCATGAAAAATGATTCGATTTGATTTTGAATCAGTGATTCATACTGACCATATCTGATTGTAACACACTAAGCATACACTCACTCACTCACTACCATATCATACCTCACATACCACTCAAACATACTCTTTAATCAGCCGGATATCTTTAATATTGAAATAGGCTACTCACAACGCCTGAACAGGGATCGATCGATTGTTTTTGCGTATCATTCATCAACTGTCCGATAAAAAAATTTTGCCCCGAAACTTTTCTGTCATATGTCATTCTCACCAATGCAGGGAGGCCGACAAAAGACTTCACGAGGCAAAGCAAGCCGCACGATTCAACGAAACTACGTCCAGCAAGGCGGCGCCGTCATCAAACGCTGGTGACGTACCGATATGGAAACAAAATCAGATTCAAAAGAAAAGGGTAAGTTCGATACGAAAAACCATAATGTTTATAGGTGAAAAAATGTGATTCTCACGTCAATCTCAGGGATACTGTCTTCTTGCCATTAATTCAGAGAGGGTAGCTAACTAGCTATGGATGCTAGGGTTACCGGTACTAGATAAGTTGTCAAGAACAGATTGCTTTAGAACTGTGTAAGCAATGGACACGGATAGAGCCATGATCCAAGTTTATATGGGTTCTAAAACTGATATACCATAGGGCAGGGCTGGCCAACCTTTTCAGCCAAAGGGCCACATTCGATAGACGAACTATTGCGCGAAGCGCGAAGGTCAATAATATTGCCACTTGACTATATTGCGGGCATGTTGTGTATCGCTAGGCTAAGTTTGCGAGGACTGGGCTATTCAGCGCATGGACATATCGATATCGAAAGCTGTGACCAACATGCGTCAATCATTTCGTTCCTAGGTTTCATAGTCGGCGGTGTTACTGCGAGCGCAAACGCAATGTCGCATATGTTGAACGACACTTTGTCTCGTAATCGCGAGTATAGTGTGACTCAATCTGATACATGAGGTATTCTTCCATTTTCACAAAAGGGCAACAATATCAAAAACAAGAAATCGAGTGACAACACGTTGCGCCAAGCTTGTAGAAAAATTTTACCTTTGATAAATCTATCGCACATTATTCTGCTTCAGTGTACGAAGACATACCAATATGTGAATGGCTGATGGATCTGTCAATGCGTCGGAACTGATATTTTAGTCATCACATCTCAGGTGTTGCGGCACGACTAATCAAATTTTTGGTTCGCCTCGCAAGCTCATAATCTGTGCAATCCATTTTTGATGATATTAGAAATTTCGGAAATTATCTCGCGGGCCACTCAAACCACGCGTTGGCCGGTTCTGCCGTTGGGCAAGCTAGAATATTGTTGTTGCTGGCTTTTAGGTGGTATAGATTGGTGAGGTGTTTTTCAGAAGCTAGTCTCACGGTAATCTCATACGGTACTGACAGCTGTAGAACAGGCAGCGTCTCAAGTAGAGGCAGGTATCAGTATTCAAGTTGAATGTCGTGCGGATAACTGATGTATATGTAACCTCCAAGAGGCTAAGTCAGACTTGCATCTAGGAATGTTCATAGGTTGGCCATAGCAGTGAGTGTTGTGTTTCTACTCGAGGAAATGTAGAAGTAACGCCCGCAGATGTGTACCGTACTTGATCGCAAGGACAAGTAGCGCATGCCGTTTCATGTCAAAATGACTTCAAGTGGAAGTAGAAATTTAAAGGTTTGAAAGTACTCATGTAGTTTAAAGAGTAGAATTGGTCGAGAGTTCGCATACTTTTGGCAGTTGATCCGAGAATGCAAGATGAGAAAGAGAGATGAGAAAGCGACGAAAACTTATCTGAACATTTATTTTGACTATTTTTTCCAAATCGTTAAAACTGTTCATCCAGAAGCCGAAGCATTCTAAATACATAACACCCTAACAACTACAGTGCTTCGAAAAAGTGCTTCATCACTATCTAGTCTTAGAGAATGTTAGCAGGTGCCAATGCTAATAAGCTCGTTCTGATACGTATTTAGTCTCCGAACGGAAGATTGCCCTTACTCAAGGAATTTGCGGGGAGCCTCGGAGTAAGCCCCGGTTCCTCGAAAGAAATCATATTAAAACCGTCGAAACACAACATCACGTTACTGCCGATGGAAGAATTAAAACCTTCCAACTCAAAGTCCTCGATCGGTAGCAGCAAGCGCGGCCAGAAGAAGCATTCAAAACAAACCTACCCCAGCAACAAAACCCCGGCGCGAACAGGATACCACGATTACATGGAAGTAACAAAAAGCTTCCATTCCACCGGCAGCAAACACAGCAACTCCTCTTTGAGCTGGCCATATAAGAAGAACGGGAAACCAGGCAAAGTCGCCAAGCCGGCTGCGCTGAAAGGTAGCAACGCGCATAAGGATAAGTTTGCGGGCGAGATAACGGCGTCCAGAATGGTGGATATGGACAGTGGCGCGTCCAGCACGGACACGAAGTCTGCGAGAGTGAAGAGGGTGAACTTCATGCTGGAGGAGGGGGATAAGGGCCCGAGGAATCAGAAGTCGAGAAAGTTTAAGAATGTCGGGAACGGTGTGAAGGAATTGAAAGTTAGTCCGCTAGTTACAGGCATTACTGTCAGGAAAGGGGTGTAATTCTGGGAAGATGCGTGGGAAAATTAGCGACAGTCTTAGTATAGTTCTTAGAGGAGAGGTTCTCAAGCTGGTGTCTACAGACTAGTTTTAAGGGGTCCATGAAAAATCAGTACAACCGTAAAACTTACCATGATATGCATATTGCTGTAAACCCGGATATTTTGGATCGAGACTCATCAGAGGCGATTGTCAGCAACTAGTAGAGCTTTCAAGATTTCAGATTACAGCTGTATCATACGATATTACGTCTCTGGCATTGGATGATGTGATTGTTGATATAGGGTTAGGGTTAAGATTAGGGTTTTTACAACTATGTTGTACTTCATAAAATCTGTCTTTTTCTTGAGTGAACACTGTTAGTGGGCAAAAATTGCTTTATTACTATGAAAAAGTGGAAGTACTTATTTACCTAATACCATTGTACGTCGATTATTGCTGCATTGCTACGTCGCTAATTCTATGCCTTACAAGTTCTTATTCTCTTAGCGGCGACAGCGAAGGCTAATCGACCAGCAAGGAACAGGTCACGGTGCCGGTTCGGGCGCTTTGCCTCAAATTATCCCCGTCAACGGCACTGCGATTCACGGCCCATCTGCTTTCACGACAAGCTCGTCGAAGCCCCCGTTTCCGTCCTCGACTTTACCCAAGGTCAGTTGACATTTTATGTCACTTTTTAGGCGACAATTTCCGTGTGTTTTCGCTGCATTTGGAACTTGCATTTTCGATAGGTTGATTATCTGACCTGAGCATTTCTGATTGTTACTACGGCATTCCAACTGTGTTTTCTCTGAATTATTAAAGTATGTGAAAATCTCTTCATATAATAAATCGTATTCAGTAAGCCTATCATGCAACTTAGGCCTACCTGTTTTTGTCTCATATAGATTGCTACATGGACTTAATATCAAACTTTAATTTCAACTTGGTGTACCAAAGTGATTTGATGCAGTAGACAGTTTCACATTTCACTTTCTTAATCTAGAAGCTAATTTGAGCACAAGCTCGTGTTCTCTTCGTTGGTTCTAACTGTTTATCTATGGTCGCAGACTTATTTAATATCTTTCATTCAGGTACCGCTGCATCACAGCCACCAACAGCAGGGGGCGACTCTTTTACCTGGTATTCTCAAGCCGAATTTACTGAGTTCAAAACATTTACCTAAGCATAAAATCAAGGTCAGTACTGTGCGGCAATGGTGCTTTGCACAGCACACTCGCTATGTCTACCTCATTGTATCCGGAATATGAGTAGCTACCAAATTTTGTCGCTGGTGAAGGATTTGGTAAAGGATCAAGTAACTTGAAAATGTAGTCAGTAAAACGACTGTGCAAATAGATTTAATCGCCTGATTATATTTCATTATGACCTGACATTGTGAAGAATAACTTAGAACTACTTTTGAAGTAGAATGAAGTACTCAAATTGATACTATAATAATTACTTGCGGCATCAAGTCTGCTTAGACTTGGACTTAGTACTTCCACTTTTACTTCAGCAGTGTTTTAAGACAGTACACAGAAGTAGAAAATAATATAAGGATAGTTCACATTACTCTACACGTGAAATGACTATGACAAAACAGATTATTATAACATCGACAGCAGCCAGACATGTGCAAACTACTGGATTTTCAAAATGCGCAATTAAAACTGGAACTAGAACTGCTCACTATTCAAAACCCGCAACTAGAACTAGAACTACTCAATTTTCAAAATCTGCATCTAGAACTAAAACTAGAACAGAGCTTTCAAGAGCTTTCCAACGATACCTCGCACTTGGTCGTGGTGATAAAACCTGGTCAGTAAGAGATTTGCATGACTGAGTGATTTCTGAAGGCGCGAACAAAATCATGTGGTCACAAGACGAACTATCCAACCCCAGGTGTCGAACAAGGGGTATATGAAGTAGGATGTAAATGACCAAGTTTAAAAGCATCACCCTCAACACCCTTAATTTGACCAAAATATGGCAAATTTAAATCGCACGTCTAAATTTTTGTCATTTTTTTCTGCTTGAGTGATTACAAAAACAGCAATTTTTGAATGGCCATATCTTCTATTGTAGTTAACTGATTTTGATAAAATTTACTTTTCTGAGATTAGAAAATGAAGTTTTGTACGCATGCCAATTTTCATGAAAATCTGAGATGGTGGGTCCGAATGGCATGGATTAGTTGACATGTAATGACTCGCCTGCAGCAACCATTTTGTGTCCATCACGATGATGCATCTTGAAAAGTTACTTCAGTTGTTATCAAACCGGCAGTATTCTACCTCTACTCGAGATAGTTTTTGCATGCAAACTAGCTACGTCTACCCATAATTGAGTTGATTTTAATGGCATTACTTGTACTTTCACAGTCTAAGCTGTGATCACTGTGACGTGCTCTGTTTCGGCCGTGTCACTAAGATTAATAAAAACAGATCTGAAATCTCCCTGATAATCGCAGCTGTAGCGAAATATACATTCAACCCTGGTATCCTTTTTCTGCAGCCTGATGTAGGGACAAAGAGCATGTACGGACACTACCAACTGCCGTCTATTAACCGACACGTGTATCACTGAGGTCTCTGCAATGCGAGTGTAGACATAATTGTTGTTTCTGCTATTCCCAAACGTCTGTCAAGCAAAGATCTATAACCGTACAGGAATGTTTCGCAGGAGAAGATTCATTGTTTGCCTGAAACGAAATTAGATGCAGTTACGTTCGCTACGCTGTCACCTTGCTGTTTTGCGACAAGTTTCAATGTTTTGTAATGTAGATCGACAATGCCTCGTTACGCTCGCACGGTGAACCCGGTTTATGAAACATGCTCGGATAGAGTCTGTACTGACACTGTTCTACTTGTAAATTCTCCAAATCTCTGCAAATTTTTTACTGATACAAACGTTTTCGTTAGATAGAAAGCAATTGTTGCATTTAACAGTAAGTGTTTCTGAATTTGGTGGTGCTGAGTCCTTTTGCTTGAGTTTCTCAATACTGATTATTGCATAAAGAAGAGACGGTGCACTTTTCAGGTCATTCACAGTGTATCGCCGCATCGCTTTGGATTTTAGCCTTTCACATGCAATTCACGGCATTGTCGGATTTGACTATGTCACAAGAGCATTGCTACTTTCTTTCTTTTCGAGTGTTGCCGACTTCAGTTGTGATCGGGAAAAAATTCGTGATAATTTCTTGTAAGGTAGTACAAACACTTTCTTTGTGGTATTACTTGGACAATATCTTGGTGTGCGCTATACGTATTTTGTTAAATTCATTGGAATCTGGAATTCATATCCAGAATTCGAAAGTGATATATCCCAGTACACTGTGTTTTGTGTCTCTAACTTGGCGATGTTGTCGCGGTGTGATACAACTTCACTGTTACATTCAGTCTGCCAGAGAACGACAATGGTTTCAAGTATTGTATTCGATGTATCATAGCAAATTATTTATCCATACGTCAACCTACTGTACTCTAGATTTCTTGCATATATTTTTGTGCTATGTTTTTACCTTTTTATATATCTCGGATAACAGGCACTCGGGCTCAATCCCATGTCTAATGAGCGTGGTAATCGCGTGCTATGCTAGGTGATTGTGTGTTTCTGTTGCACTAAAGATACTGTAAATATTTGCGATACGATTGTTTTGGTTGGAGATATTCGGTGCTTGACTTCATTTCGTAAACCCTCGATGGTATACCAGTTTGACGCGTCTTCATGCCTACCACATGATTCCATCAGTTAGATGCGGTGAGTTTGTGCGACCTGTGTATGTGTGTATTCACCATATATATGTGATTGTTTTGGAGGATTGCTGAGGTACTTTGGTATCAATACATTTTCGCTATTACAAAAGTTATTTTGCATTTCACAGTGCGATTGTTGCAGATGGGTGGAGCAAACTTGAAATTCAAGACGTTTCTAGAGGGGTGTGCAGAATGTCAAGGTCGAAGGAGTCAATATATTTCCCTAATTTATTCCCTTTAAGCTTTCGAGTGACTTTTATCCGAAGTAGGGTTAGTTCGGATATCAATAATTTTCACTATCCGGATAACGGATATATCCGGATATTTGGAAATTATCTAACCGGATATTAACTGCTAAGTGAGACAATCGATTTCACGAGGTCTGCATGAAAAACGGATCGCAAAATCATTACACAGTGTTAATGTAGAACCATATGTACACGCGCAGTATACGAGCAAATACGAGAAAAATCCCCGCAAATTTAATGTTCACTGCTTCTGCAACGCTCTCCTTATAAAGCGCGATGCAGCAATTGCGGCATCCTGTAGCCGGGACCTGAGTTTTGTAACAAAAAGTCTACATGCATTGAACTATTCATAACTAACTATATTCATAACATTGACACGCGCGATTTCGGCGCGTTCAATAGGCCGTTGTAAAAAGTAGAATAGTTCGGAGTTCACCGCGAATGGATATGGACTGGACAGATTAACATAGGTATTTTTCGTTCAGTTAGTTCATTACGGCTATTATAGTAGGGTTACCATATTTTTGAAACATAAATTCTGGACGCTCTTTAGCGCCCACTAGCGGATTTCAAAATGAGGTATGAGCACATTGTGGATCAACACGACGTCACACTAGAAAAGCTTTGTCTATCGACTAGAGGTGGTCACGATCCGATCCAGGAGTGTGTGGTTGTGTGTTGTAAGTTGTAATTAGGGCCGAAGTCACATTTTCCAGCCCCCTCGCACCCAAATAAACACCGATTATGAGCCGACTGTAGGGTAAGCGCAACTTCTGAGGGCTTGCTATATGCATCTGGTCGTTAAATGATTTGAATGAATTATGTCAATAGTATTGGTTCTTCCATAGATTACTATATATGGTCAGAGTTGATGTTTTTGCGACATATACACCGACTCATGATATACATACACACGATCTGAGCACATGATGTGCATATGCCACTGGACAAAAAAGGTGCAGTGTACGGCTTTCTAAGTCTCGCACCACCTCTCCATGCTATCATAATGCGCCGAGCAGGGAAGTCATGAATACAAGTGTTATTAATCAGGTCACCATTACGCTATCTTGTCTGTTTACGCTATATTGACGCTATCTTGTACATGGCTAAGTCAGATGTCCAAACAGCCTAAACCGACTCAATGAATATACCGTTATCTTGTATTTGCGATTACAATTAAACTTATTTCTGTAACTTAATGATATTTTTATTAATTTTTGATCGCAGTTTTTGCGAGGGTGGTAGTCCCCATATTAAAATCAATTTACGCGTTACTAAATCGCGCGCAGCGCGAAGAAAAATTTAATGTAGCATAAACTTCCCAAAAATAATATTGTTTATGTTGATTTAGGAAAAAATTATAAGCTTACTTCAAAATTCCGGACATTTAGGCATATTTCAGAAATTCCTCCCGGACGCAGTTTTAACAGTGAAATTCCGGACATGTCCGGGAAATTCCGGACGTATGGCAACCCTATATTATAGCCTACCCGGAAATGCGGCTTTAGAGGCTACATAAGTAATCGAAATACGGCCGTGATTAGCAAAAAGGTTGCCTACCTCGGTATTAGATGATGTGCTCTTTTGGACATGACGATAAGAGCAAGGAGGTGTCAGGGGGGCGCAATTTTTTTGACCATCGCCAAGGGGAGCGCATGTCCTGACGGAGTAGGCCTAATAAGATTACCGAGCTGAAATCTTCCTTAAATTCTCACCAGCACTTGCAGGAACTGATCCGCACTGATTTGACGTCATATCAGCCTGATTTCAAACACCTTGCAGGCCAGGCGGATATGCAACGGATCACCACACAATAATAAACTTAACTAGGCTTTTGGAAGTGCAGAGCATCAATACTGCAGCAAACATTATACCAGTGGTTCCCAACCTTTTTCGACTCAACGCCCCCTTTTCAAGCTCAACGCCGATCATCGCTCCCCAAAATTTGTGAACCTAAAATTCGGTATACAAACTGTAATCACAGAAGGGTTGACTAAAAAACTTTTCGCATCGATGTCGAATTTTACACTTTTCCAACTGAATTTTCGTGGGTTGACTAAAATAAAACGCCATTTCTTCGCATTGACTCCAAAATAGCCGTTTTAACGCTTCATCACCCCCCTATCACCCCCTTCGCTATTTTCGCCCCCCGTCGCCCCCTTTGACTATTTTCGCCCCCTATCGTCATTTTCGCCCCCTAGACCGCCAAATCGCCCCCTGGGGGGTGATATCGCCCTTGTTGGGAACCACTGCATTATACGTTCATATTGCCAAATGACAGTGGCGGCTCATGCCAATATCGGGTGGTGGGGCAAGGGGTGTACGCGATTTTAATTGTCCAAATGACGTCACAATAGAGTATTCCGGCGTGAAAACGTGACTTCGTGGCACTGGTCACTAGAAGTCTTCAAAAATGACTTTTTTCTCAAATCGTACACACCAAATTTGGTTCAATTCCAACCAGTAGCCGCATTGCTACAGGAGAAGAAAGTTTATACTTATTATAAAAAAATAAATAACAAATCTTAGTAAACTGTCAGCCGAAAAGCTTCGAGTGGAATAAATTTGGCAATATGAACGTATTGTTTATTGCAGAGGTCTCAAACACGCGGCCCGCCAGAGCATTTTGTGCGGCCCGCGACGACATTTTAGATTTTTATTAATTTGACAATATATAAGTGTCAAATATATCTTTTTGGGTTGTAAATTGAAAATTCCCCCTAAAATTGCTCCGAAAGCCTGAAACTATTCATCAAACTTCACTATCACATCAATTGTAAACGCTACCCTGCAGTCGAAGATTCACTATTTCGCCACAGTTCCAATTCATGATGACAAAACCTGACCCTTAGACGAGTCGTGACTAAAATTTATGAGTTGGACTTGGATGCGACCTTTCTTAGAATTACTCAAACTCGGGCTTACTCGATGGAAAAATGAAAATGACTCGAGTGGACTGGGAGTGACTCGGAATGCCGTGAATTTTTAAGAACCACAAACCACGAACTAATCGCGTATCAGGGGAATAGTAATAGATCAAAGGTCGCAGCTTAGTATTTCGCTAATTAAGGAAGTAGGTATGGCAACCATTGGCAATCTGTTAGTTACATCTTTGGTCGCAAAACCATGTAATTAAGGCCACTTAAAGGTATCGAGTACCGTAGTGGTACGCTCCAACGATGTAACAAATGGACCGTTCGGCGTTCCGACATTTCAATCACTAGGACACATTCATTAATATAGTTATATTATATTTATATTTTTTCTGCTCCTGTATTTGAAGATATTTTGCCATGAGATTAATAGCCTACTTATCAGAAGTATAAACGAATCCTAGATTGGAATTACAATGCCCAACCTAAAAATGTTTTGATTTCAGATCAGTCTCTATTATAAATCTGTTGAAGTCAAAATATTCATAGTAGCTGCAAAATTTTAACCCGATAGCTATTATGATGGCATCATACATTTGTCCGCACATATGGTGTCTATATCTTATAATTAATAAATATCAAGTACAACAACAATTCTATTCAAATAGTTATAAATGTGATGATTCTTTTCGTGCTAGGCCTAAATTGATAAAAACTAATAAATCACACTTTGACGATCTCTGTTTACTGTCAGTCTGCTTGATCGGCTCACTTTCAATAGGACAATTCATTTCTGCCAAATAAGACCTACTTGGACAGACATAGAATACCCCTAGAAATACTGCGGCCCGCGACGTCGTCCGAACTGGAAAACTGGCCCTCGAGCACATTTGAGTTTGAAACCTCTGCAGTGTAGGCGTTGGTGCGTTGTCGTATTTGAACTGTTAATACTATGTATCTCAGAGGTCTCAGACACGCGGGCGCCAGATCATTCTGTGCGGCCCGCGAAGACATTTTAGATTGTCAAGTATTTGACAATATATAAGTGACAGATATATATCTTTTTATGTTTAAAAGTTAAAATTCCTTCTCAAATTGCTCCGAGAGCCTGAAACTGGACATCAAACTTCACTATCACATCAATTGCAAACGCTACCATGCTGTAAAAGATTCACTATTTCGCCACACTTCCAATTCATGATGATAAATCCGGACCCTTAGATGATTCATGACTGAAATTTGTAAGTTATTGTGACTTGGATGTGAACTTTCGTAGAATTACTCGGACTCCGGCAGACTCGATGACAAAATGAGGATGACTCAAGCGGACTCGGAACGCCGTAACTTGGTCACAAATATATGGACGCAACAAACTATTAACGTGTAATGGGGAATAGTAATAGATCAGAAGGTAGTAGCTTGGTATTCCGCTATATAAGCAAGTCGTTATGGCAACAATTGGCAACCTGTTAGTTACATCTTGGGTCCCTATATCTATGTTATTAGGGCCACTTAAAGGTACTGACTACCAGAGGTGGTCAGTAACGAAGTACTTCTACTTTTTCGAAGTACTCAAGTAGTTTTCATCTACTTCTGGTACTTACTCAAGTAGATATGATTTTCGCTACTTCTACTTCTACTTCGTAATATTTTGTGATCTACCTACTTACTTTTCGCTATTTTCAAATTATCAAGTAGAAGTACTTCAATCTTCCAATCAGGAAGATAGCCTGAGGAATTTCGGGGCTGTTTTCACGGAGTATCAACATTTATTTTTCATAAAAGTTGAGTAAAGCCCAGAATTTTCGTCGTTCTTCGCGCGCAGTGGATGCGGAGTTACCGGCATGATTTCACGAAAGTATCGATGAATATATAATTTAGGTAGCTGGTGGGCGTGGTTCCGTTCACATAGATATCCCCGCGTTCACACCACATTGTCGCCCTTCGCCCATATGAAATAATTCATCACAGTATATATGGCTCACCATAACGTTTGAAACTGATGTTTCGTAATCTAGCATGTGGACTCTTTTCGAGCCGTTTTAGCATACCACCTTTGAAACTTTCTGTACTAAAGGCATGAAAAACGTGTTCCGCTTTTAGAAGTAGTATTTATGTTTCATTTTCAATTCCCAGTATCATATAGGCTACTTTGAGTTATAAATAATATCAGTTCTTTTGTCTTCATAAAATACATGTTGAAGTACAAAAGCAAGTGTAGTAGGGCCTTCAATTTCCGGAAATAAAGCTACACAATATGGCATATTTAGGGTCCCCCTTTTTTTTATTAACGTTTACTAATCGCGTAAAGTGTTTACACCGTATCTTATACAACGGAGGTCTCAAACTCAAATGTGCTCGCGGGCCAGTTTTCCAGTTTTGACGACGCCGCGGGCCGCAGCATTTATAGGGGTATTCTATGTCTTTCCAAGTAGGCCTTATTTGGCGGGAATGAATTGTCCTATTGGAAGTGAGCCGATCCAGCAGACTGTCAGTAAACACACATCGTCAAAATGTGATTTACTCTTGTATCAATTTAGGCCTTGCATGAAAAGAATCATCACATCTATAAATATTTGAATTAAATTGTTGTCGTACTTGATATATATCAATTATTAGATATAGACACCATATGGGCGGACTAATGTATGATGCTATCATAAAAGCTATCGGGTTATAATTTTGCAGCTAACATGAATATTTTGAATTCAACAGATTGATAATAAAGACTGGTCTGATATCAAAACCTTTTTGGGTTGAGCATTGTAATTCCAATCCAGGATTCGGGTATTCTTCTGATAAGTAAGCTATTAATCTCATGGCCAAATTTCTTCAAATATAGGAGCAGAAAAAATATAAATATAATATAAATATATTATTGAATGTGTCATAGTGATTGAAATGTCGGAACGACGAACGGCCCATTGTTGTTACATCGTTGGAGCGTACCACTACGGTACTCGGCACCTTTGCGTGGCCTTAATAACATAGTTTAGCGACCAAAGATGTAACTAACAGATTGCCAATGGTTGGCATATAACTACTTGCTTAGTTAGCAAAATACCACGCTGCAACCTTCTGATCTATTACTACTCCCCTGGTACGCGATTAGTTTGTTGCGTCGACGGTTCTAACAAATTCACAGCATTCCGAGTCACTCCGAGTCCACTTGAGTCATTTTCATTTTGCCATCGAGTTAGCCCGAGTCTGAGTGATTCTAAGAAAGGTCGCGTGTTTGAGATGTCGCGGCCCGCGGGTCGCGTGTTTGAGACCTCTGCTATACAACTTCTCCGTATTGCTCTTCGACTAAACTACGGACCTTGTAATATGGGGGATGGCGCCATACCATACTATTTTCTAAAACGTACTGTTCGAGAAAACAGAGGATAAGTATCGCATTTCCGTATTAAAACTATCATTTTCATCCCATGATGTGGACGAATGCTTATGCTACCGTAAATTGGATACCTGCTGGTATGGATCAATATGAATCAATAAGCTCGTCACCTTTCGCATAGCTCAATATGCACCTTTTTACAATCCAAGTGAACGAATTAAGATTGTTTTCACAACTACTTATACTTACTTGAGCGCTTTTAAAGTCAGTCAATTCTACTTCTACTTCAAGTAGTTTTAGGTTGCTTATGGAAGAAGTACTTCTACTCGTACTTGAGTAGATTTTTTCATCGCTACTTCTACTTCTACTTGAGTAGCTTTCTTGACTACTTTGACAACCTCTGCTGACTACTGAATACCGCAGTGGTACGCTCCAACGATGTGACGATGTTCGGCGTTCCGACATTTTTATTACTATGACACATTCATTAATATATTTATATTGTTGTTTATATGCCCCAATATTCCACGGTAACTGACCAAGGACAATCATGAGATTAATAGCCCAGTTATCAGGAGCATATGCGCCGAGTTACGGGGTGGCGGGGTGGCGCAGCCACCCCATGACACGTTTATGGGGTGGCGGCCACCCCATACAATAAGATTGAACGCCTGCCGTCTGCGATTTTAAATCATCAGCGCAGTCAATTAGCGAGTCCGTGATAGCGCGTAAAGGCCAACTATTTCCATTAATAGATACGAGCGCGAATAATTAAATACGCTGCTTCGTCGGCGGCGACAAACTAGTGCTTAAAACGCCCCAATAAATTGTAATAGTGATTAATAATCAGACAATCGAATGCAACCTCGTTCACGACGTCGATTTCGACACGCTTGCGCTGAGAAACACCATGTTCCCGCTCGACCTGACGAGTGAATTCACGTTCTCCTTTCATTAATTAAATTGTATTTGCGCCCACATTCG
Organism: Botryllus schlosseri; assembly: GCF_051294905.1. Classification (NCBI taxonomy): domain Eukaryota; kingdom Metazoa; phylum Chordata; class Ascidiacea; order Stolidobranchia; family Styelidae; genus Botryllus; species Botryllus schlosseri. The sequence goes on from NC_137246.1 coordinate 8,286,959, forward strand.
TTTACAAAATAATTCTTGAGTTAGTTCCGTGACAGTCTCATTAATTGGAGGTTTGGAGCGCGAAATAGGACAGTGTGTTTGAGTATGCTTGCGAATTGAAAGTCATTCCTGCGCAAAGTGCGCATATTCATTACTCTAACAAGGCTTTGCCAACTTTTATCGGGAAATGCAACAATGCAGCTCAAACGTCGTTATAATGAGCAAACAATTGTCGCGATGTCAGACTTTTTTTTTTAATTTTGATTTGGATAAAATAGTATTTACGGAGACCGATTCTTTGTTTATTTATAATAGTTGTGCTCACCGTAAATACTATTTTATCCAAATCAAAATTTTTCGACGGCAATAACTCCGCTTCCACTGGTTGGAATTGAATCAAATTTGGCGAGGATCGTTTCTATAGACAGCCTAACACTTTCATGGGGTGAACAGAAAATTTTCAAACTTTTTATTATTTATTTTTATATAATAAATAGAAACTTTCTTCCCCTGTAGCAAAGCGGTTAGTGGTTGGAATTGAACCAAATTTTGTGTGTAGGCTTAAATTAGGTAACCTAACAATTTTATCAAGTAGCCAGTATAGGATTTGTGAAAAAAGTCATTTTTGAAGAGCCCTATTGAACAGTGTTTTATTGCGTGTGCCTGCTAGTTGGAATTTATTCCAGTGCCCATAATATTAATCCAGTTATGCTTTGCGGACGTAAATCGGGAAATGCAGCAATGCAGTCAAAATCGATGTTTTAGTCAGCAACCAATTGTCGCAAAGTGTTGGTGGTAAAGGGTTAATTACTGATTGGCCGCGCGCGTTTATAATCATAATTCTTGTCTGTCTTTCGTGTTCCAGAATTGTCGCGCCGTGTTACATCTCACTGTGCTCAGTCCAGCGACGAATGCCGAGTGCGCGGCAATCAATGACCTAATTTCGCAATCATCTCAGCGGGAGATCGAGTCGCGGTACATTGTTCGATGCGATATCCGTGCACAGACGAATCTCGCTAATTGGTCGCGGTCCCGCGTAACCCTGATAATGCGACTTGTTGAATTGCAACTGAATATTAGCGTCGGAATGGTCGTTTATAAAGGACGTGGTTTTGCGTTTTAAAAAGGAGGGGGTTTCGTCATCCCCCTGGCTACGCGCCTGCCGCCACCCCATGCAAAAATAAAAGTAGGCGCCTATGATCAGGAGTGTATTTTAATACTGGATTGGGCTACCTGCTCAACCCTAAATGCTGTGATATCAGATCATTATCTATTATCAATCTGTTAAATTCAAAATATTCATTGTAGCTTCAAAATTATAACGCGATAGCTTTTATGATGACATCATGCATTTGTCCATCCGCATGGTGTCTATATCTTATATTTATCATCTATCAAGTACAACGGCAATCCTATTCCAATAGTTATAAATGTGATTATCTTTTTCGTGCCAGGTCCAAATTGCTACAAAAGTAAATCACATTTTTGCGATGTGTGTTGAATGTCAGTCTGTTAGGTCGGTTGCTTTTGAATAGGACAATTTCATCCCGTCAAATAAGGCCTAGGCCTACTTGGAAAGACATAGAATACCCCTATTGATGCTGCGGCCCGCGGCATCGTCAAAAACTGGAAAATTGACCCGTGAGCACATTTGAGTTTGAGACCTCTGGTTTATTGCAATATTAGTTAATATGAGCACTGGGCATTCTACAGAAAAGAAATGCACTACCACAGATATACGACTAGGCCTACTCTGCGACAACGTAGGCTCTATAATTATGTCTTCGCTCGCGGTGAACTATTTGTGACATACCAATGAGCTCAATAAAACCAGGTTGCGAAATCGTTGAATGACTCGCTGCTCACGCAGGTCATATCGGATTGCCGAGAACATATGAGTACAGATAAAGCGACACCGATTACTTGATGACTTGAATTTGACACAAAAACTTTGTTTCTAGTGAACCCATATTTTTGGACCGTCAAGTCAAGTCATTTTTGGAAAGCGACTCAAGTCAATGTAGGGTTACTATATTTTGGAATCGGGAAATGAGGACTCTTTTTCAAAAAATTCAAACTTAGAATGGAGGGAAATTTTGAAAAAAATGTAAATTTTTCCCACTTCGTGGTCGTTAGACTAAAAAGAAAAAAAGGTCAGCTTTCCGGCTCAGTGACCAAATTACAGTTTTTCTTTCACATTAACAGGTGGTTGACTAAAACAGGTCAAATTTCTGACTCAGCTCCCGAAATAGCCGCTGGAGCGTTAAATCAGTGCAGATTTACTGTATATCAGTCGAATTTGCAGTACATTTCTCAAAAAAGGACAAAATCTCGAAAAGGCGGACATTTAGGCGTCCTCGGAGGACATTTTCAAAAACCTGAAAAAGGAGAACAAATCCTCCAAATATGGAGGTATGGTAATGGTAACCCTAAATAAGTCATCTGAAAAAGTTAACTCGAGTCGAGTCAAGTAATGACTCGAGCCGCACCAACACCGCCACATAATCGACCGAGTGTGCTGGTAGCAATCGGGTGCCTACTCTCTTGTTGTTTTTATTTGTGGTATTCATGGTGTTTGTCGACTATACTATGTCATTTACACCCGGCCAATCTTCATCGATTTTATTCCACAGCTGCCGACTGGTAGGGTTAGAGTTAGGGTGGATTATACCACTACGCCGGGAGTCTGCAACCCCTGTCATGCGTGCCATTTATCTTCCATGACACGCAAAGTGCTTCGACGCAATCATCATATAACTATAGAGCAGGGGTTCTCAACCTGGGGGGCGCGGAAGGCTCTCAGGGGGGGGGGGCGCGAGAAATTGACGAAGTCACTATAGGGGGGGGGGCGCGAGAAATTGACAAAGTCAGTATAAATTGTACGTGTCCGAACATGTGTTTCACATCCATTATGAGAAGACGATTAATGAAGATGAAATTTATTACATATTCAAGAAAGCTTGCAAAATACAAACTCTAGCAACCGCGCTCAACGGAGTATAGTCTGATTTCAACTTGATTTGAGCAAATTTTTGAAATTCTTTGGAGATATAGAGAGCAATTCCCACGTGTAAGTCATTCATTGCTTGATAGCTTTGACAGTAGCCTAAAGCTTGGCGCGCTGGGCAGCTCTTGTTAGTAGCTTGCGAACTGCACTGCCTAAGACAGAATTAGATGCAACATAGGTTGCCCGGTTTCGCCCTCAATTAGGCTATAAATCAACACAATTTAATTAATTTCCAAAACTGATCAAATTTAGCCTGGCAGGACAGAACGACGCCTTGCGCTCTGTACTCACGACCAGCATCGGGATTAGTCTCAGGGTGACCTACCTTGAAATTAATTAGTGGATGCCTTGTTCAATGTTTTTTGTTATTTTCAAACAAGTTTGGAGAAATTTGTCATGTAAAAGACTCAACAACTGGAATGCCGATTCAAAATTGGCGTAAGATATACCTTATGTATACTATTAGATCAGGGGTGGGCAGCCTGCGGCCGTAGAAGGGAATTTGAGCGGCGTTCGACGCCTAATTCAATTAGTAGGCTATATGTTGGCGGCCGTAGACATGCAAATTGCAATTACGAATTCACTCCCGCATTTTCGAGAGATTTTAATTAATCTTGAAATTTTCTTCGCCCTCCGCGCAATTCAACAAGACTTCATTTTTTGATTTTAATGCAGTAGCGCCCGTCTTAATCTGAGCCGGAATGGGAATTGGCAAGAAATAACAATTCGTTCGCAGCCCTGAAAAATTTTCGCTCTCCGCGCGACAATATGCACCTCCCGGCAACTATTCATAACATTGCCACTCGCGATTTCGCTGCGTACAATAGGCCATCGTGAAAAGTAGAATAGTCCGGAGTTCACCGGGAATGGATATGGACAGTTTACCATAGGAATTTTGTGTCCAGATCGTTCATTGCGGCTATGCCCTGGAATGCGGCCTTACGCTACCTTGTACATAAGTAATCGAAATGCGGCCATGATTATCAAAAACGTTGCCCACCTCTGTATTAGATGATGTGCTCTTTTTGACATGACGATAAATGCAAATGGGGTCAGGGGGGGGGCGCGATTTTTTTGACCATCTCTAAGGGGGGCGCGAGTCAAAAAAGGTTGAGAACCACTGCTATAGAGTATGACTGGAGTGACGACTCGATTGTTCTCCCATTGTTAGCCGGCAGAATGGTCACGGTCAGATGGATCCACCCAAAACAGGATCGCACAGTGCTTGTTTCAATGGCGTTCAAGGCGATTCGTCGTGTATTTCTTGAAGTTGCGTCGGAATTAGTTAGACAGCTCAACATTTAGGCAGCGGTGGCGAGTCGTTATGACTAGTGAATAATACCGTGTAGCCTCTGTTACATTTCTCACGAGATTGATGTGATATTGTGGCTTTGATCCTTTGTAGAGTTTGCTACGTATATGAATATAATGACAGAAGGTATAGATTCTATATAGAATATCTGGTTCGTGTGCATTGGCTATTGTGAGATGAATTCATGGAAAGAAAGACTGAAGAATACTACAAAGTGAACAAGTGGAAAGATCTTGAACTATACCGATATGCAATTCACGATATCGTTGATTGAAAATATGTCCTATATTAACTGCAGAAACTCGAGTATGAATATAACAAATAATATTGCAACTGTCTTGTAGTCTTATATAATGCCTGTCCGATAACCGCAGAAACTGAGTATGACTAGCAGGACCGTCACTGCCGCACCCCAAACCCCCCAATTGGGGAGGGCGCGAGCTCAAAGGGGGCCCAAAATTATTTCGCGAATTAGCATAAATTATTGAGTATTTTTCAAAAATTTATGCAACTTTTTCAAAAAATTTCGCGCTGCGTGTGATTTCAAGTTGCCAACTTTCTTAGTTATTTGGTAGCCTACTCTTCCAGTTATTTGGTAGCCTACTCTTCCACAAGACAACATACGCAAGATTTATCGAAATGGACATATCGGCGAGACATTTAAAGTTTTAGAACATGTAACATGCGACTCCAAGAAGTGTGCCAGAACGATCGGCAGCGAGAAAACCTGGGCCAAAAAGGACCGTCCGCTTACGCTGACCGAAAACTTCGTTATATATGCAAAATGCATATAGGTTTAATTTTCCATAGGCGCCTAAATGACTGGCGCCGAATGTTCCTGTCTTGGCAATCTGAACCTCAGAAAACAAATACCATAATCCGCAGGGAAAAATTGTATGCCCATTGCCCATAAAGAAATATCAATTTGAAATCACGTGCGTCGTTAGTCTAGTACATTTGGGTGATTCTGTATTTTTTGATATAACAGACAGGAGATCACGAAATGACATCATGAAACGAAGTCATACCAACGGGGCCGCCCGCCCGAATATGTTTAATTATTATTTACGGGCCCTACAGTTTCCAAGCCACCTCATTCAGCTCTACCGGTAAATCTGACAACGTGAACAAGAAATTGATAGCAATATATACGCAATTCCCAATATTATTGACCGATTTTATCATGAATTATCGAATATTTTCGCGCTTCGCGCTGGCTCACTAAACTGTGGCCCTTATTTCGTGACAAAAGCGAACAACGTGATGAAATTTTTTGCGCTTTGCGCGTGTGGGCGACCAAAGCTGCCCCACTAAACGGACGGTGAACACAGATGATGAGTAGCGGTACACAGCGTATAGCCAATGGGGGGTCTGGGGGACGAGGCCCCCAGAAGTTCGGTTTATCACCCTATGAGGGGTCCATGACCAACGTTTTGGGGGGGGGCTGACGAAGTGTGGTTACGGCCCTGATGACTAGAACAAGAGCCTTGTGTAATGATAATGTTCTGCTTGAGCTCGACTCACAATTACCAGAGCTTACTTCTTGAAAGCGTGCAAAATCGCACTTGAAGGGAACTCGTTGTCATTGCCAAGAACACAGGAAGACGTCTGCCGGTCGACATTAGTAGTAAGCCAATGCACAACGTCAAGGTTTCGACCGACGCATTGGTTTCCTTTTTTAGGTAGGGAACCTCAATGTGGATAGGCAGCATTTGCCACAGAGAGAAAAAACTACCATACTAAAAGAGAATATTGTTCATTTTTTTTTCAAGCCATCTCGCAAACTTTTGGAAAATTTGGAGGACTTTTTTTGCTTCTCATGCAATGCAAACTTTGCAAAATTGTGAGACAAGATGTTATTCAAGTGTCTCATTGCCTTGTCCATAACATCCTCAACCTCATTTAGGTCTGAGCCAGATTGAAGTGACACAGTATGAATTAATTTGTTAAAGAATGGATCACAGTGAATTGCGTCAAGTAGGCCTACCCTGAAAAAATTGATCTTTTCCAGGGGTTTTGCCATTTCTTTACTGTGGATAACATAAAAGCGGAGAACCATGCCATGAAACTGTTCAGACGGGCTCTTCAATCCACCGACTTTCTTCTGCATCACTTTAATGATGTTTCCCGATGGCGCTGCAGATGTTAGGCATGTGGCAATTGCATCGTTAGCTTGCTTAGAAATGGCTCTCAAAAGCACTCCACCAATATATTCAAGTATGTCTAAAAACATGTCAAAGTTTTTCCATGGAAAGGCAAAGTATCAAAGGCTATTTACTTACCAGATTCCTTGCTGTTGACTCCTCCAATCTCTGTGATTGGATCCTGTTCTTTACCGCACACGAGAGAATCAAACATCTTCAAAAGTAATGCTGAAGCTGGCAATTGCGGCAAACCCAGCAACTTGTTAGCTTGGTGACAGATATTAGAATAATGTTGATAAAATCCGTCAACACCAAGTTTGCAATATTCAGAATGGAGTTGCTTCACCAATGGAACAGCTTTGATCACGTCTAGTTCCTCGAATGATGGGGCGCATTCAAAGTATTTTTTGGTATTTACACAAGCCCTTTTCAAAACAGCAATTACAGCATCCTCAGATATATCCCAAGTACTGGTGGGAACTTCATGATTTTTGTAATGTTTTTTCAGAGCTTTCACAGTCGGAAAGGATGCTTCGCATTCCTCACAAATCACACCTTTCCAGTTATCGAGTCCTTCGAAACATTCTTCAATTTCCATTTCAGTCAGTCCCTCCCAGTCATCCCAAAGTGATGCAGCTGAATCAGTCATGATACCGATTTCTATCCGTGACGAAATATGATCTAAATCTGGCGAAAAATACAACAGAGGCTACACGGTATTATTCACTAGTCATAACGACTCGCCACCGCTGCCTAAATGTTGAACTGTCTAACTAATTCCAACGCAACTTCAAGAAATACACGAAGAATCGCCTTGAACGCCATTGAAACAAGCACTGAGCGATCCTGTTTTGGGTGGATCCATCTGACCGTGACCATTCTGCCGGCTAACAATGGGAGAACAATCGAGTCGTCACTCCAGTCATACTCTATAATATAACCATGTTTTTGCAAAAAGTGAAACGGAGCTTTTTAAATGTACAAAGCTCGTAGGCAGCTTAAAATTATTTCTTATATCAAGAGAAAATATAGTCTTTTGGGGCAATTTATTTTTCAAAGAAAATTATTCGCGTGTGACGGAACACCCCCAATAGGACCAATAGTTTATATCATTGCGAAATTGATAAGTCTTGTCATTTCGTTTTCGATCGTATGCCGGCCTATATGCTCTATTGGTTGATGGATTTGCGATTTTTTTTTTGCGATGACATATATCGAGACGTACTGAAAAATTACTTCGAACAATTTTTTTACTGCTGTGCCCAAAAAGAACTCACTGTCTTAATTTTCTTACTAAAACCGCGTCTTCGACGGGAGCTTGCGTGGTCAATTTGGACGAATTGCCAGCATTTCATAACATTCCCACCCATTCACAGATCAAGATTGTCAATTAGTGGTTTCAATCACATTTTTCGCTTGATATTGGTTTAGGACGTATTTGCCAATGCGCATATTGCATTTCATTTTTAGTAGAAAGCACGCACCAACAAAGCGAGTATTTTTCTCGGTGCCAAAAGGGGAAATTTAGCAGCCAAATGCTACAATCCACCCTGTGGCGCGATCTGCGGTTATATGATGGTTTTTTGTCAATCTTCAAATCTGTTCGTTGGAACACCTTCATCAAGAAAAGATTCCAAAAGCATACAAAATGTGCATCAACCAACATCAAGCTCGAACCCCGTCACAGTATCCGAGAACGCCGACGTTCCACCGTTAGGCTACCAGTGGTGAAATCCGAACCGCAACAACTTCGAGCATCGCCGTTGACTCCAAATCTCTCAGAAACTGGTACGTCGGCTATTTTCTCACCCCTTGGAAGTTCATATTGTTCCTTACCAATTCGCAGTTTGGGTGCTACGAATGCCAGCAGTACGAGTATAAGTAGTCGTAGTACTGACGGCACCAACGTCTATTGCCAACCTCCTAACTGAGGAAGGTTGGTTCGATTGGTTTGAAATAAGGTCAGATTTGTTTGAAATGAGGTTAGTCTCAGGTTTGAAATGAGGATAGTCATGTCAGAAATAAGGATAGTCATGTTTGAAATGAGGATAGTCGCTATATTCACTATAAAGTCAGTTGCAGTACCAGGCACGACTTCCCAGTGGTAACCCAGTCCGAGCACATCCCACACATCATGTCACAACACGCCCCAGACACGATGTCCCATTGGCAGCACAGGCCGAACACACCCCTGACATGGTGTTCAAACACGCGCCAGACACGATGTACGAGTCTCAATACAGGCCTAACACGCCCAAGACACAATGTATGAATGGAAACACAGACCGAACACGCCCCAGACACGATGTTCGAGTATCAACTCAGATCCGAAAAAAAACCAAGACACCATGTTTGAATGGCCGAACATGCCCCAGACACGATGTCCGATTGGCAGCACAGGCCGAACACACCCCAGACATGATGTCCAAACACGCCCCAGATACGATGTCCGGGTATCAACACAGGCCGAACACGCCCAAGACACCATTTCCGAATGGCAACACAGACCAAACACGCCCCAGACACGATGTCCGATTGGCAGAACAGGCCGAACACACCCCAGACATGATGTCCAAACACGCCTCAGACACGATGTCCGAGTATCAACACAGGCCGAACACGCCCAAGACACCATGTCCGAATGGCAACACAGACCGATCACGCCCCAGATACCATGTTTGAATGGCAATAGCACAGGCCGTACACGCCCCAGACATGATGTCCGAACTCGCCGCAGACACAATGTCCGAGTGTCAACACAGGCCGACACGCCCCAGACATAATGTATGAATGGCAGCACAGGCCGAACACAACCCAGATATGATGTCAGAACATGCCACAGACACGATGTGGGATTGGCAACACAGTCCCAACACCCCCCAGACACGATGTTAATAAGGTTAGTCATGTTTGAAATAAGGTCAGTCTCGTGTTTGAAATAAGGATAATCATGTTAGAAATAAGGATAGTCATATTTGATATAAGGATAGTCATGTTTGAAATAAGGTTAGTCTCATGTTTGAAATGAGGATAGTCATGTTAGAAATGAGGATAGTCATGTTTGAAATAAGGATAGTTGCTATATATTCACTATGAGGTCAGTTGTAGTACCAGGCACGATTCCCCAGTGGTAACCCAGTCCGAAGACATCCCACATCCAGTCCGAATAACACGTCCCAGACATGATGTCCGAACTCGCCGCAGACACAATGTCCGAGTGTCAACTCAGTCCGGACACAGCCCAGACACTATGTTTGAATGGCCGATCTCGACCAGACATAATATCCGAACACGCGCCAGACACGATGTCCGAGTATCAACACAGGCCGAACACGCCCAAGACACCATGTCTGAATGACAACACAGACCGAACATGCCCCAGACACGATGTCTGATTGGCAACACAGGCCGAACACACCCCGGACATGATGTCCAAACACGCTCCAGACACGATGTCCGAGTGTCAACACAGGCCTAACACGCCCAAGACACCATGTCCGAATAAATAATTGACCATGATATTGGGAATTTTATCGAGCGATCATTCGGAACTATGCCGATTTTCAGATTTCAGACTTGGACGGCTATATTTCTGGGTGGTTCCGTTAACCTGCTAGATTTTAAATTGTATTTCCGGAATTGTAAATCCGGAATCAAGATCGGTATTGTTAAATTGGAGTTTCAAAGTTAATATATGAGTTCGGCCAATACTAATGTCCCTTGCATTTATTGCGGGTCGCCTGTGTTTGCCGCTGGGCTCATTTGACAAGGACAGGAATATTGGGGCTCACACATATAAATATCGAAGATTCCTGCTTACGCGTCTATAATTGCAAATGCACATGCGAAGTCGACACAGACGACACGTTCTCTCATAATTGCGAGTATATCAGACTCAATTCGGTAAATTTTCAGGAGGGGGAGCTAAAAACAAGAAATTGAGTGACAATAAATCGCGCTTAGTACTTAGAAAAATATCAGGTCAAATGAATCTACCACGAAATATTATACTTTATGATCATACACGAAGATCTACGAAAAACAAGGCGAGCCCCGAACTACGCCAATGCGTCGGAACTAATGCTTCAAGTTACTAACAACCCAAATTTCGCGGGCAATCTAATCCAATTCACCCTGCAAATTCACAAAAAATTACCTAATTTGTCGCGCCGATATATATAAACGTTAAATTACATGCAATATTTATTATTTGATATTACAGCTAATTTCGGGAATTATCTCGCGGGCCACTCAAAATTTACTCGCGGGCAACGGGTTGGCCGCCCCTGGCCTTATATACATTCGTTCACTATTTATTGTCTTTATCATTTTTGGCCTTATGAACGATGAGACGACTAGGCTTCTGTCTCAAGCAATATAGAACTTCTCAGATGCGGCATATTATTTGACAAGATTGCTATAACATAATACGATGTCGAAATTTGCTGTGGTCTACTTATGGGGAGCGGCATTTCCAACGAAAGCCATCACACGCTGCTACCAGTCAGCCCCATAAATAGGTATCGTTTTGCTCGGACATCGTGTCTGGCGCGTGTTCGGACATTATGTCAGGGGTGAGATCGGCCATTCAAACAGGGTGTCTGGGTTGTGTTCGAACTGAGTTGACACTCATCGGACATAGTAACTGGGGCGTGTTGGGTCTGTGTTGCCATTCAGACATGGTGTCTTGGGCGTGTGTTAGGCCTGTGTTGACACTCGGACATCGTGTCTGGAGCGTGTTTCGACATCATGTCCGGGGTGTGTTTGGCCTGTGTTGCCTATCAGACATCGTGTCTGGGGCGTGTTCGGTCTGTGTTGTCATTCAGACATGGCGTCTTGGGCGTGTTCGGCCTGTGTTGATACTCGGACATCGTGTCTGGAGCGTGTTCGGATATCATGTCTGGGTCGAGATCGGCCATTCAAACATGGTGTCTGGGTTGTGTTCGGACTGAGTTGACACTCGGACATTGTGTCTGCGGCGAGTTCGGACATCATGTCTGGGATGTGTTCGGACTGGGTTACCACTGGGAAATCGTGCCTGGTACTACAACTGACCTCATAGTGAATATATAGCGACTATATCCTCATTTCAAACATGACTATCCTCATTTCTAACATGACTATCCTCATTTCAAACATGAGACTAACCTTATTTCAAACATGACTATCCTTATATCAAACATGACTATCCTTATTTCTAACATGACTATCCTTATTTCAAACACGAGACTGACCTTATTTCAAACATGACTAACCTTATTAACATCGTGTCTGGGGGGGTGTTGGGACTGTGTTGCCAATCCCACATCGTGTCTGGGGCGTGTTCCGACATCATGGCTGGGTTGTGTTCGGCCTGTGCTGCTATTCAGACATTATGTCTGGGGCGCGTCGGCCTGTGTTGACACTCGGACAACGTGTCTGCGGCGAGTTCAGACATCATGTCTGGGGCGTGTTCAGCCTGTCCTATTGCCATTCAAACATGGTGTCTGGGGCGTGTTCAGCCTGTCCTATTGCCATTCAGACATGGTGTCTGGGGCGTGTTCGGTCTGTGTTGATACTCGGACATCGTGTCCGGAGCGTGTTTGGACATCATGTCTGGGGTCTGTTCGGCCTGTGTTGCCATTTGGACATCGTGTCTGGGGCGTGTGTGGACGTCATGTCTGGGGTGTGTTCGGCCTGTGCTGCCAATCGGACATCATGTCTGGGGCGTGTTTGGACATCATGTCTGGGGTGTGTTCGGCCTGTGCTGCCAATCGGACATCATGTCTGGGGCGTGTTTGGACATCATGTCTGGGGCGTGTTCGGTCCGTGTTGCCATTCTGACATGGTGTCTTGGGCGTGTTCGGCCTGTGTTGATACTCGGACATCGTATCTGGGGCGTGTTTGGACATCATGTCTGGGGTGTGTTCGGCCTGTGCTGCCAATCGGACATCGTGTCTGGGGCATGTTCGGCCATTCAAACATGGTGTCTGGGTTGTTTTCGGATTTGAGTTGACACTAGGACATCGTGTCTGGGGCGTGTTCGGTCTGTGTTGCCATTCATGCATGGTGTCTTGGGCGTGTTAGGCCTGTATTGACACTTGTACATCGTGTCTGGCGCGTGTTTGAACATCATGTCTGGGGTGTGTTCGGCCTGTGCTGCCGATCGGACATCGTGTCTGGGGCGTGTTCTGACATCATGTCTGGGGTGTGTTAGGACTGGGTTACCACTGGGAAGTCGTGCCTGGTACTGCAACTGACTTTATAGTGAATATAGCGACTATCCTCATTTCAAACATGACTATCCTTATTTCTGACATGACTATCCTCATTTCAAACATGAGACTAACCTCATTTCAAACAAATCTGACCTTATTTCAAACCAATCGAACCAACCCTGTAGTCCTAACTTGGTCTCGTCACATAGTCCCATCACGTCAAATCTATGAAATGTGATCGCTACAACTTCTCCGCTCACTGCTGCTATGAATCACAAGCCTACTTTCGACGTCAGTAGGCCATCTGGCTCAGAAGTAGTGCCTGGTTCCAACTTGTCTTCCATAACAAAAATGACTCATGTTCGTTTTGCCAATTTTGTGCATCTATAGCCCCGCCAGTAATTCAATAATTCAACCAAACCTTTGGCCCCCTTGAGAACCCCCAATCTTTTTTGGTAATCCAAGTGACTTCAATAGTTTCATGGACATTTTTGAAATGATAATTAGAAACAAAATTATAAATCAGAAACAAAAACTTGTGTACTTAATGCGTTACACCAAGTGACCAGCAAATACTCTCGTCAAAAGCTGCTTACACCTTGATGATAACGACTGCCACCGAGAAGCCCCGAACGTCCTACAACAGACGTATGACCAAAAGTTCAGAATAGGAGCTTCTTCTTTAAACTCAATATCCTCTGGTCCTCGAGTAAAGTTGCATGATCAAAATGGCTTGGCGTAACGGCAGAGACATCATCCGAATCCCAAATCGTGTCGAGCACTAGGAATCTGTTGCGTGCCTCTAGATCAGTGGTTCCCAAACTTTTTCGGTGTGAGAGCCAAATTTAGAATTTCAGAGTACGGTCAGGGCCGCACGAATACTACGGCTATGAAACGGACCCAATCAGTCATCATGGGTATTTCGGAGTAGTTTTATTGCCATGGCCAGATTTCAAAACTGTACATTGTTTACCGCTACTTATCTGCTGCATTGGGTGTCCGTTGAGTGAATCAGCTTTTCTCGTCTAAACTAGGCTTACCATATTTTGGAAATCTAAAAAGAGGACACTTTTTCAGAAATTTGCAAAACCGGAATAGAATTCTCAAAAACCGGTGAATTTTTCCCACTTTGCGATCGGTTGACTGAAAAAAAAAAAAGGTCATATTTTGGCTCAGCGCTAAAATCACCGTTTTTCACTCCGAAATACCCGCCGAAGCGTCACTTCTGTGCTAATTTGCGCCATATCACTCGCAATTTGCTCTAAATCTGACCTAAATTTTCAAAAAAGAGGACAAAAGGGCGTCCTCCGAGGACACTTTAAAAAAGTCAAAAAAGAGGACAAATCCTCTTAAAAGAGGACGTATGGTAAGCCTAGTCTAAACGCGCGAAGCGCGAGAAATTTCTTTAGTTTCATGACTGAATCGGTCAATATGATCGGGAATTGCATGTATTGCTATCAATTTTCATCTTGTCTATGTTCACGTAATCTGATTTACCGGTAGAACTGAGTGAGGTGTGTTTGTAAAGGTATCGGCACCCTCAATAGGAATTAAACATATTCGGGGGTATACCCGTTGGCAGGAACGTAACGGCACTTCGTCAGGACCCCGGGCTCCCATAGGGTGATAAACTGACCTCGCATGACGTTGTTCGCTTTTGCCACGAAATTAAAGTTGTACTGTTTATTGAGACAGCGCGACGCCCGAATATTTCGATAATTCATGATAAAATCGGTGAATAAGATCGGGAATTGCGTGGTTGTCCTCTTTGCCCACGTAATCCGATTTACCGGTATAGCTGAGTGAGAGGTGTCTTGAAACTGCAGACCCCGTAAAATTGAACATCTTCGGGCGGGCAGACCCCTAGGTATGACTTCTTCACATGATGTTATTTCGTGACATCCTGATGTCTGCTATATCAAAAAATGTAGAATTGCCCAAACCTATACTAAACTGGAAGATCACACGATTTCAGATTGGTATATCTTCACTGGCATATAATTTTCTTTCCTGCAGGATGGTATTTTTCTTGTGAGGTTCAGATTGCCAAGACAAGAACATTCGGCGCCAGTCATTTAGGTGCTTATATGGACAAATAAACCTATATGTATTTTGTATATATAACGCAGTTTTTGGTATTTCGAAGTTTTTGGTCAGCATAAAAGCAGTCCTTTACGGCCAAGGCTTTCTCGCTGCCGATCGTTCACACTTCTTGGAGTCACATGTTACATGGCCTAAAACTTTATATGTCTTGGTGCGTTGTGGTGCGGTCATGGCCAACGCTGATATGCCCATTTCTATAATATCTTGCGTATTTTTTCTTGGGGGAGAGTACCCAATAATCAAGATATGCGGCGAATTGAAATCTCGCCCAGCGCGAAATATTTGAAGAAGTTGCATAAATTTTCAGAAAATACTCTATAATTTATGCCAATTCACGAAATAATTTTGGGCCCCCTTCGAACTCGGCCCCCTCAATTGGGGGGTTTGGGGGACGGCAGTTACGGCCCTGAATATAGGACTACCAATTATGCTGCTTTTAGCCGACTAAGCAGTATGCATCTCGGCGTATTCAACCGTAAGTCACGTGATGCACATCTAGTTATTATAGGGTTACCATACGTCCTCTTTTAAGATGATTTGTCCTCTTTTTTGATTGTTTTTAAAGTGTCCTCGGAGGACGCCCAAATGTCTTATTGTTTGAGATTTTGTCTTCTTTTTTGAGGATTTTGGTTACATATAGGGCCAAATTTGACTGATATACATTAAGTCAGCACTGTAGGAACGATACGGCGGATATTTCGGAGCTGGACCGGGAAGTTTTTTTTTCAGTCAACCATCTGTTAATGTGAAAGAAAAACTGTATTTTCCGGGAGTTGAGCCTCTTTTTCTTTTTTAGTCAAGCGACCACGCGGGAGAGATTTTCCTCCGGTTTTGAAAGTTATCAATACCTATTTATATCTATAGCTACTGCTCGTTCAACTGGAAAGTTAGGGCACATCGCATTGAAACAGCAGTGATATAACGTTAGCAGTCTATACTCACAACTTTCCTGCAATTCTATAATTAAAAACCACAGAGGTCAAGTCAAGCAAAAGTATTTTATAAATATATATTTTATTTTTGTCATTATTCGATTTCCTAATATATTTTTGGGGCCGCAAGAAGGCTATCTGGGGGCCGCATGCGGCCCTCAGGGCCGCACTTGGGAATCACTGCTCTAGATAACTCTCCGTTGACAACGATATATAGCAGTGGTTCCCAACCTTTTTGTCTTCATTCCCCACTTCCGATTTATTCCGAGCCTTCATTCCCAACCAGGACCGTAAACGCGCGAAGCGCGAAAAATTTATATAATTCATGTTTGAATTGGTCAATATGATCGGGAATTGCATATATTTTGCTATCAATTTTTTATCCCCTCTCTGCTCGCGTAATCAGATTTACCGGTAGAGCTGAGTGAGGTGTGTTGGAAAAGGTAGGACCTCTAAATATGAATTTAACATCTTCGGGCAGACCCGTGGATATATTGACTTCGTTACATATGATGCTATTTCGTGACCTCCAATATCTGCTATGTCAAAAGATATGGAAATCGTCAAAACTATAAGGCACGCGCGATTTCAAATTGGTATTGCTTTACTGGCGAATAATTTTTTCCTGCTGAATGGCATTTGTCCTTTGGGGTTCAGATCGCCAGGCCAGGAACATTCGGCGCCAGCCATTTAGCCGTCTATGGATAATTAAACATATATGTATATTGTATATATATATCAAAGTTTTCGTTCACCACAAGGGCATTCCTTCTCGGCCGAGGTCTTCTCGCTCGTGATCGTTCTGGCACAATTCTCGGAGTCCCATGTTACATGGCCTATAACTTCATATGTCTTGGTGCGTCGTGGCGCAGTAATGGCCGACGCCGAAGTCTCCATTTCTATAAATTCTACCTATTTTCGTGGGGGAAGGGTACCCAAAAATAAAAATAATAGCCAATATTAAATCACGCTCCCAGCGCAACAAACAATTTGAATAAGTGACATAAATTTCCAAAAAAATACTCTATAAATCATTTTGGGCCCCTTCGAGCTCGCCCCCCCCCAATTGGCGGGTTTGTGGTGCGGCAGTTACGGTCCTGTTCCCCACTACCCAACACATTTGTCATCACAGAGCAGCTATTTGATGGTTTGACTACAGAAGACACACAACCGCACCAGTACGTAAGACAATCGCCTATAACTGCAACGTAAAACGTATTGTGAACCGATACCAGTAACGCTAAAAAAATCTAGAAAGCGTTATTTCACGTCAAACTAGTCGTGCTAGATGCGTTTGTGACGCCATGATTGGCTATCCAGAGTTAAAAATGAGGTTTTGTGAACACCGCGCAATATATTTTTCGATACATACATTTCAGAGCAGTTGACTGGTAGCGGTAATTGCGCATGTGTCTCCGGGAATATGAAGACTGTCCTGTAGATAATTTTGAGCAAACGCGTCTATTCCCCACTAGAAACCATTGAATTCCCCACCAGTGGGGAATTTCCCATCAGTGGGGAACCACTGATATGTACTATCGACTTTGTTTTTTGGTGTGCTCGCTATTGTGCAAGACCTCCTCATGTAGTCGATGTAGAGAGATTCACAATGGTTTTTAGAAAGCTTTATTTCTGCGTCCTCACGGCAGCCAGTTCAGACAAGAAGGCATGACATTGTCATGGGTCCACCAAGTGTCCATTTCCCGTATTCTGTGCTAGACACTTGGCGACCCTAGAATTAACAGTAACATCACAATAGTAACTAACAATCATCACATACACCCCGAATGGGTGGGCTGTCACCAAAGGTGGTCAAAGTAGTCAATAAAGCTACTCAAATAGAAGCAGTATTAGCGACTAAAAAATCTACTCAAGCACAAGTAGAAGTACTTCTTCAACAAGCCACCTAAAACTACTTGAAGTAGAAGTAGAATTGACCGACTTTAAATCTACTCAAGTAAGTAAGTAGTTTTGAAAACAGTCTTAATTCGTTCGCATGGACTGTCAAAAGCTGCAAATTGAGCTATGCAGAAGGTGCAGAGAATAACTTGATTCGTATTGATGCATCCCAGGAGGTATCAACTGTCGGCAAAATAAGCATTCTTTCGCATCGCGGGATGCAAATTATAGTATTGATATGAAAATGCGATACTAAGCCTTTGTTTACTAGAAGACCCCGTTTTCGATAATATCATGGCATGGTGCCCTAGCCCCACGCAATATTATAAGGCCCCAAGTTTAGGCGAAGAGCAATACGGAGAAGTTGTTTCGGATACGGTTTCAACACTTTGTGTGATTAGTATACGTTAATAACAAATATTGTGGATCGTAAAATTTATATTGAGTGTTGCTATATTTTCGGATAATAGAGGCATTACTACACTTGCTTTTATGCTTCAACATGTAGCCTATGTTCTGCAGACAAACGAACTGAAAGTAATTAGAACTGAAAGGATGATACTCGGAATTGAAAGTGTAATACAAATACCACTTAAAAAAAGCGGAAAATATATTTTATGTCTTTGTCCATAAAGCTTCAAAGGTGATCTGCTAAAACAGGTGTAACGTTAAAAAAACTGAATTTTCCAGATTAGCAGAACACGTCATGGGCTGCTCGATAACGATATGATAAGTAATTGCTAGATTGTAAAACGGGAGTTTCAAACGTTATGGTGGGCCATATTTACTGTGTTGAAATATTTGATATAGGCGACAATGCGGTGTGGGCGGGGCCAAGCAATCCGGTACCTAAATTATATTCACTGATACTTTCGTGAAAACATATTTGCCACTCCACAACTGCTGCTGCGCGCAAAAAAAATTTTTGGGCTTTTATACTTGACTTTTATGAATATTAAATGTTGGTACTCCGTGAAAACAGCCCCAAAATTTCTCAGGCTATCTGTCGTATTGGGGGAATTAACTACTTCTACTTGACAAACTGAAAATAGCGAAAAGTAAGTGAGTAGATCACTAAATAATACGAAGTAGAAGTAGAAGTAGAAAAAATCAGATCTACTTGATTAAGTACCAGAAGTAGAGGAAAACTACTTGAGTACTTCCAATAAGTAGAAGTATTTCCTTACTGACCACCTCTGGCTGTCACATATTGAGGTGACTGTGTGAGTTGGGGAATCACGACATATTGGTTGGAGTCGGAGTTTGATAAAATGCCTTGACTGTGACTCCATCACTCCAACTACTTTAAAATGAAACCAAATGATCTGAGTTGTTGATAAAAAGTACCGTTGCAGTTACAGAAGTTTTAAACATCGCAAGAAATACGATTTTCATTTTGCCAAATTTACACAACACTGATTTTTTCGACTGACTGTCATCAGGAGCGCACGTCAGTAATTGCGGTAAACCAGTGGTTCCCAACCGTTTTGGATGTCGGAGCCGCATTTCAAACTTCACAGCACGTATGCAGCCTCATGAAAACACTCGAGTATGCTACTTATAACGAAAAAAACGGTTGCTAGCCAACTAATTTAAAAGTATACACAGGCACATATACTTATATAAATTCTATATCGGTTATTTAGCATTGATAGGCTCAGATTGGCGGATGCTGTGCATTGAAATAAACTGAAAACGCATATCATTACAACATATTACTATGTCGGTATGTTATAGCTCTTCATACATTGCAGCACACACTGCAGAAGTTTGCAGTGGATTATACGCTGAGTAATATTGGACTTATTGCAATTTATACTTGGATTTGAGCCGTTATTTTGATGATAGTAATATTGTCTCGAAATTTACCCTTCACAGAGACGATATATAAAGGTCTATATGACCAGCAGAACTCTAGATGTATCCAAGTCTGACGGGTATTCAAATTCATCCATGCGTTTGACGCCATCAGTCTGTGCAAGAATTCTGTTTTCCGGTTTTTAAAAGCGGCCTTTGAGGGCTTTGGACATAACCATCATCCTTCAGTTTAGAAGCAAACAACAACAATTTTATTTTTATTTTTTATTTTTGCACATTCCATAATTTTCACCAGAAACAATCCGCTCCATCAACTCCTTGTTATTAGAAAGTGCTGCTTGTAGTAGAAAGTAGATGCTTGTATGTAGTCTGCGGTCGTTGGTGCTGATCGACTTGTGGAAAAATTATCATCGACTGGCTCAAATTAATTATCATGATACACTTCTTGTGTTTTGGGGTATCAATGTGAGTTGAAATAGCTGTCATTCCTATGGCCTCCAGGTTGATGTCACAATTGCAGATATTGCTATGTGCGAAACACTCGCCCTTCAAGCTGCGTTAGATACCTTTGAATTCTCTCTCATAATCGTCACGAGTCACGACAATCGTTTTTACGCCTGTTCATTTAAACCAGTGGTTCCCAACGGGGGCGATATCGTCCCCCAGGGGGCGATTTGGCGGCCTAGGGGGGGCGAAAATGACGAAGGGGGCGACAGGGGGGCAAAAATGGACAAAGGGGGCGACGGGGGCGAAAATAGCGAAGGGGCGATGACGCGTTAAAACGGCTGTCCTTTTTTTTAGTCAACCCACGGAAATTTAGTTACAAAAGTGTGTCAAATTAGACATCGAGCCAAAGATTTGACCTTTTTTTTTAGTCAACCCGCCGGTGATTACAGTTTGTATGCCCAATTTTCGGTACACAAAATTTGGGGGGCGATGATCGGTGTTGACCTTGAAAAGGGGGCGATGGGTCGAAAAAGGTTGGGAACCACTGGTTTAAACTAATCAGATTTAGCCTTATTTGTAGCGAAAACTATATGCGCAAGTGCAATATAATTTAGAAAAATTTATCAATTATTTATAGCTTTACTACTTTTTAACCCATGGGTCGACTGCACTGCGACTTTTTTTGCTGCTTAATAAATGCCGCCTTCTCTACTGCTGGAGCTTATTCTGCGGTAGACCATACAGCAGGAATTGGTGCTGCTGTTTACTGTTAAAATGACGTTCGCTGTCGTAGCTTGGTACAGACGAAACTGCTATACCACCACTCACTGCCCATAGCTATCTCCCCACTTGGAAGTCATCAAATCTTGTGGTGTGCACGTCACAAGAGTTCTTTTCATTTATGATGTCATAAAATCTCGACGAAAAAGCATAATTTTAGAATATTATGCAACACAGATACCGGATGAAAATCATCGAAGTTCTGTAGCGGTTGATAATAAGACCAAATAAGGACGCAAGTCGAAAATAAGGACATTTCTTACGAATAAGGACAGTTGAGTTTTCTAAGACGTGCCCCTTCAAAATAAGGACAAATCTTAGAAATAAGGACGGTATGGCAACCCTGGTTATAAGTCATATTTATCTCTAGGCGCAATCTTAAAATTACTAGCAGGTCAACTGATAGATGCTTGCATTAAACATAATAATCAATTTTTTAGCCATGACGTCACGAATCTTTATTGGTGACGTCACAGTGGATTGACATTGACAATTGATAATATAGTGTAAATGTCGCTCCTTTGACAAAAATCGCTTCCGAATCCGGTCAACAACGGACAAAAATAACCCTAACCGGAACTACAAGATATGCAGTATTTTTACGTTCGGCGGTCATCCTCATCAGAACATCCATTTCGTATCAATATTCTTATATATTCGTGCTTTAACAGTTAAACCGATGAGGATCTCAATTGCTGTAACGTAACTACTACACTATGCATGCATGCGTTGACTACATCGGGTGCAAATCTCTGTGGGCTCATACTAAAACACCATGTTTTTAATGTAACCCTACATATGAAGCTAGATATTCTACATTGCGATAATAATCCATACTTCGACTGACAAATTTTCACTGAGATTCACATACTTCACACTTCAGTTTATAAGCACCATACAATAAGGTGTATAAAACAATCGATATTTCAGTCACCAATGACAACGTAGGACTATATTCCGCAGAACAATCCGCTTCAAGAAGGCGGATTCGAAAATCAGCGTCGTTCAGTCGTACTGATTCATTCAAAATATATCTTGACGATAATTGGCATGCCTTGCTCCAAGTCATCACAATTACAGCAAAGGAAACAATGAAATAGATTTAAAAACTAGTTCCGCTGGGGCTTGAACCCAGGACCTTCTGCGTGTTAAGCAGACGTGATAACCACTACACTACGGAACTACTCATAGGAAGTGTACTATCCCCTGATCGAATCTCGTAGTATTTAATGAAGCGTCTTTTTTAACCTTTTTGGGTTTCCTAATAGGTGAAACTTCAGAATAATATTATCGAACCGAGACATTCAAAAACTGAAGCCAACCCTAAATGCAGTTACAACAAAAGTATGCAACTGCTTTGAAATGGCCACTTTTTGTAATCTTCGGCATCTAATTTTCATGTTGAAAATTTTTCGCCCTTTAGAGACCCGAATCCATTGAGCTTAGACTCTGTTCTAGCCAATTTCACTTATTGTAATCTTTGACAACTAATTTTGGAATTGAAAATTCTTTGCACTGTCGAAACTCGAATGCAGTGAGCTGAGTTGCCTTTCTAGCCAATCGTACCGTCATTTCATGAACGAATTGCTATCTGGGATCTGTTTTGAAAATTGAAAATTTGCGTAGATCAGGTTTAATTGATGTAATATTTTAGAAGGTGTATCTATATGTTGGAGTAAAGTAGAGATTTGGCACTTGGATTCCTGAGTAGCTTGTGGGATGGTCCATGTTTCGAAGTGATATTTAATGTCTTACAGTGTAGAGATGAAGGTTAAATTGTACGAAAAATGAATAATGGTCAGAAATCAGTCAAACGTTACACGAATTACACTGCGGATTGTGCAAAACGCAAGAAAAATATTCAAGCGACTTGGTTTTCACTTTAGAGATTGTAGATCTTACAATCTCTCGAGACTCACATGAAAGCTGGCTCCAACGATAACTTGTTTAAGACCGTTTGATTTTGGATGCCAGACTGTAAAGTGTTGAAATTGCAGTCCCTAGAGTACGCTGCATTCGTGCAAAGCAAATGCATAAGTTTGTCTTGTGAAGAGTCTATATTACCTGTAATTACGTCTTATCTTCCCTGAGACTAAGAAGCTGCATTCGTGGAGTGAGAGCTCAATAGCATCCAAACCATATGATGGCCCAAATGCAACGAAACTAACATTTTAATGAAACAAAAAGGTAAATTAATTAGGTTGTAGTCCTTGCAACTCTTGCCATGCGAAAGTGCAGTAGATTTTATGTTTATATTGGCGATGAGGAACCCAGCAAACGTCTTCTGTTTTAGGACTCATAAATTTTATTTCAACCTCACCAGTTTCTATGAAGTTTTCCATGACCAGGCCAATGTATCAGTGGCTATCATATGCTGCGACTACACAGTAGGGGAGATGTGGTACCGATGGATCACTGGGACCAAAAATACTTGAAAAATTCTCCATGATAATTCCTTGATTACACTCCTGGAATTTGTCTACAACTACATGCTGACAGCATCTTTCCTCACATGCAAAAAAATTCGACCTTCGTGAGTTATGGGGTCTGTGACGAATGATTTACGTTTTAGGGGGTCTAAAGTAAATTTGGATCGACATTTTATTTTTCTATATCACCTTTCAGACTATCAAACCCGCCATAATTTTTGATGTGAAGTATAGGGCTTGTATCAGGGTATATAATGGCACATATTTTTTGAATCAATACCATCCTCGAGTGTACTATTTTCAAGTCAATTACAATATTTATGGGGTTGGGGACCTATGGTACCATGGCCAAATCAAGCAAAATAGATGGACCAACTAATCACTTAGCAACAGAAAGTCGCCTACATATATACAGGCTATTACGAGGTATTTGAAAGTCAAAATGTCGATTTGCGGGTAATATGTATGTGGCATTAATTTTGTAAGTTTAGGCGTAAATCAAAACATGATTTTACGCCAGCATTTGAGTTGATATAATCAATTTTATTCTTAAAGGTCGCGACGAAACATTCTTCATTGGCTTGCTGTAGCTTAGCTTATAGTACACAACAAAACAAGCTTACAAATTTGAGTTTTGAGCGTATGTCTCATTGGTCCCAAGGTCGTGTGCCTTTGGACCCACCGGGTGGGGACCGATGACACGTTCGAGCAACAAATTTTAAACGTTTATAAATATTTTTTGAAAAGGCGGATATTCATGTAAATGTCCGCGATAGGTACAGCTTGTATCGAAGTGTTGAGACAGCAAAAGATCTGCTATTCCCGGTTGAAGATTTGAGGGCCAGAGATCATTTTGCGATTTTTGATCCATCGGTACCACATCTCCCCTACTTATGCACCTCGTTTCAAAGTGATAGGAGATGGTTGACTGATACGTCCGGCCTGCAAAATGCCAGATATTTAAGCATAGTTTTCATTAAAACTTATATTTACTTAGAGGCAATGATTGTTTCTGAAAAGAAAAACGAAAATAGTGGAGACTCCTTGTTCCCTTGGTAGTTGTATGCATGAATGCAGATTTTGTCTGTATCGACGGTCCCAAACCATCATATAGTGGTGTTCCAATTTTCGTTCTGAAGTCAGCGTCCCACCATTAAATAGGACAAGCTGATTACCAAATTAAAGAGCGCACGCTCTGTAAATATGTGGAGTCACCATGGTTCAACCCTCGACAACTTCCTATTTCATCGCCATCATCGTAGGTTTATCAGTTTTATGATAGAAAGTTGATTCTATTTGATTGTATGAGGTATCCCCAACTAGAGGGAACGTCGGTCGGTTAGCTCAGTTGGTTGGAGCGTCGCGCTAATAACGCGAATGTCGCGGGTTCGAGCCCCGTACTGGCCATCTCTATCGCCGTGATAGGTCAGTCGGGAGAGCGTCAGACTGAAGATCTGGAGATCCCTGGTTCAATCACGGGTCGCGGCAGTTCTGTCAGTGAAATTTTACAGTTATTTTTCAACTTCATGGAAAAGATCTCCAATGTAGATCTCCCAAATGAAACTATTAGGTATACAAGATTCAGAATAAATTACAATTATCTATGAACGTTCGACGTGAATCTTGTATCGGTACGTGTCATTCGTCCCTACTATTTAATTAAAATCGCGTACTCTACTGCCAGAGTAGAAAACTAAGGTAGTTCCGCTGGGTCTCGAACCCAGGACCTTCTGCGTATAACGCAGACGTGATAACCAATGCACTACGGAACTGCTAGGGCGGCGACGTCTCTCTCGACATAATTTCGCACGTAAGCTCGCATATATTCAGGGAATAATCCAAACGGAACGTTGTCAAATTCGTTTTGTTTCGCAAGTAAGCAAGCTAGAGTCAAAAATTATGACCTGCTATATATTTCCACTTAAGGTCCACTACAGACTACTAGCAGTTCTGCACGCAGATTAGGATTCATGTGAGACCCTATACAGATATTACATACTATAGAATCTGGCATGTATTGAAGCATGTTCGAACTTGCAATGATTCGTTGTCACTGAAGTCAAACGCCTTGCCGAACCCATAACATATAGATGTGTAGGTGGAGTTCGTGAATACCGAAGAGACACTACAATGAAGAGACCGCGCATCAAACATATTAGTTATTACTGGGGCGTTTTTTTTGACATGTCAAAATTTGTCAAAATTTTGTCAAAATTGTAGCGTTAGGTCAAAATTGTTCATAAAGTCAAATAATTTTTGACGTCTGCATTTCATTTGTGTCGTAGATTTTACACTGTCGGTTAACCTATCACTTGATATTCTACAGCTAGTAGCCTACTTCATAGGCCTACCCCGTTGTAGACGGCTAATTGTGAAGCATAAACGGTCAAATAAAACAAATAGGTAGACCTGGTGTTATGGTCAACGTACCGCAATATCCTAACTGAAGAAAGACTTCTTTGACATTGCATCTTCCTTATATTTAGAAGCGCATGATGAAAGATTGTAATGTAGACAACATTGTCAGAATGAATGCAACACGGTGTGCCACCGGCAGTGTACGCACAACTTGAGTGTTGTCAGCCAACAATTGCTGCTGTTGAACGTCCTTGGCAAGCTTCTTAGTAAAGACATGCATACTTTCTACCAAAGAATGTAGGAAAGAATATCTCGTTGCACTGCAATTTTTTTTAAATATTTCTACCATAATACGTATTGTAACCACTGGAATTCTTCATAAGGCCAGATTTCGTTACAATATTGGTTTTTCGTGTAAAATATTACTTGTTTCTAAGCCAAAAACGTTTTTTCGGGATAAACTACTTAGTTAGGACAGCCAGTTCCAACCAGAAATGAAGATAAGTTGTACGATTTTAACATTATGTGGGAAAACATCTAATTTGCGTACATTAGGTCAAAATTTGGTCAAAATTCCGTTTGTTTAGGTCAAAATTTTCCTTTTTTTAGGTAAAAAAAACCGCCCTACTTATAACTTATCAGCAATGTTCCCTAGCTAATTTTTCAAGAAAATAATGCAATGCGGAAATAATTTTTCGCAAAAAGCCAAACAGCAGAGCGATGGTAAAATAAATTTATACTATAAAAAGTTGCAACAAGTTACAATACGAAATTCCTCAAAACAGCTTAAAACATCATACTACATACATATTCGGAGTATTAAGAAAGCTCCCGGAAGCTGTAAAAATAGTTGCAAAGTTGCGAAAACCTGCCCTATAGTTATAAGCAGGGTTGCCATCGACATGGACCCAAAAATAAGGACTGTCGAAAAATTAGATTGGCATGGAAAAGCGTTTTTGTACATTCTTTGTATATATACGAGCAGTGGCATATCACATTCCAAACTTTTCACCAGAAACAATCCGCTCCAGCAACTCCTTGTTATTAGAAAGTGCTTCATTGATCTCACCACAGCTCAGGTCTAGGTTTACCTTAACTCAGGGCCGAAACAGCACTTCGTCAACCCCCCTAAAAAACCGTTGGTCTTGCCACCCCCTAGGATGATAAACCAAACTTCCTCACCTCGTTAGAGTCGTCAACCAACATGGAAAAAGGCCGTAAACATCAAGTTTAGACAAAATCATTTTTGAGCGTATGGAGCGAAGACACCAGTAAATGTGCTTGTAGTCTTGCTCCTGGCTGAAGAAAACTTATTTGCTATGTTGGAAGCGGGGAATATTGCTTTGAACAAATGCGATTTGCGATCGTTGGTGTGGAATGATTGCTATGGTGTTTGACGGTATGGAATGCCAAGGTACCCTATGCAGTAGACGCTTGTATGTATGTAGTCTGCGGTCGTTGGTGCTGATCGACTTGTGGAAAAATTATCATCGACTGGCTCAAATTAATTAGCATGATACACTTCTTGTGTTTTGGGGTATCAATGTGAGTTGAAATAGCTGTCTTTCCTATGGCCTCCAGGTTGATGTCACAATTGCAGATATTGTTATGTGCAAAACACTCGCCCTTCAAGCTGCGTTAGATACCTTTGAAATCTCTCTCATAATCGTCACGAGTCACAACAAACGTTTTTACGCCTGTTCATTTAAACTAATCAGATTTAGCCTTATTTGTAGCGAAAACTATATGCGCAAGTGCAATATAATTTAGAAAAATTTATCAATTATTTATAGCTTTACTACTTTTTAACCCATGGGTCGACTGCACTGCGACTTTTTTTGCTGCTTAATAAATGCCGCCTTCTCTACTGCTGGAGCTTATTCTGCGGTAGACCATACAGCAGGAACTCGTACTGCTGTTTACTGTTAAAATGACGTTAGCTGCGGTAGCTTGGTATAGACGAAACTGCTATACCACCACTCACTGCCCATAGCTATCTCACCTCTTGGAAGTCATCAAATCTTGTGGTGTGTACGTCACGAGAGTTCTTTTCATTTATGATGTCATAAAATCTCGACGAAAAAGCATAATTTTAGAATATTATGCAACACAGATACCAGAAGAAAACGATCGAAGTTCTGCAGTTGTTGAAAATAAGACAAAATAAGGAAGCAAGTCGAAAACAAGGACATTTCTTAGAAATAAGGATAGTTGAGTTTTCTAAGACGTGCCCCTTCAAAATAAGGACAAATCTTAGAAATAAGGACGGTATGGCAACCCTGCTAATAACTCTTAATTTAGTGGGTGGAAAATAGGTGCGTTAATCAGATTTCCACCCAAGTCCGAACACGATATGTGGATGTGATGCGCGATTGACAACAAACAAGAAGAAAGGTGGATAATTGCAAGTTTTATTTCGAGAGAAATTTTTTCAAAATTCTTGTGCCCATATATAATACGCACCCCCAATTTAAGGGAAAATGGAAAATGACGGTACATAAATATTATATTGCGGCATTCCAGTAGAGAGTTGTCATGGCTCATTTGGACGACAAATGCTCATTTTAAACTAGCTACCAGGAGCCCGTACCACGAAGAGCGGTTGTGGTGTTCTGTGCCATTACTGATATCTTGAGATATACCTTGCGTAATGCGTACATAGATAGATAGATAGTCTTTTATTCGTCACATCAATAAATAAAGAAGTATACGAAACAAATATTGCGGAATAGACTGGGAGACGACGAGGGGCCGTTAGGCCTTCAGAGTCAGTCGCCACCCGTTTGGAGTGTTTGATGCATATATAAATAATTACGTGAAACATATATATTAAATCAACGTACAAACGTTTCTTATTGTAGAAATAGAACGTCCGCGCAGGCTTACTTAATCAGTTTCTATTAGTCGACAATAGTGGTAGCAGACATGGGGTGATTACTTCATGAATGTAATCGATTGAGATTACGATTATTTCTGAATCACGCGATTACGATTACGATTACGATTACAGCAAATCCGCAAGTAGTCGATTACGATTACTTTGAAAAAGTAATCACGATTACTCACGATTACATTTATTTTGCTTTTTAAAAGTTATCTTTGAAAGACAACAATGCGATGAAAATGCCTCATGAGAGAAGGTCTTTCTTTTTAAATGAGACGTTTTGGCGTCATTTCCTGAATATTACATAATAAACCAATGCACATGATTTATAGAAATAGGCTTTTCGGTGCAGGCCAATACCGCGCCGCGACACACAAAGACATGCTGCCTTGGCCGAAACATTGTGTATTTGTCCATTGTCCATAGCCGCGCAGGATGGTCGCGACGAATAGTCTTCTCAATCTCAGCCCCACAATACAAATACAACCCCGTGTAGAAATGACAATTTCTGGGTGCGTCTCACTAAAGTTTTTCGTTTATTTTTCTTATCGTCTGCTACGTTAGGGCGACTCCAATATCTCTCGACTACATAGCAGACAGGAGATCATGAATTAACAACATACAATAGAGTTATAGTTGTAAATTACATGCCTAAATATTCGCGCTTGGCTAGACTTGACAGCAAATACACAGCGAATCCATATCGCATCAAATCGTGTTTTCCAGTTCTTGTGAAAAGCCCGGTCGTTAAAGGGGGGTCTGGGGGACTTCGCCCGCCAGAAATTTTATTGATCGCCTTATTGTGGGTCAAAGATCACCATTTTTGAGAAGGGGGTGACGAAATACGGTTTCGGTAGGATTCTAGCTGCGATCCACGCTAACATGGTGTGTAAGCGGATGGCTAGAGTGGCAGATTCAAATGTTGAGTATAAAATTGCGAAATAGAAATTGTTGCCCGTTTCAAGTAGGGCCGGATGAGAATATGGTAAGCTAAACATAAACTTCTGCCTACAACCCATTTAATACAGATATGCCGAGCTGACGCTATACGAGTATCGGAGAATAACGGCTCGGTTATGATTTTTTACTAGCAGTCGTTGGTTTTTAATGCTTCGATGTAGAAATTTACATGTTTAATTTGATGAGTATAAAATTTCAAATCTTTGTCCGGTGTATACGTAGGAGGCCCATCACCGCTCGCCAATCAGCAACGGTCAAAGTGCGTTTGCTGAAGCATAACAAAACATACATAGTAGGCCTACATACGTTACTTTTCGAAACAATAAGGCAGAGTGGTGATTATTATCCTGCTATGTCGTCTGCAATGTATTGATAACCTAACGTGCGGATAATTCGTTACGTAATGAAGAACCAAGCTAATGCATGTGACGCAATAATGAGCAGAGGCGTTTGACAATCCGACATTTCTGCTATCCAAAACCTGTTTTAAATCGCACTCTTCATTGTTCACGAATGTTCACTTTGTTCCGTTTATGTCATGGACATTGCACAAATGAAAAGTAATCGCTATTTCACAAAGAAATCGATTAGATATGTGATGTAGTCGATTACGATTACGGTTACTTCGGATTTTT
Source organism: Botryllus schlosseri (assembly GCF_051294905.1). NCBI lineage: Eukaryota > Metazoa > Chordata > Ascidiacea > Stolidobranchia > Styelidae > Botryllus > Botryllus schlosseri. The sequence goes on from NC_137246.1 coordinate 8,316,843, forward strand.
TTCGAATGTAATCGATTGCGATTACGATTACTTGGAAATGCTGTAATCGTCGTGATCGATTACGATTACTAATCACGATTACCTCATGTCCGATTGGTAGTTTGTAGTTTCACACTCTCAAATATTTATCCATTCTCAGCTCACGTGACCCGATTAACCTGCAGAGCTCGGGGATGTCTACCAAGTTTTCCATATGCAGATACGAATTTTCGGACCAACTGTAAGTTGTTGAGTGATTTGTGATTATCTAAAGAGTTTTATTTACTGCATATTAAGAGAAATTCCATGCAGTGAATTACTTCCTGAAATGAAATTGGAATCTTTCATCCGTAACCTATTAGAATCTGATATCTGTCCAAGATACCTGATTTAAGCTTCTCGTTTGATAGGGATAGTATATATACCAACTTTGTTGACTCCGCGGAAAATTATCCATTTACAAGTCACAAGAAATGAGACGCATATGAGTATTGTAGTTAAGCTTTTCAAGGACAAATTTCATAGCTTTATCCTCCTCTTTAATCTTGGTAGAATGACCAATTGATACAGGGGAATAAATATGATTTCCGTTGTGCAAAATCACAATTTATGGGCTTCACAAACTTCTGTTTTGACAAACAAATATGTCACATTAGGTCATCTTAATATTGATATAATGACTGAGAACGACATGAGGGTTTTTCATAGTCAATTATCTATTCATGCGCAGTATAAAATTAAAATAAATAAAAAACTACGAGTTTCTTCCTACTGAGTGAAATATTCAAGGACAAATACAGTAATTTTGGGCTTTTTTGAGGTGTATAACTATCTTCTGAACAACAGCCAATCAGGCAAAACTAATATCATAGTCGTAATCAGCAAACTCGAAAACCCCAGTAACGGCGTTCAGATGCTCTGCCAATTTTTTTCTTCATTTTGTTGACCAGTGATATTAATAGTTATTAGTTTTGTGCGTAACTTCTACAACAGTTATTACGAGAAATTTGCATTACACAAATATATAAAACATCGCTCAGTCTTAGCGGCACACAAACATGGGTTGTGGGTTCGAGTCCGACCGAGGTCACCTTCTGAATCCCTACCTAAGTGTTGGAGATTTATCTAGGCTCCTCCCCCCCATCTCATCAGCGTAAGCGATGTCTTACGAAAAGCCTACAAGTGGGCCGAGTTAAAAGTCGGCAGATAAGGGATAAAAAATAAGGAATATCGGCCCGGTGTCGATGACCATAGGAGTCGACAGACACCATGAATACCACAAACAACAACAACAACATGCACATTGCACATTCAATATACTAAACCAGCCTAGATACCGCAAGCTGAACAAATCATAACTCTACCGAGTTCTCTTCCAAAAGGAACCAATAAGTCCAGTACCAACGGTTAATCTAATAGGAGAAACATGAGCTCATGACATGAAAAAGGAATGCAATTCATTAGTTGGGTACAGTTGATAAAAACATTGTACGATATTGCAAATCCGGTCAACCTGTTCCGAAGCACAACCCTGCTTATTTACTGTGATAGCTATAGTCATCAGTCATTGTCAGCGGATCTGGTACACCCCTGCACAATGTACACCCCATTCGAGTGCTACACCCTTCAAAAGCTATGAAACACCCTAGGGCAGACCTGGGCAAAGTGCGGCCCGCGGGCCAAATGCGGCCCGCGAAGCTATTCTGTGCGGCCCGCGAAAGGTTGCCTGGAATTCAAAACATAAAACTTGCTTCCTGAATGATTAAAACCATAGGCTGTATCAAATGAACAGGAAATTAGTTTACTTTGAAGCCTGTTCATTAATATGCCACGTTTACGCTGCCGATGTACCTGGCATGCGTAATACAGATTCAAAATAGGGGCAATGTGGCAAAGTATGAGTAGCATTTGAAGTCATGAGAAATCGCTCTTTCCATATATTTTGATTCAAACATTCCTTGTTGACATTGTCACATTAAGAATTATACGGTATGTGTTTGAATTCGTTACGTGATTAGTTTCCAAATCCCTAATTTGTAAAACAAGTCATAATCAGTGCTCGCGATTACTGTATGACTCATCATATCTATCACTCACGCATAAAGGATTAACGGACATGCAAAAAGAAAGAAACCCGAAAACTGAAATTCAAAGAAGGTTTAGGTTTAGAATTTAGAGCACCAAATATTCGCATACTGAAGTCGGGGGTAAACCCATCATTTCGGTTTTCGCCGAGATTAAGGATTTTAACTAAGGTCGGTCTTATGACAAAAGCACGAAACACTCGGTCAGGGGTGGGCGAAGTTCAGAAAAACTGCATACTTCGCCTAACATAAAAGCTATCTGAGCTGCACACTGGATGCTCGGAAGGCAGCGACCACGAAAATAAGCTTTGTACTATTGCATATACATTTCAGTGCAGTGGTTCTCGAACTGGGAGACGTGAAAGCATCAGAAGGGTGGCACGAAGCCGAAGTTTATTGAAAAGAAATTTCGCGCTACGTGCGATATACCCACGGCTCATTTATAGCTATTGCTCTGTGTATTGTATGACTTTGATATTTCACAATTCTCTCATCAACAGCCATAATCTTCCATGCCATCAAAGTATCCGTTGGGATTGCAAGCATTCTGGTTGCACTTTTTTAATATTTTGTGATATCACGACAAGTGGGCGCGAAATTGTTCACTATCATAAAGGGAGGCGTGCCTAAAAAAGTTTGAGAACCACAGTTTAAGACCATTTATAAAATAACGTCGATAGGGGTTTAAAGAGAGCTGGAATGTATCATGTTTAACAATGTTTCGAATTATGACAGCATAGAAAGATTTTTTTTTTTAATAAACCGCGTCATTTTATCATGACCTAATATCAACACATTCACGGAACAGCATTTATTACCAATGTAATTTTGAAATTAAATTAAAATACGCTGGAGAGTATAGCTAAATTTTTTCACTTGGCCCGCAAACGAGTTTATTTTCCTCATTTGGCCCACGGGGGAAAATAATTGCCCACTCCTGCCCTAGGGCTAGGGTGTCCGTGCAGCAATTTTGAGTATAGATTGAAAAATGCTTATCATATCCATCACATTTGTAACAAATGTTGAGATGTTTTGAAGGAAACACTTCGAAATAATCATCCCCCAAGAAAGCAAATGTTGAGTATGTTCATGGTCATAGGCCACATTATACCTACATGACTGTGATGTTGCGGTTTCACTCTAGTTCTAGTTACCACTACGAACAAGTCGGTGACATTGATACCCAATTCGAGAATATAAAAAGTGCACATTAAGTTAATAGTTTTATGAAAAAAATGGAACAATGAGAAGTTATGACAGAAGCGAAAACGCCAATGCGGAACCGTTATATGCAGTTGGCATGGAGGATATATTAGGTACAAACCATATTCAAATATCTGTGGTTGCGCTGCTGTGTCACCTCCAACTCAAAAGGTCCCCGAATCCAGAGAAACCCGAATCGCGATTTAATAATGATGAACCAAATTCCAACGTCCTAGTTTACAGTGGAATATATTGTATTCTTCACAGCGCCCACACATGGCTTACGCCAGATTATGGCTAACACCAGATTACGGCTAAAGCAAAGGCGGCATATAAATATACCAGCTTATCTCGTCGTTGCCGCCACTGTTGTAACGGTTAATAAATATATTAAACCGGTCAATCATCGTATTTTAACCAAATCCATTGTTCACGAATAAAACCCACATGGACCTTGATACGGTGTTTGTTTATGTCTGTTTGATAATAAAGTATTCAGTTACAAAGCAGGGGAACGAGGTAGCATTTTCGAATGAGTTGACTGGTGTGGCGCGCTAGCGTTTTGAAGGTTTGAATACAGCTCGCGACGCAGTTTGAGTCAGACACTTCTAGCCTCGGGTATACGATACACCCGGTTGAGGAGCCCTGGACGCATATATATAAGCTCCAATCTACTCTGGTATCTTTCTGAAAGTGTTCCACAGCGAGATGGATGACCAAATTTTGTATGGTGTAATATGGTTGTGTCATCTAACTTCGGTGTAAGTTTCAGGATTGTGACGCAATGATTAGATTGGTAATTTCGTTATCGAAGTCGGCAATATGTCGTGCGCGCTGATCTACCAGATACTCGACTTCAACAGCTAAGTTACTACGCTAAGCATTGAGTCACAGCCTTGAAACTTGATACCGCGTTAGATAACAACATCAAAATATACGATACTAAATCTTGTCCGCAATCTCAATATGGAACACTGTCAAAGTCAACAAAGACTAATAGCGACTTTGCCCCTAATTACTACTGCAGAATGATCGACAATAATTAGTAAATCAAAGTAGTCTTGACGTCTGAGTGTCCAAACCACCGTGGTATAACCACCGTCCACATGTCCACATGTCCAAACCACCGGTATAACATAAATAAATTCGGGTATAAAATGGCTGAATAACGACAATAATGAAATGTTGCCAGGGTATTGAGGTGTTCTTTATGGCGGCGGACGATCTGAGGTATAGTTCTTTATAATTTCCTACATAGGCGGACTTTCACCTGTACTTAATTTCTTTCTGATGACTTCAGGCATCTGGCAACAACAGGCTCAACGTTATTTAAATCTGATCTTCATTCATATATCAAAGAAGATCTGGCCGTGGCAATGTTGTTTCTTAGAAATGCAAATAGCTGTATCATATAGGAATTAGGCCTTCCGACAACCATAAATGATTCTTATGCATTTGTCTCTGCTATTTAGTATATTGATTGAAATTCATTTGTATGTTAATACAAGTACGAAAGTACAAAAGTTAGTAATTTTTAATTAAAGTTATCATTCTACAGTATAACCAAATTATAAATATAACACTGCAAAGGATGAATCTCCACTAGTATAGTAGAAATCAATAATTAAAAAAAACGTTCATTCAATTGGCGATAATAATAATAGAAAATATCTAAGTATATTTACAGTTGGAGTTGGAGTTGGAGTCGTAGTCGGAGTTCTGTGGAAAAAACCATTAGGCATCGGAGCCGGATTCAAATACGGTGCATTTAATGTTTCAGGAATTCGAGTTGAGGGTAAGCTGTACCGACTCCGAATTCTTGTTCCGTAAACATTTTATCAATAAGAAATATGTTTTGATGTAACCGGAAATGGTTTTAAAAGTAGGTGCATCATCATACATTACCAATAAAATATCTGTTTCAGATAAGCGGTGCTCGATTTGGTGATGAACATAACCATCTGTGTAATTATGTAATATATATAATTAGATCATCAGTTTGCCACACTACGGAACATGGTCACCACTACTTGCCCATGCTATGATTTTTATATCAAAATATTCAGAGCTTGCCAATCTGCGGAGGATGCAGTTCAAGACTTTGTCTTATCCATGTTTCAGGGTACGGCAATTTTGCATTCATGGTTTACAGTAATTTCACCAAGTGCGAAATAGAAATTATAACTGTTAATCAGACTCCAACGATTCTTCACCAAAATCCACACTTCCAACAAACTCCTTCCCCCTTCGCTCAGTAGGAAATGGATGATCTTCTCCGTGAATGTGCAGTGAATATGCATCATGCACCCAAACTGACTGTTTTACGATCGGCCAAACTTTTTCTGTCAGGAAATTAATATCGACCATGTAACCGTTGTTTCCTCTATACTCTGCGATAAGTCGCTTCATGTTCGGAATAGAATTACCGTAGCCTCCCCACATTGGATTGAGAGGAGTCTTAGAATGGTGAGGGTGATCCCTCATGACGTGAAAAGTACTGCCAGATTTAAGCCAATCTTCTGTGGCCTCTCGTCCTCTTGCAAGCATACGATAATCGATGTCCAGAATAGTAAAGTACTTCACAGTTTCTGCAGCTATTAGGAACCGCCAAGACATCTGATTTTTAATGTTAGTCCCGGTCATGTTCACAAATTTAACGTTGAGAGAACAAAGTTGTTTCACCACATCCAACGACAGCGTGCGGTTGTCGTTGAATACCCGTATTTTCCATCCCGGATAGATTTTGAATACACGTTTTGCGTTCTCTAGCGCACCATCCACATACCAGTGTTGGGATCAAGTCACTACCTTCGAGTCACGAGTCATTTCGAGTCATTGCACATTTTGACTCGAGTCAAGTCAAGTCAATCGATTTTCAAAAGTGACTCGAGTCAAGTCAAGTCACTCGATTTTTGGAGGTGACTCGAGTCAAGTCGAGTCAAGTCAAGTCAAGTCACGAGTCAAGTCACAATTCAAGTCAAGTTGCCTTTTCGAAGTATGCGACATGATAACGTCATTGCATTTTGCTAGCTGACTGAAATACAGATTGAGTGGTCATTGATTTTGAACCGATGAACGAATATAGAGTTAAATATACACGTAAGAAGGCGCTGTATCACTCACATATACGTACCACAGTTTATAGTTACCAGCCAAAATAGAGAATAGATACCAATTGATAGGAAACAATACATTACGCATTTGGAAATCGATATGATACAATTCGAGCATGCGCCAATAGTTGAGGACTATATAAACTATATTCGAATTCAATTTCAATAAAACAAGTAGTTTGGTTAAAAAAACAGAGATTAATGACTTTAGTATACTAGTTTACGACAACGTAAGCTGTAAGCTTCGATCACTTCGTTTGCGGTCAATTTATTTGTGAGGGAACAATGGAGGCTCAGTAAAACGCACGATCATTAAATGATTGGTCGCTCTCACGGTTACACCAGCGTTTCGCGAACAATCCGAACATATGCAAGATTCAGTGATTTTTATCGACACCGATTACTTGATGACTTGAAATTGACTCGTGAATTTTGCTCCGAGTCACGAGTCAATCCATATTTCTGATACGCCGAGTCAAGTCAATTCAAGTCATTTTAGCAAAGTGACTCGAGTCAAGTCAAGTCATTCGAAAAAGGTGACTCGAGTCTGACTCGAGTCAAGTCATGACTCGAGTCATCCCAACACTGCCACATACCGAGGTTTGTTTCCGTAGAAAGAATAAACAACTGCCGGACGAGTCCACATGCGTTTTTGGACACTTGCATCCATCAGAGAGAGATTCGGCGTATATAGCTCCTGTGGATTCGTGCATAAATCGAAATAAAGTTCAATACCGTCTCGAATCCAACACGGGAGCTCACACAGACGGAAGCCGTAAGGCACATCGTTTACTCCGCAGTAATTATCACCTTGATTCATCTGTCCGATTCTGATAGACAATGAATTCGCTGGATAAAAACCTGGCATATTCTCTTTCTTTAAAATTTCATTCCATTCATTTCGATCGATAAGTTCGGGGTACCGAGGCAGTATCTTCTTTGCAAAATCTTTGCTCAAGGCAACGCCGCCTTCATTTGAGATTTTCCCTTCGCATACCTCTCCCCGCAGAATCTCACAATCCTTTTCAAAACTGTGAAGGGTAGCGGAATGATACAAAGATAGGAAGTGACAGTTGTGAGTTAACATTTGTACGGTCAGAAAATTTCTCCAATTTGGCAGGAATATGATTTCGCTATCCACGAGAAGTAATATTTTGTAATTACTCTCTGTGAATATATTTAGCACATCCCTAGTTCGTGATTCAGGTTTCGGGAGCATCGTTATGTCGTGTCCGTACAGGGAACGCAATGTTTCCTCGTTGTAGGTTTTGCTTTGATCAGAATAAATGTAAATATCGACACCGGGAATTCCGTGATACTTTTTCAGAACCGATGCAGTAAAGTTTGTGTATCCGATTCGATTCGCTACGGCAATACCAAGTAGTATTCCACCAGATGCATGATTGTTACTTCGTAGGCTGTAGTTTCCCTGTCCCATTTCTGTGCAAGACGGGTGCGGTATGTCATCTATCAGAATCGGCGGCCAGATGACATTGCAGCTGACGAATACGACTATTACAAAGATGGCAGATGAAATGATCAACTTATTGCGATTTCTCCTTGTTGACATAATTCTAGTGATAATCAAATCTGCGCAGTTAGATATATTCCCAGTGAAGTTATTGATGCTAGCATTTTTATTATAGAATATGGATATCGCACGGTATGGAGCAAAATCATCTAGTCTGCAAATAAATCCTGGTTTAAATCAATATCTATCGCTTCGCAACGCCGGTAATCAAAACCTTGCTACTACCATTATATACGGGGGATAAATTCTGCTTGAAAGGTACGGAGATACCCAATACCCACATGAAAAGATAGCATATTGTTGCAAGGGGGTGTAGACAATGGCGATCGTTCCGCTTCAGCAATTTGGGAAGGCGATCGAAGGCGATCTCGAAGAGGCTTTCTCTGCCGCTTAAGCAGGGCAATGTTATGTTCTAATTATGTGTAGGAAGGTAACTGGCTAGCGATGTATATTGTTTGTACGGCATTCTTGATGAGAAGAGATCACTTTTCAAATTAACATGTCAAATTTCTCTACCGGTGAGGTTTTTAAGACAGTAATAGCGGCAGAGGTGGTCAAAGTAGTCAAGAAAGCTACTAAAGTAGAAGTAGAAGTAGCGACGTAAAAATCTACTCGTTTACGACTAGAAGCAGTCGTTTTTATAGCAGCCTAAACTACTGAAAGTAGAAGTGACTGACTTTTAAAATCTACTCAAGTAAGTAAGTAGCTGTGAAAATTATCGTATAATTCGATCGCACGGACTGTCAAAAGCTGCAATTGATCTAAAATATGGAAATGGTGCAGAGCTTGATTCATATTGATAAATCCCAGAAGGTATAAATTCGTTCGCGCCATGGGATGAAAATGATAGCATAGATATGGGAATGCGATTATAATCCTCTGTATACTCGAACACCCCGACTTAGAAAATATCACGGTATGGCGCCCTCCCAAATATTATAAGGCCCTTGGTCGAAGAGCAACACGGAGAAGTGGTGTCGGATACAGCAGTAACACGTTGCGCGATTAGTAATCGTTGATAAAAAATATGGCTGATCGTAAAAATGTCATGTAGTGGAGCTTTATTTTCGGAAAATAGAGGCAATACTACTCTTGCTTTTATACTTCAACATATATGTTCTCCAGACAAAAGAACTGAAACTAGTTAGAACTCAAAGTGTGATACTGGGAATTGATAGAGAAATATAAATACTACTCCTAAAACGCGGAAAATATATTCCATGTCTTTTAGCCGAAAAGTTTCAACAGTGGTCTGCTAAAACAGGTGTAAAGCTAAGAAAAAGTCGGAGTCCACTTTTACAGATTAAAACACAACATGGGCTGCTAGATTATGATTTGATAGGTAAATGCTAGATTTCAAAATGGTAGTTTCAAACATTACGAGGGGCCATATTTACTGTGATGAAATATTTCGTATGGGTGACAATGCGGTGTGAACGGAACTGCGTCCCCCGCTACCAAAATTATATTCGCCGACACTTTCATGAAATCATATTGGTCTGCTGTGCATGACGCGCGACGACAATCCTGGTCTTTACTCAACTTTTATGAAAATTAAATATTGATACTCCGTGAAATCAGCCCCGAAATTCCTCGGGCTATCTTTCTGATTGGAGGATTAAACTACTTCTACTTGACAAACTGAAAATAGCGAAAAGTAAGTAAGTAGATCACAAAATATTACGAAGTAATAATGGCGGGAAGTTATATCTACTTGAGTAAGTACCCAAGTAGCAGAAAACTACTTGATTACTTCATAAAAGTAGAAGTACTTCGTTACTGACCACCTCTGGGTAGTGGCATGTTATCGTGTTACATTGCAAATGGGGTAACGTCGATATGTATATGCTATATTATAGTTTCCTCGTTATGATGATGCACGCCAACATGTCTTTTGTATTATATCATGCAAGTAATATAGCCGATGGTTCTATAATTTTAGAAACTGGCACGAAGAAAGCAATAATCCTATCCGTACAGTGAGAGACAAATGAATTGCAAAGTTGGAGGAATTTGTTGAAGAGAAGAGCTACTGCGGTGGAAGATGTGTAACTATCACAAGAATTCAGCGCTGTATCTTCCATGAAATTGATCGCTTATATGCGGAAGTGGATGCATTCGGTCAGTATAAGGGTATATCGCCTCAGCCAGCCTCGTAGGAACTTATATTCCCCACCAGTCGCACCAGAACCGTCGTCTTTTTGGGCGGGATGCTTCTTCAGGAGATGGATTATGTGAGGCTATGCATAATTTCTCGGGATATATTGAAATAATGTTTGAAAACCTTGTAATTATCTTTTGGATTCGGGGTCACATATTTTCATTATTCAAGATGATACCTTTCATCAGAGAATGTTGGGAAAGTTTTCGCACCATTCTGACATCCAAGAGACGGAATTCAACGAAAAATCAATGGGAGAAATGCAAATTACGGCTAACGTAACACTTGGAGTACTATGTGCAGAGTTGGTCAAAGTAGTCAACACGCAGAAATAGAATTATTCCCGCAACACTTGTAGTATGATATGTAGAAGTAGTCAACGCTGCTACTCAAGTAGAAACGAAAGTAACGCTGTAAATATCTACTCGACCACTGACGAGTGTAAGCTGGAAATGTTTTGGTTTATTTCAATATGAATATACTATTCAATCAACTATAACTACTGTGTCGACTTCCATGTCATTGCAAAACCAGTTCAAGTGGCAGTATAAAATGAAAGCACTGCAAACTAATCAAGTAGGCAGTTTCAAAAGGTAGACTAGGTCGAGGAATTGCACTTTGTAATAGTTTATCGGAGGTGAATTACTTTAAAATATGCTATACCGGTATCTATTTTGGAGATTACCGCAAAATAATTGATGACAATACAAACAGGTATATTCAGGCCTTGTTATTTTTGGCATTTCAGCAGCCAGATGCCAAAACTGCCAAAAATAAAAATTTGAAAATGCCAAAAATAAGCAATTTTTGGCATATGCCAAAAATAACACGGTCCGCCAAATAGTGTATTTCGTTCATGGTGTTGTGTTAACAGGACCGCGTAACAAGCGAGAAGGGTGTTTGTGAAAGGTAGGTTTCTTAATCTGGGCCCAGCCCATCCATTAGGGGTGAAACCATGGTGTCCTAAATGGTGTGGGCACAGCGAGATTGAAAGGCTGACTGCATTTTGTAAACGTCATACTTTCCATCTGTCCAGAGGTAATTTTACGACCATTTTTGACCGGCTTGTCGAACGCTAAATTTGATAAAATGGGTATCAATGAGAAGCTGCCGCAGTACTGATTATTAAAATATAAATTATATTCTGCTCATGGAACTGGAACCCCCAAAATCAACCACGATTTTTGCATTGTGATCGAGTTGAACATTGTGACGCAACAAACTGTCTGGCTATTTCTGAGCTGCATAGTCTCGTTTTGTCAGACAGCCTCGTTGCGTCAATGTTCTTAAACAAGCTATCCTTCCTAGGACTCTTCCATGCGAGTTGGTAATATTAAAGCCACCTGAAGTGACAAAAGTCCTTAGAAAATCTATCGGTAGACTGAAGGAGAAATGATAGTCGGGCTACTAAATAGAATTTGTTGAGAGACAACACAGGAAACTCCTGGAAAAGTATCGCGAAGAAAATTCTTTCCGCGATTAGATCGATGGCACTGGCGAAGTGATCTCTTTTCATGATGCATGGAAGCCGGTTCGGCCCTCCAAAGATTTCGAAGCTCTGAAAACCTTTTGTGGATGACTGGCAACATTCTTTCCCTAAACGGCTACTGTTGCAGCCGATATTTCCCAGATTCGCTAGGCGAGAAATGAATTTAGGAGAAACTTAGCTGACCTGAGTGTGGAAGCACTGTTACAGTGCAAACGATTTAAGTCTATTCAACAGCTGTAACAATCAGCTGCTGAGCGTGTTTGTTAGGCTTTTCTTTCTTTTTTTCTGTTTATTGGCACCGATTCCGATGGATACTGCATATTTTGTGGTTTCGTTTGATATTATTAACCTATGAAATCGTTAGATATTTTCTTCTTATTGTTTGTTGGCACTGATTATACGTGGATGCTGCACATTTTGTGGTGTCTTTTGACAAACTAGCCCAAATAAAGCGTTTTTGTGACTAATTCGAGGCTGAAACTATCTATTTAGAGGACGATGCCAAAACTGCCAAAAATAAAAATCGAAAAATGCCAAAAATAAGTTATTTTTGGCAGTTTTGGCATATGCCAAAAATAACACGGCCTGGGTATATTCCTCGTAAATCTATCCAGTTACCTTGATACGGGGGCTATTTCACGCGGTTCTTACAACAATTTCATTTGTAAAAGTGATGCAAATTTATCCGAAAACTACTTTCTACTTTAGTGTTGTGACCCATAACCCCACATGAACGTTATGGGTTGCTTTGTATAAAATATTCTCATGTTGAAGTTGATAAGTGGATGTATACTACCAAATTCAAGGTGAAACTCGCAATTGCCATGTTAACGTATCAGTTCCATTGGGGCCACTGCCCAAAAATTTCAGTGACTTCTTTACCTGGGATTCAAAAGAGCATCAGTCAATGGTGGGCAATTATTTTTCCAGGCGGGCCGCATGAGAAGCATAAAATCGGCTGGCGACCTGAGCCAAAAGTTTAAACTATATGTCGTATTTTATATTTAAATGGACAACATGTAATTGCATTGGTATCGCAAGCTGCTAATTGGATGTACTAAAATTAGGCTATGAGAAAAAGAGCGTTAATTTACAAAAATACTATTTATACATCCAGTATCATGATTCAAAACAATGCGAAACATGAGAGATTCTCAACTCATTCGAATCCCATTATCCCCAGGACTTTCTTCCATGAAGACGTCGAAATTGACCTGGGATATCACAAAGCCCGAGCGTTGAGTAGCAAATGGTATTTAACCTAGTTGTTTTGAGAGCTTTGCTGACAGATTTTCTGAAATCCGCTCTCAGCCTCAGCCAACCAAGGAGTGACAGTATTTCACTGCGTATTTCTTACAATGACGATTCAAAATGTACCTCTAAACACGCCGACCTGCTCACCACAAACTAAAGTATTGGTTTCCTTCAAACTCAAGCAAAAAAAATATGACTGCTTCAAATTATCTTCAAATATCTTCCTTCAGCCTTCAACTGTGTTTTTTTACGCGCCTGTTCATCGTTTCTGGGTGGCCGCAACTCACGTGCACCGATTGACTTGTTTTACGGATTATGGATTGGAAAGGTATGATATGACAATTTTAAGTCATACCTATTAATTCTCAAAATAACAATGGCAGTAAACAAGTTTTGAAATATCTGGAAACCGTTTCCTTTGACTTTAATTATTACGGCACATTTTGCTATATTTGCATTATTTCGCATCCAGATTATACGACCTTTACCCTTTACGTGATGCTACGTAATCACTGTTCGATAGTGTAAAGCAGGCTTAAACCACAGGCAGAGGTGGTCTGAGTAGTCACCGTCGCTACTCAAGTAGAAGTGGAAGTAACGCCGGAATTTCTACTCAAGTAGAAGTAGGCGTGGTGGTTCACAAGTAAGTAAGTAAGTAGGTATTATACGCTTATTTTTGCCTAAAAAACTGAAAATTGTCAAGTAGAAGTAGAAGGAGTCTCAAATCATAACTACTTAAAAAGTAGTGTGAGTAGGAAAAATCTACTTCAAGTACTTCAAAAAGTAGAAGTACTTCGTTACTGACCACCTCTGACCACAGGTTTAACGCATTTCCAATTCAGGATGGACAGCCTGTAGTTTTAGTTCACCCATTAGTATTCAAAACTAGGTTTATGTTCTAAAATTCCAGTTTACTTTTCGAGGGCGAGTCAGAATCACGGCGCTGGCCGCACTTTGCCCAGGTCTGGCATAATAACTCCCGAGCGTGGTCGTCCTTTAATTATCATATGCTCGACAGGAAAGATCCTGTCTCTATCAAATACCCTGGACCAAATTTGTGGAACAGCATCACGCCGGCTATCCGACAATCCTCGAGCATGTACTGTCCACATTCAGGTCGAAATACAAGCAATTTGCTCTACTGAATGAATAGCCTAGTAAACCTACTAGTCAGCCCTAAAGTTTACTGGACCACGACCTGACATTTCGATCTCGCCTTCTGTCACTTGCCACCTCATTTCGCCGCTTGTTTTTTTGTATAACTTACTTTACTCTTTATTCAGTGTGCATGCCCTCTCTTTACATCGCCTAGGCCCGGGTGGGTGTCTGATTTCAAAGACTACTCCATGTCGTTTCCACACCTTCCAGCACTTCATTGTATTGAGGCGTTTTTAAATGATGAAATTGATGATAAACTGATACTGATAGTGATACCTTGTTAGGTTCAACCCTGTGTACCAATTAGTGGAATGACCGAAAATTTCGGGGATCTAAACTTCTGTGATAAAAATCCCAGGACCGGGATGAACCTAGCGTCGTCGATAATTGTAATTATATTCGAGACTGCTACATGAGGATAATAAAGTGAGTCGTCTACATCATCCTTGGCCAGGAAACGGAAGGAGCGAGATCATGGGCCTCTATTCCCGCGCAGTGGTACAGCATACTCCTAATACGCATTTGAAACAAAAATCAATTTGAGACAAACAGGTTTAAAACATGGCCATTGCGTAGAACATGTTTTTTTTTTAATTTGCGGCGTTACCACTCTTTAATTGTGACGTCACAACAAAAGGACATTGGTAGTTTGAAATATAGGGGGAATATGCCTCCTTTGAGGAAAAAGGCTTCCGATCCCTGTCTTGAACGGACCAAAAACATTTTATACCAGGCGTAAATCGTTATACAGCTTATTTTTACGGTCAGCGGTATTCATCATCAGAACATCCATTCCGTACCAATGATCCAGAACCACGTACCATACCTGTTGAACCGACAACGATCTCGAGGGTTTCAACCATTCATTTCGTATACGTCGACTATATCGGATGCAATTCGTCCGTAGGTCCGATAGTATTCACAAAATTTGGGCATAGTTATATAACTTTTGAAGAAAAGCACCATTTTTAAAAAAAAGGCAGCTTTTCAAAACACTGTTACAAGTATGAGCAAAACCAGTGTTTCCCAAATTTTTTTTTGAGGTGCCGCCACCCTGGACAACGTATTAAGTGCCATCTACCCTCATAACACCTAAATCATAAAACGAAAGTGGTTCTGCATTTATTACAGTTAATAATGAGATGGATGAAGCTGGTGTAGTAGTATTATTTTCATCATACTCGTCGTCATATTGGATTTGAGTTTTGATAAGAACAATCTCATATTAAAACTCCAGTCTCCACGTCCCCTACTGCGAAGTCTGTTTCTGCTGCGAGTCAAAAACACGTTTTATCAAATATAAGCGGGAAAGGGCAAAGACGAAAAAGTCAACCCGACTCTAGTGAGACTTTTTATTTGATTCAATTCTGCTTCCAGAACGATTGATTGTAGTTATTGAACTTTGGGTTGACCTCAAAATTGTTCTACTACAATGTAACCAGAATCAGATCCTCAAACATTTCATGCTCGGAAACTTTACTGAATGGACTGATTATCCGGTATGGCATTTTTAATTAGATTTTTTACTGGAATTAAATCATCTTATTCTCGTGCAGTTTTCTGAGGCGATTGATTCATGCTTCTTCACCAAAATTGGGTATTCGAATTCGAACTGGACTGGTAGCTCATGCATGCTTGAAAATTGGAACAGTTCACGTGTCGCAAAATTTCGGTGAAATAACACGGACTTATCACTGAATCCGGACAGAAACATATCCCCATTTATCAGGTTTCATCATTAATAAGAACGAATATATTCTACAGCGCCCCTCAATCGTCCATTTCATGACCAGCGCCCTCTTCACGTTCGCGAACGCTCCCAGGGGTCGCTGGCACCCACTTTGTGAACCATGCAACCCTACTTATAATATATTATGTTCCACCATGTGGGAAATTGCTCCTACATGGGCTCCGAAGACTCTTTCCCGAAGATTGTTTTTGACAGTACCATAATAACGGATGGAATGAGGGGCTCATGCAGACCGAATAAAAGTGACCTCTGATGTGACAAAATGATAGCAACGAGTTTCTCTATGATACCCTACGATAAAACGTTTGCTTCAGTAATATTGGTATGATTCAAGTTGGTATGGCACCAAACGCGTTTATAACATTGACTAACATCCACGGCAGTTGTATCCTCGCGGAAAAGAATTGCTTGAAATTTGAATTGAAACGTCACCTAGCGAACCAGAACCATTTAAGGGGTTTTCACCATCTCTAGTGCAGGGCCGTAACAGCACTTCGCCAGCCCCCCCCCCCCCAAAAAAAAAACGTTAGTTTTGGGCACCCCATAGGGTGATATACCGGACTTCTGGTGGGCTTAGCCCTTAGCCCGCTACTTGTCATCAACATTCGGAGTCCGTTTAGTGAGCAAGCATTAGTGATCAAGAATTCATGATTGAATCGGGCAGTATCATCGGGGAATTGCGTATATATTGCTTTCAATTTCTATCCCCTCTCTGCTCACGTGATCAGATTTACCGGCAGAGCTGAGTGAGGTGTATTTGAAAAGGTAGGACCCCTCAATGATCTTAAGCATCTTCGGGCGTATACCCGTTGGCAGGGACAAAACAGCACTTCGTCAGGCCCCAAAAAAATTGGGTCTTGGGCTCACATAGGGCGATAAACCGACCCCCATCATGTTGTTCGCTTTTGCCTCGGAACTAGCTGTACTGCTCAGCGAGCCAGCGCGGGTTGCGAAAATTTTCGATAATTCATGATAAAATCGGTCAATAAGGTCGGGAATTGCATATATATTGCTATCAATATCTTTTCCTCTCTGCTCACGTTATCAGATTTACCGGTAGAGCTGAGTGAGGTGTCTTAGAAACTGTAGGGCCCGTGAATAATAATTAGACATTTTCGGGCGGGCGGACCCGTTGTTATGACTTCGTTACATGATGTTATTTCGTGACCTCCTGTCTGCTATATCAAAAAATATAGAAACGGCCAAACTTTCTAAACTAAAAGACGCAGACGATTTCAAATTGGTATTTCTTCACTGGCATATAATTTTTCCCTTCGGGATGGAATTCGTCTTCTGAGGTTCAGATTGCCAAGACAGGAACATTTGGCGCCAGTCATTTCGGTGCCTATGGACAATTAAACCTATATGCATTTTGTATATATAACGAAGTTTTCGATCAGCGTATGGGCACTGGGCAGTCCTTTTCGGCCAAGGTTTTCACGCTGCCGATCGTTTTGGCACACTTCTTGGAGTCGCATGTGATATGTCCTAAATCGTTACATGTCTTGGTGCATCGTGTCGCGGTATTGGCCAACGCCGATATGTCCATTTCTATAAATCTTGCGTGTTTTTTTCTTGGGGAAAGAGTACCAAATAATCAAGATGATTGACTCCTTGGAATCGCGCGAAGCGCGAAAACATTTTTAAAAGTTGAATAAATTTTCAAAAAATACTCCATAATTTCGACGACGACTTGCAAGGAATATACCGGTAAGCTTACGCCTTAACGGTCTAGCTAGGCCATAGACCAAACAATGTATTCAGCGTCTAAGTATTGCTACTTCGATATTGAGCAGAGTGTAAAACGGGTACCGACATTACCACTTTAACAAGTTCTACAGCACATAGCCAACACCCCAATCGCACGGATTTCGTTTTGATGATACCATAAACATATGAAGACAAGACCCCGTACGCCTGTTAGATTTTTTACATCAGACAACGATATCAATTTCATTAATCGGTTGGAGAAGCATTATTCTCTGACTACCTATACATGAAGCGTATTTCGCTCTTGATGTTGTGTGATTGCGGGTCAAGCTCACAGCAGCAATTTTTGAGATTGTCAAGGCACAGGCTTGTTAAGTGTTGATTTTTTTTTGCGCCGCCAGCGCCATACATAGAGTGGCCCGCAGTTGAAATGCAATAAATTTCAACCACAGATGTTATAATGAAGTGAAAATTGGAATCTATGAAAAAGGTTCACAGTGCAGAACCTACCAAGGTTCGTATGTGAACGTGAACCTCTGAATTTCCGAGGTTCACACACAGAACGCGAACTTGAACCTCACGTTCACACCATCCCTAATGGTAACCCTAGTAAGACACCGCTTATACCAGGGGCCGCAAACTCAAAACGGGTCGCGGGTCACTTTTCAAATTTCGTAGAGGACGCGAACCGCATGAATTCAATATCGTGATTAATCAGGCCACACAGTTGAACAACGACGCTATCTCATTACCTATACTGGTTTAGTGGTTTATTTGCAGAAGTATAGAAGTGCAATATTACGATAAATGATATACGTATCTTGGGGGGGGGGGGGGGGGTTGTTTTGTGGGGTATGGGTGGATGTGCTATTTTTGAAGGATGACGTTCATTCTTTCACTTAGCAAGTGGAGAGGGCGTGGTCCGGGTTTTACTGTTCGGGATTTGCTAAGCTTTGAGGTGGTTTAGGAAGGTCATTCCATCGTGTCGTACAAAATTTTTTCATTTCTGGTTTTTCGGATTTTTATATGATTTCTTGCTTGGGCTTGGTCTGCCTATTCGAGGAAGTTGTTGGGCGATTTGACTCACGGTACGCTGGATTCAAAAATTCACGTTCAATATTCTTATGTTATTGGTCTATAGATTTCATGATCATAGGGTTTGTGGTGACTGGGTCTTTGGTTTGTCTTTTCTCCCAACTGTTGGTTGGGTTGTGGCGCGGGTGGTCTTGGGTTCTGTGTATGGTGGTTGGGAAGGGGTGGCTGGGGCATTTGGGTGGGGGGGGGTTGTATAGGTGCGCATTTTTATTCAATATATACATGATAGCATGAAATGTAATAAGATAGAAGCGGTGATAGTATGGCGTCATGGTTTGAAATTGCGGTGAAAATAATCAAATTACATTATTCTCGCGATATGCGTATTACCATGGAAAACTGAATGGGATAGAATGGTGACTGCGTGGCCTGTCAATCAGATACGGTTGAATGACAAGTCATCGAGCAAATTAGCGCAGGCGCGAAACCGTGTTTTGCTCACTATGGCGAGAGCCGTGAGACCGCCGAGACCTCGGCGTCCACAAAGTTTCGTTTGTTAGCTGTGATCGGATGTACCGTTTGACCTACTATATATATAAATATATATGTTTTGCAGAACTATATTGGTACTTATTTACAGCTATCGGATATTGGAAATGCCTGCGAAGAATTGTGCCGTCCCTAATACTAGTCGAAAAAATAGTAATTCAGCACTCTTTGTCATTCACAGGGTTGATCTCACAAATGACGAACAGGAAAGGCAGCACCGATCGCAACTACGTTGTTTTATATTGTCCATGCGTGATTCTACGGATAAAAGAGATAATATAATCAGTCAGCTAGATAGAGAATCTTGAGTTACGGAATTCCTTTTCTGTTGTGACAGATTATGATCTATAAATGGTATGGGAGGTGTTCCGCCAGGCTAGCGCATGCCGGCATGATATCAAAGCTGGATATTTATATGTATTAGGCGCAAACCAGTGACCGATACGTTGTTACTGGCATCATGCAATTATTCTTTCATGGACCATTTATTGTGTTTTTAAGAGCCACAATATGTGATCTACATTTCCGGCCAGAAGATGTCATAGCGGCAGGTGCTTCTTGGAGACGTCGGGAGCCATACCTTGCCTCAATTTGCCTTAAAAGTCCGGATCATTCTCTTCCCCACCAAGGAAAGAGCCAGCTCCCAGAAAAGCTTGTGCTAAAAAATTCTATTATCAAAATGTTGCCCGATTGAAAAAGGAGGCATCTCTTATTGAAGGTAGGTGAAATTTAGAATCAAGTTGGATGCTAATTTGTCACTTACTTACTGTTCAATAGGTGGCTGGGTAGCATACGAGAGGAAGGGAAAGCTCTATCTTGATTTGGAGGAAGATGATCAGCATATTCAACCTAAAATCAGGTCAGTTTTGGATTTGCTCCTCCTAAGGCCTGCAGGCGTCAACAAATAAATAAATTTACGAAATTCGTGAGCTACTCTCAAATACAGGTTTATAGATTGAAAACAGCCCACACATTTTGCAATGCTGCACAAGTGCACATATGGTTGAAACATATTATAGATTCGATACCAATTTGTATATATCTATCGAAAATGCGACCAGCTTATGCCAACCATGATCACTTATGTTCTATCATTACAGGATAGTGTTTGACGATGACTTGTCCATCGTATGCTGCCGTATGATCTTATTTTTCAGATGAAGATGACCGGCCACATGACGCCGCGGACCATACAAGGAGATTACAAAATATGAACCATGCCAGGAAATCACAAAATCTGAAGAAAAACCGAAAACTGTCACTGACACCCAACCCATTTGCTGGATATGAAAGGATCATGGCGACCCGGAGATCTTTTATTTTAACCGGGTTTATACTTTTGGCTCCGTGGTGCCTTCATGCACCAATCTGCTCGTACCAGTTGTGCCCCGGACAGCTCTGCATAACTGGCTAACATCTAGCGAATGTATGATAAATCGTCAATATACTTGATAATTTGTCAATATACAATACCACACATGATGACTGTTGCAATGCTCAGTTATTGCTCAGATGAGAAATGAAAGGATTGCATGCCTAGAAGTCAACAATGCTCCTGGTGTGATATATATAGTATTGCACCCTACACCTTCATGTGGTAAAGGTTTGTTAATATTCGCATCGTCATTGAACCGTCAATCTTGTAATAACGTTTCTTGTTGACCCTGCGATCACATACTTGTTGCAATGAGATGTCAATCCTTAGCAGCGCGGGTAGAACATGATAATCTGAAAAATATAGCAGATTTATAAACTAAAAAGGACACTGGATGTGTGTTCAACTAAATCACAATGTACTGCAAGGCCAGTGTCTCGTCCAGATTAGCTAAAATCGACATTTTAAGTTATATGCCATCAATTTTGAAATTGAAAACATTGTAAAACACTTTCGGATCAAGGTTTTTCCTTCAAATTACCACGTGTACCCTGGCTTCCTTTATTCGACTCTCTTTCCAAAGCTTGTTAACTAGCTTCTTTGTGAAGGAGTGACCCGACACTCTAAGAAATAAGCCAATGACATAGTCTATCACTAGTTTGGAATGGACATTAGTACACGTTGCTCTGTTGATGCTGCTGCTGAAGTTGAATACGTATGAAATTTTGACAACTCTGTCCTGCAAAATTGAAAAGTTCATTAACCTTGGGGATTTGCTGCATTTCCTCGTAAACTCTCTGTAGACTCTCCCAAGAAGAAATAGCAGCGCTGAGCCTGGGTATACAAGCGCCCCAGCCTTGCGCTCCATCAGGGGGATTAACTTGCCAAACGGCTTGTCGGTGTTATTTACGGCATAAGATATTCAGCAAAGATCGGTCTAACTCAGACCTGGGCAAAGTGCGGCCCGCGGGCCACATGCGGCCCGCGAAGCTATTCTGTGCGGCCCGCGAAAGGTTGCTTGGAACTCTAAACATATAGCTTGCATTTTGAATGATTGAATCCATAGGCTATATCAAATGAACATGAAATTCGTTTAATTTGAAGCCTGTTCATTTATATGCCACGATTGCGCGGCCTACGTACCTGGCATGCGTAATCCAGATTGAAAATAAAGGCAATGTGGCAAAGTATGAGTAGCAATTGAAGCCTCAAGAAATCATTCTTTCCATATAGTTCAGTTCAAGCCTTCCTTGTTGACATTGTCACATTACGCATTATGCGGTATGTGTTTCTATTTGTTGCATGATATGTTCGTAAAACAAGTCAATCAGAGCTTGCGATTACTATATGACTCATCATATCTAACACCCATAAAGGATTAACGGGCATGCCAAAAAAAAAACGAAAACTGAATTCAAAGAAGGTTTAGGTTTACAATTTAAAGCACTATAAATATCCGCATTCCGCATACTGGAGTCAGGGGTAAACTCATCCTTTCAGTTTTTGCCGAGCATGTCGCCGAGATTAGGGATTGCAATTAAAGTCGGTCTTATATGACAAAGGCACGAAACACTCGGTCAAGGGAAGGCGAAGTTCAGAAAAACTGCATGCTTCGATCAGCATAAAGGCTATTTAAGCTGCACACTGCTCGGAAGGCAGTGACTAAGAAAATGAGCTTGGTGCTATTGCATATAAATTTTAGTGCAGCAGTGGTTCTCGAACTGGGAAACGTGAAAGCATCAGAAGGTTGGCGCGATGCCGAAGCTTAATGAAAAAAATTTTGCGCTCTGCGCGATATACCCTCAGTTTATAGTTGTTGCTCTGTGTATAGTCCGACTTTGAAATTTAACAATTCTCTCATCAACAGCCATAATCTTCCATGCCATTAAACTATCCGTTGGGATTGCTAGCATTCTGGTTGCACTTTTTAATATTTTGTGATATCAAGATAAGTGGGCGCGAAATCGTTCACCATCATAAAGGGAGGCGTGCCTAAAAAGTTTGAGAACCACTGTTTTAGAGTTTTAATAGAAGAACGTGGATAGGGCTGCAACACAAATGGGTGTGGATTCGAATCCGACCGAGATCGACTTCAGAATTCCTATACCTAACTGTTGGAGGTTTATCTAGGCTCCTCCTCGCCACCTCCTCCGCGTAAGCGGTGTCTTACAAAAAGCCTAGAAGTGGGCCGTGCTATAAGTCGGCAGTTACGGAAAAAATGAATAATATCGGCCTGGTGTAAATGATGATAGTAGTCGACAAACACCATGAATACCACAAAAAAAACGTGGATAGGGGTTTAAAGAGAGCTAAAATGTATCATGTTTAACATTGTTTCAAATCATGACAGCAAATAGATATTTTCTAATTAACCATCACTTTCTCATTACCTAATATCAACACATTCACCGAGCAGCATTTATCAGCAATGTAATTTAGAAATAAAATTAAAATACGCTGGAGAATACAGCTAAATTTTTTCACTTGGCCCGCCAACGTATTTATTTTTCTCATTTGGCCCGCGAAGGAGAATAATTGCCCACCCCTGGTCTAACTGGTCATTGAATTTTCGAACTGTCTTTTTCAAAGTAAAACCAGCCATGTATTCTAAAATATCGCCCTCCCTTTCAGAAATACTGGCAGGGACCAATAACTCCGGCTGAGGTGGCTTCATTCCATTATCAATTATTTTTTCCATGAGCTCAAGTAAAAATTTGGCAGAGAAAAGCCTGTCGTTTGATTTTGTATATAATATTGGATCACCGCAAACCTTACTGTAACTCATCACAATATCATCTGGATTTCTAGTGGAATTCATATTGATAATCCATCCCGTAGCTAGTTCAGTACCTATTTTCAGAGAGTTCTGGTGGGTCTTTGAACTCCAATGAGCGCAGCAATGATTCAAGATCCACTGGTTGCTGAATAATATTTGGAACAGATATTGTGTCCATGCTTTCATCAAAGTCGTTGAAGAGAAGTTCATGGACAATTTCCGGGGGAATATCGTACCATTTCTTAACAACGTCACTAACTTGCAAGGCAATAATTTCAATAGATATACAGTATAAATGAGTAAGCCGTGTACCTGATGAAAATAAAATAATAATAATACAGCACCACAGACACTGCAGTCGATGTTCAACTTAATCACAACTGTCTACTACATGAAAAGTAATCTAGACAAGGTACGATAATAATAACACTTTATTAACCCGCTATGTGTGTTAACGTTAGCCGGAGCATCACGGCAGACAACCGAAACATTCTGGCTGCGATGACTTGTCATTCAACCGTATCTGATTGACAGGCCACGCAGTTACCGTTCTATCCCATTCAGTTTTCCATGGTATTACATATATCGGATGTTTTGGCGTTCGCGCGTGCGTTTTTCGACAGTTTTTCGCGTTCTTTCAACTTCTGTTTTGCTGTCGTCTGGTTTTCGATAATAGGCGTCTTCTTATGTTTTCGATTTCGATGTTCGCGTCTTCTGCGTATTCATTTTTCTTATCAAGCGTCATCTTCCATATCCATATTTCGGTCTTCATATTCATGAAGGTCGTGATGATGATCTTCTTATGTGGTCCCGTGTAGATGTTTCGGTAAATCTCTTCTATGGACACGTTGATGTTGTTTCCGATTACGTCCTCAATGTCCGCGCTGACGATATAGAATATCTTTTTATAAATCGGACATGCGTTGAAGATATGATACATGGTATCGTGGTTTTTACGGCAGAATTTACAATCGTTTTTGAGGACCTGGTCTTTTCTCTTCGCCCATCCAGATTGGTTTTTTCTTGCACCTGAAAAGTATGCCTCAGTGTTTATTCTGTAGGATATTACCCGTTGAATATTTGATATTTGATGTTTGATTGCCTCTTCGTATAACCATATTTGCTTCCAATTTGGTGTTTCTTGGTTGTAACACGAGAAATGGTCCGTTTTGTACATGAGCCATCATGCTCACTGGCGCCCATTGTGACGACTTTGCCCTCGTGGTTTCAGAGGCATTTTCCTTCCAGTCGTTTGCTTATTCATGTGATTCATTGAGTGATTTGTATTTATTTGAGCTAGGAATTAGGGAGAATAGGTTGTAATTTGACATTGTTCTGTTGATTCAATTGATTGCATTGTTATTGTATTTAGACATAAGATTAGCCTAGGGAGTTGACTGTTGTTAACCCGTTGCGACTGTACCTTAAATTGGCGTGAACTTTAGTTAGCCATTAAATTACTTTCCTATCTGTAAACCAGTGGTTTATATTGACAGGGTCTCGTGGGTAGATCTTGATAGGTAGGAAGTGATTACAAGCAAGGTAGGGTTGTGACCGAGTTGGCAAGCTTCTCGACTAGCCAAACTTATATAGCCAAATATCCAATCCAAATATAACGTACGGTCGTTGACTAGGCAACGACTAAACGTACGTTACATTGGTCATCATGTTGCGTATTGGTTCGAATTAGTGCGACGTATATCTCTTTTTGGGTCAGTTTCCACGTTTGTGTGTTTTCTCCTCTCAGTGACTCGTATGAGTCTATTTCCTTCTTCCAGTTTCGGGAGGGCGCGTATCTGTGGGGATATAAGTTGTTATAGAGGTTATTGTTTATAGACCTCACCCTGGTCCCCATGTTATGGATTGCTTCCGCGTGCCATATCTCATTCGGTGTTGTAATAGATTCGATCTCTTGTATGCGCTTGGCGTTCCTGGCATGTATTGTGCTGGCCACGTCCCGCAACCCTATTCCCCCGTGCTGTTTGGGTCTAATTAGAGTGATTCTCGATTTCTGCTCCAAGTTTTCCGGACTCCACAGGATGTTGTAGATTATCCTTTCCAGTTCTTTTCTTCGTTGTTCGGTGATCTGAATATTGTAGTATATGTAAGTTATTTTTGTCATTATGTATGCCTTGATTGCCTGTATTTTCCCGATCCATGATAGCTTTTTCGATTTGATGTTGGCGGCTTGCTTTCTTACTTCTTTTATGAGGTTGTCATGATTTGTTTCATTCGCATCCTCCCCGTAGTGGATTCCGAGGATTTTAATTTTTGTTTTTGCGAAGTGGGCGTGCCTGGAATCTTTTAGTAGTAGGTGGGATTTGGGGTTCATGGGTAGGATCTCGGTTTTTTCGGTATTGATTTCCTGCCCAGTGGCTTGGTACAGGCTCGAGTATTCTCTTAGCACTTGCGTTATTGAGTCTATGTCGGATAGGTATAGGGTGACGTCATCGGCGAATTGGTCGATCTTGTGGTACATTCCTCCAATACGTATTCCTCTTACGTTACCTACTCAACCCTAATGAATTGATATCTTGGTAAATTAGGGGTACAGGGCTTATCGAACGCCTTGAAATCTTGTTTAAGGATTGCACCGTGTGTTGATTGATCAGATAGAAGCAGCCATGACAATGCTCTTCTCAAATACACATTGTCGTCGTCATTATCGGCGAGAAATGGCTTGGAAGTGACATTACTGTCGGTAAAATACATTCATTAAATACGATTTATTCCTTTTATATGTGGATAAATGGGCGAATAATGTATCGATTCAGCGTTCCGGCCCGCCAAGTAATTAATTTTCCTATATCCGGCCCGCCGACTGGAGAAGTTGCACGCTCCTGGTCTTGATAAATCTACAACGTGTATGATGCACGGCGTTAGTGCGAAAATACGACAATAAAAGAATTATAAATTGCACCGAATCATCGCTCGAAATGCATCAATTAGTTCAACTGTCTGCGATTCAGGTGGTATCACTTCGTGAGTAGGCCTTTAGTGATAGATCGCTGATCCTCCAGAGTATTTCAATAAAAACGACTGGCGTATGGTGGGGATAAGGATAGAGTGGCAAGACAGTGGCTCTAGATAGGACGAAGCTTGGTGTCGCAATTTGAAGGGCGTGTGAAGCCACACCAAATTTCCCAGGTATATGTGCCATGTGGACGGTTCGGTTTAACACAAATTGTTAGGCAGAGTGAAGGTTCTATGAAGGTTATTTATTATTGTCTGTTTGTATAGATTAGAATCGTGCATAATGAATACACATTTATCGGGTTTCATTGAATGTGCCGTTGAGTCTGGATGAGAAGGAAGGTTTTCGTTCAATAGGGCGGCGGCAATGTTCCCTCTAATTTTCCACGGGTCTGTGAAAACACATCAACTCACTGCGAGGTCCTTGGACAACAATACGCAGTATAGGGTTACGGCGGCTGATTTACCAGCATTTTCTCGCCAATGTGTGATGTGTTGATTAAATAAATGTCAACTATTTCACTCGACTCCGGATTTCCCCGAGTTTTCCCGAAACTCTAACGTTCGTTGCGTCGGATTCGAGTTTTTG
Organism: Botryllus schlosseri; assembly: GCF_051294905.1. Taxonomy (NCBI): domain Eukaryota; kingdom Metazoa; phylum Chordata; class Ascidiacea; order Stolidobranchia; family Styelidae; genus Botryllus; species Botryllus schlosseri. Next base: position 8,343,572 of record NC_137246.1, read on the forward strand.
TCGCATTTTAAAACATTTCTACAAAAAGAGATGATGTCGCTTCGTCTGATTTCTCATTACTGATTACTATAGTTAGTGATGTACACTTGTACATCTGATATGGTCTTCAATTTTGTCTGATGATCATCATATCATCACTGCATTCTGCGAAGGATATTGTGGTAATTTCTTTTTCGAACCACAGGTGGATTATTGTTTGGTGCGCGGCACATAATTTTCTGTGCGCTAAGACTTTATCAGCAGTGCGCGCGCTCGCGACTTGGTGAGGGTATTTTTTGATTCAATTGGTGAATGGTTACACGGCTTCGATGCACAGCATCTCGACGCTGAAAGAGTACCAAATGTACCTATCACGACATACCAGTTGAAAAGCACTGTTGACCTAACTCGCAAACCATTTAAATTTCAATACAATCTTTGCGACAGGTCACAGGTGACCCTCCAGCAATCAAAATTAAAATATAGTTTCGACAGGTGTATGCAAGTCAGAAGCAAGTATACTTGCGAATTGGAAACTTTAAATTTGCTGCTGCTCGTCCGCACGGATGTTGCCCTTTTATATCACACGAAGCAGTATTGAGGTTTCTGCAACGTAGAGTCCTGTTGAAAACCACTAACTTGATTTTGATGGTTAGATAAATTTTCTCTAGATGGAATCGGAGTCGCAGGCATTTCCTGACACCATTTTTAGTCGGAGTTGCGGATCACATATTGACTGGAGTCGGAGTTTGATAAAATGCCTGGTCTCCGTGTCCAACTACTTAAAAATGGAACCTAATTTTCTGAATTGTTGCTAAAAAGTACCGTTGCAGTTATAGAAGTTAATCACATCGCAAAAAAATAGTATTTTTATTTTTCCGAATTTATTCAACACGTGGAGCGAACATGTAGGTATTGCGGTTAATCATGTACGAAATATAGCAATTATATTGCTGTTCTGACATATTAACAGGGTTGTAACCAAGTCATAAGGCTCCGAGTCTCAATTCAGTCTCACTTTTATAGTTTATAGTTATTCATTGATTTTATAGTTTATAGTTAGTCATTTTCAATTCATCATCGAGTCAAGTCCGAGTTCAATTCAGCGAGCAGGGGGTCAAGTCCGAGTCATGGTCTGATGACTCAAGTCCGAGTCCAAGTCATTGTGTTGACTGCTCAGTTTCCAGTTAAAATCTTTTTAAACCCATTTTTTTATAACTCTATTTGGAGATATCGAATGCTTCGTATTTATAATATAATAATTTTCCTCACTTCTAGCAGTTTTTGGTCGCATTTTCAAGTAGCAGTACCATTAGACGAACTTCCAATAGTGTGGTTACTTTACTATTCTTCGAAATTTCAATGAAATGTCGGTATTGACCGTGTGAATCTCGAGTCATATGACTTGGTTTGGTTTGAGCACAGTTACGGCATAACATACATAAATTCGGGTATGAAATAGCTGAATAACGATATTAACGAAATGTTCGAGGGTATAGAAATCTTCTTTATGGCGGCAGAGGATCTTCTGTGGCATTTTTATAATTTCCTACATGGCAGACTTTCGCCTATAATTAATTTCTTTCTGATGAAATCAGGCATGTCATAACAACAATCCTGAAGTTAATTAAATCTGCTCTCTATTCAGAGATCAAAGAAGATTTCTGTTTTTTTTATAAATGTAAATTACCTGAATAAAATAAAAATTGGGCCTACCAACAACCATAAATTATTCTTCTGCACTGGTGTCTGCTATCTTCTATGTTGATTAAAATTCATATGTATGTTAATGCCAATACAAAAGTTGTTACTTTTTAAATAAATTAATCATTCTACATCAGTGCTTTTCAACTTATGGGATGGTACACACTTTTACGGGTGGAAATATCTGCAGTGCGGATGACGAATTAGATCCTCCGGGAGCTTGTATCATACTCTAAAAACGATTTCTGCCAGAAAGTATTCTCCACTCGCGGAAAATACTCTGAATTTCGGATGGAAGTGCTGGATGGTTGTTATAATGACCCGGCCATCCAAGCACCAGAAGTTCTTGTACAAATTCCTACGACTGATCTGGCCGAAATGGATTTTAGTAGCCTACACTATAGCTGAAATCAAAACGAGGAAAGAGAGTTGTCATTTTAGTGAGATTTGATGGCCTAAAACGGTATAGTCTACTTGTTGAACATCTGAACAAGATATTGGTGCCGGTGCTCAAAAAGGCTGAAAAGCACTGTTCTGCAGTATGACAACATTTAATTATGACACTGGAAAGAATGAATAACTACTGAATATTTTTTATTCAATTGGTGGAAATAATAACAGAGAATATCGGAAAAGTATAATTTTGAGTAGATTAACAGTATTGTAGAAGTCATAATTGGACTCGTAGTCGGAGTTTTGCGAGAAAAACATTAGTGGTCTGGGCCGTATTCAAATACTGTATGTTTAAAGTTTCAAGAGTTGAAATAGGTGGTGAAGTGTACCGAATCCGAAGTCCTGTTCCGTAAACATTTCATCAATAAGGAATGAGTTTTAATGTACTCGGAATGGTTTAAAAAGCAGGCTCATTGAAAAGAAAAAAAAATACTGAAAACAAAAAATACCTGTTCCGGATAAGTGTGTTCGATTTGATTATACACATAAACCTCTTTGTAATTATGTAATATGTAAATATCATGACTTGACCACACTGTGGTAAGTTGGGCACGAATAATTGCCCACGCTATGATTGTTCCATCAAAATATTCCGAGCTTGCCAATGTACTTTCCACGGTGAATACAGTTTAAGACTTTCGCCCTTATCCATGTTTGAGGCAATGGTACAGCAATGTTACATTCATGTGGTTTACAGAAAGTTCACCAAGAACGAAATAAAAATTATAACTGTCCATCAGTCTCCAACGATTCTTTACCATAATTCACATCTCCGACAAACTCCTTTCCCTTTCGCTCAGTAGGAAATGGATGATCCTCCCCGTAAATGTTTAGTGAATATGCATCGTGCACCCAAACTGACTGTTTCACGATCGGCCAAACTTTTGCTGTCAGGAAATTAATATCGACCATGTATTTGTTGTTTCCTCTATACTCTGCGATAAGTTGCTTCATGTTTGGAATAGAATTACCGTAGCCTCCCCACATGGGATTCAGCGGAATTTAAGAATGGTTTGGGTGATCCCTCATCACATGGAAAGTCCTGGCAGATTTAAGCCAATCTTCCGTGGCCTCTCGTCCTCTTGCAAGCATGCGATAATCGATGTCCAGAATCGTAAAGTACTTTACAGGTTTTGCAGCTATTAGGAACCGCCAAGACATCTGATTTCTAATGTTAGATCCAGTCATGTTCACAAATTTAACGTTGAGAGAGCAAAGTTGTTTCACAACATCCAACGGTAGCGTGTTATCGTTGAAAACCCATATTTTCCATCCCGGATAGATTTTGAATACACGTTTTGCGTTCTCTAGCGCACCATCCACATACCGAGGTTTGTTTCCGTAGAAAGAATAAACAACCGCCGGTCGAGTCCACTCGCGTTTCTGGACGCTTGCTTGCATCAGCGAGAGATTTGGCGTATATCGCTCATATGGATTCGTGCATAAATCGAAATAAAGTTCAATACCGTCTCGAATCCAACACGGGAGCTCACACAAACGGAAGCCGTAAGGCACATCGTTTATCCCGCAGTAATTCTCGTCTTGAATCTTCTGTCCGATTCTGATAGACAGGGAATTCGTCGGATATACACCTGGTACACTCTCTTTCCTTAAAATTTCATTCCATTCATTTCGATCGATAAGTTCGGGGTACCGAGGCAGTATCTTCTTTGCAAAATGTTTGCTCACGGCAACACCGCCTTCGTTTGAGATGATACCTTCGCATATATCTCCATGCAAAATCTCACACTCCTTTTCTAAACTGTGAAGGGTGGCGGAATGATACAAAGATAGGAAATGACGGTTGTGCGTGAGCATGTGCTTGGTCAGAAAATCTCTCCAATTTGGCAGGAATATGATTTCGCTATCCACGAGAAATAATATTTTGTAATTAGTCTCTGTGAATATATTTAACACATCCCTAGTTCGTGATTGAGGTCTTGGGCAGTGGCGGCTCGTCCTATAGGGCAACTGGGGCATTGCCCCACCTAAAATTCTGTTCAATAACAATTTAACCATTTATAGACGCACAGCGCACAATATATACCGAGATCACAGCGAAACCCGCGTTCTTCTTGTGCTTTCGCTTGCAAATGCCCATACATAGCGAAGTCTCTGCGAAAATCGAATTCTCTTCTGTGTTTTCGCTTTGAGAATGCCTAGCCGGGGCTTGCCCCGGTAGCGCTCATAACAAGCTTTCACTATCTATTCTCTCAAAGCCGCGCACAATAAAGAAACGGTGATTTACTCTCTCCTATTCGTAAAATGGCCGAGCAACCGGGGCAAATATGCCTGTCGCCCCTAAGGTGTGATGTAACAATCGTATCTATATCTGAACTCGGTTACCGTAATATGCGTTGAGTCGACCTTTGCTGGTATAGGTCGATTTTGACGGTGTTTCGCACCATGATAATTCTTGAAACTTGGTATGATATGTCGTGAAGGTAGTATTTAACACTGCTCCAAGTTTCAGGCTTGCCACTTAAAGATAAGGGTAGTAATTCCGTTTCCGAAGTTCAGTGTGTGCTGATCTATCATGTACAATTGTACATAGTACAGCAAACAGATTTTACTCAAAAGCCAGTATTGGTCTCCATTGATTTTGACGATGTTCTATACCGAGATCGGTCATGACATTTGGCACGGTAAGTGTTAGTATCGACCGCTGTAACAAGTTTTAAGTTTGTCACTGAACTATGTGGGTGGTAATTTCGTTTCCAAAGTCGAGTAAGAGCTGACTCTTCATTTATCGCTAACAAATTTACGCAAAAGCCGTTATTGGTCTCTATTGATTTTAACGATGTTCCATACCTAGATCTGTCATGAGCTTTTGCACGGTATGTCTTGATTTTAGTATCGAACGCGGTGCCAAGTCTTAAAGTTGACACTCAATGATTGAGGCAGTTATTTCGTTTTCGAGGTCGAGTATGGTAGAGATGCGCGCTGATCTGATACTTAGCCTACCTACGTCATTGCGGATCTCACGCAAAAGCCGGTGTCGGTCTGTGCTAATCTATAGTCTGCGTTCCATAACGAGATCGGTGATGATATTTCCAATGGTATATCTCGATGATCGCATGAAACAGCTAACCAAGATTCTCGGTTTGCATTCAAATATTCACATAATTTTATGTTCGCCAATGTCCATTTCACTGTGAAATTGTGGCCTTCAAACCATTTGCTTACAATCTTCTGTCAAATGCGATAGCTATTTCATTTTCGATGTCGGCTAACAGCTGATCATTCGATCAGCCTATTCCTCGATCTATTTTAGTCAGTTCGTCTGTTTGTATTGATTTTGACAGTGTACCATACCGGAATGGGTTATGAGATTGCGTATGCTACTTCTCGATGATTTCTTGTAACAGTATACTAAGTTTACGGCTTTTATTCATGTATTTATTGATTAATATATTTTCCAACGGCGATTTCGCAGCAGACTTATAGACAGTAAGCCGTATGTGTTGTGTCACTGTCTCCAGTTTCAAGGCCAAAATGTCCTATGTTGTTCCGAGACCGAAGTTCCGAGGCTGCTGTCCTTAGTTCTTCAAAGACCATTCAAATTGATGTTCTGGATTCAATATGACAGGCCCAATCTATGAGATAACAATTGCGTATGTGTCCGAACTCGTTGACCTTTCCAGTTAGGCTTACGCAATCTCTCGAGTTCTAGTCATTGGAATTAGTCAGGTCAAGTCAAGCGCGAACATGAATCGTATTGAATCTTTGCTCCGTACGTAGTTTACGCAGTTGCCTTTAGAGCGAAAATGAGAGGTCTAGAAGTTGTCCACTGTCCAGTCTATTGATCCAATCGTACGCCGGGTGCCTCCGCTTTGGTTGCCTATTATCACCTGGTCGTAACCAGAGATGGCCACAGTCCGGTTCTGGAGCCGGAGCAGGATTTCAATGTTTTTTTACCTGGCCGGACTGGATCCGGATTTTGAATTTGGGGTGACAGTCGGATTTTAGCCGGATTTTTTGCTGTGATAGGATTAATTAGCATTGTTCTGGCAGGATTTTTTCGGATTCCGAACTGGACATTCACCAGCCGGATTTCTTTGGACTCTGAATTTCCAATTGCCAGCCGGATCCGGATAGATTCGGATCCCGAAATTTTGGAATCCGCCCATCTCTGGTCGTAACCACCAGCTCAGTGGTCGTAACACACCAGGATCGTGTACGAAACACTTTCGGACGGGCTTAGAAAAATTAGGGTCAATCGATTTGCGTAATCTCTAACTCTACCATGAAATCATAACGCATGCTACTAAGGATGACCTGATACTTGATTCGTGGCATAGGGCGATTCTTAGTTCACGTTCATTTTGTAAAATAATCATTTGATTAAAAATAAATGAATAAAACATTTGTTACCACACTTCAAGTCACGGCTCACCGGCAAACCTCTCGCGGCACCTACGTTAAAATCACTGTTGTCGGGAAATTCATGTGACCATCATAAAGTTACTTTTTTACGTTGGAAAACGCCATTGTGACGTCATCTTGATAAAAGTCGCTCGCAGCCCTTGCCCCACCACCCGATATTGTCACGAGCCGCCACTGGTCTTGGGAGTATTTTTATGTCGTTTCCGTACAAGGACCGCAATGTTCGCTCGTTGTAGGTTTTTCTGTGGTCAGAATAAATGTAAATATCGACACCTGGAATGCCGTGATACTTTCTCAGAACCGATGCAGTAAAGTTTGTGTATCCGAATCGATTCGTTGCGGCAACAGCGAGCAGTATTTCCCCTGATATATAATTGTTACCTCGTAGACTGTAGTCTTCCTGTCCCATTTCTGTGCAAGACGGGTGCGGTATGTCATCTATCAGAATCGGCGGCCAGATGACATTGTAGCTGACGAATACGATAATTACAGAGACGGCAAATGAAAAAATCAACCTATTGCGATTTTTTCTTAATATCGCAAAGGTTGACATACTTCTATTCATAATCAAATCTGCGCAGTCAAATATATTTCCAGTGAAGTTATTGAGATTAGTAAACGACATTTCTGATTACAGAATATGGATATCGCACGATATGGAGCAAAATCATATGACCTGCAAATAAATTCTGGTTCAAATCAACATCTATCGCTTCGCAACGCCGGAATCGAAACTTTGCTACTAACATTATATAGGGGTGATCAAATCTGCTTGAATGCTACTGAGATGCCCAGTAGGGCGGAGCATGGACCGGGACCGGATTGAAAATCCAACAGGATTTTCTCATTTTCAGCTGAAGCGCGTTCGAAGCCGGTTGCTCGGACAGGATTTACCGTATCCCACGTTTCCATGTCGACATAACGATACCCGCATTAAAACTTAAAGGTCAACTGCATCTTCAAAAAGACTTTCCCTTATTTCGTACATTATGTGGCTAGGAACATGGATAAAATAATAAAAATTGCGAATACTCAATAGTTTGGTCGTAATTTAATTTACAAATAGAAAAGCCATAAAACGGAAACGAAATCATTCAACCATGAAATGACGTCATGTAACTGACACGACAAGTCCTGGTAAACAGAAAGGTATACATTTAGGTCAGTTATAGGGATTGATTATACACTTTTTGCTGTGGATTTGGGTCTTTTAGCGTGGTCATGAAAGCTTTAAAGAAGATCAGGCATCGAGGTAGATGTCATGTAGCGTATGGTTGATACTCTCACACGTACTGCCGGTTCTCACTTCATATTCTCGCAACAAAAAAATTATGGAAAGAAGAAGTCAGAGGAATGCTATAAACCTGCCTGCTATAAACCTGTGTCTGGAATCGGTAAGTGGAAATGTATTGTGTCGGCCAGTATTGTAAGAGTGTAACTAACCGTTTCTTCTTGTACTTATATTGTTTTCACTCGAGTACATGTAGAAACAATTATGCCTTCAAAAACTTATGAAGTATAAGTGTAGTAGTCTGAAATAAATCCACTTCACTGATTGAAAAAGTAGGGGCTTTACTTACTGAAAATGGAGTCTATGACCACTGACCAGCCTACTTCAGAACGGTTACGTGGCTAACCAGCTTTTTATGGAAAAGGTATACTCTTTGTTTTGAAAATGAAATTCTGTTTGTTTAGTCGTATAAGTCATTTTATTTACTGAATGGGGAGTGTCAGATATCCCTGACCGAACACCTCTGGTAGTCATTACTAGCACTACATCGATTTAGGCTTTATCTTCGAAAACAAGTTTTCAAGGAAGAACAAAAGGTGGTACACGGAAGACATACACGTTCTCAAACTCAAAATCATTCACTGATGAAGCTGTTTGAGCCGGAAAGCCTGCATGTCATGTCGGCAGCAAAAGTTAGAGAATAATATCGATGATCCATTAATATATCGTAATCTGTGCAGTTGTAGGCATACCTCTCAATATGTTGACATCTCAGTAGAGATGAAAAGGTACCGCTATCACCATAACAGTTTGAATGTTAGGTACTGTGTAATATTATGGCTGTTCAAAACAACCCTTATCAGATTTCATATGCATTTTTGTAGGATGCAGTTGGCAATCCTTCATTCTAATGAATCATTAAGATACAACATTTGGTACACTGCCTTCAATCTGACAACATTTGGTATACTGCCTTCAATCTGACTGTTACCAAAACTTTGTAATATACTTTTACCTGTTCTAGATTAGGCCTACTTCAATGAAAAAGTTGAAGCACTCATCAAAACAAGATCAGGAACGGCGGAGTTGCCCAATTCTATTGAGATTGTTCATCCTCATGCGACTACTGACGTCTTCAAAATTAGCTGGGACAAAGCTATTGCCAAACACAAAACCTGATATATTTCTCTCCCTGACACAGTAGTCAGTAGTGGTCCGGATGGATTAGTTATGTTGCATTTATTATTTTCAATAAAACTATTCATTCACAAGGAAGCATTGCAAAATTGAAATCTCTTGAAAGTATTGGATGAGAATTTTGATCAGATGGCGGTAACAACGCGCGCAGTAAGGATTCTTCGTTTCGTTGTTTTTACGTGGGATCCACAAGGCCAGCGAACAAAATTTCTCTACGCAGTGTTTCGCAGCTTCCTGAAAAGTGTAATTGTTGTGTAAGGAAATTAATTGGCAGCTCACTCGACGTTTCATTTGAATTAGACTCATTTACTCATGCATCGAATGAGGTGTAATAATTCTGTGGCCATATTCCTGTTGATATCCACAGTAAGTCATGTCCAATGCATCAACATCAGGACACACTGATTGAAATGCTGTGATGCATTCTTCTGTCACTTACTCGGGGGGACCTTCTTGCTGCATAAACTCTCCCTAATATTTATCATAAGCTGACAACCTCCATAGTCCATACTGACACCTGTAATTGATAATACCAAGATTCCTAACTGTAAAGAGGTGATGCACTAACTCACAAATACCACTATAGACAAGCGGCTTACGTTGAACAAGCTATAGGCTGATCATACTTTTGATTACTAACCTCCTTCGGTTAGTAATGTATAATCACACGCAAAAGACCTATCGTTATACGAAGCTGCTAGGGGTTCCACTGATGTTGGATGGAGCGAATCAACACCAGAAACGCGTCTGCATTTCCACATTCTTTTCGTAGGAAAGTGCAAAAGGTATACTTACATTCGACATCTGAGAACTCAGACTCATTTTCAATATCCCTTGACGAATCCGTTACCAGCAAAACCTCCGCCATCAACTAAAATAATCGCCCTGCGATTGGGAGTACACAAACATCTGCGGTGGTGAGAAGAGATGTCATGTACCTGACGTCACAATGCACATTCAGCTTTTTCGATAAACAACCCAATATTGAGACTTTCAGTCCAAATTACGGCCATTTCCGATTAGTTTGAAATACGCAAAGTCGGCAATTTCGGTATAAAAAATAATTCTGAACATGATTCCGCAAAGTTGTCTATGAAGATGCAGTTGACCTTTAATAATAAATCATAATGTTTCTTGTGGAATGGTACAGGATAATGTATATACTGCAATTTGATCTTATCAATACTGCATATCTCCGCATTCAACTCTATGACGTGAGCAAACTTCCTTGACAATGGTCACTCGACTTATTCCCCTTCGGATAGCAAATCGTCTGTGATATCATGTGTACGTCAACTTGCTTGTAAAGAGATACCAATATAAATTCTTGGATCATTCCGGAAAAATTATTCCTTCACAGTATCACCTTGAAAAATTGACGAATAAAGGACAATGAAACAGCCTAGCGTTCAAAAAGGATTTTTTATTAAAATATGTTATTAATCTGTAACTTGTATGGAAGCCTGGTACGCTTCCAGTAACCTATTTCCTCAAAGTGAATTGCACAATTAGTGGATTTCACGGTTCAACTGATTTCAACTGTTCAACTGATTGAAATGATCATTTTGTGAATAGCAGCATGTTTGACTTGAGCTAATATTTTTCTTCGATTTATATTATAATACTATACGTAAAACCACTTTGAAAGCATATATACACTGCTGCGAATATATTTTTCAGTGAATTGCTTAATGAAAGGGCTTCTCCCCAGTTGAACTGTTTAAATCAGTGGTTCTTAACCTTGCCCACAGCGCCCCCCAGGGGGCGCTGGCGACTTTGAAGGGGGGCGGAAGCGCTCAGGGGGCGATATGGGGGGCGCTGGGCTCAGGGGGGCGGTATGGGGGGCGCTGGAGAAAAATGGCTTCGCAGTAGATGATGTGGTGATAGGACTTATCCTTAATGAGTATTCAGGGCAAATTAACACCAAAAACTTCGCTACATACAGCCTTCAAAATACATATAGGTTTGATTGTCCATGGGCGCCTAAATGACTGACACCGAATGTTCCTGTCTTGGCAATCTGAACCCCAGAAGACGAATTTCATCTGGCAGGGAAAAATTATATGTCAGTGAGGAAATACCAATCTGAAATTGGTGCGTCTTTTAGTTTAGTACGATTGGGCGACAGGGATATTCCTGTTGGGCGATATCCCCGTTGAGCGATTCTATATTTTTTGATATTGCAGACAGGGGGTCACGAAATAACATCATGTAACGAAGTCATACCAACGGGCTCGCGCGCCCGAACATGTTTAATTATTAGTAACGGGCCCTACAGTTTTCAAGAAACCTGACAATGTTCGCTTCAAATTTTGATGAGTCTGCGCACACTCAACAACTCACTGCGCTGACCCTTGGATAACAGTGCGTAACGACTAAAAAAAGGTAATAACTTCGGATTTGTTGTGCGCAACCTAGATTTCCTGTGCGCAGAGACCGTGTCAGCACTGCGCACGTGCGCAGCTTAGAGGGAACATTGCACCTCACTCAGCTCTACCGGTAAATGTGTTCACATGAGCAGAGAGAGGATAAAAATTGATCTCAATTTGCATGCAATTCCCGATGATATTGACCAATGTAATCATTAATTAGTGAAATTTTTCTCGCTTCGCGCGACTAGGCGAGCATAGCTGCCTCAGTAAATGGACACCCAATGTAGATACCTAATAGGCTATCAGCCAATAGCGGACAGCCTAATGGAGGTCTGGCAGTGAAGTCTCCCGGAAGTTTGGTTTATCACCCGATGGGGGCCCTGGACCAACGTTTTTTGTTTGGAGGGGGGCTGACGAAGTGCTGTTACGGCCCTGGTAACGAATAATTGTACCTGCGGGCACGCCCGAATATGTTTAATTATTAATTACGTGCCCTTTATTTTCCTATACAACAGCTCACTCAGTGCTACTGGTAAATCTGATTACGTGGGCTGAGAGGATAAAAAGTTTATAGCGAGTTACATATGTAATTACCACCTTTCCATTCATGCATTATAGAAAATTTTGGTACCTAGGGCGACCAGGCCACACAAACTTTGCTGACCATCAAAATCACGATATGGGGCTCGTGGGGGCGAAGCCCTCAGAGGTTCAATTTATCACGCTATGGGTGCGCAAGGAAATCGTTTTTAGGGGGGTTTACGAAGTGCTATTACGGCCCTCCCTCTTACTCATTGTCTTTATTACATTCCTTACAATATGAAGCTGGGGGGCGCTGGAGCACGATAATTTTTTAAAGGGGGCGCTGGAAGAAAAAAGGTTAAGAACCACTGGTTTAAATGATGTAAACGCTCAAGTGATCATTGTGAATAGCAACATGTTTGACTTGAGCAAACAGCGTATAGGATAGCTCTGCCCAAGAAAATACGTACTGTTCGTTAATCTTGCAACAGTTTTTGAGCTCGTTGCGTTCTTTTGTACGAAATTCCAAATTAACTAAAATATGAAACCATCCAGTTCCAGAATCCAGATTTAGCTTATGGACAATCACTGTGTCGTTTGCAGTAATAACAGTTATAACGACGATATCATGGGAAAGAGAATGAAGATTACGAGTATTACTAAAACGTATTTCTCAGAGAATCATACATATGCAATATACATATATACATACACAGAGTTGGTGTAACTCGGGGGCGGGCAACGACGGGATTTTGTGCGGCCCGCCGACAGTTTCCGGTCTTACGTGATGATGAGACCTGCGTCGTTATCTACAGACATTTAGGCGCAGACATTTTCGAGCATGGGCATTAGCAAGACGAAGCGACGTTCAATACAATTGATGTTCACTGTATTGACGTATACTTGGCTATAGCCAGGGGCGAATGGGACCATGCCATTCTCAAATATTTCGAGAATATTCGTAATATTTATAAATAGTGGAATATTTTCGGGCATTCGGATTCAAACTAAAAGAAAATTCGCGCGCTTTGCGCGATCTATTATCTCTACGTACGTGTCTTGGTTATGAGAATACGGTAACAAAGATACACTACAATAGTCCGAGGCTGTTGGATTTCAGGAGTCTTCAACAAAGTAATTAGTAAGCATGAACCAGCCCGAAGTAAATAATCTGCGATAAGCTCATGAATGTATAATTTAATGCCATGATCAATGTTCAAAATTATAATTACACGTGCTGTAAATATTCAAAGACACCACTTGCTCATACACTCACCAATATCATTGATAAAACTCATTCATTTATGCAGAAAAAATTTGCGCTTCGCGCGACTAGAAGCCGTATATACTCTTATTTTTGATCACGTTCATATCAACGATTTGGGCTCGCCCGCGAATCGGTCATCCAATCCAGATAAAGTTCGCAACTGCTGGAATGTGTCCGTCTCTGAATTGTATGTACAAAGGGTAGTGCATGGTAGGATGGACGGATCTGTGGTGCGTTCCGACGGAGGGGGGGGGGAGTTCCCCTGAACTCATAAAAAAATTCAGGAATGCGGCCCACCTCATGTTCATGTTCCCCTATCCGGCCGCCGGATGGAGAAGTTGCCCGCCCCTGGTGTAACTGCATATGTTATTTAATGTAGGCTAATTGGCTATAGACATGTAATACGTGCGTATTTCATCAGTGTGATGGATTATGATTACGATCACGATTATAATTAAACCTTTGAGTAGTCGATTACAATTATCAGTAAAGGGAAAATAATCACGATTACTTCCGATTACATTTATTTGGCTTCTTAGTACAAATGTGGAAAACAATATCACGATTGCGATGAGGACTCACGAGAGAACGAATTCATTTTTAAATGTGTCATTCTTTGCGTGCTGCGTCACAATTTATATCCTGTACCCAACTTTACAGCTGACGATTTCTCGACCCAACGATTTTCATTTGCTATAACCCGTGCTAGCATGCCGAATAGTATAGATTACGAACCTACGGAGGATAGTAATCTATAGTATAAGCCTGGTGTTCTTAAAAAAGAATGGATCGCAACCTAAACGTGGGTCACGAAGGTTATAATGTCGGTCACGACGGCATCAGAGCGATCCATGATATGTATATAATATTTGTTGAATTACTAGCAACAAAATGTTTCTTCGGGCTTGTTGATGTTTGATGTTTCGATGTCGTAATCGTTATGTTTCCTTTGACAAGTACAAAATTTCAAATCTTTATTAGCTGCAGAAACTCCTTCCACAAGCAGAAATGTTCAAACTGCGCTCAGCTAAGCATCAATAATAATTTGGTGATTACAATCCTCTTCCTGCGGGGTAATGGTGTCTGCCTGGCTGGTTTGTATTGATAAAAGCATGGCGCTACGGCCATGGTCGTATTTCTTTCAATTATTCATATACTAACACAGGGGCGTCAAACTCAACTTGCGTGGCGGGCCGGATTCAAACCCTCAGATTGATCGCAAGCCTGACAAGTCAAACGATTCTAAAATGTTACCTCAAAGTACATGTGCTTGTGTTCCACTTGAACGCGTCATTTCCAAGCCTATATACTTGATAGTATATTACAGCATATTACGGATCATAGGGGTTCTATTCAAGTAACAACTTTATTTGTAAACAACGGAATTGGAGAAAATACAATAAACCGCTAAAACAATGGCTCTTACGACGATGTAGGGTATTAGCATATTTCTATGCTCCCTTCGATTCGGTATGGTAATCTGGCGGTAGCCCTGCGAGTATGAGTTGTGAGGCATAGAAGACGAGGAATTTGGAATTCGGTTCATTATCTGATCTTTTTAGTCAGAAGTGATACAGCAATGCGGCCACTGATATTTTAATATAATTTGTGTAACTATATTGTATGCCACATGAAACCCGCATATAACGGTTTCGCATTGGCGTTTTCCCTTCTCTGTGTATACCTAATTGTCGGTATATTTTCCATAAAAGTGTGCACTTTTTGCCTTCTCGGAACTGGTGTCAATGTCAGCGATCGTGATGGCTACTAGCGTGAAACCACATCAGCGTCGCATGGTTATAATGTGGTCTATGAACATTAAGAATGAACATACTGGAAATTTGCTGTCTTCAGGGATTATGCCAACGGTCGAGAACCTATGGCTCGCTAGCCATATATGGCTCTGTAGGGTGTAACATGTGGCTATTTGTAAAAATATTTTTTTTGTATTGAATTGATCAATATGACCGCAACTTGTCAGTAAATTTTTATCACTGCCAGAATAATTATACTCGTGGCAGAATAAACATGTTTTTGAGAGGTAAAGACAATGCAAATTCAGGGTAAAGGGCTCGGAACCTCCTTTTCAAAATCATCAAATTTAAGTTGGTGTCGCGCCGGCGACCAATGTCACTCGTGGCAGTATAAACATGTTTTTGAGAGGTAAAGACAATGCAAATTCAGGGTAAAGGGCTCGGAACCTCCTTTTCAAAATCATCAAATTTAAGTTGCTGTCGCGCCGGCGACCAATGTCACTCGTGGCAGTATAAACATGTTTTTGAGAGGTAAAGAGAATGCAAATTCAGGGTAAAGGGCTCGGAACCTCCTTTTCAAAATCATCAAATTTAAGTTGCTGTCGCGCCGGCGACCAATGTCACCCGCGAATTCGATGGTCCCGACTCGAACCCTTGGATTTCACGATACGTTGATTCATCAATCAAAGAGAATAGTAGACATGGCGACGAGTTTATGACAATGCAGTTTTCAAATACACATTGTCGTCCTGATCTACGGTGAGATATGAACTGCAGTGGAAGTGACATTCACAATTACAAATGAGAATTACAAACAACGCCTTAGCTATCCACGTTCTTGATACGTAAGGGGCCTGAGCTCGAAGGGGGACCTAAATTATTTCGCAAATCAACATAAATTATTGAGTATTTGGTGAAAGATATCCCGCAACTTCAAACTTTTCTTCGCGCTTGGCGCAATTTGCTGTACCTGAATGTACACTTTCTAAATATAGGTATTCTCAGGACTCCCAGAAAAAATCGCGCATCATTTATAAAAAATAGACATTTCAGCGCCAGTCATTGCCGCCCCACGACACACCAATACTTCTGAAGTTTCAGCCAAAATGCGACTTCGCGAAGTGTGCTACCAAATAAACCTTGGGCGAAAATGACCGCCGCATGTTGACCGAAGCCATCAATATATATAATAGCCAATTGTACATCGTCCATAGGTGCGGAATAGTCCTGCGCTTCCTATTTGAAGTCACTATCAACTCCTTCTAATTTGTCAGAAAATCTTATCACGTGGACTGCGATAGGATGGAAAATCAACAACGTTATATGCAATTACCGATATTATAGACAAAGTTTCATCCTAAATATGAAAATGAAAACACGGAAACGGTACAACAGTAAAACGTGCCTTACTGGTAATCGTAAATTGGCTCATCTTGAAGGGTGGGATGATTATGATGCTAGGGGCGCAACACCAACGTTTTGGGAAGTGATGAAATAGTATTTCGGCCCCGCGCGTGGCGCAACGTTATATATTACCGTCGCGCGCCGAATACTTTGACAATTGAGAAGTCGATCAGTCATTAGATTTTCGGAATCAATGCGACAGTAACATTTGATTAATAAATCAATTAAAACAATTAAAACTATTTACGATAAATTGCGCTATCAATGATGAGTCTTGACCCGTCTGTGCCTTACCTCTCGTTTCGCGCTTTATTTTCGAACTATAAATACGAAAATTGTGTGATTTTGTAAGAAAAATGTTTAAAATCTAGTCATTCATTAACAGAATATTCCAATAGTAATTGAAGGTTTAACAATTTTTGTTCACTAATCATGACGACAGTTAAGGCACTGCCTCATTTGCCTCCCCTGACCCCATGTCTCTGATGTATCATACCTTGGAGTGGGTACATACGTATAGCATATATACCGCTGTAGTGCAGAGGTGGTCAAAGTAGTCAAAAAAGCTGCTCAAGTAGAAGTAGAAGTAGCGACGGAAAATCTACTCAAGTACGAGTAGAAGTACTTCTTCCAGCAACCTAAAACTAATTGAAGTAGAAGTAGAATTGGCTGACTTTAAAAGTACTCCAGTAAGTAAGTAGTTGTGAAAACGATCCTAGTTCGTTCACATGGATTGTAAAACGGTGCAAATTGAGCTATGCGATAGGTGACGAGCTTGATTGATATTGATGCATACCAACAGGTATCCGATTTTCGATAGCATAAGCATTCATCCACATCATGATAGTATTGATATGGAAATGCGATACTAATCCTCTGTTTTCTCGAACAGCACGTTTTAGAAAATAGCATGGTACGACACTATCTCCCATATTATACGGTTCGTAGTTTAGTTGAAGAGCAATACGGAGAAGTTGTATAGGATACGGTGTAAACACTTTGCGTGAAAAGTAAACGTTAATAAAAAATATGGTGGACCGTAAAAATGCCATATTGTGTAGCTTTATTTCCGGAAATTAAAGGCATTACTACACTTGCTTTTATAATTCAACATGCATGTTATCCAGACAAAATAACTGATATTAATTATAACTCAAAGTATATGATTCTGGGAGTTAAAAGTGAAAGATAAATACTACTTCTAAAAGTGGAACATGTATTTCATGCCTTTAGTCCAGAAAGTTTCAAAGGTGGTATGCTAAAACAGCTCTAAAATCAGAGTCCACCTTTCCAGATTAGGACACGCCATGGGTATGCTAGATTACGATATGACAAGTAAATGCTAGATTGCGAAACATCAGTTTCAAACGTTATGATGAGCCATGTATACTGTGATGAATTATTTCATACATGCGAAGGGCGACAATGTGGCGTAAACGGAACCACGCCAACCCGCGACATAAATTATATTCACCGATGCTTTTGTGAAATCATACTGGTCACTTCGTATCCACTGCGCGCGAAGCGTGATGAAAATTCTTCGCTTTACTCAACTTTTATGTAAATTAAATGTTGATACTCCGTGAAAAAATCCCCGAAATTTCACAGACTATCTTCCTAATTGGAAGATTGAACTACTTTTACTTGACAAACTGAAAATAGCGAAAAGTAAGTAAGTAGATCACAAAATATTGTGAAATAAAAGAAGAAGTAGCGAAAATGAGATGTACTTGAGTAAGTACCAGAAGTAGAGGAAAACTACTTGAGTACTTCGAAAAAGTAGAAGTACTTCGTTACTGACCACCTCTGCTGTAGTGATCATGTTCGGCTCCACCTGCGCATCTAAAAGAATCGTCACGACGAACGTTCTCGTAACTCAAGTATATAGCATGTTCAAATAAGGCAACCAGCGTGATTGGTACGAGTTTTTACGGAGAAGATGCAACACAAACAGCGAATCCCATGTAGTGAGTTAGAATTAGTGCTAGCACAGAGTATCATCACGGATTTTCAATTATGACTTAGCAGTGGATTGACATGTATGGCTTTTTGGGAGTTAAAATGGAAAAATAAGGCCAATTTTGCTCTCCAGACGAAAAAGGCTCCCGCCCCTGGATTTTGCAATGGAAGTATTCCTCACTAAAAATCTCTAATTTGTCAGAAAAGTACTGGATAACACCAACATCTTCAATTTATTCTGAATAGTTTCGCGTTTCGGATGAAATCGTCTGGCTGGCCTGATGCAGCCCGCGGGCCTTATGCTTGACATCCCGGTGCTTCTAAATCAGTGGTTCCCAACCTTTTCCCACCCGCGTACCATTTTGAGGGCTTATGCAGTGCTCGCATACCACCTTATAAGATACGCGTGCCGAAGGCGGTCCAAAAATGTTTCCACAATTTATGACGTCATAATCACGTCACAAAATTGGCAACAGAAGTACAAGGATATGTAAATGTTGTAGGGGGTAGGGGTGTTCAACACTGTCCCCTCTTAAGCTGCGCACTGCTTTTAAAGTCGTCGCGCACGTAAAAACGTGTGCCGCGCACAAGAAAGCCGAAGTGATGACATTTTTTCAGTCGTCAAGCACTGTAGTCCAAGGGAACACGCCGTGAGTTGGTGAGTGTGCGCAGACTCGTGAAAAATAAGACGGAACATTGGTGTTCCAATTGAACTATGGGATCTGATTCTCCATAATAACCGGTAGCACACACATACATTTACTGCTTGTTATATTAATGACGCTCTCAGCAGTTACCGAGTTGCGTCGTCGTTTTCTCAGTGGAATACAGAATCTGGCGTACCACCTGGAATACCTTCGCGTACCACTAATGGTTCGCGTACCACAGGTTGGGAACCACTGTTCTAAATCGAATGTCTATTTACTGACTACGTGTGAATAATTCATTACGCAATGACACCAAAAGCTAATGCTTGTGATGTAATAGTGATCAGCGGAGTTTTGAAGTCTGGCGGTTCTGCTATCCACAACCTGGTATACGTGGGACGTGGCGAGATTGCGTAGTGATATTATACACAGCTGGTATGCCAATGGATTGCGGGTTCGCGTCCAACCGGGGTTGACTCCAGTATTCCCACTTTAGTGTTGAACGTTTATCTAGGCTATCCTCCTCGACATTTGATCCGTGTAAGCCAGGGGTGTCAAACTCAACTTGCGTTGCGGGCCGGATTCAAACCTTCAGATTGGCTGTGGATCAGGCCAGTCAAATATTGTCAAATTATTACCTCAAAATCCGTACCCGTGTTTTCATATAAATATTTTATTATCACGCCTGTGTACGTGATGGTTGATTACATTACGTGACAGATCATAGGGCTTCGATTCTGGTAACACCTTTATTCGCAAAACCATCGATTTAGTGCGATTTAGTACGATGATTGGCCGAAACCGTTAAAACAGAGGCTCTAACGACGATATAGCCTACCTGGTATATTCCTATGCTCCCTTTGTTTTACTCACTATCTGGCATTAGCCCTTGGCTGGGTATGCGCTTTGAGTAATACAAGACATTAACTATAACATACGCGTGGGAATTTGGTTCATCAATATTAATTCACGATTCGGGTCTATGTGGAGGCCTGGGACCATTTCAGGGAACACTGGTACGGACAATGTTCCCTCTAATTTCTGACAAGTATGCGCAGCTCGCGGAGTTACTGCCGTCGAAAAATTTTGATTTGAATAAAATAGTATTTACGGTGAGCACAACTATAATAAATAAACAAAGAATCGGTCACCGTAAATACTATTTTATTAAAATCCAAATTTTTCGACGGCAATAACTCCGCATCCACCGGTTGGAATTGAACCAAATTTTGTGTGTAGGTTTAAATTAGGTAACCTAACAATTTTATCAAGTAGCCAGTACGATTTGAGAAAAAAAGTCATTTTTGAAGAGCCCTAATGTATACGTGCTATAGTTGGCCTAGGTTAGTTTTTATTGAAAGTCAGCAGTCTTATGATTTATTTATCATAATATTTGTAGGTATAAGTCAGATAACTTCTGTTCGCAAACATTTATAAGTGTGGTGGTCGCTCGTGAGTGAAATGAGACACACTGGTCACATCGATCAACTTCAGCTGGACATAGCTTCATTTTTGTACGTCCCAGAGGCGTCATTTTGGTTTGTAGGGAAAGCTAGCAATCTTCTGTTTCTTATTATACCAAGTTTATAGGTTTAACTCGAATATTTTTTGAATACCATCAATTTTACAAGAGACTGTCTGCCGAAAATAGCGGTGTCTGACGCCACCGACGTCGTATGTCAACTTTACGTTTGAATTTATTCATCTATATACGGCTATTTCACAGTTTATGTACGTACAGAACACATATCTCCTGGCAATATATGAAAAGAGATCGATCCACAGAATTATTTGAAACCAAAATTACAAATATTCGTCCCAGACTTCATGAATACTATACATCATACGACAGGCGGTCGTTGAAGCAAGTTGATAGACCGCGCTGGTATTTTGTTGCCAGTGACGTGCGGTCCAATGAGGTAGGTGAGGCAGTGCGTCACCTGTCGTCAGGGCGAATAAGTGAAAATTGTGCAAACCCTCCATGAGTGGATGATTATTGATATTTTACATCGATGTTCATAAATAACTAAATTTAAACATTTTTCTCACACGACATCGTCAATTTTCATAATTATTATTCAAAAATACAGCGCGAAAGGAAAGTTGCGGCACAGGTGAGGCACGGGCGGGTCGTGCCTCACCTGCGACAATGCAATTCATCATAAATAGCTCGGAATTTATAACAACTGGTATCAATCAAATGCTATCGTCACACTGATTCCGAAGATATTAGCAGTGTCAGACCACTAGAATACCCTCAAAATCGCCAAGGAAGGTGACATTCGGCTTTATTACAAACAATGCCATCGCACAGAAACAACAGCCAGGTGAGGCACAAACGAATTTGCCTCATGCATTATTCGCTAACAATTGGACAATCGCAGCACAGTGAAACGCGCTATCGATTTCGGAATACAACAGTCTTGACTCTGGACTGTCTTGTAGGAATTATATAGTAGCGACGGCCAATACGTAATGCGGAGCAAATACATTCCCTTACTTATGTAGCTTTTATTTATTTTCCGTTAAATTGTGGTATGTGATAGCTACTTGTATAGGCAGCATTGTCGTTGCTTTATGCTTCGAATAATTTATACCGGTACTTGAAGAGATAGTAATTATTATCCGTCTAAGCTTGCCCATTTAGCGCAATAGCGACCAGTCTTACATGTATTGTATAATGTGGAATTGCAACGGGTATCAGTGTGCAAAGAAAATGCTCTCTATACCAGCTGCTGTTGTTGTTCACATTTTGGATCTCTTTATCAGGCAGGCTACTTTACGTCAGGGCATGGTATGGAACGAGAATTTTCCGTACTCCATACTTGCCTTACTCTCTCCATACCATACTTGCAATTTTCCATACCATACCAACATTGTTCCATACCATACTTGATACACATTCCATACTTTCAAATACTTCAATATCATAAGTATAGTACCTTTTCCAGCACCTATATTATTGATATTTCGGATGTCATTATTGCTTAAACTAGCCATGATGCGAATCCAACTCCTGGTAATAGTTTCACAGAGTCTGTTTTGGTGAGGTTTAGTTCACATTGGTGAGGTGCCGTGTACAACATAAGGCCCGCAACGAGATTTTGTCCTGCCCGCGGACAGTTTCCCGTCTTACATGATAATATGGCCCGCGGCCCAAGTCTGCCGAGATTCCCCACTACTTGCCTAAGCGTCAAATTTTAGTGACCGCATGTTATTATATAGGTCTGCGCACTTCGCAGCGTGCGAGAGTGGAGCTTACGGGTAAGTTCTTCGAAGCGAGAAGACTTGCATTATCGGCATTTACGATGTACTCAACCCTAATGAATTGATATCTTGGTATATTTTGGGTAAAGGGGCTTATCAAACGCTTTGAAATCTTAATTAAGGACTGTATCTTAATTAAGGCGCCTGTATGGCAAATACCGTTCTCATATCCACATTGTATTTTCATTATCGGCGAGAAATGGCTTTGAAGTGATATTGCTGTCGATAAGATACATTCAATAAATACGATTTATTCCTTGTATATATGGGCGAATAATTTATCCATTCAGCAATCCGGCCCGCCAAGTAGGCCTACTTAATTTTCCTATATCCGGCCCGCCGACTACAGAAGTTGCACGCCCCTGCTCCATAAGAATATCATCGCATTTCCGGTACATTGGCATGAGGCACATGAACACTCGCAAATAATATATAATATAGGCGCACGCATAAAATATCCCAGCTGCAGGCGATCAATACTGCAGCGATCTGCGTGATTATTAGTACGGTATTTGGTTGGGGTTAGTGTGGCGAGAATTTCAAACTAAATCTACCCCACTCCCTGATCTATAATCCTAATGCGATAGCGTTTGAAATATGACCAATACGATATCTCGGTAGGTAAATAGTATAGGGTTGCCATATTTTCGTTATCCAAATTCCGGACGCTCTTTAGCGTCTACTAGCGGATTTCAAAATGAGGTATGAGCACATTGTGGATCAATATGACGTCATTTTTCAGCCTCCTCCCGTGATCGTTAGCCCATCGTAATCGATGCAACTTCTGGGGCTTACTATATGCATCTGGTCATTAAATGATTTCAATGAATTATGTCAATAATATTGGTTCTTCCATATGTTACTATATGATTTGATCCTCTCTCCGCCCACATAATCAGAGTCAGCGGTAGAGCTGGTGGAGGATGATGACTTCGAAAATGCAAGGAGCGTAATTGTACATCGTTAAGTCATGTCCAAACGGTCTAAACCAGGGGCGGGCAGCTTCTCCAGTTAGCGGGCCGGATATAGGAAATTTATGTACATGTAGCCTACATGGCGGGCCGGATTGGTGAATCGATACATTATTCGCCCAGTTATCCACATATACAAAGAACAAATCATATTTAATAAATGTATTTTAATGACAACAATGTCACTTCAAAGACATTTCTCGCCGACTATGACGAAGACAATGTGGATTTGAGAACAGCATTGTCATACAGGCGCCGCCATGACTGCTTCTCTCTTATCGATTAACACACGGTGCAATCCTTAATTAAGATTCCAAGGCGTTCGATAAGCCCGGTACCCGAAATTTACCAAGATATCAATTCATTAGGGTTGAGTACATCGTAAATGCCGATAATGAAAGTCTTCTCGCTTCGACGAACTTACGTGCAAGCTCCACTCTCGCACACAGAGCACACAGCCCACACGCGTATATTATGGCATACGGTCACTAACATCTGACGTTTAATCAAGTAGTGGGGAAGCTCGGCAGACTGGGGCCGCGGGCCACATTATCATGTAAGACGGGAAACTAACTGTCCGCGGGTCGGACAAAATCCCGTCGCGGGCCGTATGTTGCCCGCCCTGGTCTAAACCGACTCTATGAGAATACCGTTATCTTCTAATTGTGATAACAATTAGACTCATTTCTGTTACTGAATGTTATTTTTATTTATTGTTTATCGCAGTTTTGGAGGGTGGTAGACCCATATTAAAACCAGTATACATGATACTAAATCGCGCGAAGCGTGAAGAAAAATTTAATGTAGCATAAATTTGCCCAAAAATATTATTGTTTATGTTGATTTAAGAAAAATTATGAGCTTACTTCAAAATTCCGGACATTTAGGCATATTTTAGAAATTCCTCCCGGACGCAGTTTTAACAGTGAAATTACGGACATGTCCGGGAAATTCCGGACGTATGGCAACCCTAAAATAGTATAAATGTACGGATAATGTTTCAGAAGAAATGTAATTATCAATCACATTGAGCATTAAGTACGTTGCATCATGATTGCTTGTAAGCTCTCGTCACTCAAGGAATGAGGTAGTTGGAATAGTCAACATTACCAATTATTGCGTTACATGATAGACTATGCTCGGAGACGTCGTGTCTAGACTCAATAGAATATCGGATCAACATTACTGTTGTCATTATTACATCACAAAATCATGCCATTACAAGTGCTCTTAAAACCGTTGCACAAGCGTGTGTTTGATCCTACACAGCGTTCAATAGTCCACGTTTACACATAACAAAAGCGATCGTATTCCGTGAACAGCGAACAACGCACGCTTCATGAAGCTTGCACAGATCACGATAAAATGTATAAAACGCCAAAGTATGGAAGTATGGAAATGTCGTTCCATACCATAGATTAAAATCTTCCATTCCATACCATACCATTGCATTGTTCCATATTCCATACCAAAATATCGATCCACACCATACCATACTTCCATACCATACCATACCATGCCCTGCTTTACGTGCGTGTGTTTGTGTGTGTGTGTGGTGGGGGGGGGTCCATGCCTCACCAGCCATGAACAATGTGTGGTATGCGTCAAATCCGTTGCCGTGCCGTGAAATCATTTCGCGTGCCAATAGTGACACGCGTGCCTGGAGTTGCCTCTCCCTGGCATATAGCCTACCCCTACGGCCCATGGACATATGAGCATGCGACATTACACCATGCGACACTTCGGCATGTTACACATGATCATGTGGGTTAAATTACGGGTTAGGGGTAGGTTAGGGTTGGATTTATGTTTGGGTTCGGGTTGGGCCTAAGGTTAGGATATATATATAACTGGTGATTTCAGGGCTCTGTTTCGGGTTAAGGTAAGTTTTTGGGTTATACAGTCACATGCTGATGAGTTCCACGCTGAACTGTCGTTTTTCATCGTGTCGCATGCTCATACGTCGGGCAACTACCCTACACTTTCAAATTGCAGTCGTGATTGGCTTGATCCATTCGAGAGATCGTGATATCATCCATAAATACAGCTGCTCAGTTTATGCCGCTGGAAAACGTAATTGATTGTTCGCAGAAATGGAGTCAGCGTAACAGGAAGTCGTCGCCGCTACCGAAAAAACTCGCTTCCAGACTGAAAGACAGCAAGTTCTAAGTCCCGCTGATTCAGTTCGAGTCGGAGATATGCTTATTTTAAGGAATCTGCGGTAAATACGTTATATTTAGTTACAATATCCTCGATTTGTGACAGTAGATAAGCGTCAAATCGATCGAATCAATTGATTACCGTGTTGTTATCAATAACGACATTACGCCAGTATTGTTTGTGTTGGACTGAAGCCAAATGTCGGCTCAAGTAACGCGGTAAGCTAATGAACTACAAATTCTAAATATTATACTTCAGTTTTCTTTAAGCTTTGTCGTCGGGTTACATGCTTTTGACGTTTACTCAAAACTTGTACAGCGTACAATGTACAGGTACACCGCTGACCACATAATACACTGATTCCGTACTAAGCTGCATTTCGATTACATATATAGCAGGGATGGTGTGAACCTGACTGAACCTCAGAAATTCGGAGGTTCGCGTTCACAAACGAACCTTGGTAGTTTCTGCACTGTGCACCTTTTTCGTGTATTACAATTTTCACGTCATTATAATGTGCATTTGGATGAAATTCATTGCTTTTCAACTTCGGATCACTCTCCGCAAAGGAGCTGGCAACATGAAAAGTAACTCAGCACGAGCACGAACCTTGCCAATTTCTAAACTTATTTGCTCGAAATACCCCGTTTGCGAATTTAGATAGTATCTGGCGCAAGTATAGAAACCGGGTATCACGTTTATGAATACGTTTATGAATATGTCAGGTCTAGCCGGGTCCTCGTTGAAATTGCGTGGGCAAATCGACGGAAGAAAGGGATTTTGTAGAATTGACAAAGTAAAGTACCAATATGTGTGAACCAGAGTTGGATCAATTGTAATTTGTAATTGAGCTAGATGTAATCAATTACATTTTTTCACGTAATTGTAATTGTAATTGTAATTGAAGCATTTCTATTTTGTGTAATGGTAATTGTAATTTGATCAAAATTTGCTCAATCACAATCTCAATTACATTTTCATGGAAACCTGATAATCACGACATAAAATAATCATTTAATCAATCATTTATTCGTCGCACCAGTGAAAATCCGGTACGAACCAGGACGACGACGAGGGGCCTTAAGGCCTTAGTAAACAGTCACCACATGTAATAATTAGCCTATTTACATCGGTGTTCTATGCGTGCAGCGTTATAACTAGATAATTCAGTCACGCTAACCTGTTTCCCTTACTTCAGTAGCAACAGAAAACTTTGTGAATTACAATATAGGCTAAACCAGTGGTTCTCAAACTGGGGGCGTGCCCCATTGGGCGGCGTGAAAGCATCTGAACGGGGCGCGACGCTCCAGTGAACTGAAATCTTTTCCGCGCTTGGCCCGATTCACCTCCGTTTTATAGTTATTGCTCGGTGTATAATAGTCTGAATTTCGTATTGGAGAATTCTCTCACCAACAGTCATAACCTTCCATACCATCAAACTATATGTAAGGATTGCTAACTTTCTGGTTTCATTGTGTGCTATGACGATAAGGGGGCACGAAATATTCACTGTCATAAAAGGGGTCGTGTCTAAAAAAGTTAAAGAACCAGTGGGCTAAACTAAATCTTAATATTTGAAAAACGGATGAACAGCAAATAAACTATTCTGAAACCTGTGCTGAACCATTTCCTGCACCACGGTCAAAGTTTGTTTTAATCTCTGACCAGTACCGAGGCTTGTGGCAACAATGGCAAAAAAATTCAAGTTTCCAACCAAGGCTTCATCAAACTTGATCACGCATTTGTAGAGATGTTATCCCAATCTTGGCCAAATTTACTGGGGCCAGAAACTTTTCGCTCCCTAATGTTCATCAAATGCAATCTAACAGTTTCCGAGCAAGTTAAAATGTAATGCGAACCAAAATATTGTAATTCTTAGTTATCAGTAGGTTCGTTCCTTTTGCATTTATTTTAATTTTACGCACCTTTTATCGGTATCATCCTTATGGCTGACGCCTTACCAATTACATTTCATTATCCTGACCCAGCTCTGAGTAGCCTAATCGTTTGATTACATTTCATTGACTGTCCTGTAGCCTATTCGCTGTCATAGTCGCCCAAACCTTTGGTTCTTAACAATCGCTTGAAACATGTTTCTGTGCTTGTAGTTTGCAGTACTCATGATTAGGAATAGTCCGAATACGTTCGAGTTTTTTTTTAATTAAAGGATATTCTACATATCAGGAATGAAACATGAATAGCTTGAGATTGTTGCTAATTACGTCGCTATGGTTGTCGAAGAACACCTCTTTACTGAATCAATTACCTGTTTAAAAGTAATTGAAATTGTAATTATTATTGTAATTAATTACATGTTTAACAGAAATTGTAATTGTAATTGTAATTTGATATTTTTAGCATTGAGTAATTGTAATTGTAATGTTATTGAAACATGCAAGGAAGTAATTGTAATTGTAATTGAATTAAAATATTGTAATTGATCCAACGCTGGTGTGAACTGCGCTCTATAGACTCGGTCCTGCACTGTAGTTCCAAATCTTTGTTGTATGTAGCTCGTTACTGTTTCCTGGTTGAATTTATTTCTCTGTTTTGTCAAGATATAACAGCATGCAACAAAGCGGACTAATAACTATTGTCCCACTCAAAGATGTAGCACAGTATTAGGGACTTTCTTAAATTTTCGAAGACACCCTTTGCATCAACTCTACCGGTGAATCTGATCACATGGTCTGAGAAAGGATTAAGATTTGATAGTAATATGTGTAACTATAATAATAATAATGACGAAATTCACTCAAGAACATGAAAAAATTTTCGCGCTCCGAGCGACTGCAAAACGTATCCCGGTAGCTATTCATAGCATGACTACTCACGATTTCGGCGCGCATAGCAAACCGATATAGGTAAATAGATTAGTCCGGACCTGACTGGCAATGGACATGGACACTTTAACAAGTATTCGAAATGCGGCCGTGAATAGCAAAAAGGTTTACCAGTTACCACCCCTGCTTTAGTTGCTGAAGAGTGTTGTCTGGTATCGTGCTCAGCTCACAGTTCAAAATATAATGAAAGTAATGATCATGATATTTTTTGTTGTCGCGACCCGTTTGAGTAGGCGACCACTGGTCCACGCCGTCCATTTCTGAGATTGTCGACTTTCTGCGCTAAATCGCAAATGAGAGCGCGTTGATTGCGAAGCGTCGTATGTTACATTTCGAATTACGACGGTTTAACGTGAGTTCAAAGCGTCCTTGCGTGTAACTGTCCACCAAACATATCGGAATGCTATGCTAACATCATAAGTTTGCGGTGATTGCATTCCAGATAGCTCT
This sequence comes from Botryllus schlosseri, assembly GCF_051294905.1. Lineage (NCBI taxonomy): Eukaryota > Metazoa > Chordata > Ascidiacea > Stolidobranchia > Styelidae > Botryllus > Botryllus schlosseri. The sequence goes on from NC_137246.1 coordinate 8,372,138, forward strand.
GCTGGTGGCGGAAATTCTGTTCACCGCATTTCATCGAAATGTCCCTCCGAACCTCAAATATCCCCGTTGTTTGTCCGTAGTCTTGGCTAAGGTGACTGCGGTTACCGTAACCTCACCAGCGAACTGATTGGATGTACGTACAACTTATCTTTATGTTTTTCACCAAATTTTGGTTCATCAACCACCCTGGAACTGTTGTCCATCAATCAAATATAGAGTCAGTCGTCAGCTTAAACATTGCAGACTGCTGTGGACGGATCGATTGCTCGTAGACTCCCACTTAGGTGGAAATTGATGTTATTAAGCACACCAACTTACTCGCTTTCCGCCTCGGCGTAGGGCTATGGAAGATTTCGGATGTGATGTCGACATACCTTCGGGTAACGGGCAGTATGCATCTTGCTGAAGTCTTCGGTGAATTCTTGGTGATTGTAACAGCACAACGACCACGGCCAAGGCATCGCGAATCAGCCCCAAACGATATTGGTCGGCTCACACCGCTTCATATGCATAGTCATTATTCAGTAATTTCAGTCGTGCATGACAAAACTGTCGTTAATCCGACCAGGTCCCAATGATGTCTTCTGACTCGGTCGAGCTCTTCCGAGGTACCAATGGCGAGTTGGTAATTGTCAATATCCGATATGTTGCCGTAGAGCAGGTATAACTTCAGGCCTGTTAAGACCTTGAGCTTGCGCGACTGCAACTAACCGGATGCTGAAGTTTCCAAATACTCGTCGAACGTTTTGACCCAATGTTTAAATTCATCAGCAGGAGCAGCAGTCCCCGAGCCTGATTTGACATCTAGACGTTGAGGGTTCAGTGTCCTGTTCATTGGATGCGTAAGAATGAGATCAATAAATTGTTTTGAGCCAGAGATAGGCGTAATTAACCTTATTATGCAACAACGTATAGCTGAAATACATGGTACGAACAGATAGAAGACGACGCAAACTCACCAGATTATTGATTGATAGGACTTTTGTGTTTAGTTATTTCCGCTTTAAACACAGTCAGACTGGATACATTTGACGGTAATAATTATTGGCATGTTCATAGCATGCGCTTAGTTTTTACACCAATATCGACAGCATACGTAGATTGAGACAAAGTGTGATTTAGCCTTCAGTATACTAGCCTATTATTTACTAAACACCTCTGGTTACGGCATTTTCCACCAGGTCTGAAATCATTATTATGTCAGTCCAACAGTGAAGCTCTAACGATTGTTAACTAAAATCGACACTGCCCACAAACTTGCCTCCTATGCGTTCAGTGGGGAATGGATGATCCTCCCCGTAAATGTGCAGTGAATATGCATCGTGCACCCAAACTGACTGTTTGACGATTGGCCAAACTTTTTCTGTCAGGAAATTAATATCGACCATGTAATCGTTTGTTCCTTTGTACTCTGCGATAAGTTGCTTCATGTTCGGAATAGAATTACCGTAGCCTCCCCACATTGGATTCAGTGGAATTTTAGAATGGTTTGGGTGATCCCTCATGACATGGAAAGTCCTGCCAGATTTAAGCCAATTTTCTGTGGCCTCTCGTCCTCGTGCAAGCATTCGATAATCGATATCCAGTATCGTAAAGTACTTTACAGGTTCGGAAGCTATGAGGAACCGCCAAGACATCTGATTTATAATTTTTGTCCCAGTCATGTTCACAAATTTAACGTTGTAAGAACAAAGTTTCTTTACAATATCTAACGGCACTGTATTATCGATATAAAGCCATATTTTCCAACCAGGGTATATTTTGAATACACGTTTTGCATTCTCTATCGCGCCATTCACATACCGGGATTTGTTTCCGTAGAAAGAATAAACAACTGCCGGGCGAGTCCACATTCGTTTCTCAACGTTTGCTTGCATCAGAGAGAGATTCGACGTATATCGATCCTGTGGATTCGTGCATAAATCGAAATAGAATTCGATACCGTCCCGAATCCAACACGGCAGCTCACACAGACGGAAGCCATAAGGCACTTCGTTTACTCCGCAGTAATTTTCGTCTTGATTCATTTGTCCGATTCTTATAGACAAGGATCTCGCTGGATAAATACCTGAGAAATTCTCTTTCTTTAAAATCTCATCCCATTCATTGCGATCGATCATTTCCGGGTAGCGAGTAAGTATCTTCTTCGCAAAATCCTTGCTCAAGGCAATGCCCCCTTTATTAGAAATCATCCCTTCGCATACCTCTTCCTGTGAAATCTCACAATCCTTTTCAAAACTGTGAAGAGTGGCGGAGTGATACAAAGATACTAAATGGCGGTTGCTCGTGATCAGGTATTTTGTCAGAAATTCTCTCCATTTTGGCAGGAATATCATTTCGCTATCCACGAGAAATAATATTGTGTAATTACTCTCTGCAAATATCTTCAACACATCCCTAGTTCTTGATTGATGCGCTGTGTTTATTTTTATGTCGTTTCCGTACAAGGACCGCAATGTTTGCTGGTTGTACATTTTTCTTTGGTAGGAGTAAACATAAATATCGAAGTCTAAAATCCCGTGATACTTTCTCACAACTGATGAAGTAAAATCTGTGTATCCGAAACGATTCGTTACAGAAATACCAAGCATGACCTCCCCCGATGCATAATTGTTACTTCGTAGATTGTAGTATTTCGATGCCAGATCTGTGCAGGACGAATGCACCAGACTGCGCGGCGGCATGTAGATACTGTAACTGCCGAAGACGACGATTAGAGTAATGATGACTGAAATCAGCAACTTGTTGGGATTTCTCTTAAACGTCGCATTCGTTGACATAGCCTACTATAAGGATAATCGAATCTGCACAGTCAAATATGCCGATTTACATTACTGATGCCAGTGGTCGGCTTTTCTGACCATATAATATATGTGTGCTGTACGCAGTATATCCCTACCTTCTGAGCTGCAACTAGTCATGTTTTACAACAATATCTTCCATATAGCAGTGTTGGCAATCCAAATCTATCTATTACGATAAGGAACCGTTGCTAAGTTCTATCTAGTCTTAAAATCAATGCTTTGGAAGTTGCCTACCTCCACGAAATGCCAAGCGCACACGGAAATGGAACTGCTGACATGGCATGCTGACAGCTGCAGAACTTGCCGCGGTTTATCATATATCTCAGAGCGTACTTTTGAATGACAACGTATGTAGTGGAATAATGCCAGATAATATACACCAATATTATTAAATCAGTAGGCCTATATCTTTCAATTCACGTTTATTACCTTGTCAAACCTTCGTATAGCCAGTAACTTATTGAACCACTTTTTCTCTACGACTATTTGTAACGCAATAGCAACTTGACTACTTATTCTTGCATGTGATTCATTATGGTAAAGTATCAATTTTATTGTGTAATCTGTTGCAGTACTAGTTATTATATCTTTCTAACAAATTTAATCATATAGATAACTTGGAAAGTAGAAAATAATAGTGAGGAAGGATAGGCCCATCGTTCCGTTGCCACGAGAAGTTAATGGTAATTCTTCCGCAGTCTTGATTCTTCCAGGTGCAGGTCACGTTCATTTTAAAGTTGGTAACGAATAAATTTAATGGTTATCTGTTTCGAATAAAATTGAGATATTCGTGCTCTAAAATCGGCTACAATGCCGGCATCCGGAAATACGCTGCTACAATGGATCGATCTCCTCCATAATGTCTTTATCATTATTTGGGCCGAACAAAGTCGGGTACCTCATTGATTAGATTCCGAACGAGTATTCGAATGAAAAACTAATCATGATGATGTCAACATGTAGTAGCCAAAGTCAGTTTAAGTATTTCCTTTTTATGAAAGACCGTAGAAGTATGAAACTATTTTATTAGCCCGATACAGGAAGCAATACAGGCTCCTGATCATTATGATTAATTTCGTTTTTATAGTCATAACCACGATAAACCCTTTTGTGACAATGCTGCGACTCGTTTAATCCACGAAAAGTACATTTGCAAGAACAATATAGCCTACACGTGCAGTATTCTGCATTCAGCATTCTGCTAAGTCAGGGGTGACCAACCTGCGACCGTAGAAAGAAATTCGTGCGGCCGTGAACACGTAATTCAATTAGTATGTGTTGGCGACCGTCGACATGCAGTTTGAATTTACGAATTGACTTCCCATTTATTGAAAGATTTTAACTAATCTATAAATTTCCTTCGCGCTGCGCGCGGTTTAAAGTGACTTCATTTTTCGATTTCAATATAATAGCGCTCTTTGCAATCAGAGCCAGATTGTATAGAAATAAGTGTGCCTGTTTGATGCGGATGTGATCAAATTAGTTGACCTTCAAGATCGTATCGTTCATTCCTATATTGCTATCACGTAATCAGATTTACCGGTGCAGCTGAGTGAGGTGTCTTGTAAAGTGTAGGACCGGTAAATAATGTTTAAACATCTTCGGGCGGGCGGACCCGTAGGTATGACTTCGTTACATGATGTTACTTCGTGACCTCCTGCCTGCTATATCAAAAAATATAGAATCGCCCAACGCCAACGTAGTAAACTAAAAGATCACACGATTTCTAATTGGTATTTCTTTACTGGCATATAATTTTTCCGTGCGGGATGGTATTTGTCTTGTGAGGTTCAGATTGCCAAGACAGGAACATTCGGTGCCAGTGATTTAGGCGCCAGTGATTTAGGCGCCTATTGACAATTAAACCTATATTTATCTTGTATATATATAACCAAGTTTACGGCCAAGGTTTTCCCGCTGCATATCGTTCTGGCACACTCATTAGAGTCGCATGTTACATGGCCTAAAACTTCATATGTCTTGGTGCGTCGTGGCGCGCGGTAAACGCCGATATGCCCATTTCTATAAATCTTACGTATTTTTTCTTGGGGGAAGAGTACCCAATATTCAATACATTCGACTGCTTGAAATCGCGCCTAGCGCAAAATTATCAAAAAATACTCGATAATTTATGCTAATTCACGAAATAATTTTGGGCCCCCTTCGAGCTCGTCCCCCTCAATTGGGGGGTTTGGGGTGCGGCAGTTACGGTCCTGCGTCCATATCACATTGAAGGCACGGATTGTCAAGACACGACAAATTATTTCAAGAAATGCAGTTGCAGGATTTGCTTTGAAATAATAAAAGTCAACCCAATTTCTACATAAAGAGTATGATGTTATTTTCAAGAAAATTCATTTTGTTGCTATTTATCACTAGCCTGGAGTTATCATTTGCACATGCAGATACGATAGCACGATAATTTAGCTACATTTCAACTAAAGCTTCGGGGGGTCCGTGGGGGTCCTTGATGGTCCAAAAGGGGTCCGCGAAGACAAAAAGGTTGAGAAACACTGCATTCGAGTGCACGTCATATACTTTACGCTATGTCCTGGACTGTCAGTGCTCCCGTCACCAGACAGCATCAGTGACTTTCCAGCAACCATTGCCAAATCGCACTCATTTGCAATAAGTATATACATGATTCACAGGTGGAATCAAATATCCCTTCCGGTAGGCCTATTGCATATACGCGGAGTTGGAAATCGACTGTAAACCCATCAAACGAAACATTTTAAGCGCTTTCGAAGGAGATGATCCACTAAACATTATTACACTGATCATCACAATATTTCCTTCACTCTTGCTTTCTCTCAAGTACTGAGTTTCCCAGGTACGGTGATAGTTATGCAGGATTTGTCAGGGCACCTTTGATCAATTTTCATTAGGGCGACATAGCATGCAACTTTAATGTCGAATTCCATTTGGCACAAAGGACAGTTCGAAATAAGATCAATGATGTTCTGTTTTCAACTATCACTAATCCACTGGGGGTAGGGGAGACCGAGGACAAATGTAACAATAGAACTCATCGTTAGTAGGGTGAAGACATCGCCTTGATATTTTGAGTGCGCATGCGGTAGTTAAGTCTCCTAACATCCCTGGAGTTACGTTGAGCTACGACGCGAAACCCCGGGAATAATTTGAAGAAAAAAAAAAACGAAATTTTGGACACTCGAGTAAATATTTTCAGATCTGGTATAATTTGTTCAAAAAAATAATACCGCGAGTGGTTACAACTTAATAGCCTATATGTAGCTGGAACAATGTTACCATATTCTACTGTGGTGATAGGAAAACTAGGACTAGCATAGGGTTGCCATACGTCCGGAATTTCCCAGACATATCCGGAATTTCACTGTTTTTACTGCGTCCGGGAGGAATTTCTAAAATATGCCTAATTGTCCGGGATTTTGACGGCTTGAAGTAAGCTCATAATTTTTTCGTAAATCAACATAAACAAGATTGTTTTTGGGCATGATTTAGGAAATTTTACTTCGCGCTGCGCGCGATTTAGTATCACATATCTTCGTTTTAATATGGGGACTACCACCCTCGCAAAAACTGCAATAAAAAATAGCATTTATTTACAGAAATAGGTAATCGCAGTTACAAGGTAACGGTATATTCATAGAGTAGGTTGAGGCCGTTTGGTTGCTTTATTCAAATATAGTTTGCCTTTATTCTGGGGTTTTCGAAGACGTTGAACGTAATCAACTTCCAAAATAGGCTGTGAGTAAGTCTGGGGAAATTTACCGACCTTTAGTTAGTAATCAACAGGGCCACTGCAAGTTGGAAATGAAGTTGCGACCATAAAAGGCTGGAAACCACAGGATGTGCGGTGTTTATGTAGCTCAGTGGTGCAGTGCGCACCGGCATTAGGCTGATAAATGATCTTATCGGTGTGACATGTTGCATTTTCAAATTCATCATCCTCCACCAGCTCTACCGCTAACTCTGATCATGTGGGCGGAGAGAGGATCAAAATTATATAGTAATATATGAAAGAACCAATATTATAGACATAATTCCACAATAAGCGGGGGAGATAGCGTAGTGGGGAAGATAAGGGCCCACTAATCGGGCGGCGCCGATACGATTCTCGCCGGAGGCTTATCTGGGCTCATCTTTCCCCGCCGTAAAAAGCCCAGAAAAAGATCCGACGAAAAAAAGCACTCACAAGGAATAAAAAGAACTAGATGGGCTGCGGCTTCAAAAAATATCAACATCGAAAAAAACTGTGACGTCGTGCGCCTATCTGTTCATTACAACGCATTGTGTGTTATCGCATTGTACATTGTGTGTCTTGTTCAAATAGAAATATAACTTAACGATTATTAATTATTATCATTATCGGTATCGATTATCGATTACCGAAGAGGATTAATTGTCCGCACTCTTCTGTAATTCATTTAAATCATTTACGACCAGATGCATAGTAAGCCTCCCAAAAGTTGCATCGATTACCGTGCGGTGGACAGATCAGTGTTCATTTGTGCGGGAGGGGACTGAAAAAATGAGTCTTCGGCCGCGGTTACAACTTACAACACACGACCACATACTCCTGAACCGGATCGTGACCACCTCTAGTCGATGGACAAAGCTTTGCTGGTATGACGTCATATTGTTCGACAATGTGCTCATACCTCATTTAAATCCACTAGTGGGCACTAAAGAGCGCCCGGAATTGGTGTCACAAAAATATGGTAACCCTAGACTAGCATCGCCGGGAAGATACCATACTGAGACACTAATCATGGTCGAGCGTGTCAGGGGCAATTGTAACATTCTGTTACTTTTGCCGCATTACTATATAATTTCAATGCTGAATATCTTCGTTCATTTGTTGGTATAACCATTTACCATTTGCAGATGAATCTTGCAACAGTCAGAATCTTAGCACCAGAACAGATTCTATCTTGCTATATCAATTCCAACATGATCATCTGTCGGGACGGCCAAACAGAAGTGATGATGTGAATCTTAGGGCTCGATTATTTTCGTGATTCTACCACCCTTTCTCATGTTGATCGACTTTTGGGTGTCAAGCTTCAATGGTCGTTTAAGAACTTGCCCATGACTGAATCCTCATCCCCTGACTTTGAGCATAGCCCATTTGCATTTTGTCATTTGGTGTGAACAATTTATTTTAATTTTGTACAGAACAGAAGAATGTGATAAGCTTTGACGCCACACAATGTTGTGTCCTCGTTTTGCTACACTATCATCGGCCCATTTAACCAACATAGTTTAGCCAGGTCGGTTTCGCACCTTCGCAGGTGACCTAATGCTCAACCATTATGCACGCAGTTCAACAGCACCTTGCTAGAGGAGGCCGGATATGTTTAGGGAGCTGATGGAATGAATACGTTTCTTGTTCACTTTGAACTCCTGAAGAAGGCACGCAGGTTTTTTTTATATTTATTCGCACAACATTGGCGCTTATCGCCTATAAGGTCATTTGCGCCCAGTACATCAATTTCAGTAATGTCAACTTTCTTTTTACGGGCTTTTTCGTCATATTACGGACGACTTCCATGCACGCGCTCTTCCACCATCAGTCTCTCTCGATTTTCATGCGCCCGCAACTTGGTCTTTTGATGCCATCTTTCAGGAGTTCGGCTATCTCTGTCTCTGGGCTTTTCAAGGCGCTGTATTTACAGCGGGATCGGCGATGAGAAGCCCAGATAAACCTCCGACACATAGAAACATAGTAGAGCCTATACTCGAACCAGCAACCATTGGTGTCGTGACTGCAGTGTTTAACCAAGTGCGCCACTCGCTTCCCCAACCCACGCAGTATTCAGATACCAAAATACGATTGGGCGTAGCTCGGAAGCGTTCAAACTTCTCTTTCTTTAGTTTAATGCAATAATACTATTTGTGCTCCAGTTTTCTTTGTGCATTTTGTTTGTTTTTATACTTATAAATAACACTGCTATAATTGCCCCGCATGGGTGGTACAATTGCCCCTGGGTACGGTGCGATTGTAATATTTGAGCAGCGATTTTTGCGACCCAATATTTCTATGTTTGATTGTTGATTGAGTTCCATTTTAGTTGTTATAACAACTATCGTGATTTGGCTTTTTCTATAAAACTTTGGAAATGAAATTTCCATGAAAAAAACACGTAGTTTGATGTAAGAAATTTAAAAAAGTGTTACATGCTCCTGTAATTACTCAGCTTAACTTTATCTGTTTGAGTCACTTCATCTAATAATATTGGGTGATCGGAATAGGTAGGCCTATCACCAGCAGAAGTAGGCCACTGTCGCTCATAGAAGATTCGATGATATCCATATCACACAGATCAGTTTCCATGGCATCACGATTGATCACGGATGCATCTGTTCTCGCCTCATGAAGCTCCACCAATGAGGCAGTGTCCCTCGATTTATCCAATTCTTTATCATGAGTAGGCCACGCAGAAACAATTTATTGAAATTGCATCCTTTTTAGCTGCACTTCACAGCATCGAAAACCTGCCTGCCCGTGGAGTTCGTTTATAGGCACAAAGCATTTCTGTTCAAAATGGTTGTAAAACAAAACACAACTAGAGAAGGCGGATGGTTTTTCCAGCGTTCCCACCCAGTCTTTCCTCGTTCTCCTAACCGCATCATCTCATTCCTTGTGCCTTATGGGTTCAGACTCTTTTCTGAGGAACTCGTTAGACGAATCCTTAGGTTCTGTATAGGCGGCATTTGAGCATTCGTATGACACGCACCGTTTATCGTTTTTTCATCTTCTCTTCTAGTATGCTGTCAACTCTGTCCATATTCCTCGATACACGCAGAAGTCGCCAATCACTTCAACAGAAGTAAGAAACAAGCCAACAGATCACCAAACATCAGCGATTTTGTGTCGTTTCAGCAGAGATTGCTGTTTTACGCCCGATATCCCGAAAAATACGCATTTTTTGCCAAGACGGTGTATATTTTCAAAATCAGGGAAAATATATCTATCGAATAATGGAAAGTCGATTCAACCGATAAAAATCTCCTTTAACACTCAGTCGCAAATGAGTGTGACTTATGTTAGCTGAAATAAAGTCTAAATTCGGTAAAAATTGATATCCAGAATCACATCTGGCGGGTACATGTTATTGTACACGCTTGTATACCACTTAGCAATGAGCACTGAGCACGTATATATGCTCTACCAATTGCTAAATCAATTCCAAAAATCTTTTGTCATATTGATATCTTCATTTTCAACCGCACAATAACATGATTGCGAATTGACATACGATAGGAACATGTGTATTTTCCGCCATATATATTTTACAGCACTTGGAGACAATGTTGTGGGTTAGTCAAGATGTCACTTCTGTGTGTACGTGTAGGTTCGTACTACATATTCCGTGTCCTGCGATACCACCAGTCGAGATTTCTAAGCTTCCGCAGTGGAAAAAATATCGAAACTAATTCTCGTTGATACTAACTTTTAATGTGAATGATCGTATAATGTCAGTACTCGAAAAACAAATCAGCTCTCATCGCTACTCCATTTAAACCATTATAATTACTCTTGATTCAGATTTCAGTACCCGAATCATTGCGCCCAGCCCTCTATAGTCAGAACAGCCTCATCGATGGCGATTACATAATTTTATGAAAAACAGATTCGTTCAAAGTAATGTAGTGTACGAATTTAAGTACCACTGTGATTGTGGTACGCAGGAAGAACGTCGAAGCGTCTGCAGGAACGCATAAACCAGCATGTCCCTAGATTTATCAGAACACGTGCATCACGCTCCGTGAAAAACTACCCCCCTCCCACGATTCATCCACTATATCTTGATGCTGAGCGTTCAAAGGTCATAAATTCTGCCACCGGCACACAACTGTTGGATAATCCTGCTTGTGTGAAAAATTATCGAGACGACAGATTTCGCATCATCGGAAGGGACAGGTCACACTTTCATCTGTGTGCCTTGCAGTGTTGGGATGACTCGAGTCATGACTTGACTCGAGTCAGACTCGAGTCACCCTTTTCGCATGACTTGACTTGACTTGACTCGGCGTATCAGAAATGTTGATTGACTCGTGACTATAGGAGCAAAATTCACGAGTCAATTTCAAGTCATCAAGTAATCGGTGTCGATAAAAATCACTGTATCTTGTCTGTGTTCGGATTGTTTGCGAAATGCTGGTGTAACCTGTGAGAGCGACCAATTATTCAATGATCGTGTGTTTTACTGAGCCTCCGTTGTTTTCTCACAAATAAATTAGCCGCAAACGAGGTGATCGAAGCTTACACCTTACGTCGTCGTAAACTAGTATAGTAAAGTAATTTAATGGCAAAATGTATATTTCTGTTGTCTGTCCTTACCTTAACCCAATCCTCTTATTTTATTGAAATTGAATTCGCATATAGTCCTCAACCATTGGCGCAGGGTCGAATTGCATCATATCAATATGTAAATGGGTAATGTATTGCATCTTATCAATTATTTCTCTATTCATTATTTTGGCTGGTAACTATAAACTGAGGCGATGCAATTACTTTTTGTTTAGCAGTTCTACGTATATGTGAGCGATACAGCGGCTTCTTGCGTGTATATTTCACTATATATTCGTTGTTCCTTGATTCAGAATCAATGACCACTCAATCTGGATTTCAGACAGCTAGCAAAATGCAATGACGTAATCATGCCTCATACTTCGAAAAGGCAACTTGACTTGAATTGTCACTTGACTCGTGACTTGACTTGACTTGACTTGACTTGACTCGACTTGACTCGAATCACCTCGAAAAATCGAGTGACTTGACTTGACTCGAGTCACCTTCAAAAATCGATTGACTTGACTTGACTCGACTCAAAATGTGCAATGACTCGAAATGACTCGTGACTCGAAGGTAGTGACTTGATCCCAACACTGGGGCCTTGGAGTCGACCTTCGTCAAAATACATCAGCCCAAGCTTTGTCTATCAAAGGAGTTCGTGTACCATCTTAAAATAGTGCATTAAACGCTGTCCAATTTGACATCTCATTTCATGCTGGTGACGTCATATTTTGTGATACGATTGTTGATATACAATGTTCTTTCCAATTCTTCACTAGTTGCTGACGATTACCCTTGACGAGTGTCAGCCGGAAATATTCGGGTTCATTTCAATATAAATATACTATTCAATTGTATATTTAAGTTCTGCACCTCCAAGAAGCTCTTTAAAACAACTTGTGTCGCTTCGCAGTCGCAATATTGATTTCAGGCCACGCGCGGATGCATTCGAAATTTTATAGCACTTTGAGATGTTGAGCCGGAAGGAAACGGAATGGCTATCGATCTCAAACTGCGAATGCTCTATCTGAAAGCTTATATTTGCTGATGAATGCTTTTGTCTTTAGTAGCCACACCTTTCAGTTAGTGAAAAGCCGGCGACAAAACTTAATGATATCGTACCATGCCGTTCAAATTCCAAGGCAAGAGTTATCACGTGAGTTCTAAAAGATGGGGCGTGCTTCTGCTGAGTTGCTGGATTTTGTTTATGGACATGCTGTGCTTCTGTTTCTTCTCGTTTATCAACGACATCACATCATGGTATTTCCATACCACACCAACAGTCACGGATTGGTTGGCTTCGACTCATCTCATCGGCAGAGTGATTGGCGGTATTGGAATATGCTTGACCGGTCGCCTGGGAGTGCGTAAGATTGCAGTGTGTGGTTCTGCACTAAATGCGGTGGCATCCATTCTGATATCGCTAGGAGTATTTTTCAATTTATTTCCGATCGCTATTGCTGGAGCGTTGGTGAACGGTGTCTCGTCGGGTATTCTGTTAACTATGATGCAGTTGATCACAGTGACCTGGTTTCCACCGGAAGAAAATGGAACAGCCACTTCGGCTCCTTGGGTGGCTAGACGGGTTTCTTTGCTGATTTCGAATATTATCTCTACGAAAGCCATGGGCTCTTCTATTTTCGATAATTCTATAGCCATTTCAACATTAAAAGATGGAGCTGACAGAGAGTTCAGAGCAACGTTCAAACGGACGTATGTCATCGTATTCGGAGTGTTTAGTGCGCTTTCACTGTTGTGTTCCGTTGTTTCACGGATATACATCACAGACGAGCCGCCAGTGTTTGAAATCAATGGCGAATGTTCTGAGGAACGTATTGATGACAGCACTTCGCTTCTTGAACTTCAGAAGACTACGAATCTGCAAACAGCGCTTCGTGAACTGATTAATGTGTTCCGAAATCAGTCACTGATATTAATATTTGTGCTGGTTGCTTTTATTTCATCGGATGCCACTCTGGGCATAATCCTGATATCGTCGGTAGTCGAGACTAAATTCCGGCTCGAAAACGACCAATCCGTAGGCATAATTTCCGCTGCCGGTATAATAATAGGTTCCCTTGGCTCTGTGGTAACCGGCCAAATTCTCGATAAATTCCGGAAACCAAGAGTCACTTATATCTGTCTCGCCATTTTGTTATCGGCGTCTCTTGCGTCGTTTGCAGTGTCTCTCCGTTTGCATAACCTGCCCGGTGTCTACGCCACATATCTTTTAATGTCAGTGCCCAGAGACGCCTTGTTAGTATGTATTGTCCACCGCATAGCATCGGTCGTGTCGGATCAATCGCATTCGGTCCAGATCAAAGTATTTAGTATTGCTACCGTGTCGGCTGCGATTAGCTTAGCGCTAAGCACTATCGTTATCCGAGCTATAATGACTCATGTAAGCACTTCCTTGGCCGTACTATTTCCGTTACCTTTTCTATTGCTTTCTATCGGCTGTTATGTATATTTTTGGTCGACATTGCAAAATAGTACTCGCTTATGACTTGTGAATTGTGATATTATTCATCAGTCTGGTACACACACGGTACCAAACTAATTCTACCCAGACCTAGACAACTAAACAGTTGTCAAGTAGACTAAATAGAGCAAAATGTGTAATGTTTCTATGCTCTAATGGCAATCTGATCATATTTCTAGAGTTCCTGATAATGTTGCAGGTGAGATGTGTCGTGCGAAAATCGCCAAGCTTTGTGTACAGAGATTTGACATTCTTATGCTTACGAGAAAGAATATTGGTTTGGTTTGAACTGAACTTCATTTTTGTTGTATTTTTTACTGTCTCGGAAGTTATTTCAATTTACAAGCTAATCCAGTAATTCTTATTGTAATCTATTTTGGAAAAGTTGAATATTTTAAATGGTTGTGCAGTAGGGCTCTTCAAAAATGACTTTTTTCCTCAAATCATACTGGCTACTTGATAAAATTGTTAGGTTACCTAATTAAAGCCTACACACAAAATTTGGTTCATCTCCAGCCAGTAACCGCTTTGCTACAGGACAAGAAAGTTTCTATTTCTTATATAAAAATAAACAATAAAAAATTTGAAAATTTTCTATTCACCCCATGAAAGTGTTAGGCTGTCTATAGAAACGATGCTCACCAAATTTGGTTCAATTCCAACCAGTGGAAGCGGAGTTGTAGCCGTCGAAAAATTTGAATTTGAATAAAATAGTATTTACGGTGACCGATTCTTTGTTTATTTATTATAGTTGTGCTCACGGTAAATACTATTTTATTCAAATCAAAATTTTTCGACGGCAATAACTCCGCTTCCACTTGTTGGAATTGAACCAAATTTGGTGAGGATCGTTTCTATAGACAGCCTAACACTTTCATGAGGTGAACAGAAAATTTTCAAATTTTACATTATATGTTTTTATATAATAAATAGAAACTTTCTTCTCCTGTAGCAAAGCGGTTACTGGCTGGAATTGAACCAAATTTTGTGTGTAGGCTTAAATTAGGTAACCTAACCATTTTATCAAGTAACCAGTACCATTTGAGAAAAAAAGTCATTTTTGAAGAGCCCTATTGTGCAGCTCCGATTATATAGGCATTGGTATGTTGCTTCAGATGATATGCATGATTATATTGATTATATACAGAATTATTTTAATACAGAATGAAGTTTTGTAACCAGAGACCCAACAAGATGTGTGTCGCAGATATATAGTTCACGGGTAAAAATTTAAAATTTTAATAGGATAGTGTCGGGAAAAGGGTTATCTGGTCAATCCACTATAGGATGAGTAGTAGGATGGAAAAGACGTCGTTGTTTTAGAGCAGGAATGAGCCATTACTGCAATGTAATGTGCAAACATGACATGGATATTTTGAGACAATCCTGCAATTTTTCTTTCTCGTAGCTGCAGCTGTAATTTGCTCGGGTACATGACACAGGATACACTGTCTGATTCTGTCCTCCAAGCATTTCCGGCTGAAGGTTATAATCACATTCAGGTTTTCATTTAATGTTGCAACAAAAATTACCTTTATTACATATTTGAAATTATTGCCCAATGACAGTTACAAATACTCTTTCTATATGACTACAAATGCAACTCAAAAGAAATAATTTCATTTACATCGAGTGAATACAATCTGGTAAATTCCAACTCTACGGTCACTACTGCAGTCAACATATCGAATAACCAACGCTGGTTCACTTCAATTGTAGAATGCTCACAGTCATTCGATATTCCGATACATCTGTCCACGGTGGGGGCAACTCAATCGATTCCAACGTGAAAGTCGCAAAACTCGCGAAATCCTCGCTGACAGCCTTTTCAGTTATGCAATGGGGTGGTCCTCGGAATCCATGGGTTTTGTACGAAAATGTCTCCAGTAAAATCCTACTCCTGTCCTTCAATAAACTGGTGACCAGCTCGCAAAACAGCTTGCGGGAGCTGACGTTGATTGAATTGTAACCGCCGCGATCCCATACCGCATCGAACAGGCCGCACATCGTTGGTTTCATATCGAACAAGTCACCTTGAAACACTTTGATATTCTTCTCTTTGCAAGTGTAAACGACGAAACGGCCGCCAGGATGTTTCGATTTCATGTAGGTCAGGGCATTTTCTTGATGAAATCTCTCAATGGCACCTTTTGCGAATTCAATCCCCACTACCTCATGACCGCGATCTGCCATGTATATCATGTCGAGACTCTTACCGCAACAAGGGACCAGAACCCTAGCCAGTGTGCCATTCGGAAAGAGGATATCGTGGTATTTCAGCAGTTTTTCGGAGTGCTGCTTTCGGTGGAAATAAGGTTCCTTGTTCAAATCCTGCCAGTACCGTTTCTGCCAATCTTCGGGAGTCAACTCGATAGGCTTTGTTGACATTATTGAGTCGCTTGAAGTCCACGGGATATGAGTTAGATATAGTGGATGTTTCTTAACGAAAAAGTATACCAGAATATAACTAGCATTTGGAAGGTGTTATACAAGTTCCGCCACAACACCATCGTTGTACTGCAGTTGTTTCATTGCTTTTCAAATTATTATCTAGATCAGGGGTGGCCAACCTGCGGACGTAGAAGGGAATTTTTGCGGCCGTCGACACGTAATTCAATTAGCAGGTGTTGGCGGCTGTCCACATGCAGATCGAACTTACAAATTGGCAAATTTTTGAAATATTTTGATTATTCTAAGAATTTTCTGCGCGTTGCGTGCGATTCAATACGACTTCATTCATAATATAGTAATGCCCTTTGTAATCTGTGCCCCACAGTACATATGTGAACAGGAGAGGAAAATTATGAGCCTCTTATAGAAATATCAACAAGGAATCGTGTTCTCCTCACGACAGTAATTTGTTTCTGTTACGGTTGGGCGATTCCATTATGTATCCACTATAGCGAAATTCCGACAATCCTGATTGGATGTCAACAGATAAAAGCATAAAACAGAGTGACTAATAACAATTAACCAACCCGAAGATCCGTCATCATTTAGAACTTGCCCAAAATTTTCGCAAGCACCTACTCCACCAACCAAACCGGTGAATCTGATCACATGGGCTGAGAAAGGATAAATGTTTGATAATAATATGTTAAACTACTAGCAGTAATGACGAATGGACTCGTGAAACTGAAAAAATTTTCGCGCTTGGCGCGACCATGTCAATTACTATAAACTATCATTTTATGCCCACTCGCGATTTCGGTGCGTATAGTAAGCTAATATCAATAATTAGATTAATCCGTAGTTAACCAGAAATGGACATAGACAGATTAACATGGGTATTTGGCGACCATATATTTCATTGCGACTATCCCCTGGCATGCTGCGGCCGTGGGCTACATGAGTAATCGAAATGCGGCCGTCACTAGCAAAAAGGTTGGCCACCCCTGATCTAGATACTATGGTGAAGGGTAAATTCCAATATATTCAATTAAACAGTCGTGTTCTGCCTACATTTAGCGGTAAAATTTACCAATATGCTGCCTGAACATGAATTCCGTTACATAGACAACTCTTATGAAGCAGCACGAAATGACGCCGCATTTAGAACCGACAATAGTGATATCAGCAGTGAAATTCAAGAAATAACATGCAATAATGCTTATATACTAAAAAATAATATGCAAATTACACTGCTCAAAGTAAAAACCGACCTTGAATATACGCTTCTCGTGACCGGAAAATCATGCTTCATTCCTTATCGATCTATAGCACTATTTCACATTGTGTCAGGAAATCATTTCAGCTTTGCACTACAGCATTGTGCATTTGCGAGTGACAATGACGATACTCTCAAGGATTCGCACGATTTCGAATTTTAGGGCAAGTAACTATTATGAAGCGCAACAGCGCGGGATTTGCTAGAGTTGCCAGAATGTGATCGTTGACATTGGAAATGTTATGTTCAATCTGCACAGACTCATTACATTGACAATATGTTAGGGTTATTGCAAGGTCTAATCTCTTATAAATTTGACGTGGTTGTGTTATATTGCAGGGGTTGGTTCCATGGGGAATGAGATATGATTACTTTTTGTTGGAATTATGTAAATATCAGCAATTGGAATCGCTGTCTTATGTTGTCGGTTAAGTGTTGTGCAGCATCTCACACGGATTCGTGAACCTGCAAAAGAGAGAGAGATAGAGCTATACATGTGCCATTTGGACGACTGTCGAATACGATTTGTGGTATCAAATTCGTTTGTCCAGAGGTTATTAGGCTTGCATTAAGCGGAATCGAACAAGTTCGAAGGAGATTCAAACAGATCATGCCTATATAGCACATAATAGAATCGCCTGATCAATTGGTACAGAGAATTAGTATTGTGAGCGTTCGCGAGAACTGTATAAGCTGAGCCTAAACTTCGTGAGCGCGAATTCATGATACTGGCTCCTCACCATTTCTTGGATCCTGTTCAAGTATAGGTACGCCGACGAAATACGGACTCCTGTTCAACTGCGTATCAGTGTATGGGCGATAGTATTGCCAACAAGGGAAAGCTGCTAGAATCTGTCAGAAACTGTGATAAGTTGTCAGGAATCAGGCGTCCACAACGTGTTATCAGACCTACTCAGTAACCAGTTCACTGTAACGCCTGTTGTAGAATTTGCACTCTTGTCCGATAGAATAATTTAAAACTAATTTTCCAATGACTCGTTTCGCTCAGGTTCACAAGGCCTGCAGTCATAATCGAACTCTCACACCGGAAGTATTTAAAACTTTGGCAGCTTTCATTATTATGATGGTATGCATAATAATTTTTTATATCCCCTATTGCCTCGGTATATCTTACAAGTAAACTGAGTGCATGCGTTTTTCAGAACAGCTTTATTGGTTGATGATCTCGCCCCGACCAAGCATTGAAGTTTTCCGAAGCGATATTCGCTTCGATACATAATGGATATACTAATCTGAAATATAAACTGATGCATTTAATATAGTGTTTGTAGATAGCAGCTTTTGCATTCAATAGAGTAGGCTACATCACATGCACAATTTTGAACGGAGACTTTTTAAAATGGGGCAAATCAGCAATTTGGATTCATATTTTGGCATTCAGTGTCTAAAAATTAATAAACACCAGTCGTTTTGTTATCGGAAGCGAACAAATTTCGAAAATTTATTAAACAGCGGTAAATCTAGCCTTCATGAGAGCGATAAAAATACGTCCAGCTTGGTAAGGGCGATGAGTCTGGCAAATCCGGGAGCCATTGCTATTGAACAGGGGTGGAAAAACTATAGCTTGAGGGCGGCATACAGCATAAGAATACAAGCCAATATGCAAGCTATTTTTGATTACACAATGACCGAGGACAAGGGGATAGTAGTATAAGTCTATAAAATTAAACAAATCAAATATAGATTTCATTATAGACAGAAAGATAAACGAGATTTTATAAGCTGCTATGTCATCCTCAATAACGACTTCGTCAAAATTCGGGATACGAGTTGGTTGCGCCGATTCTTAGAACGGGATCTAAATTTGAATCTGTAAACAACGATCTGTTCATAGATTTGATGATTCTACTTATGGTTGAACTTCAGGACATAGAATTCTGACAGCATCATAACCATGTTACCTCTTTACGCTTAGGCCAATGGCTTACTGTGGTACTGTGTAACACCATAGTGACCTATATGAAGTGGACACAGTGAGATTGAACGGCTCACTGTATTTGGATTACGCTATACTTTCTTTTGGCCAAAAGCGATTTTACGGCCTTTTTTGACCGGCATGCCGAGCACTAAAATTGATAAAACGGGTCTCAATGGAAAGCTGATGCTGTACTGATTACGAAAATATACATTTTATTCAACATATGGCCCTGGAACCCCCCCCCAAAAAAAAAAAAAATCATCTTCGAATTTGACATCGTGATCGAGTTTAGCATTGTGACGCAATAATGCTGTCTGACTCTTTCTCCTGAACTGTGCGCAGTCTCGTTTTGTCAGACATGATTGTTGCGTCATTATCCAAAATCCGAGAGTGATTTTGGGGACTCTCGGGGCGACGAGCAGGATAAATTTTATATTTTCGTAATCAGTACAGCATCAGCTTTCCATTGAGACCCGTTTTTATCAATTTTAGCGCTCGGCAAGCCGGTCAAAAAGGACCGTCAAATTGCCTTTGGTCAAATGGAAAGTATGACGTAACCCAAATGCAGTGAGCCGTTAAATCTCGCTGAGTTCACACCGTATAGGACAATATTGTAAAACAGTGGTTCCCAACGTGGGTGATATCGCCCACCAGTGGGAGATTTTTAGAAACAAGGGGATGAAAATACCAAAGATGGCGATTGGGGTCGAAAGGGGGTGAAAATGACAGAACGTCCGGTGAGATATATTTAATTAACATAAATGTACGTGAAGACGCCTTATCTGCATATGACGCGAAAGCTGCCTGTAAAAAAGGTCAACATAACGGTAAGTAGTCAAGGAAATCGGTTTTCCGAGCATCGTCTCGGAAATATGACCTTTTTCAGTAAATTCACCAGCGATCAGACTTGGGTGCATAATTTCCCATTTATATGTCCTTTTTTTCGCATCCGTAAATTTTGGGGCGAAAATTTGTTTCGAGCTTGATAAGGGGGCGATGAGTCGAAAAAGCTAGGGAACCACTGGCGTATAGGCTACCTCATCAACATCACCTCAACGTAATTTACTGTTGTCTCATATATTTTGTTAATTCCATTGCTTTATTTAGAGCAGGGGTGTGAAACATACGGCCCGCGGGCCGCATCCAGCCGCGAAGCAATTCTGAGTAGATTGAAAAAATACCTGTATTATCCATCAAATATCTTACAATTGTTGAGATGTTTAGTAAGAAATACTTCAATTACACAGTCCCCGAACACAGCAAATGTCGGGTATGTTCAATGTTCATAGGCCGCATTATAACCGTCTGACAGCGGTGTTCACTGTTCAGGTTTTGTTCACCATTAGGAGCAGGTCGCTGATATTGACATCCAGTTCCTGGAAGCAGGAAGGCACACAGAGAAATTGTTTATGAAAAAATGGACCTAAAAGTAGTTCTTCACTGAGGCGAAAACTGCCGGCAATGCGAAACCGTTTATATGCAGGTTACATGGGAAATAGAGATGTTACACAGAATATAATTCAAATAGCTGTGGTCGTACTGCTGTAAAATTACTGACTCAAAAGGTTCCCTGCGTCAAGAGCAACTCGAATCGCCATTAAATAATAACGAAGCAAATTTCTACGTCCATGTTTGCAGTTAAATATCTTGTATTCCCCATAACTCATACACTAGACCAGTGGTTCTCAACCTTTTTTACCCGCGGACTCATCTCAAGCTCGCCAGTATACACGCGGACTCAAGCTATATATTACTGAAAAATATATTTTTTTCTATCCAAGAGAGTGTAATACGGTATCAACAAAAAATGAGCTAAAATTGAGTCAAGGAAGCTTTCTTAAATCTGTCTTTCCACATCTGTCGGCTTTGCAATTCAAGCAACTATTCAGTAATACAGTCCACATCTCGAGTTCCACTTATATTAGACAACTATAGATTGTTTCTGTGATTAGCACATGTCCCTACGATTAGTAATTTTCCAAATAGTATGTAAGTGAACAAGTCGCCATAATCAATTACCGGCATTCAGCGTATATCGCGCCGGAAACCTGTGCAATGTGCCTACGTGCAGGACCGTAACAGCACGTCGTCAGCCCGCCTCAATAACAAAACGTTGGTCTTGGGCCACACAGGCCATCAACCTAACTTCTGGTGGGCTTTACCCCCCGACCCCCCTTCCGAAACCTTTTTACCGCTACTTCTCAGCGAAATTTTTGTACCGTTCATTCAGTCGTTTTGCTTCAAATAGACCGCGCGAGGCGCGAAAATATTCCATAATTCACGATTGAATCGGTCAACATGATCGGGGATTGCATCTATATATATCTAGCTGTAAATTTTTTATGCTATCTCTGCTCATGCATTCAGATTTATCGGTCGAGCTGAGTGAGACGTTTCGGAATATGATGTAATGATATAATTTTTCTAAAAAGTTGCATATATTTTCAAAAAACACTCTATAATTTATGTTAATTCACGAATAGTTTTGGCCCCCCTTCGAGGTCCCCCCTCAATTATGGAGGTTTGGTGTGCGGCAGTTACGGTCCCGCATACGTGTGTATAAAGAGCTGTCCCAGGGGTTTATACCTGGCATATTCTGTATGTGAATTGTTAATAGTGAACACGCAGCATTAAATTCCGACTCCATTCGTACTAAATTCAAGTCAATCCGACCAAAAATGTAGAGTTTATGACCGTGATAGAATTGCTCATGACAATTTTAGCAATAGGCTACCTCGAACATAAATGTAGGGCATTTTGAAAAATTCCAGTGGGCGATAATAGGGGTTTTATACCTGGCGTGATTGGTATCAAACCAGGAAGATGCGACAGATGTGCAAAAATACCCGTTTTGCCTGTGATACTTGCAATCAACTGGTTTACCCAAGACACAGAAAATCTCAGGAGAACCAATAATGCTTGGAATGCTGATCAATTTGTAGTGGTGCTGTTTCGTTGTTCTTGCGTTTGAAATATACGTGGCCAAACATCGCTTATTGAGGTATCTCTAATATTACTTTCCAAACTACATTCACTGCAGTATAATTTATTAACTTGCAGGAATTTCGTATGACCCTTATCAACAAGAGGTAACGGCACAATAAGAAGCATATAGAAAGAGATTCAAACAAAATCCAAATTGGCAAAATATGACGTAACAATGCAATGATAAAAAGGAACGGTAGCTGGCCAAAGTCAGCTGTACCAGTACTCCGGTAGTCATAATAAAGAGATAATAGAGAATCAAATTATACAATACTCAGAAGACGTTACACAGACAATTAGCGGAATATATTATTGAAATATTGAAAGATTGTATACAAACTCTTTATCCTTTTTATGGTGCCGTTAATTCTTGATAAGGGAAACCCGAAAAGTCACCGAGGTAATAAATTCTACTGCAATGAATGTAGTTCTGAAAGCACTATTGAAGTTGAGTGCCGCCAGTCACATATTTGAGATATCTATGCATTTTCTATGACAGCTATTAAGGTTACTAACATTTCAAAATGGGTATTTTGCAAATCACTCAGCCTAATTCTCAAATCGGAATTTGACGAAACCGGACCAGGACGGGGCTCATTCACTTTCGGACCAAAAAGCTATTTTCTCCGTAAGGCTGCTATGACTTTGGTCCGAAAGTGAACGAGCCCCGTAGGTCTGTCAATTACATGTTCCGAAATCATATCGGAAGTGGAAGAAAAAGTGTGCCGAGCCGATTAAGTTACTGAAAATTCCTGTGTTCGCGGACTCACCAAGGACCTTCCGCGGACTCAAATGAGTCCGCGGACTCGGGGTTGGGAAACACTGCACTAGGCTAAAGCCAGAGCACCACCAAAACAAAGGAAACATAGAATTATACTAGATTTTACCGTCGCAAGAGCCCTTGTTTTCGCAATTCTCTACTAGTTGCTGACGATTACCCCTGACGAGTGTCAGCCGAAAATATTCGGTTCATTTCAATATGAATATACTTTTCAACGGTTTACAACTGTACTCAAGCACCCAATCATCGTATTTTTCCCTATTCCATTATTTGCGAATAATGGTGGGGCTTTAATGGAACCTTCATGATTCGTAATAAAATGTAATATATTATTCTATAGTCTGAGAATAAAGTATTCGAGTGAAAAACAAGGTCATGGATTTTGAGGTAACATTTTGGAATCATTTGACTGGTCCCGGCCGCGAGCGATTTGAAGGTCTGACTTCGGCCCGCGACACCCGTTGAGTTTGACACCCCTGTGAACCAAATGCCAAAACCGGCAAAAAAATTTGAAAATGCCAAAAATATCACTTTTTGAAAATATCGATATTTATGAGATTTTTTGATCAAAATGTCAACAAGAGTTGACAGGTATAAGCGTGAAGCGACAAAACAAGCGTGCGACGCAGAATTCTTAAATTATAGGACCGGTGAATCCTTCGGGGGTTCGCAGACTATTATCCAAGTGGTCCATAAAAAGTGAATGAAAACGTCAAAAATTCCAGTGAATAAATTTGGATTTTAAGACCAATCTGTGGATTGATCAATTCGGCGATAGAGAAATAGATGATATCCAAAAATTAGTAAATAGATGATATCCAACGATTAGGAATGTCGATGATCTCTGCACGCAAAAGTAGTAACCAGCATATTTTTCAATCTGTGATAGAGGGACCTAATTTCTAAATTTATCGCAATTACCAGGCATTTTTCTGTTGTCCATGCTCATTTCTCATGCATCTTGTTACATCATGTAGAGTTGTAGACGCCACGCGCGTCACAGGTTGCATCTACCAAATTCCAATCCCCTTTAACTTGCAATTGAAAATTGTCTGCATGTCGATTGTTCAATAACTGATAGATTGTTTCACGTTTTTCGATATAGGGACATAGTTTCATCGAGGAACAGACATGGCGCAAAAGGCCTCTGGATCTATACGTACCATAATTGCATGTATACAATTATACATTCAGGCCTTTCCTAGTTTTTCATTGCCGGATAGATAATTTTTCATATTATATTGATTATTATCAAAGTCACCTATTATTTATAACCATTGGTTGGGTAGTGACGGCTGCGATTCAAACGTGTCAGAAACCCTTTTGAATTGTTATCATATGTATTGTGACCTGTCTGAATGCAAGTAATTTTGCACACATAGGGAATTGACTATGGAGAATAGATATTTCAAAATCACTTGGTTTTGTATCGGGTAAATTTGGTCTAAAACATCGTTTTCAATTCGGATTTAAATCTTGCTGTTTGATGGCACAGTGTGGATATAGCATGTTTTGTGACTTCCATCTCATAAGAAAGACCAAACTGAAGTTTTATATGGTTAATTCGAGTCTATAAATCCGACTTCAGGGCAATTCCAAAATTGCCAAAAATAAAATCTGAAAAATGACAGAAATAAACTATTTTTATTATTTTTGGATGTGACAAAAATAACACGGCGTAACCATGTAACAACGCTGTATGGGTTGATCACTACTTCATATATTTATCATTTCTACTAACGTGCGTATGCATACTGCGTAGCTTCGTAAAACGTAAGTTTCCTATTAGTCCTGTAGAATTTTCGGTCAACCTAGAAAAAATTCTTACAAAGACGTATTATATACTGTTGGAAAGATAATTTTATCAGCTTTTCAATGATGGGTTTTGTCATTTTTTTTACCTTAGGGAAAAAAATTATGACCAAAAACGTGCCAGGGGGTAAAACACTACATTAAAATACAATTATAAGCTAAAATACGATACCTTCGTAACAGAATACAACAGTATGAATTGGAATACCACTCTCAGCAAAGCAAACTAACAATCGAACAGCAAAAAAATGAAACATAACTTTATTAAAAGTTATATATCATACGTTAAGGGGGCAAAAGTTGACCGAGACGGAGATAGCACTGGTTTCAAATTTCGAAAAAAATAGCGTCGAAAATTTTAATGATTGATTTAGGCTAATTTATGGTTGCTGAATCCGATTCAGTACTAATAATTTCTCCATCACGTCAGATTTTTTCCGTAATAATTCTTCTCATTTTCAGAAATTAATCAAATGTCAGCTTTCGTTAGTGACATCACGGTTAGCATACAATAGCAACAGATCTAATATTGTTATTGAAAATCATCTATTACGAAACGTGGGTTGTTGTAATACAGAATGAGTGAGTTTTCGGTGAACTTGAATATAGTGCTTCTTTATCATCGTACAATCAGAAGCTCTTTTCGACCCATAAAATTACACTGGTCGACAAATTCAAAAATCCACAGCAAATACCATACTGGAACAGAGGCAGAAATGCTTTTAAATGGTATCGAGGTTTTTTGTTTGAGTATTGCAATATTAAACGCCAGTTCTATATACAAAAAGCTTTACATTTTTGGCGGTTTCTAATTTTCCGTAGTATTTTAATATGGACTTGACAGTGGTTCTCAACCTTTTTGTATTCGCGGACCCCTTTTGTACGGTCACGGATCCCCGCGGACCTCCCCCGCCCCCGAAGTTTAAGTTCAGATTTAGCTCAATTATCGTACAATCGTCATCTGTCTTGTGCAAATGATTACTGTAGGCTAGTGATAAACAGCAACAAAATTATTTTTCTTGAAAATAATAGCATTCCTTGTATGCAGAAACCGGGTTGACTTTTATTATTTCAAAGCTAATTATTTAATTGCATTTTTTGAAATACGTGGTCGTGTCTTTAAAATCTGCGCCTTCGATTTCGTATCAACGAGTGCTGAAAATCCATTTAGACAAAGAAAGGTGATGGCGAATGTAATAATAGGGCATAAAGCTTCCGACGATACATTTGGGTATGATCGCAACAATGATGAATCGACAAATATTTTTCTTATTGAGCACATAACGCCGAGCCTGTTAATTTATATCTAGCAGCTCACCTTGGAGTTATTAGGGAAAATGATTATGTAGCCTAGGCCTATATCACAGAAGAAAACGGATTTTTGCGAACATTTCGAAGTCTTGGTGATTGACTTTACTAATCCAACCATTTATTTTTACACAATGCTCAACAAAACACGTCTATACACCCAAACATTTGTATTAGTGGGCTATTGGCAATTTAGCAACTAAAATGAGTCCACACAGCAGGATATTCCACCTCAGACGGCCATCCTGTTGATGTGAGTTCCATTGTAATCAAGCAACACTGCAGCTTCGTGATTTTCCTAATTTGAAAAATATAAATTAGGTTATCAACTATTTTGTATATTTAGAGGCTTCGCGGACCCCTGAAAATGTGGACCCCCGGGGGAGAACCACTGGACTAGAGTTTGTAAAAGTGATTGGTGTTGCTACGTAAGTAGCACAAGTAACGACCTATATTTTCTACTCAATTAACAGTTTAAGTAGTAATTTCTAAGACACGTGAAAACTATTTCAAGTGGCAGAAATATCGAAGTATATTTGGTCGGAAGGAGGGTGGTCGCATACTTTCGACAGTTAGTCGGAGGTGGCTATACGAAATCGCAACTTGTATCTTCTCCGCTAACGCAAAATGTTTATAATGACACAATACCCATGCATTGGTAGAATATTCGAAAATAGATTCAGTTACCGTGCTATAGGGGCTGTTAAGGCTACTACATTTAAGAAATCATATGCAGTCAACATCGTCGCGGAGCAGAGCTTTGTTTGGAATACATTCGTGTTAAAATTAATAACTGGGTGCAGTACCAAATTCAATGTGGGCAGATATCTCCATGACATTCCCAGTTGATTTACTATAGTCACACAAAGCACCAAAACAAAACCCAATACATTTAATTTCCCGTATTGCCAATCACAGATGGGAATTCGGATTGCGTACATCTGATTCGAAGCACATGGCATGAACCCGACCCCGATGACTGTTATAACAACTTTGATTTGACCCCGAATATACCACATGCAAATAATATATATATATATAGGCTATATGCGATTGAAGCGCAAAATATTCCCAATAGTAAAATATCAACCAGAAACAGCGACCGGACTTTGACCTCTTACCAGGACCGTAACTGCCGCACTCCAAATCGTCCCGAGATCCAAGGGGGCCCGCAATTTATGTTGGTGAATGAACATAAATTATTTATACATCACTTATTGACAATTTATAAAACTCTTTTCAACTTTTTTCGCGCTGGACGCGATTTCAGGTTGCCAAATTTTTGATTATTGAGTACCCTTCCCCCACAAAAAAGCATGATTTATAGAAAATAAAAATAGGCATTTCGACGTCGACCATTACCACGTCGCGATGCACGAAAACATACGAAGTATTTGCCAATATAGTAATCCGAAAAGTGTGCCAATAGATCGCCTGCGAGAAAACCTTAGCCGAAAAGGATTGTGCTTATGTTGACCGTGAACTTCGAAATAAATATAAGCCTGTCTAATTGTCCATAAAAAATGGCTCGTGTCTAATTAATCTATCGTGGCAATCTGAACCCCACATGTCAAATAACATTTCTCAGAGAAAAAATATTTGCAAGTGAAGAAATACCAATTTTAGATAAAGCCCCCACAATCGTTTCTTGGATCTCGCATGGTTTCCCAATAAATTACGGCATGGTGTGTGGATGTACGTAATATGGCCATTTTCTTGATTTTTCTGAAAAGTTTCGATCAGCGTTTCACAATCCAGTGTCAAAGAATAACCAATTATAGTGTCCAAAGTAGGATTGCATTTAAATAAAACGCTGTTTCAAAAAATTGTTTAAAAAATATTTTAAACAAAAGCCTTATTAAAAAAACAAAATTGAATTTTTTAAAGTTATAAAATTATGCCATAATTGTGTAAATACTTTCCAAAAACCTGTTGTATGAGCACACGGACAATTGCCACCCAATTTAGCCGACGTATATCGTTATGGGATGGTTGGAAGTTGGAACCATCAAAATAGTCGCTTCAACAGTTGTAGTACAGATATTTTGTCAAAGAGGCTATATTTACCCTATATTTTCAACGGTCAATTTCAATGCGTGACGTCACAATTGAATAATCGTGACGCCATGTTTTTTTTTAATCATGTTTTAAATTAGGGCCTTGTTTTAAACATGTTTGTTTTTAATTGATTTTTGTTTTAAATGCAACCATAGTCTAGAGCAGGGGTCACCAACCTGGTGCCCGCGGGCACCAGGTAGCCCGCGAGGACCAGATGAGTGGCCCGCGAGCCTGCTCTAAAATAGATCGAATAGCAGCACTTGCCAATATTCGTCAGATTATCACCAGTGAGCTTTTAAATGTGTAAATTGAGTGATTTAGCTATTCTTGTTTCAATAAAACTATAACATGTGACTTAGAAATGACAATACATATATATAAACACTTAAAATGATGATATAAAATATCCTCAATTAAAATTAGTAATATAGCCTACTAACATGTATTAGAATAACAAGAGATCGAAGACGTAGAATACGACGTAGGCTACTGCCCATACATACGATATGACTGCATGCCATCCACGGTCTTCTTGAAATGGTGGGGGCTCAGTTATGGTAACCCGACGTCCCGGACAATGCCAAAGTAGTAAACAACATTATTATCCGGCAGCAGATGGCGGCGACGTAGCCTACTAAAGCAGATGCAGTATGCTCATTACGTATTGCATCTTTTGACACAGCTTGTCTCTCTTTCACTCAACGCAATTTATAGTACCATGTTTCTAATTTTCTGTAATCGATGCTGCTGTCAGGTACAATGAAATCTGTCATGTCTGGATGCTGAACAGTCCGAGATTGAAATTGTACCACTGCAAAATCACCTCCACCTCAAAGCCCACAAGGCTGCAACTATTGGTGCTTTCTTGACACGGAAAAGTACAGTGGTGAATGCACATTGCGCACTTGCGCAGCAGCGATGAAGGTTGCAAGCGTGTTTGGTTCAACTTATCGTTGTGTATCAGCCTTTGCGGACAAGACATTGACCAAAAAACAAACAGAGAACACGCCTCACTAATGCACATTGCACATCTGCAACACTCACTCAGAGTTACAGTGTAAGTTACATACCAGAGTACAGCGCACTAGTTGATAGCATTCAATGCCAGGCCTCGCACTGACTGGTATAGAAACAGATAACACGATGTCCAGTCTAACGTATGACGTGATTTATTTTAAAATCTGAGCTTACAGTTGTTATAAAATAATTTATATAATAATATATATAATAATTATAAAATAATTTATATAAACACGGTGCGAAGTAATTCGTGATTTCTTAAAAAGTCTTATGTGACTAGCTGGTTGAAATGAGATGTTTTGAATTAAAAGAATCTCTTAGAAGTCTTACCGCTATGCAAGACCTGCCCAATGCTATGAATATCAAAGCGGAAATTACGTGTGATACGGGTAAACGGTGGGAGTAATTGGTAGCCCGTCGCTTCAATCAGTACCCAAAAGTAGCCCTTGGTTGCAAAAAGGTTGGTGACCCCTGGTCTAGAGGGTGTGTAATACTATCACTCTCGCAGAAATAAGCTCCAACGTGACACAGTGAATCTCCAGTCCGACAGCCTTTTATACACTTAACACAAATTGCCGTTTCTTTTTGACTAAGCACTATTTAAAAAACAAGCAAGGTAAATGAGACTGACCATAGTAAGTAAACAATAACATAATGAAGTTATAACGAAGAACGACAGCTCTACTTGCGCCCCCACACCCCCCCCTGTCTTGCTCACTCTTACTCCCTGAAACAGATATATAATTCTATTTTTGTTTTCATTTACTCCTTTTGCATCTATATCCAGCTTTTCTGTTGATAATTCATTAGTTTCTAGCTTTTTGTTCATATTTTCATGTTAATTTTTTCTCTAATTTCAATTTTTACCCCTTGGCACGGATTTGGTCATAACTTTTTCCCCGAGGTAAAAAAGTGACAAAACCTATCATTGAAATGCTGGTAAAATTATCTTTCCAGCGGTATATAATACGTCTTTATAAGAATTTTTTCTAGGTTGACCCATTTTTTGACCAAATTCTACAGGACTATATGCAGCAAGACAACTAATTCAGGTTTACAGTTTTTTCACAGTGGAAAATAGTATCGAAACTATAATTGCAGTTTATAAATTGCCTTCTAGTAGCAAGGGGCGTATATTTCGGTACTGCAAAAAATAACCTACCACTACTCGACTCGAATCATTCAGATAAAACTCGATTGAGATTCGAGCACTCGTCATGCACTTACCATGCGTCTAGATTTCCCCAAACTTTACCGCAATTTTAGTGCTCAAACTGTGTCCGGTGGAAATGCTTAAATATACTTGAATGTTCCCGTTTTTTTCAATTGTATTTTAGTCCTAGTTTTTCTCCAGTTGCCAGCTGCCATATTCCCTCAACTAACTCCGGGTCACGAACATTGTCAGCTCGTCGAAGCAGCATGCTTAAACCCGTCTGCAGCTGACTGACGATTTGTCGCTACGTGTTTATTAGGTTTTTGATGAACAAGAATATGGTTTGCTTATTCTAGTTCAGGGGTTCTTAAACTGTTGGGCGTGGAAGTCGGGCGCAAACTGTTTGTAGACATGGTGTTACCTCAAACTGAGCTTCAGATGGTATTATACGAGCAGGATCGATGTATGACTCGACATCACCCTGACCTGATAAGCGGAGCTTTGGCCTCCTTTATACAGGGGTGGACAATCATTTTCCTCCGTAGGCCAAATGAGAAGCAGAAAATACGTTGCCGGGTCGAGTCAAAAATGTTTAGCTGTATTCTCAAGTGTATTAATTTTATTTCTACATTGAGAGCAGTGAACTATATGCTATTAGCTAATAACTGCTGCACAGTGAATGAGGAATCTGATGATATCATAAAAAAGTGACGGATAGTTACCGAAAAATAATAATGTAGTTGTAGTGTTGCATTTGACAAATGGTTGTTTAAAACACTTTTACAACAAGTTTTGAACAGTGTTTTGAAAAAAGTCCTTTTTAAAAAAATAATTGCGTTTTTTAAATTGTAAAGTTATGCCATAGTTGTGTAAATACTTGCAAAAAACATATTTTATGAGCATGTAGACCAGTGATTCCCAAGTGCGGCCCCCAAAATATATTAAGAAATCGATTTATGACAAAAAATAAAATTTATATTTATAAAATACTCTTGTTTGGCTTGGCCTCTGTAGTTTTTGATTATAGAATTGCAGGAAAGTTGTGAGTATAGACTGCTAACGTTACGTCACTGCTGCTTCAATGCAATGTGCCCTAACTTTCTAGTTGAACGAGTAGTAGCTATAGATATAAATAGGTATTGATAACTTTCAAAATCGGAGGAAAATCCTGAAAAATGGTAAATTCTTCCCACTTCGTGGTCGCTTGACTAAAAAAGAAAAAGAGGCTCAACTCCCGAAAAAGACAATTTTTCTTTCACACTAATAGGTGGTTGACTGAAAAAAAAGTCAACTTTCCGGTCCAGCTCCCGAAATAGCCACCGTAGCGTTCCTACAGTGCTGACTTAATGTATATCAGTCAAATTGGGCCCTATATGTAACGAAAATCCTCAAAAAAGAAGACATCAAAAAAGAGGACAAATCATCTTAAAAGAGGACGTATGGTAACCCTATGATGACTAGATGTGCAACACGTGACTCACGGTTGAATACGACGAGATGCATACTGCTTAGCCGGCTAAAAGCAGCATAATTGTTAGTCCTATATAGTCAGGGCCGTAACTGCCGCACCCCAAACCCCCAATTGAGTGGGGCCGAACTCGGAAGGGGCCCAAAATTATTTCGTGAATTAGCATAAATTATAGAGTATCTTTTTGAAAATTTATGCAACTTTTTCAAACATTTTTCGCGCTATGCGCGATTTTAATTCGCCACATATCTTGATTATTGGGTACTCTTCCCCAAGAAAAAGTACGCAAGATTTATAGAAATGAGCATATCAGCGTTGGCCATGACCGCACCACAAAGCACCAAGACATATAAAGTTTTAGGCCATCTAACATGTGACTCCAAGAAGTGTGTCAGAACGATCGGCAGCGAGAAAGCCTTGGCCGCAAAGGACTGCTTTTATGCTGACCAAAAACTTTGAAATACCAAAAACTTCGTTATATATACAAAATACATATAGGTTTAATTGTCCATATACGCGCCTAAATGACTGGCGCCGAATGTTCTTGTCTTGGCAATCTGAACCTCGCAAGACAAATACCATCCCGCAGGAAAGAAAATTATATGCCATTGAAGAAATACCAATTTGAAATCGTGTGATCTTTCAGTTTAGTAGGTTTGGGCAATTCTACATTTTTTGATATAGCAGACAGGAGGAGGTCACGAAATAACATCATGTAAAGAAGTCATACCTAGGGGTCCGCCCGCCCGAAGATGTTTAATTTAACGGGGTCTGCAGTTTCAAAGACACCTCTCACTCAGCTCCACCGGTAAATCTGATTACGTGGGCAGAGAGGACAACCATGCAATTCCCGATCTTATTCACCAATTTTATCATGAATTATCGAAATTTCGCACGTCGTGCGCTGTCTCACTAAACAGTACAACTTTAATTTCGTAGCTAAAGCGAACAACGTGATGCGGGGTCAGTTTATCACCCTATGGAAGCCCTGGGTCCTGAAGAAGTGCTGTTACGTTCCTGCCAACGGGTATACCCCCGGAGATGTTTAATTACTATTGAGGGGGCCTATACTTTTTCAAACACACCCCACTTAGCTCTACCGGTAAATCAGATTACGTGAACAGAGACGGGATAAAAATTGATAGCAATACATGCAATTCCCTATCATATTGACCGATTCAGTCATGAAACTAAAGAAATTTCTCGCGCTTCGCGCGTTTAGGCGCGAAAAGCTGATTCACTCAACGGACACCCAATGCAGCAGATAAGTAGCCGTAAACAGTGTACGGTTTTGAAATCTCGCCAGGGCAATAAAACTACTCCGAAATAGCCATGATGACTATTTGGTTCCATTTCATAGCCGTAGTATTTGTGCGGCCCCGACCGTACTCTGAAATTCTAAATTTGGCCCTCACACCGAAAAAGTTTGGGAACCACTGATGTAGACAATTACCACCCGATATAGCCGACGTATACGATATGGGATGGTTGGAACCCTCAGAACAGTCGTTTCAGCGGCCATAGTAAGTAGATATTTCACCAAAGGAGCTATATTTACCCTATATTTTCAATTGTCAATGCCAATCCACTATGACGTCACAATTGAATGTTCGTGAAGTCGTGTCTTGAAAAACATGTTTTAAACCAGGTCTTGGTTTAAACATGTTTGTTTTAAATGGAATTTTGTTTTAAATGCAACCCTATGTATCTGCTGTCATATTTCGAAATACTGTCAAACATGTTACAGTTTGCAGTCTCTTTAAAAACCCAATCTGCGTATTCTTCTGTCAAGGGATGAAAATGTCTTTGGGATATTAGAAAGCTTATTAGACTACGTACATTAAATTCCCAGGGACAGGCCGCTGAAACTGAAACTGACCTAAGGGTGTTGGAACACAATCAGGCCGTGGCAATGAACTCTGTCATTGGCAGGCATTTAGCTGAGCATGCTACTTGCGCCAATAACTATAGTGACGGCAGATTCTCAATTCTGGGTAGAGGCCGCACACTTTTCCACTTGTCCGCGCTGGAATCGACATTCATTAAGATCCATCAATCACGCTTATGCCAGCAGAAGGAACGTTTGTTTCAGATAAAAATTGGCCACTAGCTGCGCTCGCGGTTTGTCTGAACTTGATAATGTTTTGTTTCTATGACGCCACAATTGGCTGTATGCAATGTAGTTATATGCAAGTTTTTGAAATTCTCTTTATGCCGACGATTACCCCTGAAGAGTGTTAGCTCGAAAAGCTTCGGGTTTTAATATATTTGTAATATGAATGTATTATTAAAATGTATATTAAAGTTCTGTACCCCAAAAAGTCTCTTCAAAAGCTTATTTTCCTGGTCACTGCCTTCAGAGTCATAGCCTTGTTTTTGAGCGAAGCTTGCACTTCTTCTGAAATTCACCCTCCCTTGACCGAGTGCATGTCTCCGTGTTTTTTTGTGACAGACTTAAATTATCCTCCTTGAACACGGCGACCTGCTCGGCAGTAATTACTAAAACGACGGGTTTACGCCTGACTTCAGTAAACAGATATTTAGGGCTCGGAACCATCTTTTAATTTCATCTTATGGCTTACGTTTTTTGGCATGCCCGTTCATCGTTTATGGGTGATGATAACACATAGTAATCACGGTCACTGATTGACTTGTTTTCCGAATTAGGGATTTGGAAACGTATCCTGTAACAGTTTGACGCACACAAGCAAACCGTGCGTAATGCGCAGAGGTGGTCAGTGACGAAGTACTTCTACTTTTTCGAAGTACTCAAGTAGTTTTCATCTACTTCTGGTACTTACCCAAGTAGATCTGATTTTCCCTACTTCTACTTCTACTTCGTAATATTTTGTGGTCCACTTACTTGCTTTTCGCTATTTTCAGTTTGTCAAGTAGAAGTATAGTTTAATCCTGCAATCTGGAAGATAGCCTGGGTAATTTCGGGGCTGTTTTCACAGAGTATCAACATTTAATTTTAATAAAAGTTTAGTAAAGCTCAGAATTTCGTCGCACGTCGCACTTCACGAAAGTATCGGTGAATATAATTTAGGTAGCTGGCTGTCGTGGTTCCGTTCACACCGCATTGTCGCCCTTCGTCTATATGAAATATTTCATCATAGTATATATGGCTCATCATAACGTTTAAAACTGATGTTTCGCAACCTATCATTTACTTATCATATCGTAATCTAGCAGTCCGTGGCGTGTCCTAATCTGGAAAAGTGGACTCTGACTTTTTTTTTAAGTTTTAGAGCTGTTTTAGCATACCATCTTGGAAACTTTCTGGACTAAAGACATGAAATACATTTACCGCTTTTAGAAGTAGTATTTATATTTCACTTTGAATTCCTATTATCATATACTTTGAGTTCTAATTAATATCAGTTCTTTTATCTGGATAACATACATGTTGGAGCATAAAAACAAGTATAGTAATGCCTTTAATTTCCGGAAATAAAGCTACACAATATGGCATTTTTACGATCCACCATATTTTTATTAACGTTTACTAATCGCGCAAAGTGTTAACACCGTATCCTATGCAACTTCCCGTGTTTCTCTTCGACTAAGCTACGAGCCTTATAATATGCGGGAGTGCGCCATACCATGATATTTTCTAAAACGTGCTGTTCGATATTAATCAAGCTCGACACCTTTCGCATAGCTCAATTTGCATCTTTTGACAATCCATGCGAACGAATTACGATCGTTCTCAGAGCTACTTACTTACATGAGTAGATTTAAAGTCAGTCAATTCTACTTCTACTTCAAGTAGTTTTAGGTTGCTTATGGAAGAAGTACTTCTACTCGTACTTGAGTAGATTGTTTTCGTCGCTACTTCTACTTGATTAGCTTTCTTGACTACTTTGACCACCTCTGGTATTGCGTAGCCAAATGTGCCAATTGCAACAAAGAGTGTTTGGTGAATTCTTATGATTTTAATTGTTACAGCATAATTTTCAACATTAACTTTATTTTGAATCTGGATTACGCGTGCGAGGTACGTATAGGCTGCGTGATCGCGGCATATTAATGAACAGGTTGAAAGTAAACGAATGTTCTGTTCAGTTTATACAGCCCATGGTTTTAGTCCAAGCAGTACCATTAAAAAGTTAGTTTTATGTATTGAATTCCAAGCAAATTTCCGCGGGCCGCATTTGGCCCGCGGGTCGCACACTACCCCGGTCTGCCCTGATAGGAGGTTACGCTGAAATGAAAGTCTACTGTCTGAAGACTTTGCAATGAAATCACATAATCAAAGGCAGGTTTAACAAATATTAGATTGCAACCACATCAAGGACACCATAAGACATACGAGCATACCCACCAAGGCTTCGATTCGTGTCACATATTGCTGTAATTGATTTAAGCTTTCGATATATAGTTATGCTTTCATAGATTCTGATTTGACCATTTCTCACAACAATCCTCGCATACGGTGCACCAGAACGTACGCATTGATGGGCACGACCTCATTTTTCATCCATTTACGGCTTGCTGATGGGCATGATTTTCCTTCTTGGAAGACATATAGAAATGCGTAAAATCGAGATGCACCTATTTTCAACCAATTTTAGATCGTCAGTATTCAAAAAGTTTTTTAGTTGTACCCATAAAAGTGCTATCAAATATCAATAAGAAGATTGCTGACATTGTATAAAAACCAAACGCAGCCAATGACATATTCAATATAACATTGCAACATTTAGAAATTCATCGGCGACCCACTTGCTGGGAAACACTGCCTAATCGATTACGATACAATAATCTTCAGATTTCTGGAATATAATCGATTACGACGTTTCGAATATGATCAATTACGATTACAATCAGGATTACGCCATTGTTGGAACCCATATGTGGACTAGTAGAGACTATCATGCAGTCGCCGATGATTGATGCCACAACATCAGGGTTGTAACCAAATCAGAAGACTCCGAGTCACAGGTCAATCTCACTTTTATAGTTTTGACTCGAGTCAAGTTGAGTCATTTTCAATTGACCGCCGAGTCAAGTCCGAGTCCAAGCCAGCGAGAAGAGGGTCAAGTCCAAGTCATGGCATTATGACTCGAGTCCGATTCCAATTCATTGTGTTGACTGCTTAGTTTCTAGTTAAAGTCTTGTTAAACCCACTTTTTATAACTATGTTTAGTGATATCGAATGGTTCGCATTTATAATATACTAATTTTCGTCACTTTTAGCAGTTTCTGGTCGCATTTTCAATTACCAGTAACAATTGACGAAATCCCAATAGTGTGGTTACTTTACTATTCTTCGAAATTACATGAAATGTCGGTATTGGCCGTCTAAGTCTCGAGTCATATGACTTGGTTCGAGTCATGCACAATGAGTCGATTCCAAGTCAAGTCAATACACAGATTGACTCGAGTCAAGTCGAGTCATCACAAAATCGGGACTAGAATCAGACTCGAGTTCTAGTCATGACTCGAGTCATTGCAACCCTGCATAACACCCGCAGAAAGGGGGTTGAAATAGGTTCTGTAAATACCAAACATATAAAAGACAATGAAATGAATCTTCCGGACACCTAGTTGATGTTATTGTGCAATACTCAAATATCATCACTTGACTACACCGAAAAAACATTCTTCTGCATGCGGGGATAATTGACCAGTGGATGATGGAACTATCAAAATATTTAGAGGTTGCCAGCGGTTTTCTTCGGTAGATGTTCATCGCAAATTCCGCAATTGGGCACGCTTAAGTTATACGAACCGTCACGTGTCTTGTGTGGTTAACCAAGTGTGAAATTCATATCCGAAGTGTTCAACATACTGAAACAATTCTCAGCTGAAGTCTACACTTCCCACAAACTCGCCCCCCTTTCGCTCAGTAGGAAATGGATGATCCTCCCCGAAAATATGCAGTGAATATGCATCATGCACCCAAACTGACTGTTTCACGATCGGCCAAACCTTCGCTGTCAGGAAATTGATATCGACCATGTAATCGTTGTTTCCTCTATAGTCTGCGATAAGTTGCTTCATGTTAGGAATAGAATTACCGAAGCCTCCCCACATTTGACCATTAAACGGATATTTAGAATGGTTTGGGTGATCCCTCATGATATGGAAAGTTCTGTCGGATTTAAGCCAATCTTCTGTGGCCTCTCGTCCTCTTGCAAGCATGCGATAATCGATATCCAGAATCGTAAAGTACTTTACAGGTTCAGAAGCTATAAGGAACCGCCAAGACATCTGATTTCTGATATGCGTCCCGGTCATATTCACAAATTTGACGTTGTAAGAACAAAGTTCCTTTACGACATCCAACGACAGTGTGTTATCGATGAAAATCCATATTTTCCATCCGGGATATATTGTAAATAATCTTTTTGCGTTCTCCAATGCGCCATTCACATACCGAGATTTGTTTCCGTAGAAAGTATAAACCACTACCGGGCGAGTCCAAACGCGTTTCTGGACACTTGCTTGCATCAGAGAGAAGTTCGGCGTATATCGTTCCTGTGGATTCGTGCATAAATCGAAATAAAATTCAATGCCGTCTCGAATCCAACATGGCAACTCACATAGATCGAAGCCGTACGGCACATCATTTACTCCGCAGTAATTTGCGTCTTGATTCGCCTGACCGATTTTTATAGATAAGGATTTCGCTGGATAAATTCCTTGGAGATTCTCTTTCTTTGAAATATCATTCCAAGCATTTTGATCGATCAGTTCCGGGTAGAGAGGCAATATCTTCTTTGCGAAATCTATGCTCAAGGCAATTCCCCCGTCGTTGGCAATCTTTCCCTCGCATATATCTCCATGCAAAATCTCACAATCGCTTTCAAAACTGTGCAGGGTACCGGAATGATATAAAGAAAGGAAATGACGGTCGTTCGTGATCATATGTTTCGTCAGAAATTCTCTCCAATTTGGCAGGAATATTATTTCGCTATCCATCAGAAATAATATTTTGTAAGTACTCTCTGAAAATATCTTCAAGACATCCCTAGTTCGGT
The DNA here is from genome assembly GCF_051294905.1 of Botryllus schlosseri. Lineage (NCBI taxonomy): Eukaryota > Metazoa > Chordata > Ascidiacea > Stolidobranchia > Styelidae > Botryllus > Botryllus schlosseri. Next base: position 8,410,891 of record NC_137246.1, read on the forward strand.
ATTGATGTGTTGGGAGTATTTTTATGCCGTTTCCGTACAGGTATCGCAATGTTCGCTCGTCATACATTTTGCTCTGGTCGGAGTAAACGTGAATATCGACATCTGAAATTCCGTGATAGTTTCGCACAACCGACGCTGTAAAATTAGTGTATCCGACTCGATTCGTTACATAAATACCAAGCATGATCTCTCCCGATGCATAATTGCTACTTCGTAGATTGTAGTATTCTGATTCCATATCGGTGCAGGACGGATGCGGTATGTCATCTATCCGTATTGGCGGCCAGATGATATTGTAGCTGACAAAGACGACACTCAAAGAGACGGCGAATGAAAAAATCCATTTATTCGAATTTCTTCTAAACGTCGCAAGCGTTGACATAGTATACTGATATATTGAGATCTCTGCTGTAAAATATATGCCTGCAAATATTATTAATACTATATTTTACGCCAAATCAGACTATAGAATGCATGCTTTGCTGCACAGTGAATCCTCAGCAGTGCCTCACCTGTCGTCAGGGTGAGTAAGTGAAAATCGTGAAAACCCTCGATGAGTCGATGATTTATTGATGTTTTACATCGATGTTCATAAATAACTAAATATGAACATTTTGTATCACCCAACATCATCAATCTGCATAATTATTATTCAAAAATACAGCGCCAAACGTAAGGTGAGGCACAGGTGAGGCGCGGGCGGGTCGTGCCTCACCTGCGACAATGCAATTCATCACAAATAGTCCGGAATTCGTAATAATTGGTATCAATCAAAGGCTATCGTCACACTGATTCCGAAAATCCAAATATCAACAGTGTCAGAGCACCAGAACCCTCTCAAAATCGCCAGTGAAGGTGACATTCGGTCTTATTACAGACAATGCCATCGCAGAGAAACAATGACCAGGTGAGGCACAAACGAATCTGATTCATGCTCTATTCGCTAACAATTGGACAGTCGAAGCGCAGCGAAACGCGCTATCGATGCCGGAATCCAACAGTCTTGTAACTAGGAATTATATAGTAGCGACAGCCAACACGCAATGCGGAGCCAATACTTTCCTTTGCTTGTGTAGCTGTTATATATTTTACATCCATAGCTACGTTAAATTAGATATTTTACATCCATAGCTACGTTAAATTGTGGTATGTGATAGCTCCTTGCGTAAGCTAAATTGTCGTTGTTTGTGTCCTTTATGCCGTGTTCGACTGCAATACCTATAACCCTTAATTGTGGTATGTGATAGCTACACTTACATAGCCTGCGCTGTCGTTGTTTGGTCAGTGGTGCCACTCCTAGTGTTTTTACACTAGACCTTGGCCTAGTACATTTTCCTTCGAAATTCGGCAAATAGTGTTTTTTTTACTGAACAAATTTGTAACTGAGGATGCTATCTTCATGCGCTTCGAATAATTTATACCGGTACTTGAAGAGATAGTAAATACTATCCGTCTAAACTTGCCCATTTAGCAAAATAGCGACCATATAGTCCTACATGTATTGTAAAATATGGAATTGCAACGGCTATTGGTGTGCACATAAAATGCCATATATGCCCGCTGTCATTGTTACGTGCGTACGTGTTTGTGTGTGTGCTTGTATGTTGGAGGGGGGCGTGCCTTACCAGTCATGAACCTCACCGAGGTCGACTTCAGAATTTCGATACCGAAGTGTTGGAGGTTTACTTAGGCTCCTCCTCGCCACCTCATCCGCGTCAGCGGTGTCTTACAAAGGCCTAGAAGTGGGCCGTGCTATAAGTCGGCAGTTACGGAAAATACAAAGAATATCGGCCTGGTGTAAATGACCATAGTAGTCGACAAACACCATGAATACCCCAAAACAAACAAACAAAAACCTCACCGCACGTCACTGCTCTGATCTATCTCGAACTTATTACTAAATCCAGACAGCGCTATTTTAACTTTGATCTGCTTACATCATTACCAAAAATGGATAAATTCGACTTATAAAACTTAATGAATAGCCTATGTCCATGAATTATAAGCGATATCTTTTCTCGCAACCAGAACTATTGTGGGACATCAGTATGAAAATTTCACGACCGTTTGAAACAGAGAGTAAAATCGCGGATGGCGGTTTTCCTTGAAGCCATTGCATCTTTCTGTGCATCAATATAAGTAAATACATATAAATACATCGTAGTTCTCCTCACACCATATACCACGCTTTCTGGTGGTTCTGCAGACTGCCGAATCGGTCCATTGATGAGCATGATATAAATTGTTAAGTAACAATCGAATTTTACGGTACTGCCGCTTGAACAGACTGACGCCTGGATCGACCATAAATAGCCTTGAAGTTTTGCTGTATATTTTGCCGTTTTATGCATCAATCGTTTCGAAACTACGCAGCAGTTACCCTCTAAACCTCCACCGCTCCCATTTTCTATCAGCGCCCCCCTACCGCCCAATTTGTAGCCAGAGCCCTCAATCGCCGATTTCGTCGCCAGCACCCCCCTCACGCTCACCAACGCCCCCATGGGCGACCCATGCGCACCTGGGGGCGTTGACCCTACCCTATACCCGAGCTTGCTAGAGAAACCAGTGTAAGATAAATCTTATCCTGACATTAAACTAATCCGTCTTATACAGAGAGTACGTCACATTTTCATGATCAATACATGTTGTAATCACTAATCACTTTTCTGCGTGTGTCACTTATTGGTTTTGCAGTGCTTCCCAAACAGTGGGTCGCAAAACTATATTTCAGGTTGGTCGCGAAGAATTTCTAATTGTTATGGTTTTCTATTCAATTTGCGAAGTATGCCAAACACCTTATATTCACAGATTAGACGGACAATACCCGTTTTCCCCCTGTAAATTGTTTTTAGCGCCCATAAGTGCCATGAGCCTCGTTCCGCTGCTGACAAAAATTCGTGAGTCAGATTTTAGTGACCCTTATTCTGTTTGGAGCCCAAAATTTGACAGTTTATTTTTTGTATGCCCTAAAATTGGAAATTCTTCCTTCGTCCAAAGGCTTTTGTGAGCCCACACAATAAAAAGATTGCATTAAAAATTGATCGCGTTCGGTACCACTGGGCTATAGTACCCTTCACAGTGACCTTAAAGATGCCCAGACCATCCACAAAAGATCACGCGAAGAGCCAAGAATTTTTTTTCGCTGCCAGTAATTCAGCAAATATCATATATTACTAAAATGCTTGCACTGGTGCGGTCGCGACCCAAATGTAGCCTATACAACACATGGGTCGCGACTAGGGCTGGGCAAAATCGAGTACCTGAGTGATTCGATTCTGAATCACGTATTATGCTTCGAGTCGAGTCGAGTATTCGAGTATCACACGTTATGACGTCATAACAGAATGTAATATGTCAAAGCTCAAATATGTACTTTTTATGCCACAGCAAATAATATAATGCCTGTTATCCATCACATTAAAGATGCTTTCATATTTTTTCGACCATACCGATTTCATTGCACTTCGTGAAAAGGTTATGGGATGATTATGACTTCGAAAATGTGTTATTTCACGTAAGCTCTGTAGCTTTGTACTATGCTTCGTATGCTTCAATGCAGCCAATCAGTGTTTTAAGCCTTCCACATTGGAAACTAGCATCAAAACGATAATTCTCGTTGATGAATTAACTTTCAGTAGCGAGGAGCTTGTAATTTCAGTACTCGAAAATATCGTCTTTTACTACTCGACTCGAATCATTAAAATTAATACTCGATTCAGATTCGAGTACTCGAATCATTGTGCCCAGCCCTAGTCGCGACACACACTTTAATAACCCATGTCGTAGTGGCGGGATAGCGCAGTGGTATAATCCGCGGCTGCAACGCCAATGGGTGCGGGTTCGAGTCCGACCGAGGTCGACTTCCGCATTCCGATACCTAAGTGTTGGAGGTTAACTTAGGCTCCTCCTCGCCACCTCATCCGCGTCAGCGGTGTCTTACAAAAGCCTAGAGGTGGGCCGTGCTATAAGTCGGCAGTTACGTAAAATAAGAGGAATATCGGCCTGGTGTAAATTACCATAGTAGTCGACAAACACCATGAATACCCCAAAACAAACAAACAACACCCATGTCGTATATAGTTGACATGTCCCGACTATTAAAAAGTCTGTACAAGGACTGTAGATCTCGATGAATAGGAGGTAGGTGCCTACAAGAAATTGAGCTATCTTGCAAAGCAGATATCCTTGGCATATCGCAGAGTTCACAGTATATCTACCAAAGCGATATTACGGGCTTCAAACTTATTGGACAGGATGACAATCAACTCAAAACAAAATCTCTGAGCTTTGTTCTAGCTATCCACATTACAAGTATGACCGAGAAGTCATTATGGAGGCAACTAGTACTATTCAGATAACACCATATAGCCAGCCACATCCACGACCAGCACGAGTTCAGTTCAGCACTCAAAATGAGAAACCCGAAATATGGGTCGATGCCTCTACGTGGACAGCACAAAAAGTTAACTTCACAGCCGCATGTAGAAGCGCTTAGGCCAGGGGTGGGCAATTATTTTCCTCCGCGGGACAAATGAGAAGTAGAAAATACGTTGGCGGCCGAGTGAAAAATTCTAGCTATATTCCTAAGCGTATTTTTATTTTATTTCTTAATTGCATTGTTAATGAATGCTGCTCAGTGAATGTCCTGATGTTAGGTGATGAGAAAGTGACTGTTAATTAAAGAATATCTATTTGCCGTCATGATTCGAAACAATGTTAACCTGATACATTTTTTAATCTCTTTAAACCCTTATCCGCGTTCTGACATCAAGACTTTAAAGCAGTGGTTCTCAAATTTTTATAAGCACGCCTCCTTTATTGATAGTGAAAAATTTCGCGCCCCTTTATCATGATATAGCAAAACAATAAAAAGCGCAACCCGAATGATAGCAATCTCAACAGATAGTTTGATTGTATGGAAGGTTATGGCTGTTGATGGAAGTATTCTGAAATGTCAAAGTCGGACAATACGCAGAGCAACAACCATAATCTGTATGGTGGTAAATCGCGCGAAGCGCGGAAAAAAAATTCATAAAACCTTGGATTCACGCCCAATTTCAGATGCTTTCACGCCCCCAGCTCGAGAACCACCGCACTGAGATGTATATGCGATAGTACAAAGCGAATTATTCTGATCGCTGCATTTCGAGCAGTCTGAAGCTTAAATACCCTTGATGCTGAGCGAAGCTTCCAGTTTTTCTGAAATTCGCCCTCTCTTGACCGGGAATTTCGTGTTTTTGTCATAAGACCGACTTCAATTAAAATCCTCTAGGCGACATGCTCGGAAAAAACTATAAGGACTGGTTTACCCATGACTCCAGTACACAAATATTTGGTGCGATATCGCCCAATTTTGAGAAACAAGGGGACGAAAATACCAAAGGGGCGACTGGGGTGAAAATGCTAGAACCTCCAGTACGATATATTTAATAACACGGCCAAAAATGCAAGTGAAGACGGCTAATTCTGCATATGATTCGAATGGTGACGAAAAAAAGGTCAACTCAATGGAAAGTAAACGCAGAAACCGTTTTTTCGAGCACCTACTCAGAAAAATGACCTTTCTTTTTTAGTCAAATCACCAGCGATCAGAGTTTGATGAATAGATTAATAGTTGATATGCTCTGTTTATCGGAGCCGTAAATAAGGGGAGCGAAAATTTGTGTAGGGGGCGAGGAGTCGAAAAAAGTTGGGAACCACTGCTCTAAACCTTCTTTGAATTTCAGTTTTCGGCTTTCTTTTTTTCATGCCCGTTCATCCTTTATGGAGGATAGATATGATGCGTTATATAGTAACCGCGAGCACTGATTAACTTCTTGTACGAATTAGATATTCGGAAACGTTATGGCGTAACAATTTGGAACACACACCGTATAATCGTAATGTGACAATGGCAACAAAAAGGTGTGAATATTTAAATATATGGAAATCGTGATTTCTTGTCACTTTAATTGCTACTCACACTTTGCCACATTGCCTTTATTGTGAATCTGGACTACACACGCGAGAAGTAGCCGAATTTCCTGTTAAGTTTATCCATCCTATGGTTTAGTCATTAAAAAACGAATTTATGTTTTGAATTTCAAGCAACCTTTGGCGGGTCGCACAGAATAGCTTAGCGGGCCATACTTTGCCCAGGTCTGGCTTAGGCCTACTCGGACGTGGCTATGCAGCGCAGGCATGAAATCACAAGCGAATGATTCATTTTCACAGCGCAAGACCAATCGCACCGAACCAAGTATATTGTAAAGGAATTTTCCAGCAAAATATGCCACAAAATAAAAACGGTAACGCACATGTCCGGTTGTGGCACAGTTGCAGACATGTACCGAATACACAAGGAGGCGCAGCAGGATTGGAAACTATATACAAAAATCAAAATAAAATTATCGTGAAGTCTGCACATATTAAAACATGGACCGAATGGTGTGATTATTGACCAGCACCAGTGACGGAAAGCGACCGAGTACATTTCAAAAGTTTGATTCAATCTCGACATTTTCATTAAGGGCAGCTTGTTCATGATTGTGTGTGTATTTACCGGCTTTATTGTGAATAAGGGTGATGACAACATACTGAATACAGGCACTATATATGTTCTGCTATACAAATTACGCTATATATCCCCATCCCGTCATTCAAAGACGTTGCCTTGCCTGGCGAACAAAACAACTTGCGTTATAATCGCCAATCAAAATATAATCAACAACGAAAAGACGTTGCCGAATCACGGCATCTACAAAGTCAGCGTATAGTTGTGAAAGCAGAGCACAGGAAGGAAACCGGTGATACTGCATCTTCTATAGTAACAGAACTAAATAAAGATACAAGTGAAATACCATTATCAATACTCGCAATCAATGTTCCCTCTAATTTTTGACGGGTCTGCGTACACTCACCAACTCACTGCGCAGACCTTTGGACAACACTGCGTAACGACTAAGAAAAGGTCATCACTTCGGATTTTTTTGCGCGCAACTTAGATTTTCTGTGCGCAGAGACCGTGTCAGAACTGCGCATTTGCGCAGCTTAGAGGGAACATTGCTCGCAATTACTAATTCATAAAATGTCCATTCGAGGTAGGTATATTCGCAGCGTTAATATCGTTTTTCCTGAACTTTTGGTCTTTTCGTGATCAGATGGAGTCATATGCATAGGCGCCGAGTTACGGGGTGGCGGCCACCCCATACAAAATGCTTAAACGGCCGCCGTCTGTGCTGTCAATTAGCGAGTCTGTGATTATCGCGTAAATGCCAACTGTTTACTATTAACCGATACGCGCGCGACTAATTGTATACGCAGCTTAAACTAGTGCTTAACGGCCACATAAATTGTAATCCGTGATTAGTAATCATGCAACCGAAGCGACCTCGTTTACGACGTCGATTTCGACACGCGTGCTCTGAGAAACACCAGCTCTCTCTACAGCAGTGGTTCTCAACCTTTTTCACCCCGCGGACCGGTAAAATTTCAAAAATTGTCTGGCGGACCGGTGAACTTTCAAAATTGATATGAGCCAAAATGTAGAGTATGCAGCCGTTTTTTGCAATTATATGGTGCTAGAGAGTGACATTTTATGGTAGTGAGTCTGCTGGGTCGAGATAGAATTGCCTTGTCCAGATAAACGTGATACCGCCGAGAGTCGTTTACAGTCTTTCGCGTCGAAGGCCGTGGGTTTAACCGACCACGCCGACTCGAATAATATTCTTCCTTTTGACAATATCGAGAGAAGAAGCGTTTTATAGTCGAATCAAGCTCATTGTCGTGCTACCTTGCTCATTGCCCACTACCACCAGATGCAGGCTATTCTGGCAGCTATACGAATACAATGCGTACAGCAAGAAAACACCTTACAGCAGCTATACCGGCCATGCGCAGAACAGGCCGAAAATGGACTTCGTCAGCCCACCAAAAAAAAACGTTGGTCTTGGGCCCCCACAAGCCGATAAGCAATACTTCCGGGGACTTCGGCCCCAGACCCTGCTGTTGGGTCGAGGTTCTCACCTGTACTAGTGAGCACATTCCTTCTACTTAGTGTAAGGAGAAAGTTTATGTAGCTTAATCGCGCCAATAGCGAAAATTTTTAATCATTCATGACTCAATCGGGTTTCTCGCTGCCGAAATTTCAGCATGCCTTTTTCTCATATTGTTCTCTCGTCTACGGAAGCCCGAAAAACGCATCTCACATGGCTCTCCCGTCTCATCTGAACGATATTATCCAGCTACAGAAGCAGAAGTCACAGTAACAATAACACTCCCATTGAAATTTCGATACCGCGCGAGTTGGTTTTCGTGCTTGACAGTCTATTGTCAACAAACGTTTAGAACATGCGCGCTAGGCTTGTATCATTAGAGATAGCGGATCCCTACAGTACCAAAACAGATCGTACTAACCAAATGTTCTGTATGGAATCTATTATGTATTGATCCAATTTGCGATCATTTAGTTCGGTTGTTGCGTGTGGGTTTCCAGATCTCCACTCGTTTCGTGTCTCAGGCCTCTGGCGCATCTGCTGGCTGTCCTGTTATAACGCGCTTGGCCAGTAGTAAAACATTGGAGGCTAGGAAAATTGGGCCGCTCTGTGACTCGCGGCGCGTGATAGTGCTACTCGATGTGCATTTGTGATGACCAGAAGTTATAGTCTTGGCCTCGACAATTCGCAATTGTCACTTCTACACCGCAAACGCGTTTAGGAATGCATTTTGATCGCGAGCCTAAGCCTGCGCCAGGCCACTGTTATTCACGTGATGCAATCGCACAAGCTCGAGCGGTAATTAGTCTTTACCATCTCCACACACCAAAAATGCTACACCATCTTGGCAGACAGTAAAAATCAGATTGATTTAAAACAAAATTAATCCAGATTGTTTGTATCAAACGGCAACAGACTATAATTCATATGCGTGTCTTCACTGTTCGAGTGTTCGTCTTTGAGCGCAAAATGGAGAGATCACTGTGCTGTAATATGATCTGCGCGCACTTTCGTGATTACATCCTCGCTTTGGTAATTAAGGTCAAGATACCTCGCTGTCATCGAAATTTGTTTACTACTATCAAAATCCGCGCGCGTGAAACTCGCTGTCGGCAAATAGTGGCGCGCAAGGCAAAAGCGCCTTCCGTTTGTTACTGTAGCATGCGACTGCGCATAATAGAGCTATATTTTAAGATAACTGGCAAATGTTCATGCGTATAAAGACGTAAACACAAACGAGATTATCTTACCCTTGTTGTATCGGCATTTGTGTGTATTAAACCGCAATAAAGTGGTTAGCATAACGAATATCATCTTTTCAAAAAATATCCCCCGTTTTAATAAATATCCCCCGTTTTTTTTTCGGCTGGCTACGCCCCTGGCTGTAACCAACTCACAAGGCTTCGAGTCACAAGTCAATCTCACTTTTATAATTTTGACTCGAATCAAATCTATAGTCATTTTCAATTCGCCACCGAGTCAAGACCGAGTCCAAGTCAGGGAGCAGAGGGTCAAGTCCGAGTCATGGTATTATGACCAGAGGTGGTCAGTAACGAAGTACTCCTACTTTTTCGAAGTACTCAAGTAGTTTTCCTCTTCTTCTGGTACTTACTCAAGTAGATCTGAATTTGACTACTTCTACTTCTACTTCATAATATTTTTGTGATCTACTTACTTACTTTTCGCTATTTTCAGTTTGTCAAGTAGAAGCAGTTTAATCCTCCAATCAGGAAGATAGCCTGAGAAATTTCGGGGCTGTTTTCACGGAGTATTGACAGTTAATTTTCATAAAAGTTGACTTAAGTCCAGAATTTTCGTCGCGATTCGCGCGCAGTGAATACGGAGTAACCAGTATGATTTCACGAAAGTATCGGTGAATATAATTTAGGTAGCGAGTTGGCGTGGTTCCGTTCACACTGCATTGTCGCCCTTCGCCATATCAAGTATTTCATCACAGTATATATGACTTATCATAACGTTTGAAACTGATGTTTCGCAATCTAGCGTTTACTTATCATATTGTAATCAAGTTGTCCATGGCGTGTCCTAATCTGGAAAAGTGGACTCTGACTTTTTTTAGTTTTAGAGCTGTTTTAGCATACCAACCTTCGTAACTTTCTGGACTAAAGACATTAACTACATGTTCAGTTTTTAGATTTATATTTCACTTTCGAATCCCAGCACCATATATTTTGATAATTTAATTTATATCAGTTCTTTTGTCTTGATAACGTACATGTTGAAATGTAAAAACAAGTGTAGTAATGTCTTCAATTTCCTGAAATAAAGCTACACAATATAGCTTACGGTCCACCATATTTTTTTTATCAACGTTTAGGCCTACTAATTGCACAAAGCGTTTACACCGTATCCAACACAACATCTCCGAATTGCTCTTCGACTAAACTACAGGCCTTATAATATGGGGGAGTGCGCAGTACCATGATATTTTTTAAAACGTGCTGTTTGAGTAAACAGAGAATTAGTATCGCATTTCCATATCAATACTATCATTTTCATCCCATGATGTGGACGAATGCTTATATGCTATCTAAAATTGGAGACCTGCTGGTATGCATCAATTCAATATGAATAAAGCTCGACACCTTTCGCATAGCTCAATTTGCACCTTTTTACAATCCATGTGAACGAATTAGGATCGTTTTCACAACTACTTACTTACTCGAGTACTTTTAAAGTCAGTCAATTCTACTTCTACTTCAAGTAGTTTTAGGTTCCTCATGGAAGAAGTACTTCTACTCGTACTTGAGTAGATTTTTTCGTCGCTACTTCTACTTCTACTTGAGTAGCTTTCTTGACTACTTTGACCACCTCTGATTATGACTCGAGTCCGAGTCCAAGTCATTTTGTTGACTGTTCAGTTCCCAGTTAAAGTCTTGTTAAACCCACTTTTTAGAATTCTGTTTGATGACAACGAATGGTTCGCAATTCGCATTAATAATATCCTAATTTTCCTCACTTTCAGCAGTTTTTGGTCGCATTTTCAAGTACGAGTACTAATAGATGAGATCCCAATATTGCATGTGGTTGCTTTAATATTGTTCGAAATTACAATGAAAGGTCGGTTCTAGCCATCTGAGTCTTGAGTCATATGACTTGGTTCGAATCATGTACATTGACTCGAATCAAGTCGAGTCATCCGAATACCGTGACTTGAGTCATTACAACCCGGCCTTTCGGAGTCCCATGTTAGCGTAAACCTAATTATATGTGTTGGACTGTTGTTACGTCGTGGCGCGCTAAGGGCTGGCGCCGAAATGCCTATTTCTATAAATCATGCGTATTTCTCGGAGAAGGGAACCTAATATGCAAGGCATTCAGTGACACTAAATCGCGCAAAGCACGAAAAGAAATTGAAAAATGTTGGGAAAAGTTTTTAAAAAACACGCTCTGATTTATGTTCATTTTGCAAAATAATTTGGGGCCTTTTGCAAGCTCGGCCCCTGTCCAATATGGCGGTTTGGAGTGCCCCAGTTACGGCCCTGCACAAAATGAATGAATTGAAAACGAATGATCGCGCAAACTGCACAGTTTAGCGGTGAGCTCGTATCTGTTCTGTACTTATCACCGTCAACATTGCATCTTGAAATTAAGGTATAAAATTGTAATATACCAGGCGGACCGGCAGGAATGTCGTCGCGGACCGGCGGTTGAGAACCACTGCTCTACAGGACGAGCGAATTCACGTTATACTTCTGTGGCGAGATAGCGCAGTGGTATAATCCGCGGCTGCAACACCAATGGGTGCGGGTTCGAGTCCGACCGAGGTCGACTTCAGAATTCCGATACTTAAGTGTTGGAGGTTTACCTAGGCTCCTCCTCGCCACCTCATCCGCGTTAGCGGTGTCTTACAAAAAGCCTAGAGGTGGGCCGTGCTCTAAGTCGGCAGTTACGGAAAATAATGAACAATATCGGCCTGGTGTAAATGACCATAGTTGTCGACAAACACCATGAATACCACAAACAACAACAACGTTATACTTCTCTCAATTAAATATTCGTTTACAAAGTAATTCTTGAGTTAGGATCGTGATAGCCTTTTTGATTGGACCGCGAAATAGGACAGTTGTTTGTGTATGCCTGCGAATTGAAAGTCATTCCTGCGCTAAGTGCGCATATTCAATTGCAGAGAATTGTCGCGATGTCAGACTCGGAACTCCATTGTGCCATACGCAAGTTGAGGAATTACTGATTAGATACGCGCTTTCTCGTTTGCTATCATCTCTAGGCTACTAATTCTTGTCTGCTTTACACACTCGTATTCCCTCGAAGACACTTATATAAGTGTTTGATCTGTTATTAACACTGTGCATTGTGCAGTGCACGGCGTTGAACTATGTTGTCAAATATTGATGCAACAAGAGATTCTCGATGGCGGAAATTCTGAATTTATTCGATTAGTTTGAGCGGGAACCTTTTAACTTCCAATAAACTTCATTGCTGGACGGATTCTATCGGGCACAACTATGTCGCGGATCGAATTTCAAACCATCGGGATTTGTATTTCTATTGAAAAGGTTGCGGCATGCGCAGCCATAATGCTCCTGCAGCAATAACACCTGGATAATTAAAATCGCACCATTTCACGATCAAATTCGACTGGCTGATCGGGACTTGCGTCAGTAGTTAGTATGATCGGTCGTGAGGTGGCAGGGACTCTTATGGGCCCGCTCGCATGTCGCCGCGAAACTCGTGTTGGCATATCGCGCTTTTAGACCCCCCTTCCGCTGGCACATCGCCATTGGTTCTTATGGGTGCGTTCGCATGTCGCACTTTCAGGTATAGTCATCTCTCGCACATCGCATGGAAAACTCGTGTTGGCACATCGCACTTTTAGGTATAGGCACCTCTCGCACATCGCATGGAAAACTCGTGGTCGCATTCGCCATGTGTTCTTATGGGTGCGTCGGCATATCGCACTTTCGGGTATAGGCATCTCTCGCGCTGTGTTGAAGAAGTATCAGGAATAGTAAATAGTCACGTGATTGATTCTTAGTTAATGTGTATATTACAAATTATTAAATATGACCGATTCGAGTTAATCCCAACGTTTACGGTGAGTACGACAATGATATAACGTTATTCTTATGGCGGTGGTGGCATGCGGCTATTGTGTCTTATGGATGCGTCGACATATCGCCCTTTCGGGTATAGACATCTCTCGCACAGCGTTGAATATGTATCAAGTAAATAGTCACGTGGTTGGTCCTTAGTTAATGTGTATATCGTAAATTATTATATACGATGTAGCTCAGTCGTGACAAATGACCGATCGTGTTCTAAGTCTTTCCTCGCTATTGATTGCTAGCTGAATAATACTTCAGATCGGATTATTCGCACCTTCCGTACCGCTGTTTCGCACCTACAGAATAGTCTGCTGTTCACAGTCGTGACTTCACCGCGATAGCGCAATTTTCGAATCAGTCGCATGGTAATGTTTTGCTATTTAGTTTACCACAGAGCCGGTGTAGACGACGATTCGAATACCAACAATAGCCGCGTTCACATACTAACACTCCAAAAAGGTGTGAAATATTTCCTACGACCACTCACAAGATAGCACATCAGAATAGTCATCTCTCGTGGTTTGATGTTACAAAGATAGGAATCACGCACAAGTAATATTTTGGTAATAAGTTTGTCACATAACCGGCGTAGACGGTGATACCAACAATAGCCGCGTTCACAAACTAACACTTCAAAAAGATGTGAAATAGGTTGCAAACCCCGCGATCGCTGACAAGATATTGTCTCGGACATAACCATCTTTCGCGACTTGCTGTTACATACATTCCAATCACTCACAAGATACTATTTTGGTACTTAGTTTGTCACAGAACCGGATTTCACTGGTAAAATTTAATAAGTAACGAATAACAGAGCCGGCGTAGACGGTGCTTCGAATACCGACAAATTTTCACTTATTTCTGCCCCAACCCTAATCCTCTGTGAAGTTGACGCTTATTCAAAAAAGGTGTGAAATAATTGTAAAATCCTACGTCGGTGACGCGATAATGCATCAGACATAGCGATCTAGTTATAGTACGGTGTCGGAATCCATTCGCGAGATGTTCTATAGGTAAATTGAGATAATCCGAAACGAAATATTTTGACTTTGGCGTAGTGTGAATTGAAATAGGATTGACAAACATGACCATCAACTTTCCCACAGCCCCATATTGATATTATACGCACATTGATTTGAAACAAGTAATGGAACATTGCAACTCTATTCGCGATCCGACTTTTCGTTTGTCAAAGCGACATTTTAACATCTTACCATACTCAAAAGAATTATTTACAACATTAACAAGTGTTCAAAATCTAGTTTTCACTTACTTGATTATATCACTGCAACTCACGAATTTGAATTAATTCATCCTGGTTGTATTCGTATGATCGGTCTTTTTTATTCAATTGTAAAGGTCGTTACTATTCTGAAGACAAAGTAAGTTATTTACTAATCGACACATAAATGACTTGACATAAACATATTATATTTTGAGTATACGAGATTTGAATGTCTGAAAAATAACTGAGAAATAATTTATCACAATAAAATACGTATATTACAGCGTAAAAGATGTTTGAATGTCAGCAACTCTGTACGGTTATAGTTACTACCACTAATTTACCCGACCAACTCGTCATGATCATTCCTGAAATCAACACAAATATGACCACTGACTTGAGTTAACCACAAAACAGCATCAAGTTTTAAATCCACTCGTAGCTTACGGATTATTTGAATGCTGGTTATGTTTTGTTGTAATTGAGTTAACGAAATAGTATTACGTCTCGACATCTTACCATCTTACCATATTCAAAGAATCAACCACGAAAACATTGTCAAGTAAATCCGTTAACCGACCAACTCAAACAGTATCAATACGAAAAACAACCAAACATACACGAATCCATACAATCACTAAAACCTAAAATCCATAACAAACTCGGCTGTATTCATATCCCAACGCATCTTTTTTATTCAACTTCAAAAGTTGTCACTATTCTGTAAGATAGAGGAATTACTACGCGATATATTCTGCAAGACAAACTAATTATTACTCGGTATATTTTGTAAGACAAAGTAAATACTACTCGGTGTGCGGTTTGGGATTAACATAATATGTTTGAGTAAACGAGATTTGTCAGTCTAACCGTCGTAGTTGAGAATTCATTTCTTACAATCGAACGCCGGTGCTACATTGAAAGTTATCATGTTGTAAACATCCTTATTGACACATTGATTTGACATATGTAATAGTTGATCATGACTTGATTATTAAATTATTTGCGGTAATAAGATCTGCATTGTGGTAAATGTTATGACAGCAACAAACTTTTCAGAAACATTGTTATTAACATATTGATTTGTAAAACTATGCGTGTCTGAAATGTTTTTGATTTGAAAGATATTCCGTGTTTGTACAAATCACTTTACGTATTACGGATATCAGAAAATATTTTTACAAATGCAGTTGTTTCCAGTAACCAACACTAAAGATGGCACAACAATTTCGTTATCCAAACATTGAACACCCGATGCAAAATGCTTTATTGGTCAAATTCGTGACGGCTATAATTGAAACGACTACGTATAGAGTCAGTATATTACAATTTCATGTCGTTACTATTGAATCCAGCAATTGATACAATTTGTTGTCGGAGTTGTGACAGCGCATTGACACATACACAACTTACAAAGTGTGAAAATATCACTTTGGGTATCGAGTACCGTTTGAAGCGTGCGATCAATACATAATTCCGTTCGCACTCTCTAATACGTTGTGAAGTCTACAGATTTACACTTCAAGACTTTGATCAACACATATGCAATTTGGAATATCTTTACTGGATGCATCCTATTCGACTAGACTTGAGTAATACACAAAACTCATAGCATTAACAAAATCGCAATAGGCGCTACACTGAAATCTACGAAATGTTTTTCTATTGTTGTTAGTGATCATAAATTATCATTTGAATAAGTAATTGTAATCATAAAACCAAACTTGCGAAAGTCATTACCATAACAAAAGAATATTGTAGGTTGCTTGCTAAATGTATGCCGGAAATATTTGTAGAACGCTCACAACCAAAGAAATTGGAAATTTTCCCATTGTCATTCGTCAAAGTAAATGTCGTCACAATAATCAGTCACTAAAATACCTTACTTGTATGTGATTGAATCGCCGACAATTAACTCGGTAAATCAAACCCCTGAGAAATTTCACTCAGTCATTGGATAGGAAACAGCGGCACTTAATCGGTGTGAGTCGTTTTTTCTAAATACTAATCATATCTGTCCACCCAAGAACAATTTTCACTCACTTGGGTAACGAAACCAGTGTCCAATATCAATACAAGATATTTTCGTCACACAAAAATAATCAACTTCACTCGATATTCCCGTACTACGAAACTGTACAATGGTTTCATATTTTTTGTGTGACATGGAATTAATACCGATCGAAGTAACCGTATTGGAAATAACTTTTAAACAAACACACTCTACGTGGTTAACATTCTCGTCGATTCTATTGTGATTAATGTATACTTCATGTGATCTGGATTCATTTCGATATGGCTAAACATTCAACCTCGACGGATACGAATTGTCACACACTCAAGTAATATCATACCAAATAGTTATTTACAAGACACAGAAAATTTGTTTTGGTCGTTTCGATTTTATTACTGGAGATACTCATCACTTCGCTTAATACAATCTAGATTTAAACTCCATCGAACCTTTGGTGTCTATCGTTTGCTGGATACGAATTATGTTAGTCTAAGAGTACACAATTTTCACTATCTTGGGTTATGAACTCAGTGTGTTAGCGATCATTCAATATTTTGTAGTATCAACTAGCTACCTCGTAGGATACGAATGATCATCCTCACAACTCTTACAAAAGTACGAAGGATATTTACATCACACAAAGTAATCGACTTTACTCGATATCCTCACACTACGAAACTGAATGATTGGTTTGACTCTACAAACTGTTCTGATGTCACAAGAACTTTTTCATACGAATGGTTACGTATCTAAATATTCAAATAATCCAACACACGACTATAGTACTTACAGAAATATCATAGTTCTTGTAACAAAGTTGTATAAGTATAATGTTTATCGTAAGTCCTACATAGCCATGATATCCGTCCGAGTTTGACTTTTAGAAAACATTATACCGACTTCGCGACATCTTTCAAAATTAAAACCACGGTGACTGCTTCAGAGACCTACCAATGATATTGCAGTAATACAGTTACTTTCACAAAAGAGTATGTATTCGACTTACTTACCACAAATCTAACGCACAAAACAATTTACTTTACTAGCGAGAAGCGCCGAGCCTCACATCCAAACAACTAGAAAGTTGAACTATATTAAAAAACGTCGCTAACCTTTGTGCACCAGCTGTAAATCACACAAGCAACATGTTTCAAGATTCTGGTTATTGAAAAACGTGAAAGTGTTTCTCCTGCACCAAGTCGTTATGTTGACGAAAGCGTATATTGTAATACCATGATCGATTTTCATTCGTTGGTCACAAACTGTCACTACTCTAAATAATTATTTTTCACTCAAACACAAAAGCATACTTGTCACCAATCGTTTTCATCAAGCACGAGTTCAAGAAGCTTACTTACTACGACATGAATTGTTATTTTTTATGTTGTGTAAATAGGTAATAATTTATTTTAGTAACACTACATCAACATCATCGAGTTGTGCGAATCGATTTACATGTGGTTTTAATCGAAGTACACAGCACGAACTAACTGTAGACTCCTCTCTGTTGTACAGCTACTCGGTAATCGAAATGCATTAACATGTAAACAACGATCTTGTTTCGTCACACCAAAAATATGTTCACTGTCGCGATACTCCGCACAAGACGTGCATAGCCTTTTCACACTCGTAATAGTATACCAACGTCAAGCGATAACGTTTAACAAGACCAACGACACTGAACCCACGCCGTTTACCTATGTAAAATTACCACTTTCACTTGCCAGTCCATCGTTTACCTGACTAAACATATTATTTTCCTTTGGAGATCTGACGTTTACCCAGAGTAAGAAACCATTTTCACTTGTAAATATTTTTTTCCTCGGCTAACAAACCTTTTTTTCACTTGGAAATATATTTTTTCTCCGGTTAACAAACCTTTTTTCACTTGGAAATATATTTTTTCTCTGGACAACAAACCTTTTCCCCCGGGTAACAAACCTTTTTTCACTTGGAAATATATTTTTTCTCTGGTTAACAAACCTTTTTCCCTGAGCAACACGCCATTTTGACTTGGTGGTCGTCGTTTACCCGAGTAAAAATATCATTTTCTTGGAGATCTGGCGTTTACCCAGTGTAACAATACATTTTCACTTGGAAAAACACTTTTACCTAGAGTAACTAATCATTTCTCCTGGGTAACAAACCCTTTTCGTCTGGAAAACTATCATTTGCCTGAGTACCAATACAGTTTTCACTTGGAAAACTATCTTTCACCTGGGTAACAATACCATTTTCGTTTTGAAAACTGACAACCACACCGGTCAATTTGATATTTTTGTATATTGTTACAACGGACAGTGACAAAATATACATCAACAACGACTCCGATACATTTGTCTAATCCAGTGGTTCTTAACCTTTTTTCGTCCAGCGCCCCCTTTCAAAAATTATCGTGCTCCAGCGCCCCCCTCAATTTCATATTGTAAGGAATGTAATAAAGACAATGAGTAAGAGGGAGGGCCGTAACAGCACATCGTCAACCCCCCTAAAAACGATTGCCTTGCGCACCCATAGCGTGATAAACCGAACTTCTGAGGGCTTCGCCCCCACGAACCCCATATCGTGATTTTGATGGTCAGCAAAGTTTGTGTGGCCTGGTCGCCCTAGGTACCAAAATTTGCTATAATGCATGGTAATTACATTTATAAGTCGCTATAAACTTTTTATCCTCTCAGCCCACGTAATCAGATTTACCAGTAGCACTGAGTGAGCTGTTGTATAGGAAAATAAGGGGCACGTAATTAATAATTAAACATATTCGGGCGTTCCCGCAGGTACAATTATTCGTTACCAGGGCCGTAACAGCACTTCGACAGCCCCCTCCCCAAACATAAAACGTTGGTCCTGGGCCCCCATCGGGTGATAAACCAAACTTCCGGGGGACTTCGCTCCCAGACCCCCATTAGTCTGTCCGCTATTTGCTGATAGCCTATTAGGTATCTACATTGGGTGTACATTTACTGAGGGAGCTATTCTCGCCTAGTCGCGCGAAGTGCGAAAAATTTCACTAATTAATGATTGAATTGGTCAATATCATCGGGAATTGCATGTAAATTGAGATCAATTTTTATCCTCTCTCTGCTCACGTAAACACATTTACCGGTAGAGCTGAGTTAGGTGCAAAGTTCCCTCTAAGCTGCGCACGTGCGCAGTGCTGACACGGTCTCTGCGCACAGAAAATCTACGTTGCGCACAACAAATCCGGGTTTTTTTTAGTCGTTACGCACTGTTGTCCAAGGGTCAGCGCAGTGAGTTGTTGAGTGTGCGCAGACTCATCAAAACTTAAAGCGAACATTGTGAGGTTTCTTGGAAACTGTAGGGCCCGTTACCAATAATTAAACATATTCGGGCAGGCGAACCCGTTGGTATGACCTCGTTGCATGATGTTATTTCGTGACCCCCTGTCTGCAATATCAAAAAATATAGAATCGCTCAACGGGGATATCGCCCAACAGGAATATAGCTTGTCGCCCAATCGTACTAAACTAAAAGACGCACACGATTTCAGATTGGTATTTCTTAACTGCCATATAATTTTTCCCTGCCAGATGGAATTCGTCTTCTGGGGTTCAGATTTCCAAGACAGGAACATTCGGTGTCAGTCATTTAGGCGCCCATGGACAATTAAACCTATATGTATTTTGAAGGCTATATGTAACGAAGTTTTCGGTGTTAATTTGCTCTGAATACTCATTAAGGATATGTCCTATCACCACATCATCTACTGCGAAGCCATTTTTCTCCAGCGCCCCCCATACCGCCCCCCTGAGCCCAGCGCCCCCCATATCGCCCCCTGAGCGTTTCCGCCCCCCTTCAACATCGCCAGCGCCCCCTGGGGGGCGCTGGGGGCAAGGTTAAGAACCACTGGTCTAATCAAATATTCACTTGCTCTGATGCATCCCATCAAAATCATTGGTTACTCACATACAATAACAATGTGCTGTTGTACATCGACATGTATGTTTTCGGAATTGGTGAATAAAGGGGTTTCCGATATGTCCGTGATGTCCGGGTTCGTGCTTTGGATTTTCCAGAGTCAAAATGTCTGAATAAAACACCTCCTCAACGACGGTTGGTATGTGGATAACGGTGTTCGGAAAACGGTTGGATTTATGTCACCCATCGCGATAACAATTCCTGGTCGAGTTTTCCTCCGGCATGTTTGCTATATTGTGTCTTTATTGGTCAATGTATGTCTCGACATTCAGTTTGAAATCGGAAATGATAAAGTATGTAACCGGATCCGGATATCAACTCTGAATCGATAAACCAATGAACAATATTCAAAGTAAACATGTTACACCTGTGTTTCCACGAAAAAATACCATCCAGACATACGTCGCGCTTGTTTGCCTACACCAGTATACGCGTAAATGGAGGTGTGTGACATTGCATGCAATGTGTTGGTATACAAACATCGATCCCCAGACATTATCATAGCCGGTAATTTTGATGCAGATCGAATGTCACCCGATAACAATACCAATAAGTCACATTGCAATGACTCTGAGTCAATCTGAAGCATGACATACAGACACACAAACATGGACCCGTAACATGGGTTATTCGCACGATGGTGAAAGTGAGCTATACAGCATATATCAATAGAGCGTTCACACTCGAATATACGAACCATGCACAATCATATACCCTGGTTTTTGTTGGATATGTACGAAACCAATAAATCGATACATTTCTTTTGCCTGGACATCAATAATACAATCGCCATTCAAATACATCGCTCGAATGTGAGGTTCGTCTGGTGTAAAACCCATGTCAAATAACACCAAAGTGTGCCTTCCGTGTTTTATTATTTCCACCGACGCTTCTTGTCTGTGTCGTAACACTATGGTGCTGGGACTTGAAAAACGACAGATTGTGAAACGGATTGACATGACCAACTGAATCGATGTCAATAGCCTTGTGACGATGCCGTTTCAAAATGTTACCGATATGACGAGCGCAACCTCGATCTCTTGTGGCGATGACCGTTTCGAAACTGGACCCTTACGAAAGTGTGTTTTATGATTGCGTGTGAAATCACGAGGTAGTGTTCTATTGTGGTGTACGATTGCAGTCTTCACAAAAACACACCTTATTGGATCACAGTATCAGTCCGAGATTTGTAGAATCACTGTTCACGATATTTATCTGGAGTCGTTATGTGGGAGTAGCGACATCCATGCATCGTGACTGAAAGACTGATCGCAATCATTTCGAGCACCGTACTTCGATAGTTCACCTAGATCAAACACTGTAGTCTCAGCAGAAAACTTCGGTGTCGATGGATATTGACCGATGTATCCAATTGGTCTGGGTGGTCCGTCTGCAGATAGGGTCATGACTATCTTGCGATAAAACCATCGAATAAATCAGTGAACGGTGTCGAAATATCGATGTAATAGCACGGACTCAGAGTCATTGCAATGTGACTTATTGGTATTGTTATCGGGTGACATTCGATCTGCATCAAAATTACCGGCTATGATAATGTCTGGGGATCGATGTTTGTATACCAACACATTGCATGCAATGTCACACACCTCCATTTACGCGTATACTGGTGTAGGCAAACAAGCGCGACGTATGTCTGGATGGTATTTTTTCGCGGAAACACAGGTGTAACATGTTTACTTTGAATATTGTTCATTGGTTTATCGATTCAGAGTTGATATCCGGATCCGGTTACATACTTTATCATTTCCGATTTCAAACTGAATGTCGAGACATACATTGACCAATAAAGACACAATATAGCAAACATGCCGGAGGAAAACTCGACCAGGAATTGTTATCGCGATGGGTGACATAAATCCAACCGTTTTCCGAACACCGTTATCCACATACCAACCGTCGTTGAGGAGGTGTTTTATTCAGACATTTTGACTCTGGAAAATCCAAAGCACGAACCCGGACATCACGGACATATCGGAAACCCCTTTATTCACCAATTCCGAAAACATACATGTCGATGTACAACAGCACATTGTTATTGTATGTGAGTAACCAATGATTTTGATGGGATGCATCAGAGCAAGTGAATATTTGATTAGACAAATGTATCGGAGTCGTTGTTGATGTATATTTTGTCACTGTCCGTTGTAACAATATACAAAAATATCAAATTGACCGGTGTGGTTGTCAGTTTTCAAAACGAAAATGGTATTGTTACCCAGGTGAAAGATAGTTTTCCAAGTGAAAACTGTATTGGTACTCAGGCAAATGATAGTTTTCCAGACGAAAAGGGTTTGTTACCCAGGAGAAATGATTAGTTACTCTAGGTAAAAGTGTTTTTCCAAGTGAAAATGTATTGTTACACTGGGTAAACGCCAGATCTCCAAGAAAATGATATTTTTACTCGGGTAAACGACGACCACCAAGTCAAAATGGCGTGTTGCTCAGGGAAAAAGGTTTGTTAACCAGAGAAAAAATGTATTTCCAAGTGAAAAAAGGTTTGTTACCCGGGGGAAAAGGTTTGTTGTCCAAAGAAAAAATATATTTCCAAGTGAAAAAAAGGTTTGTTAGCCGAGGAAAAAAATATTTACAAGTGAAAATGGTTTCTTACTCTGGGTAAACGTCAGATCTCCAAAGGAAAATAATATGTTTAGTCAGGTAAACGATGGACTGGCAAGTGAAAGTGGTAATTTTACATAGGTAAACGGCGTGGGTTCAGTGTCGTTGGTCTTGTTAAACGTTATCGCTTGACGTTGGTATACTATTACGAGTGTGAAAAGGCTATGCACGTCTTGTGCGGAGTATCGCGACAGTGAACATATTTTTGGTGTGACGAAACAAGATCGTTGTTTACATGTTAATGCATTTCGATTACCGAGTAGCTGTACAACAGAGAGGAGTCTACAGTTAGTTCGTGCTGTGTACTTCGATTAAAACCACATGTAAATCTATTCGCACAACTCGATGATGTTGATGTAGTGTTACTAAAATAAATTATTACCTATTTACACAACATAAAAAATAACAATTCATGTCGTAGTAAGTAAGCTTCTTGAACTCGTGCTTGATGAAAACGATTGGTGACAAGTATGCTTTTGTGTTTGAGTGAAAAATAATTATTTAGAGTAGTGACAGTTTGTGACCAACGAATGAAAATCGATCATGGTATTACAATATACGCTTTCGTCAACATAACGACTTGGTGCAGGAGAAACACTTTCACGTTTTTCAATAACCAGAATCTTGAAACATGTTGCTTGTGTGATTTACAGCTGGTGCACAAAGGTTAGCGACGTTTTTTAATATAGTTCAACTTTCTAGTTGTTTGGATGTGAGGCTCGGCGCTTCTCGCTAGTAAAGTAAATTGTTTTGTGCGTTAGATTTGTGGTAAGTAAGTCGAATACATACTCTTTTGTGAAAGTAACTGTATTACTGCAATATCATTGGTAGGTCTCTGAAGCAGTCACCGTGGTTTTAATTTTGAAAGATGTCGCGAAGTCGGTATAATGTTTTCTAAAAGTCAAACTCGGACGGATATCATGGCTATGTAGGACTTACGATAAACATTATACTTATACAACTTTGTTACAAGAACTATGATATTTCTGTAAGTACTATAGTCGTGTGTTGGATTATTTGAATATTTAGATACGTAACCATTCGTATGAAAAAGTTCTTGTGACATCAGAACAGTTTGTAGAGTCAAACCAATCATTCAGTTTCGTAGTGTGAGGATATCGAGTAAAGTCGATTACTTTGTGTGATGTAAATATCCTTCGTACTTTTGTAAGAGTTGTGAGGATGATCATTCGTATCCTACGAGGTAGCTAGTTGATACTACAAAATATTGAATGATCGCTAACACACTGAGTTCATAACCCAAGATAGTGAAAATTGTGTACTCTTAGACTAACATAATTCGTATCCAGCAAACGATAGACACCAAAGGTTCGATGGAGTTTAAATCTAGATTGTATTAAGCGAAGTGATGAGTATCTCCAGTAATAAAATCGAAACGACCAAAACAAATTTTCTGTGTCTTGTAAATAACTATTTGGTATGATATTACTTGAGTGTGTGACAATTCGTATCCGTCGAGGTTGAATGTTTAGCCATATCGAAATGAATCCAGATCACATGAAGTATACATTAATCACAATAGAATCGACGAGAATGTTAACCACGTAGAGTGTGTTTGTTTAAAAGTTATTTCCAATACGGTTACTTCGATCGGTATTAATTCCATGTCACACAAAAAATATGAAACCATTGTACAGTTTCGTAGTACGGGAATATCGAGTGAAGTTGATTATTTTTGTGTGACGAAAATATCTTGTATTGATATTGGACACTGGTTTCGTTACCCAAGTGAGTGAAAATTGTTCTTGGGTGGACAGATATGATTAGTATTTAGAAAAAACGACTCACACCGATTAAGTGCCGCTGTTTCCTATCCAATGACTGAGTGAAATTTCTCAGGGGTTTGATTTACCGAGTTAATTGTCGGCGATTCAATCACATACAAGTAAGGTATTTTAGTGACTGATTATTGTGACGACATTTACTTTGACGAATGACAATGGGAAAATTTCCAATTTCTTTGGTTGTGAGCGTTCTACAAATATTTCCGGCATACATTTAGCAAGCAACCTACAATATTCTTTTGTTATGGTAATGACTTTCGCAAGTTTGGTTTTATGATTACAATTACTTATTCAAATGATAATTTATGATCACTAACAACAATAGAAAAACATTTCGTAGATTTCAGTGTAGCGCCTATTGCGATTTTGTTAATGCTATGAGTTTTGTGTATTACTCAAGTCTAGTCGAATAGGATGCATCCAGTAAAGATATTCCAAATTGCATATGTGTTGATCAAAGTCTTGAAGTGTAAATCTGTAGACTTCACAACGTCTTAGAGAGTGCGAACGGAATTATGTATTGATCGCACGCTTCAAACGGTACTCGATACCCAAAGTGATATTTTCACACTTTGTAAGTTGTGTATGTGTCAATGCGCTGTCACAACTCCGACAACAAATTGTATCAATTGCTGGATTCAATAGTAACGACATGAAATTGTAATATACTGACTCTATACGTAGTCGTTTCAATTATAGCCGTCACGAATTTGACCAATAAAGCATTTTGCATCGGGTGTTCAATGTTTGGATAACGAAATTGTTGTGCCATCTTTAGTGTTGGTTACTGGAAACAACTGCATTTGTAAAAATATTTTCTGATATCCGTAATACGTAAAGTGATTTGTACAAACACGGAATATCTTTCAAATCAAAAACATTTCAGACACGCATAGTTTTACAAATCAATATGTTAATAACAATGTTTCTGAAAAGTTTGTTGCTGTCATAACATTTACCACAATGCAGATCTTATTAACGCAAATAATTTAATAATCAAGTCATGATCAACTATTACATATGTCAAATCAATGTGTCAATAAGGATGTTTACAACATGATAACTTTCAATGTAGCACCGGCGTTCGATTGTAAGAAATGAATTCTCAACTACGACGGTTAGACTGACAAATCTCGTTTACTCAAACATATTATGTTAATCCCAAACCGCACACCGAGTAGTATTTACTTTGTCTTACAAAATATACCGAGTAATAATTAGTTTGTCTTGCAGAATATATCGCGTAGTAATTCCTCTATCTTACAGAATAGTGACAACTTTTCAAGTTCAATAAAAAAGATGCGTTGGGATATGAATACAGCCGAGTTTGTTATGGATTTTAGGTTTTAGTGATTGTATGGATTCGTGTATGTTTGGTTGTTTTTCGTATTGATACTGTTTGAGTTGGTCGGTTAACGGATTTACTTGACAATGTTTTCGTGGTTGATTCTTTGAATATGGTAAGATGGTAAGATGTCGAGACGTAATACTATTTCGTTAACTCAATTACAACAAAACATAACCAGCATTCAAATAATCCGTAAGCTACGAGTGGATTTAAAACTTGATGCTGTTTTGTGGTTAACTCAAGTCAGTGGTCATATTTGTGTTGATTTCAGGAATGATCATGACGAGTTGGTCGGGTAAATTAGTGGTAGTAACTATAACCGTACAGAGTTGCTGACATTCAAACATCTTTTACGCTGTAATATACGTATTTTATTGTGATAAATTATTTCTCAGTTATTTTTCAGACATTCAAATCTCGTATACTCAAAATATAATATGTTTATGTCAAGTCATTTATGTGTCGATTAGTAAATAACTTACTTTGTCTTCAGAATAGTAACGACCTTTACAATTGAATAAAAAAGACCGATCATACGAATACAACCAGGATGAATTAATTCAAATTCGTGAGTTGCAGTGATATAATCAAGTAAGTGAAAACTAGATTTTGAACACTTGTTAATGTTGTAAATAATTCTTTTGAGTATGGTAAGATGTTAAAATGTCGCTTTGACAAACGAAAAGTCGGATCGCGAATAGAGTTGCAATGTTCCATTACTTGTTTCAAATCAATGTGCGTATAATATCAATATGGGGCTGTGGGAAAGTTGATGGTCATGTTTGTCAATCCTATTTCAATTCACACTACGCCAAAGTCAAAATATTTCGTTTCGGATTATCTCAATTTACCTATAGAACATCTCGCGAATGGATTCCGACACCGTACTATAACTAGATCGCTATGTCTGATGCATTATCGCGTCACCGACGTAGGATTTTACAATTATTTCACACCTTTTTTGAATAAGCGTCAACTTCACAGAGGATTAGGGTTGGGGCAGAAATAAGTGAAAATTTGTCGGTATTCGAAGCACCGTCTACGCCGGCTCTGTTATTCGTTACTTATTAAATTTTACCAGTGAAATCCGGTTCTGTGACAAACTAAGTACCAAAATAGTATCTTGTGAGTGATTGGAATGTATGTAACAGCAAGTCGCGAAAGATGGTTATGTCCGAGACAATATCTTGTCAGCGATCGCGGGGTTTGCAACCTATTTCACATCTTTTTGAAGTGTTAGTTTGTGAACGCGGCTATTGTTGGTATCACCGTCTACGCCGGTTATGTGACAAACTTATTACCAAAATATTACTTGTGCGTGATTCCTATCTTTGTAACATCAAACCACGAGAGATGACTATTCTGATGTGCTATCTTGTGAGTGGTCGTAGGAAATATTTCACACCTTTTTGGAGTGTTAGTATGTGAACGCGGCTATTGTTGGTATTCGAATCGTCGTCTACACCGGCTCTGTGGTAAACTAAATAGCAAAACATTACCATGCGACTGATTCGAAAATTGCGCTATCGCGGTGAAGTCACGACTGTGAACAGCAGACTATTCTGTAGGTGCGAAACAGCGGTACGGAAGGTGCGAATAATCCGATCTGAAGTATTATTCAGCTAGCAATCAATAGCGAGGAAAGACTTAGAACACGATCGGTCATTTGTCACGACTGAGCTACATCGTATATAATAATTTACGATATACACATTAACTAAGGACCAACCACGTGACTATTTACTTGATACATATTCAACGCTGTGCGAGAGATGTCTATACCCGAAAGGGCGATATGTCGACGCATCCATAAGACACAATAGCCGCATGCCACCACCGCCATAAGAATAACGTTATATCATTGTCGTACTCACCGTAAACGTTGGGATTAACTCGAATCGGTCATATTTAATAATTTGTAATATACACATTAACTAAGAATCAATCACGTGACTATTTACTATTCCTGATACTTCTTCAACACAGCGCGAGAGATGCCTATACCCGAAAGTGCGATATGCCGACGCACCCATAAGAACACATGGCGAATGCGACCACGAGTTTTCCATGCGATGTGCGAGAGGTGCCTATACCTAAAAGTGCGATGTGCCAACACGAGTTTTCCATGCGATGTGCGAGAGATGACTATACCTGAAAGTGCGACATGCGAACGCACCCATAAGAACCAATGGCGATGTGCCAGCGGAAGGGGGGTCTAAAAGCGCGATATGCCAACACGAGTTTCGCGGCGACATGCGAGCGGGCCCATAAGAGTCCCTGCCACCTCACGACCGATCATACTAACTACTTGCGTCTGCCGTAGATCCCGGCTGAATAACCAGCGCGTTGTCGGTATTAAAACCCTAGGTGCGTAGCCAGTGAGTTTCTCATTTAAAAGTAGAAATCCGGTCCTTTTCAAATGCCAATTCACTAATTCGTATTATCGATGCTGCGTACTGAAAAATAGCTAGAATCATTTGTATGCGAAATGGGTCATCGATGTCTCATTGGTACTATCAGCGGTGGCATGATTTAGCGCCTCCGCATGCAGGCGTACTACCGTCTGCAGAATCAGTTTCGCCAAACAGTAACAATCTCTGTGTGCAATATTGTTAGTGTCTATGTATCTTTTTGATTAAAACTTATGCCCGCGTCTGAACAAATTGTGCTCGTTGTCATTGCCGAATCTGGGTATTTGGGTATGACTAGCGCACCCTGTAATTGTAATTATTAAAGGTTTGCGGCATGTCTGCAATTTTGTTATCAGCGCAACCTTGACGGTCGATTGTACAGTCCGATAAAATTGATCACTACCATGTATTTCGCACAGCGTACTGATGCTGATTTCAGCAAACTGACGATCCTTCTTAGATGTACAAATTCGACCTCATCGCTAGAAACGTAGATTTCATCGCACGCTCTGAGAAACACCATCTCCTATCGCGATTTGACGACCAAATATACGTTCACCTTCTACAAATTAAAGTGAATTATTTGCATCGATGAGGGCCGCAAGCCGCGTTTAAAATATTTTGCGAACCATTTTTGTGATACATATTCTCGCAGCACAAAGTTGAACAGTGTTTTTTTTGTGTGTGTGCCTGCTAGTTGGAACATGCTAATCAAATTTTGGTTGGCCTTGCAATTGTACCTGATGTCATAAATAATTTCAAGAATTATTTTGCAGGCCACACCTAACCTTCTCGTGTGCTAAATTTGGCCTGCGTGCCACGGGCTGGCCGCACCTGATCTGTATGGTTATTAATAACAGTGATTGGTGGTACACAAAAATTTGATTAAAAATTCTCTGAAAGCAAATGTTTTCATGATAGAGAAGTTGGAGTCGGAGTCGGAGTCGAAGTCAGCATCATTCTCACAAACTCCGACTCCGACTCCAGTCAGTATTTTCCCACCGACTCCGACTCCGACTCCAGCTATTATAGTTTTCACGACTCCGACTCCATCAAGCGAAAATCACCCAGACTCCGACTCCACTGACTCCGACTCCGACTCCACGGCCCTGTTTGGAACACAGCCCTTCTAAATAACTAATGGTTAGAAGTCACGAGTGACTTTAATGTTCAATATAGTATGAAAAAATAGCCAACCGACAAACAAAAAACAGTAAAGTACTGAATGTTTGTAGGCATGTATATGGTACGCATTGATGGGGGTTACTTGCTGACGACCAAGACATTTTGCACCGTGTAAGTGTATGTTCGATTGTTCATTTATGAAGCTATATGTCCCTATTGTACAACGGGATTCAGTCTATCAGTGATAGCATTAGAGCCTGGCATTTTCATAGACAAGTTGAAAGTAAATGGAATGTTATACAGGCCTACGCATTGAGATAAATGCAGCATGTACTCTAAATTCGAATGCGTGCAGAGGAACGCAAATTTACACGCCAAATCCGTTTTTTTTTAAACTACCACACAACGTGCTGGAGTCGATGTGTGCCTGGCTATCCTGTGTTTAGTGGTGGTGTGTTCATGCTGACTCGTGCAGAGCTCGAAATTAATACCAGCCATCCATGAATTTTCACTCAGCTTAGGCTCAAAAAATATTTTATTGCAACGAAAGATGAATTCAGAACATTCGTTGCAGACGAAAATATGTGAATTTCTAGCTTGCACAATTGAAAAATTTAAGCTTTTCCAAATAGAAATAAGAACTACAGCTACAAAGTTATCATAAATTAGATTCTAATCAGAGCAAAGAAACGTTTCACTAATTGGTGTAGAATTAGAATTATAGCGACACAGTTGTTTTCACAAATCAGATTCTAATTAGAGCAAAGAAGCACTTCAAATATTGGTGTAGAATTAGAATTATAGCGACAGAGTTGCAACCACAAATTAGATTCTAATTAGTGCAAAAAACATTTCCCAAATTGAAGTAGAATTAGAATCATAGCGACACAGTTGTTATCACAAATTAGATTCTGGTTAGAGCAAAAACATTTCAAAAATTGGAATAGAATTAGAATTATGGTAACACAGTTGTTTTCACAAATTAGATTCTAATTTGTGCAAAAAACATTTCCCAAATTGGAGTAGAATTAGAATCATAGCGACACAGTTGTTATCACAAATTAGATTCTGGTTAGAGCAAAAACATTTCAAAAATTGGAAGAGAATTAGAATTATGGTAACACAGTTGTTTTCACAAATTAGATTCTAGTTAGAGCAAAAACATTTCAAAAATTGGAGTAGAATTAGAATAATTACTACAGTATATTTTTTGAATTAGACTAGAATCCGAATTAGAGGTAGTTTTTATTTCAAATTAGAGTAGAATTAGAAATATAGCTATACGATAGTTGTTTTCTAAATTAGATTCGATTGAGAGCAAAGAAACATTTCACAAATTAGAGTAGCATCAGAATTTATAGCTACACAGCTTTTTCCAAATTAGAGTAGAATTAGATTTGTAGCTCGTTTTTTTTCGAAATTAGAGTGGGATCAGAATTATCGTAACAGTTTTTTCAAATTATAGAGTAGAATTAGAACAATAGCTACACTGTTTTTCCAAATTAGAGTACAATTAGAATTATAGGATCAGTTGTTTTCACAAATGAGATTCGAATGAGAGAGACGAAGCACTTCACGAATTAAAGTAGAATTATAATTATAGCTAGTTTTTTTTTCAAAATTAGAGTATAATCAGAATTTTAGCTACACATTTTTTCACTCTAATTAGACAACTAGACTAGTACTAGAATTGTATAGTTGTCCAAGTCAGCAAACGAAAGCAAAATCATTACTGGGATTTCTGAAATCTGCTCATAAAACAGAGAAGCTTGTTTGATTGAAATCCAAATTTTTGTCTCCAATCAGGACATACTGTAAAATTAACAGTATCTGGAAAACTTTTGGATATGCGGGGTCACAAACATAATAACACGTGAGAAGATCCAGCACCATCTCAAATGGTTTCACTTTATTGTGAGACGATCCCTTTATGCGGAAGCCATTCGCCACGATCCATGACTGCATGTCACCATTTTCATGGTGCCCTAGTACGAGATGTCGGGGACTCAGCTTTGTGGCCGTTAATTGGACTGAATGGGCCTGGAATTGAAAAAACTATGTTAAGTAAAATTATATTGCCAATAATCCATGTGTGAATTGAAAGCACAAGATTTTGATTAGGTAGAAATGCCTTTATGGGACTTCTGCATAATGAATAAAAATAGAGCTGAATAGGTCAATATAGGTTTTTGTCAATATGGTTTAACAAGCTTAACTCATGGAAACAAGTGATAGCAAATTCTGTCGTCACGATATGCTGTCTAGTCGTTGACATGTATGGGTTTTTCCACATAATCGTAAGTTTACTAACCTTTGATGATCCATTCAGATTTGATCAGTATACCATCATACAGGTTTCTTTTGGAACGGCACAAGTATTATGTTCACATTTACTGATTCTATCCACTATATCCATGGTAGCCATCCTAATGGACTCGAAGTCAGGAAAATCAAAAATTACATTTAGCAGCAAAAATGATTTTCCATGGTGTGGGACAAAAACGAATTTACACCAGCTCATTCTAACTTAGATTTAGCCTTATCAAAAAGAATGACGTAATTGAAAAGCATTTAATAAACATTTATTTTTGGAGGCCTTTTTTCAGTTCGAGTGTTTATTGCACCGTCATAACGTAAACAGCGTCAATTAAAACATAGGCCTACCATATTTTCAGCACCCAAAAACAACTGTGCCACATTTTGGCGGCACACGTCTGAACACAACAGACCCCGAATTAGAACACATGTTTGTGGCGCAACTTGGAAATTAACAGACCCCCGAATTAGAACAAACTCAAAATGCGCGCATGTTAAGCCACAAAATTTTCAGACAACTAGCTGCACTTTTGTGACGGTCTGTTAAGTTCGAACTTGTGCCAGATCGTGGCATGCAAAACGTCCAAGGTGTTACGGAAAACGCCGAACAATGTTTGCCGAAAATCAGGACAAGAGTCGAAATCAGTACAAATCTGACAAATCAGGACGTTATGGTACATCTATGTTCATTGTTCACACAGTACAAGGTTAAGCAAGCAGCAAATCCTACAACTCACCTGATAAAGCGTTATCGCCCTCAAATCCTGTTGTGCCCTGATTCTCTTTTCAGTTACTGCATTTCGTAACTCCATCAGGAGCATAACCGCAGCGGCTTCTACAAATAAATATAATAATAAATGTAAATAATGTAGAAGATTTGATTGAAACACATTCCACTTATTGCATTCCGGTTGATATGAAGGCAAGATTTCTGCCACAACAATATTTAATATATAAAATTGCAATAAAAATAAACAGGATTATCCCAACTAATAAATTCTTTCTCGAATAGTTAAATAATACTAACCTCTTCATCTGTCTCTAGCTCTACTCCAAATATTTCGTTATTAGTAGTAAGTATTTCGCTTCGACACTCCTCGGAACAACCATTTGAAACTCCGCTCTTATCTATTACAAAGGCAAAGTGTTACTATAAAAGCAGCTATGTAGTCAGCTAAGCATGCACTGCACACACACACTTCTATGTGTTATATAGAGGGAACTTGATATGAATATAATAAGATTTATTTCACTGGATAATATTAATAATTATTATTATAATAGGTTCATGAATGAAATGTCATGTTTTCAATCAATGAAAATGTCATGTAATTGGAAAAACAAGTGAGTCAACTGCAAAGCAAGATGTATATAACTTGGTCAAGAATTCTAGTTGTAAACCCACATTGCATCAAGTTAGAGGATTAACTGACATTCTGAAACTCAGTTTCGATGCTACTGCAAGTTGATCTAAAAGGCAATCTACTAATATTTCTCACACTGCTGGTTGCTGTAAGAACCCTCTTGACAACATACCGGTAATCATAACATATCGCATGTTGATATTCTTGAACGAATTACCTTCAATTAAAGCAATGTGTTCTCTCGTAATGCCGTAAGCAATCAAGATCTTCTCCATTCCTTCCGCTATGATGAGATTAGCGACACGTTCATCCACATCCACAAAGTCACTGTACTCAGTGTACTGCGACTTATCGCTCCATTTACTGATGCTGTGTATTGATCTTTGACCCTGACTGAGTTCCCGCCGTTACCGAGAGATGTGAAGCGTGAATGAGAGAGAGAGAGAGAGAGAGAGAGAAAGGAATAGAAGTGGAGAAATACAGAGATGTTTATTCCGTGAACAGTTAAAAGCAGAATGCACTGATAATAGCCATGCAGGTAACACTAAAGATACTAAACAACGTACTTCAAAATTACATGGTGATGACAATGATTGATTGATCCATTGATTTCTTGATAGCTATACTGCTGATAGGTTAATAATCAATAATGGGGAAACGCAATATAATGGAAGCCATAGTCAAGTCAGACAATCATGTGGTTGTAACAATGATATATATCATTGGGAATTTCTTCTGAGAGTTTGGTAGGAAAATAAAATGATAAGAGAAACGTTCACAAAACCCAATAAATGCAAGAAAGACACACACTAAAATAATGGAGTGACAGTGATGAAACAGAAGTTCACTTCATGGCTCCTGAGCAATGTGCCCTCTTAGGTACGCACGTGTGCAATTGCTTTGAGCTTACACGATCTCTGCTCACATAAAACATAAGTTGCGCACAAAAATCCGAAGAGATGACCTTTTTATAGTGGTTACGCACTGTTGTCGAAGGGACCGCGCAGTGAGTAGGTGAGCGCTTGCTGCAGACTCGTCAAAGTTAGAGGGAACATTGCTTCCGAGCTATATGTAAACGGGGCTAAAAGCACGCATTACTCACACTAGAGTCGTTAATACCGTTCAACATCTATTATAGAAATGCTGCATCATTTGAGCGGCTATATCTTGCAGCTTACTTCCTCCCTACAAATAACCCAGCGGGAGCAAACGGACCATTGGGTTTACCGATGATGTCATGATCGGCACACGAGTGTACCGTACCTTATTACCTTGGATGATCTGGTCATTTACCGGTGACATTACGATAAGTTCCAGCAGCGTTTCCACCGTCGACCTCACAACAGTGTTGGGATCAAGTCACTACCTTCGAGTCACGAGTCATTTCGAGTCATTGCACATTTTGACTCGAGTCAAGTCAAGTCAATCGAATTTCGAAGGTGACTCGAGTCAAGTCAAGTCAGTCGATTTTTGGAGGTGACTCGAGTCAAGTCGAGTCAAGTCAAGTCAAGTCACGAGTCAAGTCACAATTCAAGTCAAATTGCCATTTTGAGGTATGAGGCGTGATTACGTCATTGTATTTTGCTAGCTGTCTGAAATACAGATTGAGTGGTCATTGATTTTGAACCGATGAACGAATATAGAGTTAAATGTACACGAAAGTAAGGCGCTGTATCGCTCACATATAAGTAGAGCTAATAAACTACGTGGTAAGTAGCCTAATTGCACAGACTCAGTTTATAGTTACGAGGAAAAATAGAGATAAGATGCAATACATTACCCTTTTGCAAATTGATATGATACAATTCGAGCCTGCGTCAATGGTTGAGGACTATACAAACTATTTTCGAATTCAATTTCAATAAAACAAGAGGTTTGGTTAAGTTAAGAACACAGAACATAAATAGACATTTTGCCATTAGATTACTTTACTATACTATAATTTACGACAACGTAGGCTGTAAGCTTCGATCACTTCGTTTGCGATCAATGTATTTGTGAGAGAACAATGGAGGCTCAGTAAAACGCACCATCATTGAATGATTGGTCGCTCTCATGGGTTACACCAGCCTTGCGCGAACAATCCGAACATATGCAAGATAGCCTACAGTGATTTTTATCGACACCGATTACTTGATGACTTGAAATTGACTCGTGAATTTTGCTCCGAGTCACGAGTCAAACCACATTTCTGATACGCCGAGTCAAGTCAAGTCAAGTCATTTTAGCAAAGTGACTCGAGTCAAGTCAAGTCATACGAAAAAGTGACTCCAGTCTGACTCGAGTCATCCCAACACTGCCTCACAATCCCTCTCAATCATACTGATCTCACAACTCGTGCGGCGACTTATCGGGCTTTAAAATGTATACGTAAACTCTTCATTGTGATCAAAGCCGCGGGGACAGATGATAAGATGTGAGCAGAAGCACATATTTCGTAACTTTATCTGATGAAGTGTGGACTTGCACATATTATGACACCACTGCGGCGAAAGATTTGGGTCGACATTATGTGTTTGTCCCATATTGCATCTTTGAATGCACAATTTTGTGTCTAAATCGATGCTTTCGATTTAGAGTGTGGGTCGCTATATAAAGTTCGATCTGTGCGTGACTGCTGGAGTGTGAAACACTATTGGAAATTTTATTAAACTGCAGCTACATCACGGTGGCATTCTGAAGAAAATGACTGCGGTTATTTTTTTTTTCGTTTTGCCCTTCAATTTGAGACCACATCATTTTCAGAGTGCAGCGCCCCTTTAAGATTTCGAGAATGAAACTAATCTACAGACTGAATTCTGCAGCAAGAACTCCTTCTTTCATCACTCGCTCGCTCGCATATTCGCAACACGGCGAGGACATGACCGAGCCTTCGCCCAGCGTGGCCACGTACGCCGGATTCTCTTCGCTACTATCACTTCATCCGCCATCGCATCACATACACGTTTTTTTCTACGTAGACTGGTAGATACCAAGGCAGCTATAACTATTGACGTATTCCAAATGTCACACGAAAGCTGAGCCGAACGCAACTGACGTTACCATTATTTCTGATGGCACCATTAACCGAACCGAATCACTTTGAATTCGACAGGAACTGCGGGAAATGCGTTTTAAGGCAGATCACCCTCCACTCAATCTTGTAGAGGTATAACAGCGGGCTTGAAACCAACCTATAACCCTGACAGGTCTATGCCGGATGAAAAACGCCCAACGTCTCTTTATCATTGAGGCAGGCACTTTCGACATCCTGCTCTAGCGTACCCACCCACACATCCGAGAACCTACTAGACTTCTTTCTCGCGGACCTTGACGACACGACTTTGTGAAATGTGTCGAGTGACAGAGCTGAGCTCGTGCGGCTATGACAACCTGCTGTGTCAATAACGCTTGGAGGTGAATCTACACACATATATTCCGATAACCGTTTCCAGTGTACTTATCGAACGATTCCGCGCCGTGGATGCTGATGTAGCCTACTTTTCCGTAACAATTGCAGTGTATTCAGTTATTTCTTCATGTGCCTTGGCCGTTTTACCGTTACCTCGAATGTATTGGTATGCACGACATGCTTAATGTTATTTATGCTATCATTATTCTACGCATTTAGTCACGCTTGACCTTGCATATCCCAAAACTACTTTTAAGGTTCTTCATCATTTTTCACGCGATGTGATTGCACTAACTTCGAATATGTTGGCGAGTTATGACGTTAACTCGTATGACCACAAGCTTTCGCATCCTGTCGCTACTTATGTCATGTACCGTACGATCAGACAACGCCTACAGTCACGCAATTCCTATTACATTTCACTCCTCAGAAGCTAGATCAATTATATTTTTTCGGCATCAGAGCTTGTGTAATGTGTACGCCACTGCAATCTGTTAGTTCGTGTGTTAGTCAATACCTCTTCCAGCCGGTGAATTTAAAGGCATTTCCACTGGGTTGGATTGGGTCGCAGATAACTTTGATTCGAATCGAAAATCACATGTCCCAAAACGATTTAAATATTTGTACGCGGGATTTCATGCGGATAGATCGACTCCATAGATCACTCGGTTCTGGTTTATTCTGGTTCACACGAAGTTTCCATACGCAATGATAAGTTTTTCACAATTCAAATCAATAAGAGTCCATATGATGCTTCAACCGATAGGCTTGAACTTGGCCGTCTTCGCATCCAGCGCTTCGACGAATTGACACCACCGCCGGCTGATAATTGACGAATGTACTCAAGTGCCAGCTAGTGGCCGAATTATTCGTACCCACGTCTCTTGAATGATTTTGTGTTGTAACCAGTATTTAAAATGGATATTTAGTGTGATACTCGTTCACTTTCCCGTCATCACTCGTATTTATTTCGCTCTAGGCTTATTCATCGGACTATATGTCATTATGGGTGTCCATTATTGAGCATGTCACATTGTAAATTTCATCTTTATCGCTAAACGAATCATTTTGTCGTTTACAGCTTTACCACTATACCCACTTCACTCTAGTTCGATCAATTGTGAGAATTGTATTTGAATATTTGTCTTCGTCATCATCTCCACCGTGTCCCGCTGGTTGCATTTTCCACTCAGTAGTCAAACCGTGATTGCGTAGTTTGTATACATATATACGCTAAAGCAGGGGAAGCGAGTGGCGCAGTGTGCAAAGCGACGCCGTCACGACACCAATGGTCCTTGGTTCGAGCCTCGGCTCTACCATGTTTCTATGTGTCGGAGGTTATCTGGGCTCCTCGTCGCCGATCCCGCTGTAATAACAGTGTGTTGAAAAGCCCAGACAAAAGAGCAAGCCGCGCTCTCATAAAGTCGGCAGCCGAGAACCGAAGACGGACGCATGCGAGAGAAAAAGAGTGAAAGATTGAAAGAGTGAATGCACTGGTTGAAAGTCGTCCAATGAGAAAAGCACTGCATGATGTTAAAGAAAATGAACTGTACTGTGGAATTGAAATGTACCTATATCTGTGTCGTGACGCACAAGGCCTAAACGGCGAAAAGCGTCACTGTATAATACCTCTGTAATAATAATAATAATACGCTAAAGCAGACCTGGGCTAAGTACGCCCCGAGGAGCTATTCTTAGCGGCCCGTGAAGAGTCGCTTGGAATTCAAAACATAAATCATACTTTTGAATGTTGCTGCGTGGATTCCACAGGCTGTATAAACTGAACCGGAAATCCCTTTACTTTGAAGCCTGTTCAGTAATATGCCGCGATTACGCAGCCTACGCACCTCGCATGCGTAATCCGGATTCAAAATAAAGCGAATGTAGCAAAGTACGCTGTAAGAATTAAAGTCACAAGAAGTCAACTCGCTTTCCACATAGGTTGAAACCCAGTGGCGGCTCGTGACAATATCGGGTGGTGGGGCAAGGGCTGCGAGCGACTTTTATCAACATGACGTCACAATGGCGTTTTCCAACGTAAAAAAGTAACTTTAATATGATGGTAACATGAATTTCCCGACAACAGTGATTTTACCGTAGGTGCCGCGAGAGGTTTGCCGGTGAGCCGTGACTTGAAGTGTGGTAACAAATGTTTTATTCATTTTTTTTAATCAAAGGATTATTTTACATAATGTACGTGAACTAAGAATCGTCCCTATGCCACGAATCAATTATCAGGTCATCCTTAGTAGCATGCGTTATGATTTCATGGTAGAGTTAGAGATTACGCAAATCGATAGGCCGTCCGAAAGTGTTTCGTACACGATCCTGGTGTGTTACGACCACTGAGCTGGTGGTTACGAGTTACGACCAGGTGATAGGCAACCAAAGCGGAGGTACCCGGCGTACGATTGGATCAATGGACTGGACAATTTCTATCATCATCATCATTGGTTTATTAGCAATTTTATCAGTTCAATACACCACAAAAATGCGATACAATGAAAAGACAGGAAGATGTCGAAGCGACAAGGAGTAGTCTTCTAGACCTTTAATTTTCGCTCTAAAGGCAACTGCGTAAACTATAGCCTACGTACGGAGCAAAGATTCAATACGATTCATGTTCGCACTTGACTTGACCAGACTAATTCCAATGACTAGAACTCGAGAGATTGCGTAAGCCTAACTGCAAAGGTCAACGACTTCGGACACATACGCAATTGTTATCTCATAGATTGGGCCTGTCATATTGAATCCAGAACATCAATTTGAATGGTCTTTGAAGAACTAAGGACAGCAGCCTCGGAACTTCGGTCTCGGAACAACATAGTACATTTTGGCCTTGAAACTGGAGATTGTGACGCAACACATACGGCTTACTGTCTGCTGCCAAATCGCCGTTGGAAAATATATTAATCAATAAATACATGAATGAAAGCCGTAAACTTAGCATACTGTTACATGAAATCATCGAGAAGTAGCATTCGCAATCTCATAACCCATTCCGGCATGGTACACTGTCAAAATCAATACAAACAGACGAACACCGAACTTTGAGTAAAATAGATCGAGGAATAGGCTGATCGAATGATCAGCTGTTAGCCGACATCGAAAATGAAATAGCTATCGCATTTGACAGGGGATTGTAAGCAAATGGTTTGA
The DNA here is from genome assembly GCF_051294905.1 of Botryllus schlosseri. Classification (NCBI taxonomy): domain Eukaryota; kingdom Metazoa; phylum Chordata; class Ascidiacea; order Stolidobranchia; family Styelidae; genus Botryllus; species Botryllus schlosseri. The sequence goes on from NC_137246.1 coordinate 8,450,688, forward strand.
AGGCCACAATTTCACAGTGAAATGCACATTGGCGAACATAAAATTATGTGAATATTTGAATGCAAACCGAGAATCTTAGTTAGCTGTTTCATGCGATCATCGAGATATACCATTGGAAATATCATCACCGATCTCGTTATGGAACGCAGACTAGATTAGCACAGACAGACACCGGCTTTTCCGTGAGATCCGCAATGATGTAGGTAGGCTAAGTATCAGATCAGCGCGCATCTCTACCATACTCGACCTCGAAAACGAAATAACTGCCTCAATCATTGAGCGTCAACTTTAAGACTTGGCACCGCGTTCGATACTAAAATCAAGACATACCGTGCAAAAGCTCATGACAGATCTAGGTATGGAACATCGTTAAAATCAATAGAGACCAATACCGGCTTTTGAGTAAAATCTGTTTGCTGTACAATGTACATGATAGATCAGCACACACTGAACTTCGAAAACGAAATTACCACCCTTATCTTTGAGTAGCAAGCCTGAAACTTGGAGCAGTGCTAAATACTACCTTCACGACATATCGTACCAAGTTTCAAGAATTATCATGGAGCGAAACACCGTCAAAATCGACATATACCAGCAAAGGTCGAGTCAACGCATATCACGGTAACCGAGTTCAGATATAGATACGATTGTTACATCACACCTTAAGGGCGACAGGCATAGTTGCCCCACTTGCTCGGCCATTTTACGAATAGGAGAGAGTAAATCACCGTTTCTTTATTGTGCGCGGCTTTGAGAGAATAGATAGTGAAAGCTTATTATGAGCGCTACCGGGGCAAGCCCCGGCTAGGCATTCACAAAGCGAAAACACAGAAGAGAATTCGATTTTCGCAGAGACTTCGCTATGTATGGGCATTTGTTAGCGAAAGCACAAGAATAATGCGGGTTTCGCCGTGATCTCGGTATATACTGATTGCTGTGCGTCTATAAATGGTTAAATTGTTATTGAACAGAATTTTAGGTGGGGCAATGCCCCAGTTGCCCTATAGGACGAGCCGCCACTGTTGAAACCTAATGCGCACCTCCCATTGATTACCCAGATTTCATTACTATTTCCGTCGCTGATTCGCATGATACTTCTTGTTGTGTTGCACTCCTTTGCCGTCCAGTCGCTTTCAGTTGTCATTCAGCGAACACAGTCTTGATCAGTGGCGGCTCGTGACAATATCGGGTGGTGGGGCAAGGGCTGCAAGCGACTTTTTATCAACATGACGTCACAATGGCGTTTTCCAACGTAAACAAGTAACTTAATGATGGTGCGGTAACATGAATTTCCCGGCAACAATGATTTTAACGTATGTGCCACGAGAGGTCCGCTGGTGAGCTGTGACTTGAAGTGTGGTAACTGCGTAAACGGCGTACGGAACAAAGATTCAACACGGTTCATGTTCGCATTAGACCTGACTAATTATCTGCAGAAATGGAAATGACTCTAACTCGAGAGATAGCGTAAGCCTAATTGGAAAGGTCAACGAATTCGGACAGATACGCAATTGTTATCTCATAGATTGGGCCTGTCCTATTGAATCCAAAACATCATTCTAAAGAACTAAGAATAGCAGCCTCGGAAATTTGGTCTCGGTAGTCGGTACAGCATAAGAGATTTTGGCCTTGAAACTGGAGACTGTAACACGACACATACGTTTTTATTACTGTCTTATAGGTCTGCTGCGAAATCGCCTTTGGAAAATATATTACCGAATAAATACGTGGATGAAAGCCTTAAACTTGGTACACTGTTACATGACATTATCGAGAAGTGGCCTCATGGCCCTTTTCGGTATGGTACACTGTCAAAATTAATGCGAACAGACCAACACCGAATTCTGCGTAAAATTTACCGAGGAATAGGCTGATCAAGTGATCAGCTGTTAGCCGCCATCGAAAACCAAATAACTATCGCGCTTGACAGGGGGTTGTAAGCAAAGGGCTTGAAGGCCACAATTTCACGATGAAATTGACATTGGAGAATATAATATCAAAGTAAATATTTGAATGCAAACTGAGAATGATATCATCATCTCAGTTAACGTTACCGCAGATACACCGGCTTTTGGGTGAAATCCGCAATATGCTGTAGGCTAAAGTGTCAGATCGGAGCACATCTTTACCATACTCGACCTTGATAACGAAATTACTGCCCTAATCATTGAGTGTCAACCTTGAGACTTGGCACAGCGTTCGATACTAAAATCAAGACATACCGTGCAAAAGCTTATGACGGATCTAGGTAAGGAGCATCGTTAAAATCAATAGAGACCAATACCGGCTTTACGAGTCAGCTCTCACTCGAATTAGGAAACGAAATTACCACTAACACAGTTCAGTGACAAACTTAAAACTTGGTACAGCGTTCGATACTAACATTAAGACTTACCGTGCCAAATGTCATAACCGATCTCAGTATTGAACATCGTCAAAACCAATGGATACCAATACCGGCTTTTGAGTAAAATCTGTTTGCGATACATGACGGATCAGCACACACTCAACTTCGGAAACGGAATTACTACCCTAAACTTCAAGTAGAAACCCAGAAACTTGGGGCAGTGTTAAATACCACCATCACGACATGACATAACAAGTTTCAAGAGTTTTCATGGTGTGAAACCCCATTAAAATCGACCTATACCAGCAAAGGTCGACTAAACGCATATGACGGTAACAGAGTTTAGCTATAGATAAGATTGTTACATCACACCTTAAGGGCACAGAGCTATCGTGCCCCGGTTGCTCGGTAATTTTATGAATAGGAGAGAGTAAATCACCGTTTCTTTATTGGGCGCGGCTTTGAGAGAATAGATAGTGAAAGCTTGTTATGAGCGCTACCGGGGCAAGCCCCGGCTAGGCATTCGCAAAGCGAAAACACAGAAGAGAATTCGATTTTCGCAGAGACTTCGCTATATATGGGCGTTTACAAGCGAAAGGACGAGAAGTATACGATTTTTCGCTGTGATTTCGGTTAATATAGATAGGTGTGCGTCTATACATGGTAAAGAATTGTTATTTAACAGAATTTTAGGTGGGGCAATGCCCCAGTTGCCCTATAGGACGGGCCGCCACTGGTCTTGATACTAGATGTTTTAGATATAGGAGTTACATTGACGTGTTAACTATATCTTAACCGAGCCGCGGAACTAGAAGAACACGTACCGACTACCAGAGCACGCTATAAAGAGCAGCAGTTGTTGGATGGGAACACTGAAGTTGTACAACATACACTGCTGGTGTCACACCGTGCTGCCTCATTCCGGCAATGTTGTCCACAACTCACTACGGTGGAGTTACATAACACATTATTCAAGGTAAAGTTGAACATAGTATTCCATAATATTCCAGACGGAGCAGATTGAAATGATGCAAAGTTTCGGGTACGCGCAGAGGTGGTCAGTAACGAAGTAGCTTGCTTCTACGTTTTCGAAGTACTAAATTATTTATTATTATTAAAGTCTTCGAGTTAATAAATATTATTCTACAATGGATATTGTATTGAAAGCTATATTCAAGTTCTGTACCACGAACCAGCTATTTAAGTACTAAATTATTATTGGTAATATTAGGGGGAATGAAAATGAGGCTTTTAGCCTGTAAGGCCACATGCTTATACTGGCGCAGCTTACTCATGTAGCTATGATTTTATATTACTTTTACTAAAAGATTATCATTTTAGGCAAGAGTGGGTGTAGCATACTGACTTGAAAATCGTCATTTTTAATTCTACTCGACTACGAGTTTACGAGGTTACTTCTACTTCTAATTGCGTCTGCCAATGATTACTACATTGGTCACCTTTGGATACAGGGAAGTGTTGGCAAATGGGCAATCTATCACAGCAGATTTTCAAGAGATGCGTCTGAGCTTGAAGTACGGAGCCGCACGAATACACCCATTAAATATAAAAAAAATTATAAAGCATGGAAGCACGTACAAACGAATAGCAACACTAACAAGAAAAAAAAACACAAATCAATTTAATTACCAACTTGGCATTGACTTGGAGCTTCAATAAGTGTGTTAAAGAGAGTCTTAATTGCAGAGAATGGTGGTCATCGGGATGTCGATTGTGATATTGATTTTTGATTCAGACAAATTTACAAGAAAGTGCTTCACATACATAATTTGATCACAATAGATAATCGTTTTTCTGGGCATTGGTTATCAAGTATCAGTATCAGTTTAATAATAATATTATCATTTCAAAACACCACCAAACTGCGATACAAGGAAAAGATCGGAAGGTGTTGAAACGACTCAGATTAGTCTGTGAAATCAGGAACTCACCTTAACCAAGGCGAATTAGAGAAGGGCCATGCACATTAGGTGTGTTAAAAAAAAACATATTTTCACAAATCTCATCGGCTTGATTGCCAAATCGTCAGGTTACCTAAATAAACGTTGCGCAAAATTTGACTCAATTCCAACCAATAGAAGCCGAGGTTAGTCAAATTAAAAGTTAGGTTATTTTTGATATAATAGTATTTACGGTGACCAATTTCGTCACACGGTCATGACCAAAAATCGTGTTCCAGGTATGCCTGAAGAGGCAGGGATGTCCTTTCCATTTGTTTTGATCTTGACAAGGGCCTATGGAGGAGTTTGGGTGAAGACATCGTCAATAAACGAGAAAAAAAAAACGATTAGCTGAAAATTCATTGAAATAGCCACGTTAAAAGGATGGTGAGATGATTTTCGAATAAAGTACTTTGCACACTGAAATTAACGACCACGAAAAGGAAATGAACTGACAAGCAGGTAAAATACGGGTAAATATATTTCTCAAGTGATAGTCATATCTAGAAGTATTTTTTGTCGGACCAATTTAGATTTCACGAAATCTATCCCAGTTATGCTGGGCATACCGATGTCTCTCTGCCTTAATCCGAAGTTTTTACTGATTGCTATGTCGCCATTCCCAAAATCTCACCCACAGATACATCAGTTGCAATCCTCAGCACCTCAGTGATCGAATATTTCTCTGCTACTTGACATTGACTCAGCCAGAGCGTTAAAAATGATGCTGATTGTAATTGATAATGGGCTACGCCAATGAATAGTATTTATGAGTAGGGCTGGGCAAAATCGAGTAGCTGAGTGATTCGATTCTGAATCATGTAATATGCTTCGAGTCGAGTCGAGTAATCGAGTATCACTCATTATGACGTCATAGCTGAATGTAATAAGTCAAAGTTCAAATATGTACCGTTTATGCCACCATAAAGAATATAATGCCTCTTATACATCTCATAAATGATACTTTGGTATTATTTTGTCCATCCGATTTCATTCCACTTGGTGACAATTCTGTGGCATAATCATGATTTTGGAAATGTGCTACGTCCAGTAACTTTCGTAGCTTTGTACTATATGTTTCGTATGCTACGATACCGCCAATCAAGGTTTCAAGGCTTCAACAGTGAAAATGAGTATTGAAACTATAATTCTCGTTGATAAATTAACTTTCAGTGGCGAGGAGCGTATAATTTCAGTACTCGAAAAAATCGTATTTCACTACTCGACTCGAATCATTAAAATTAATACTCGATTCAGATTCGAGTACTCGAATCATTTTGCCCAGCCCTATTTATGAGTTGAAAAAGAATTTCCGGTACTTCACATAAGCGTTGATACTGTAGCTTTTTATGTACTCGAAACTTTACGACCTTCAGGGAAACTAAATGGTAACCCACTGAGCTTATAAAGCACATTAGTCATTTTCTGGTCTTTCAATATTACCTGAACCCCCTTCTTTTCATAGTGTACTAAAAAGCATTTTTACCACGATCTATGGATACATTTAGATGTTATTCGCCGAATGTGGAGGATGAAATGAAGAGAGGATGATAAATTTGGGATGGGAATAAGATCTGTCAATATGCCTATTAGTCTTTTAATCCACCTGTAAGAGTACTATAGGAGTGCTGCAGAGCAAATGATAGAATATCATATAATATCAAATTGTATCGTGAATAAATATACATGGGACCGACAAAGAATACGGATATTGACTATCACTTGAGAAATATATTTACCCATATTTTACGTGCTTATTATCAGTTCATTTCTTTTTCGTAGTCATTAATTTCAGTGTGTAAAGTACTCTATTTGGAAAGTATCTAACCGTCGTTTTACCGTGTCTATTTCAATGAAGTGGACTAATTTCCAGCTAATCCGTGTCATATCTTTCTTTCGTTTACTGGCGATGTCTTCATTCGAACTCCACCACAGGCCCTTGTCAAGATCAAAACAAGTGCAAGCATACATGGAACACGATTTTTGGTCATGTCGGTATCACGAAATTGGTCACCGTAAATACTATTATTTCAAAAATAACCTAAATTTCAATTTGACTGACTTCGGCTCCTACTGGTTGGAATTGGGTCAAATTTGGTGTGCAACGTTTTTTTTTAGGTAACCTGACGATTTGACAACCAAGCCGATGAAATTTGGAAAAAAACTTTTTTTTTGAACACCCCAAATGCACATTGCACAGTAAATGAAAAATGGTCCGGTGATCTCGCAGGCTGACTAGTAAGTTGGGATACTTTATCTCTGGAACTTGACTCCAAAAGCAAGTAAGTCTTTACTTTTAAATAATTGCGTGAGCTCGGTATCTGACTGCACGTCAAGAAACTCAAGATACCAATAAGATTTGAAAACATTTGTATCGTGGGAAAAAGCATTCATTCCGTCAATGCTGCGGTTGAACTCATCAATAAAGTTGCTGATAAGCCTGTTGTATGCATCAAATGATCCATTAGTTTCCATTAGTCCGATACCGTTGAAAAATGTGTTGTAACACCACATGCAGGGTCTGGTGGTGAGCTGACTTAAATCTGAGTCCCGATTCGAACGCATTTGAGTGGGAGTAGAATTTTTGGCGTGAGTTGAGTAATGAAATCGTTACTGCGTAGAGAATCGCTACTCGACAGCAGATAAATGTCTTCGCCCTCACTTATAAACTCCTGACGCCAAGCCAAGCAAAGGTAATTTTTTAATATGAATTTAATTTTGTTTGTTTAAATTGATTTTTTAATATTTTTGCGAAAATTTCAAACGTCAATGGGAGCCGCAAGAAGGCTAGATGGGAGCCGAGGTTTGGAATCACTGTTGTAGAACAGTGAGGATATATTGTTTCAAAACTAACGATACTGCGACGATACAACAACAAAATATATTGGTCTTGTCCTTTACCAATACAGAGCGACCTGGCGGCAGTCTATGCTTCAGATAGTTATGCTGTCGGTATCGAGCAGACTTGGACAACTAGATAATTCTCGTTGTCTTATTTCATTTAATGAAAGCGGAATGTCATTAATCTAGTTCTAATCTAATTTCTAAAATGTTCCTCTGCTCTGATTTTAATTCTAATCTAATAATTGTTTTCCTGAAAATGACTCTTTGTCCGTGGCATTTTTAGCGAGTTATTATTATTATTATTATTGATGAAAAGATGAGTGACGCTTTTCGCCTGTAAGGCCAGGTGCGTCACGGACTAGAATGAGCGATTTACCAAAATATGGTCAATAACCGATTTACAAGTAAGTACCACAAGATATAACAAATTCTGCAACATGGGATAACATTTCGGGGATGATCAGTAGATTTTCGAGTGTTGCAGTGATTTTGAGCTCGCGTGCCCTGTCGATTAAAAAGTTCCGATGAAAATCATATCGATTGCAGTGCAGCAAAAAATGCTCGACTGTATCAGGTATTGTACAATGGTCGCATAGGTCGGTGTCGCTACATCCAATTTTATATAAATGCGCTTTCAGGCGGCAATGGCCTGAACGAAGCCGAAATATTATTCGTTCGTAAAGCCTATGTCGATGCATCGATGGAAAGTGGCCATCAGTCAATGATCTATGGAAGTTTCGATAGTGACCTCCACGCTCAGTTCGTTGATATTCGGCGTTCCAGGTCGCTCTACAGTATTGACGTACTTCGGCTTTCGCCTCAGCGTGGCTAATTTTTTCTGGAAGCGTCTGAGAAGGGGTATTTTCGATATTGGTCCTGGCAGCTTGCCAAGCCAATTTATCAGCTAATTCATTACCACCGATATCAGCATGCCCCGGTACCCAGGCCAGGACAACAATGGCGCCTTTCTGAACCACTTGATTCAGCAAGCGACCACATTCAAATATAACATTCTGCGTTTGCGGTGCCTGCAGGTTGGTCATAGCGGATAGCACGCTCAGACTGTCCGATAGAATCAGATATGTTTGTTGGTATGAGCCATTCTGGCAGATCCATTTTAGAGCGTGGAGAATGGCTTGTGCTTCTATGGAGAAGATTGACTTAAGAGTGGAACACGACTGGGAAAAGTTTATCATCAGCGACGGGATGGTAAAGGCAAAACCGGCTCCCTCTGCTGATTTGGAGCCGTCAGTGTATATTTCAGTGGCATCCCTATATCGTTCGAATATGAAGTCCAGGACTATGGGTTTATGCGACAGAGGTGCGATATATTTTTTAATGATTTTTGCAAGGTCTAAATCAATATTAGGTGATTGAATCAGCCATGGAGGCAAATTTGGAAGACTTTTTCTTTCCACGACAAGGTTATTCAGAGACTCGACATTGGTGGCGATGTTGAAGGTAATGAATTTTGGGTTCATGAGGCTATATATCTCCTGCCAAGAGTCTTCAAGCACTCCTAATGTTGGATGTTCGTGAGCCTGGTAACCTCTAAGGTGACAGCGATAGTTAAGGCTAAGCTGTTTGTGGCGCAGATGGAGAGGAAGCTCGTCACATGATGCTTCAAGTGCACAAATGGGGGTGCTGCGCATTGCTCCACAGCAGAGGCGGAGAGCTTGATTTCGTATGGTGCGTAACTTGTCCAGATACTTTTTTGGGGCGAAGTAATATGCTGGTAACCCATAGTCAATCAGTGATCGTATCAGCGCCCTGAAGAGTTGCAGCAATGGTCTTTTACTCGCTCCCCATGTGGTACCAGTCACGACTCTGATTAGATTCAGTCTGTTGGAGCACTTTTTGGAAATCGTATCGATATGTTGCTTATAGTTAAGCAATTTGTCAAACGTGATACCCAAATATTTGTAGGTGTCGACAAATTCAAGTTCATGGTCACCAGTTTTCAAGATAAGTGGAGGAATTTTCCTTTTCTTCGTGAACAGCATGCCTACGGTCTTTGCCTTGCTGATGGTAAACCCCCATCTGGAACACCAGTCGCTTATTACATCGAGTGATGATTGAATGGAAGACAAGAGGGGCTGGATAAGAAGACCGCTATCCCAAACAGCGCAGTCATCTGCGAACACCGCATGTTCAGACCGATGACCTAACGAGCTCGGTAAATCATTGATCATTACCGCAAACAGCAAGGGGCTGAGAACGCTTCCCTGTGGTATACCGTTCTGCAGTACATAACTGTCGGAAAGAGTGTTTCCTACGGCCACCTGGAAAGTTCTGTCAGAAAGGAAATTTGTAATCCATCGGTGCATGTGTCCGCGTATACCGAGCTGGTATAGTTTGTACAGAAGTGCGTGGCGCCACACCATATCGTAGGCTCGACTTATGTCTAAGAAGACCGCTACCACCGATCGCTGGTGATGGATATTCTTGTAAATCGTGTCGTGGAGACGCAGTATGTGGTCCAGGGTGCTTCGACCACGCCGGAAGCCGGACTGTGAGGGATGTATCAGATTTTTTTACTCCAAATCCCATCTTAATCGATTGGTGACCATTACTTCCATGACTTTACAAATGTGACTCGTGAGAGATATAGGACGGTACGATTCCACAGAGGTAGGATCTTTGCCCTTTTTAGCAATTGGGCAGACTATGGCATGTTTCCACGAGACTGGCAATTTCCCCGTCTCCCAGGATGCATTGTATAGTTTCAAAAGATCGGTGCGACCGGAGGATGATAGATTTTTTAACATCGAATACCCTATGGAGTCCTCCCCGGGTGAAGTTGATTTTCGGCTACGCAAAGCTTGATTCAGTTCGGCAAGAGTGAATTCGATGTTTATGATCGAATTCCTGTGCCGATCTGGTTCGTTGTCAGCGGTAAGATGAACCGTGTTTTCAAAGTTAGCCTTCGTTATACGAAATCCTGCTGGGTAGTTGTCGGAGCTGCTCGTTTTTGCGAAGTGTGAAGCCAGTGTATTAGCTTTGGTTCTGTTATTTTGAGAAATAGACCCGTTCGACTTCAGCGTTGGTATGGAATTGAACGTATGCACTCCCGACATAGATTTCATAACGTGCCAGACTTTCGCCATCTGCGTACGGGAGTCCAATGTACCACAAAAATCCTCCCAACATTTGCGTTTAGCAGAAAGGATGGTTTTTCGACATTCGGCTCTCATGCGTTTGAAGGCGATCACGTCTCGAATGTGAAACGTACGTTTCATTTTCAAGTAAGCAGCCCTTTTCCTGCGCACAGCACGGGTACATCCCACGTTCCACCAAGGTACGGCTATTTTCGTTGATATTTTCGGTCGTGGGATCGACTCTCCCGCCGCTAAAAGTAGGCTATTTGTGAAATGGCGGTGAAGGTCTTCAGTTTCCCCCATAGGAACGAAGTTGGATTGGAGGTGGAAATCCGCAGCAGCCGAGAAGGCTGACCAGTTCGCCTTACTGTAATCCCATCTACGTTTTGATGAATTGCACGACGCCCTATTATTGTATGTGGTCTGGACTACAACGTGATTGTTGTGTACTGACTCTACGTACGTTCATTGCATGACATATCTAGTTAGTGTGTCACCTGGGCAGTGCACATGGGACTGTCTGGGAGTCGAGCTGATGCGATACTGATGTACGCACGTATTCTGTAAATAGCAATATCTTGGATGTAAAAGACGCGTGTATTCACTTGTCTGTATCCTTAGCAAGTTAGTAAGGATAGAACAATTGGCGACGAGGATTAAACTTGCCAAGTCAGTTGGATTACGATTTTGGCGGAAGAAGAATTGCTGAAGAACAGAGGAACAATGGCTTCAACGGGTAAAGGTTTGTCTTACTTCAATACGAATAAAGCTGTGATGGCCGAGCTGGATTGATAGATTTGAGATTTGGATGGTGGCAGAGGGTATTACAGACCCTGGCAAGAAACGTGCAAAACTGCTACATGAGGCCGGCGAAGACGTGTATGACATTCTTAAGACCTTGCCTGACATTGAGGGGGATGAGGATGCGTATGTGAAGACTAAGAAGCAGCTTACGAACTATTTTATCCCGAAGCGGAATAAAATCTTTGAAAGAGACCTCTTCCGGCAAACAAGACAAAATGCTGGTGAGCCCATTCAATCGTACATTACGAGACTGAGGAAATTAGCTGCAACATGTCAGTTTCACAATACCGATGAAGAGATTGTGCAGCAGATAGTCTCTTGTGGTTGCGATTCTCGTGTTAGAGAGAAGGCACTGCGACGTGACATGTCTTTGCAGCAATTGTACGACTTTGCACAAAGTCTGGAACAATCAAGGCATCAATCGAGGCAGATTGAAAACCACCACCAAGAAGTGCCTGACGCACAGATGCAGGTAAATGCACAACGTCAAGCAGTGCCATCCGATGGCGAAAGTATGAACAAGCAGAGAAATTACGCTCACGCCTGTTTCCGATGTCGCAGTACAAAACATTTTGCTCGGGCGTGCCCGTTCAAAGGAAAAGACTGTTCGTTTTGCGGAGGACGAGGGCACAGTGAGAAGGCTTGTCGTTCGAAAGATTCGAATCAATCTTATCGAGAAACGGCTGGCTCAAGCAGCCAGAATAAAGTGAAAACGCTTAGCGCGGAAGAAACGAGGAGTGAAGCCTTGGAAGAGTACGATGACGGTAACTTCCTGAATTCTATTGGCAAAGAAGAAAATGCAGATTCTGCTGATTTGGACTTGGGAGATACAAAGCCCTACTTCATTTATCTGGAAGTTGACAATAAACAGCAAGAGCTTGAATTGGATTGTGGTGCTGCTCTCACAGTGTATCCACAGCATGTCTTCAGAGAGTTGTGGCCCGATGCCCAACTGAAGGCGTTACCAAGGAAGCTGTATACTTACACGCGGCAACCACTGAAGGTCGCTGGATATATGGATGTGTTTGTAAGATATGGAAACTTTGCTGGATATTTGCCATTGATCGTTGTCGACATGCCCAATTTGTCTGAACGACCGTTGTTGGGTAGGAATTGGATAAGAAGCATCAAACCAAGTTGGATATCGATTGACAAAGTCGATGTACAAGCTGGAAAGTCTGATATGGATGTACAGCAGCTGCTGAAGAAATACCCTGGCATATCAACTCCTGGTTTAGGCTGTGCTAAGACGACAGCTAAGCTGGAGATTAATGAATCAGTATCTCCGAAGTTTTTCAAAGCTCGTCCAGTACCGTTGGCTTTGAAGGCTGCATATGATGCGGAGATTGACCGACAGGTCAAGATGGGAGTACTGAAACCAGTGAAAACTGCAGATTGGGCTGCGCCAGTGGTTACAGTTGTGAAGTCTGATGGAAAGTCAGTGCGCTTGTGTGGGAGTTATGATCTTACAGTGAACAAAGCAAGTAAACTGGAACAGTATCCGCTACCGAAAGTGGATGAACTGCTTACGACATTTGCTGGTGGACAGAAATTCTCTGTTATTGACTTGAAGGAAGCTTATCTTCAGTTACCCTTGGCAGAAGAGAGTCAGAAGTACACCGTGATCAATACTGCTAAGGGGTTGTTTTCAACAAATCGTCTGGTATACGGAATATCCAGTGCTCCAGCGATATTTCAGCGGTATTTGGAAACACTGCTGAGTGGATTACCCCATGTGGGAGTTTTTCTGGATGATATTGGAGTCACAGGAAAAGACGATGCTGAGCACATGGCGAATTTGGAAGAAGTATTCAGACGATTGGAAGATGAAGGCTTGAAGATCAACACAGAGAAGTGTAAATGGATGGCTCCAGAGATCAAGTATCTGGGCTACAGCATTAGCAAAGAGGGAGTTAGTCCGACCGAGGATAACTTGAAAGCAGTACTTCAGGCGCCAGAACCTGAAAATGTTGCACAAGTACGATCCTATCTGGGAATGCTGAATTATTATGGAAAGTTCATCAACAACCTTTCGACGATTGCCGCACCATTATACAAGCTGTTACGTGGTGATGTTAAATGGACTTGGGGCAAGGAAGAAAGAGACGCTTTTGCTTCTACAAAGAAGTGCTTGTGTCGAGCGCCAGTCCTCGCTCATTTTGATATGAGTGCCGCAGTTATCGTTTCCGCAGATGCTTCGCCGTATGGGGTTGGTGCGGTTTTGTCGATCGTTACTGATGGTGCAGAAGAAAGGCCCGTTGCGTATGGCTCACGTTCTTTGACAAAGGCGGAACGCAATTATAGTCAGTTGGACCGGGAAGCGTTGGCATTGGTTTTTGCCGTGAAAAAGTTTCATTCATTCCTTTACGGAAGATCGTTTGCCCTCGTGACTGATCACAAACCTCTTTTGGGTTTGCTGGGCAAGGAAAAACCTCTTCCTGATAACGCATCTCCTCGTTTGATACGATGGAAAGTTCTACTTGATGGGCACGAGTACAAGTTGGTTTATAAGCCAGGAGTCCAGCAAGCCAACAGCGATGCGTTGAGTAGACTGCCGCTGCCGGTGAATGGGAAGATAGAGCCATGTGGAGAAGTCGTGAAGTTGTTGTCAACTATGGATGCTCAGTTGATCAAGGCGGAAACCTTGCGATCTTGTACGATGAAGGATCCAGTGTTGTCAGCAGCTGTGTCTTACAGCCAGAGAGGCTGGCCAAAAGCGTCAGACTTGGAATTTGAGTTGCATCCGTACAGAAATAAGGAAGCAGAACTCAGTGTTCATGAGGGATGTCTGTTTTGGGGAGGCAGAGTCGTTGTTCCTTCTCGATGCAGAAATGAGATGTTGATTCTGATGCATGATGGTCATCCTGGAATTTGTGCTATGAAGAAGATTGCACGCAGTTACGTGTGGTGGCCTGGATTAGATGCAGATATTGAAGATTTTGTGAAAAGCTGCAACCAGTGTCAACAGCTGAAACCGCAAGCTTCCAAGGTTCCTATGAGCTCATGGTCATACCCTGATGCTGTTTGGGAAAGAATTCATTTGGATTATTGTGGTCCTGTAGATGGGAAAATGCTGTTGATAGCAGTGGATGCATACAGCAAATGGCCGGAAGTTTATATAACCAATGGTGTTACCGCAGCAGAGACTATTAACAGTCTGCGAGGTGGTTTTGCGGCATTTGGTCTACCTAAAGTATGCGTTACGGATAACGCAGGCTGTTTTGCTGGATCTGAATTTGCGGAGTTCATGAAGCTGAATGGGGTAAAGCATCTGTTTTCACCTCCCAGGCACCCTGCTTCTAACGGTCAGGCAGAGTCCATGGTAAAACAGTGTAAACTTGGTTTGAAGAAGCAAAAAGCAGCGCCGTTGCAAGTGCGCTTGCACCGTTGGCTTTTCCGTTATCGGAATACACCTCACAGTTTTACTGGTCAAACGCCGTCGGAAATGATGTATCGTCGAAAAATCAGGACTCACCTGGACTTGGCGGTCTCCTCATCTCGGTTCTCGAAACCAAGTACAATATTTAAACCGAGAGAAAGTCGGGTTTTCAAAGTTGGAGATCCTGTTTACCTTACTGAGATTGTTGGCTCTCAGTACAAATGGCTGCCTGGTACAGTTATGGCATGTGAAGGTCAATGTTGCAGGATTAAACTGAAAGATGGAAGATTTTTCAGACGACATTTGGATCATATTCGACCTCGCTATACAGTCGAAGAAGAACAGGTTGTTCGTGACGAAATTGAAATGGACAACATTCCAGAACCGGTAGTGGAAAATGCAGAGAGAAGTTACGAGTCTACTCCATTGGAGTCCAGCGGTTCGAGCGAGGAGAGACAAGTTCCTGTTCCTACCTCTGATCGTGAGATTGAAATGATGAATGACGATGTACGAGGACCTCCTTCATCTACTGGTGGGAATTCCACAGTTACCATATCGGGCAGGATCTGTAAACCTCCTGAAAGACTGAATCTCTGATTTTTGTCTGGTGACTAAATCTCGTGTTGGACTTTTTCTTGTCGGATTAGTTTGTCACCAGTGAGCGTTTTTTGCCTTGTAAATGCTTGCTTGTGTGTTTTGTTTTATTATTCTCTCTGTTGTTGTTGTTGTGTGTCTCTCATCCATTAAGGGGAGGAGGAGTTGTTGTGTACTGACTCTACGTACGTTCATTGCATGACATATCTAGTTAGTGTGTCACCTGGGCAGTGCACATGGGACTGTCTGGGAGTCGAGCTGATGCGATACTGATGTACGCACGTATTCTGTAAATAGCAATATCTTGGATGTAAAAGACGCGTGTATTCACTTGTCTGTATCCTTTGCAAGTTAGTAAGGATAGAACAGTGATCACCACCGATGAGCTGGTCCGTTACTGTTGTGGCACATCTCGCCGCAATGTCCCGAGACGACATCGACAGATCAAGAAGTGACCAGCGATGGACGGCATCACACGCAATATTCATACGAGTGGGTGACGATGAATTCAACAGGACAAGGTCGTTTCTATCCATTATTTCGCAGAGTTGGTTGCCACGTGCATTTGTCGAGTGGCTCCATGAAGAATGGTGCGCATTGAAGTCGCCGCATATAATGGAGCGTGATGACAAAGAGCCGAATATCCTAAAATCACTAGCTGTAGTTTCACAGTCCGGGGGTGTGTAAACGTTGCATATGTTCAAGTTCCCTACTCGCACACATAGTACCTCAAAAACGGCTGACGAGACATTGTTCGAAAGAGACGCATTGAGCGATGCTCGAACAAAAGTGGCAATGCCGCCAGAGTGCACCGTCTTATCACGGCGGAATAGTTGGTACCCCCCTAGTTTTGGTGTGTACTTTTGGACAAGATGGGATTCTTGAATAAGAATAACGTCTGGTTGAATGGTTAAGGTTGACAAGTAGTGCTTAAATTCGTGTAGCTTGCGATAGATGCCCCTGCAGTTCCACTGTAAAATGACTAAAGAGTTGTGATTATCCATTTAAAGTGCCATTTGACGTCTGGGAGGGAGTGTCTTCGGTCTCACCAAAGCTTTTTGTGACATTTTTCAGAGAGACTGGGTCAACAGAAAATCCCAAATATTTGCTGGCAGCTTTGGCTACAATAGTATGTAGAACGGTACCACTGTCGCTAGATTTGCAAGCATTTACAGTTATCTTAACGATTTCAGCAATGAGCGCAAGGAGGACTACGGGGTCAATAGAAGCAAGCCCGCTTGATGCGGTTTCGACTGTGGGGTTGGCAGCAGTTCGAGCAGGTGGTGGTTGTCGCCAGTGGCGCAGGTCACCGTCGTTGGGCTGTGGGGTGGTAGGCCTGTAACTCCGACCACGGGTTAGTACATTCTTATAACTAAGCCGCTGCGGGTATGGCTTTGAGATCCTGTGTACGTCAAGTCTGTTGGGGGCAGGATCGTCTACGATTACCGACTCATGGTACTCGGACATGGTCTCGGGAGTTTTCTTGGGTTGTGGTTGTGGTTGTGTGAGGGACATATGATATCCCTCTCTAAGAGCATTAAATTTGGCTTCTTCCTTGTATATGATGCAACCACCATATGCAGCGCTGTGTTCCTCGTTGCAATTTACACATTTTTTGTTGTTTGAACAGGCGTCATACGTGTGATCACGGCCACCGCATTTGGAGCAGCAACGTTTTCCGCGGCAGTGCTTGGCGACATGCCCAAAGCGATTGCATTGGAAGCATCTCGTTGGCGGTGGATTATATTGTCTCGTTTTAAAACGAAGATAGTGGAACATCACGTGCGGTGGAATCGTGACCGTGCTGAAAGACAGCAGAACTGCAGTTGTACTAACAGTGCCATCTTTCGTTTTTTTGGTGAGCCTTTTAACATGAATTACATTCATGCTGCGAAAACTCTCTAAGCGCTCCTGTTCCGATATTTCGACAGGTACTCCAGGGATAACTGCGCGACTTGCGTATGGTCTGGGTTGAAAGATTGATGTCTTAATTTTAATGGTTGTCGATGCGGACTTCAAAATGGTGCAATCAAGGAGCTGCTTTGCTTGCTTTTCGTTGTTACAAGTGATAAGGATGTCACCCGAGCGAAGAACCTTGATATCAGCATAGCTGCCTATTGACGCATAAAGTGTCTTATTAACCAAGTCTGGATGATACGATTTCATTAGTCTACCCTCTCCACTGAGCAAAACCTTGAGATTTCCCGAGACAGGGATGGAAGACGGTACGGCAGAAGATACTTGCGAAGGAGATGTTACTTTAGGACAAGGATCTGGATTGTTAGGCGTAGTTGCATAGTCTCTAGCTATAACCTTAGCGCCATTTCCATTTTCATCGGAGTCACTCTCAGCTTCCTTAACGCTACACTTCTTGCGCTTCATACGACTAGACGTTTCTGCGTCCATGTTCTCCATTTCCTATAAGAGGAATTGGAGAACTACTGACTAGACTACTCTGACTAGTGTATCTATTGGTGATTATAACTGATACGGTTAGATAATGAAATGACAAAGCGCCTCTGTCTGAACGACTCGGTGCTTTGATAGAGCTGACAAGAGCGATTTTTAGCGAGTTGAAAGAATATCTCTCGCGCAGAAAAATCCAGTGCAAACCGTCATCGCATTACACCGTACACTCGTACAGTCATGGTAGTTATTGTGACGAATAGCCTAGTAGCCATGTTGGCATAGTAGCTTGTAGTCTGCGAACAACAGTCTGGTTTCGATCACAAACAGAACAGCAGCAAAGAAAAAGATATCGTGACACCGGCTTGTTCCCTGTCATGCCCTCAACTACACCATGGAAAAAGAGGATGATAGCTTCAGATCGAACCAAAGAAAATATATTTGCGTTTGAAGTGGGAAAATATTTCGAAGGAGAGAGTGAGAGCATGGACTGTGATGATTTGGAAAAGAAAAAATAGTTTTCCTCATCTCAAGGCTGCTGCTAGAAAACTCGTAGGCATGACTGGAACATCAGCTCCACAGAAAAGAGTTTTAGCCATGCAGAGAAGTGTATAGTGCCGGTCGCCAACTCGAAACGAGTCGCGGGTAACTTTTAAAATTTCAGAGAGGCCGCGGACCGCAAGAATCCAATATCTATCGAGACATCATAGGTCACTATAGTTGAGCAACCACATTTTTAAAATTTTGCGTTAGTACAACGCCGTGCTCACTAACATGGGCGATGGTTATGGTTACCACAAAAGAAGTAATATTTTATTAGGCAGCTCAAATACAATAAGAAATATCATGATCATAAACTTCATTATATTTGAACTATGAGCTACGTACGATATCTGACCATACTTTTCCGCGAAGAATGAATCGGCATTGGAGCTAGCCAGACATGTTACTAGCTGAAAGACTATCTCATCCTAAATATTGATCTGGTGGGAAAGTCCTAGATTAGTGGTTCTCAACCGGGGGTCCGTGAAGCATTTCTAGGGGTCCACGAAGCCTCTCAATTTGTAAAATGATTGGCTACCTAATTTTTATTTTTTAATTAAGAGAAGCATGTGCCTGTTTCACTTCATAATAGCTAAAATTTTAGGACGCACATCATTGAAATGGTCGTCTGAGATGAAATTTCCGACTGTGCAAACTCATTTTAATTGTCAAATGGCCAATAGCCTGTTGATGCAAACGTATTGCTGTTTAGAGATGTTTTGTTGGGGTTTGTGGGGAAATGAAATGTTGGAGATAGCACGGTTGAGCAGGCAAACATTTCGGATTTGGAGTTGTCAGTCTCAGCAAATTTGTAAATCGTTTGAAATAGAAATTCCTGATTTTTTTCCGAATCTGTCCCAATGAAGGAATTGAAACCTCGCCACGAAATCCATTTTCTCCTGTGATATAACCACTAAATAACTTCAATGCTAGATAGAAATGACTCTAGGCTGGACGTGATATAAGTTCATTAAAAACTCACACCAAAAGCTGTCGTCGGAAGCGTAACGCGTTAATATTACATTCGCCACCAATATATCTTTGTGGAAATGGATTTTAGGCACTCATTCATATGAAATTGAAGACGCGGAGTTTCAAGACAATAAATACAGCTGGAAAATTCCCTTCGAAATAATATAAATCTACAGAATTTCTACATATAGTGTGCTGTTATTTCCAAGCAGAGTCATATTGTGGCTGTTTATCACTATATTCCACATCAGGGGTTCTCAACTTCCCATGTATAATGGGCCGCATTTTACCAGCAAAAGACGCCGCGGGCCGCAAAACATTATTAGCATGCATTTGTGGGCTAGGCCTACTATTAAATTTAGGCTACTGGAGCCTATTTATCAGTCGTGGCTGGAGCCCTGCACCAATAGTTACAGAAGTCGGCTTTGTCAAGTTACTGTTGATCGCTGACCACCTCCCGCGTTTGCCTTGCCATCATTTCTTCTGCAAATATGTCCGATTTGATACGATGCACTCAGACAATTAGCTATGCAATGTCTGTGACGTCGGTGGACTCATCCAATGCTAGGTTAAAGTTGTCTACGCAGCAACGTGTTTCATGACATGCGATGAAAGATCGACTGATGGCATTGCTGCTGCTCTTCTGGTCACGGTTCAATCAGACAATTGTATAGCTTCGAAATTTGTCAGTGGTGTTGTCTTTGCTGCTAAGCTCCGGAAACAGCGAATATTTGCACAGTATATTGAAGTAATATTGAAATCACACCTTCTCTATAGCAGATCTCTTGAGTCTAGCTATATTCCAATGCATCTGTATAACGTCGTCGGCAATTTTAATTATGGATTGTTGAGCTTGGCACCTAGCTAGTAACGTTTTTTCTAAGATCAGGCTATATGTCAGTGGTTCCCAAACTTTTTCGATGTGAGGGCCAAATTTAGAATTTCAGAGTACGGTCGGGGCAGCACGATTACTACGGCTATGAGACGGACCCAAACAGTCATCATGGCCATTTTGGAGTAGTTTTATTGCCCTGGCGAGATTTCAAAACTGTACACTGTTTACCGCTACTTATCTGCTGCATAGGGTGTCCGTTGAGTGAATCAGCTTTTCTCGCCTGAATGCGCGAAGCGCGAGAAATTTCTTTAGTTTCATGACCCCGTCAGGACCCCGTGCTCCCATAGGGTGATAAACTGACCACGTATCGCGTTGTTCACTTTTGCCACGAAATTAAAGCTGTACTGTTTAGTGAGACAGCGCGACGCGCGAATATTTCGATAATTCATAATAGAATCGGTGAATAAGATCGGGAATTGCATGGTTGTCCTCTTTGCCCACGTAATCAGATTTACCGGTAGAGCTGAGTGAGAGGTGTCTTTGAAACTGCAGACCCCGTAAAATTAAACATCTTCAGGCGGGCGGACCCATAGGTATGACTTTTTTACATAATGTTATTTCGTGACCTGTCTGCTATATCAAAAAATGTAGAATTGCTCAAACCTACTAAACTGAAAGATCACACGATTTCAGATTGGTAATTCTTCACTGGCATATAATTTTTTTCCTGCGGGGTGGTATTTGTCTTGTAAGGTTCAGATTGCCAAGAACATTCGGCGTCAGTCATTTAGGCGCCTATATGGACAATTAAACCTATATGTATTTTGTATATATAACGAAGTTTTTGGTATTTCGAAGTTTTTGGTCAGCATAAAAGCAGTCCTTTACGGCCAAGGCTTTCTCGCTGCCGATCGTTCTGATACACTTCTTGGAGTCACATGTTACATGGCCTAGAACTTTATATGTCTTGGTGCGTTGTGGTGCGGTCATGGCCAACGCTGATATGCCCATTTCTATAAATCTTGCGTATTTTTTCTCGGGGAAGAGTACCCAATAATCAAGATATGGAACGAATTGAAATCGCGCCTAGCGCGAAATCTTTTTGAAAGAGTTGCATAAATTTTCAAAAAACACTCTATAATTTTGGGCTCCCTTTAAGCTCGGCCCCCTCAATTGGGGGGTTTGGGGTGCGGCAGTTACGGCCCTGACTATAGGACTACCGGGGACCAATTATGCTACTTTTAGCCGGCTAAGCAGTATTCATCTCGGCGTATTCAACCGTGAGTCACGTGTTGCACATCTAGTTATCATAGGGTCACCATACGTCCTCTTTTAAGATGATTCGTCCTCTTTTTTGATTTTTTAAAAGTGTCCTCGGAGGACGCCCAAATGTCTTTTTTTTTAGGATTTTGGCTACAGAGAGGGCCAAATTCTGATATACATTAAGTCAGCACTGTATAGGAACGCTACGGCGACTATTTCGGGAGCTGGACCGGAAAGTTGACCTTTTTTTCTCAGTCAACCACCTGTTAATGTGAAAGAAAAACTGTATTTTCCGGAAGTTGGGCCTCTTTTTCTTTTTTGTCAAGTGACCACAAAGTGGGAAAAGTTTACCTTTTTTTCAGGATTTTCCTCAGGTTTTGAAATTATCAATACCTATTTATATCTATAGCTACTGCTAGTTCAACTGGAAAGTTAGTGCACAAGCCAAGCAAGAGTATTTTATAAATATAAATTTTATTTTTTTTGTCATAAATCGATTTCTTCATATATTCTGGGGGCCGCAATAAGGCTATCTGGGGGCCGCATGCGGCCCTCGGGGCCGCACTTGGGAATCACTGCTATATGTAATCCAGAAGAAACTTTCGTGGTATCGTTTTAAGCTTTTACGCTTCGTTACGATAACTGTTTTCCGATAAATATGACGGATAGGTTTTCCATATATATATATAAGAAAGTAAATTCATTGTTCCACAAAGAGTTACAAACCCAGTTTTCGCCGTTCCCTGCTCTTGTTTCTGTTCTTCAAATTTTTCAAGGTTCATAATGAAAGATGTCGTGGGCCGCAAAATAAACGTCTGCGGGCCACGGGTAGAGAACCCCTGTTCTACATTTACTAATTGCATAAGTCAGTTGACGGTTGCACGATAGTTGGGATAATTTTGAACGAAAACTTGGGGGTCCGTGGGGGTCCGTGAGTAGTTATGTAGATCGGTCGCGAACGGCTATTGGTTCTTATGGGCGGGGTGGCGATTCGCCTGGAAACTCGTGTTGGTGACCACACCCTTTTAGACCCCCCTATCGCTGGTGACTTGCCATTGTTTCTTATGGGATCTCTGGTGATGGCACCCTTTCTGGTATAGGCTTCGTCGGTGATGTGCCGTGAAAACTCGTGTTGGTGACCACACCCTTTTAGACCCCCTATCGCTGGTGACTTGCCATTGTTTCTTACGGGATCTCTGGTGATGTGCCATTGGTTCTTATGGGATCTCTGGTGAGGTGCCATGTGTTCTTATGGGTGCGGTCGTGATTCGTACTTTCTGGTATAGGCATCTCTCACACGGTGTTGAATATGTATCAAGTAAAGAGTCACGAGTATCGCTAAACAGGAAATTCACTAAACCGCAGTACAATGTGCGATTTTGAAAAACAGATGTTCGCGACCGCGTTTTGATATGTGTGACCCACTAACTGTGACAGCCCACCCATTATGGGTGTATGTGATGATTGTTAGTTACTATTGTGATGGTACTGTTATTTCTAGGGCCGCCAAGTGTCTAGCTCCGACTCCGTTAAATGGGCACTTGGTGGACCTATAACAATGCATGCCCTTCTGGTCTGAACTTGCTGCCGTGAGGACGGGGAAATAAAGCTGTCTGAAAACTATTGTGAATCTCTTTACATCGACTATATTAGGAGGTCTTCCACAATGGCGAGCACGCCAAAAAACAAAGTCGATACTATATCCTCGTCAAAGGAGAGTTATCTGGAGGCACGCAACAGATTTCTAGTGCTTGACACGATTTCGGATTCGGATGATGACTCTGCTGATACCAGTACCGGTGTGGATGGAAAAGTCAAAGAAAGCTTGGCGAGATTGGAGAAAATTATGGAAGGTATTCCGCGGAATATGGCATACGAAGCGAAGCGTCAGGCTGCGGAATTGATGAATTCGGTCAATGGGGATGTAGCTGCTCTCCACTCACAAGTTCGGGCATTTGAAGAAAAGTTGCAGCTGATGAACAGCGGATTTGAAGAAAAGTTCCAGTTGATGAGCAGTGGCATGGGTGACATAAAAGGTATGTTGGCTTCTGTGGTGAACTCGCCTACGGTTGATGCCGACAGCAATGGGGAATTAGGTTGTGATCCTGTAAGTAGGCCCAAGGTTGGATTTGCGATAGATTCTTGTGGAGATGAGACAGCATTTGTCCCTCCTTGTAATGGTGCTCAAAGTAGTCCTAAAATGATGAATGTGGGTCCTTTCCATTATGGTGCGTCTGATTATGTTAAAATGGCCCCCGACACATTTGATGGTGCTAGTGGTACTTCTCTGGAGGAATACCTCTGTCATTTTGAATTTACTGCTTTGTGTAATGAGTGGAACAATGAACGTAAAGGTTGCTATTTGGGTGCTAGTTTGCGTGGCCGAGCTTTGTCTGTTGCGTGTGAGTTATCAGCTGAGGTTCGTGTGCAGTATGTGCGCCTCGTTGAACATCTGAGAAAAAGGTGTAAAACTAGTTCTCATGGCTCACTGGTTTATCGTAATTCCTTCACCACTAGAAAGAACTTGCCAGGGGAGTCACCCACAGCTTTTGCTGCAGCCCTGCGAAGTCTAGCCCATAAGGCATATCCTCAAATGTCCGACCAAGTTTGCGAGCAGATGGTAATACAGCAGTTTTGCCATGGTTTCTCAGACCCCCATGTGTGTGCTTTACTTAGCTTGCAAGATTCGAGCAATTTGGATGACCTGATTAAGGTCGCAGAGGTTTACGAAGGCGCTTTTTCGAGTAAAGTAGACCAAGGCAAGGTGGCCAAGTCTTTGATTAAAACTGGTGATGGTTATGACTCTGATGGAAATTGTACGTCTAGTAGTGGAGTGTGTTCTGGTGTTTCTGATCTTCGCAAAGACTTGGAAACTTTGTCTTTGGAGGTTAGGAAACTGGTGAAATCGATGGAATCTGCCCCAGTTAGGTATTCAAAACCAGAACGTCGTGTAATGCCGAAATGTTACCGGTGCGGTGATCCGTCCCATTTGATACGTAATTGCCCGGTTCCTGTTTGCGCGAGGTGCCGTGGAGCGGGTCACGTGGCCGAGCAATGTCAATTCCAGTATCCTGCTCCGAACCAGATGTACGGCCCTGTGTTTAATCAAAATGTGCCTGCTCAACCGACCCATCAAGCTTTAAACCATTAGTAGCGGATCATTGGTCCAGTGATACCGCGGATAACACCAGTGCTATGGACAAATCTTTGGATAGGGTGTTAGAACATGATTCTTTGGTTTTTTCGTTAGCTTTATCAACTAATTGGTTTGCGATTGTGAGTGTGAATGGTTTTTCGATCAAGTTTCTTATTGACACGGGCAGTGCGATTACAGTTATCGATATTTCTGTGTGGGAGGATATGCCTAACAAAGGTGAGCTGTTTCCGTATGAGAAGTCGTATAAAGTTGCCAATGGTGGATGGCTGAACGTTAGGGTTGTTCAGAATTGACCGACTTTCAAAAAGTCGTGGTTTTCAGTCCGATTCCCATGCCTTATACCATAAAAACATATTCTAGCTACTTTTTTTCGTAATTCATCCCTTGCATCCGTGTGCATTTTGAGCTGGAAAATTATCGGCTAAAAATAGGGGATTCCCCTAAAATTTGAGTGTCGCCAATCGGACTAGGCTAGTAAACGTCATATATAAGCTGGGTTTATGCAGCTATTGCGGTTTGGAGTGCTACATAACCTTATTAGAGAAAGTATTGCCGGTTCAGGACACCATTTTCATGTCCTACACTCCCTTAGAACTCCTCAAAACTGCCCAAGACTGATAGTCATGTTGTTGGATCACATATCCTACACTCCTCAACCCTACCTGAGATTGTCCATCAATTTCCGGGAACACCATGTGCAACAATACAACTGTGAATGTATCATTCACTCACAGCCACATTTTAAACATCACATTGTTCAAAGGAAACGAAACAATAAGGAAAAGAAATGGATCAACTTGGCAAACACTACTTGAATCAGGTGGATGAAATGGTTGCTTTAGAGAAATCGGCATATCTGTTCCCGTGATCTTCCACGGCTTGTAAGAGGCTCGTCCGCTGTTCTTAGTCATCTGTTTTTAAAGCATCAAAGTCGGTATTCAATTTTACCAAACGCTTTGCTGCGTCTTTAACTACTTCAACACTACTCACAAATTCTTGAGCAGTAACAAAATGCGGATCTGTATGCCATTCCGAAACTGGAAAACTCAACTGATCATGTTCGGCATGCATAGCATCGAATAGAAACCATGATTCCGGTCCAATTAAAGCAACCATACTCATTGACTCAGAGACAGAGTCAGAGATTAGACTCAGAGGTATACCTCTGCGAAATTGTTCAAGAATTGGCATTTGCAGCAATTTAGCAGCCATCGTTTGCTTCACTTTGTCAGGAATCTTTGGTTTAGCCGAAAACATTGTAGATACCACCGTTTCCTTGGTGAGATGCCAATGATGTTTTCACATCTTTTTATATGCCACATCAGCAACTGTGAAATCGCATGATGTAAAGTCTGTCATGTGATGAAGAAATTTGAGATCATTACTCTGTGCGTCACATGCAATATTAGTTTTAAGCTGGGACAGAAAACTGGGCAATATTTATTCGTACCAACTTTCTAATGAACTCTTCAGAATAGCCCATTTGCTCACTCCACATGAACATTTTTTGACAGTACAGCACTTGACTCGTCCATCCAGTGCTATAGTAGCACCAGGCTTGCGAAAACGATTATTAACATATTGGTCATCTAAAATCACCAAGGCGCCTGTTGCACAGTCTCTGTAGTCATCTCTTATCAATACTTCTTTCTGCTTTCCATTATATGGCTTAATCAGTGGAATTATTCTTGCTTTGCTTCATCAGCTTTCATCGCCAACCCGCTGCCTTCATCAAACTGAAGTGTTTTAGAGCTTCTTAATTGATCAATATCTTTCCACTTCTTGGAAGGTATTAAAATCTGTGTTTTCAGGGCCTGTGGTCGCCGATCCAAATAGACACTTCACTTCCAAATCTCCCGGATGACTAGTTCATGAATATGATGGCGACAAGACTGCAGAAAACTTTCCTGTTTATCAATTCTTCAAGTAACAGAACAATTTTTCCATTGTTTGAGGATGTTGTGTCAAACACAAGAGCTCTGACATTTTTTGTTAAATTATATAGTTCCAGCAGTTCAAATGACGGATCAGCCTGTGCTTTTCCGGTAGCACTCTCCAGAGTTCGAATGCCAAGAAGATTGCCCTTCTCAAATGCGTTACAACACGTAGACGATGCCAGCACTGCCAAGGCCTCAAATTGCTCTCCTAAACGACTCCCAGTGAGCTTTCCATTCCAGTGCAATGTGATGTGCTTTGGTGGATCGTTTGCTATTTTTTCAACAATAGAGTCAGAAATTTTAAAACGATTTGCAATGCGTCGTCGATAGGTTCCAGATCTTGAAAGATGAAAGTCATTAGGGTCACCATCGCAAGCTTCAATCAGTGCTGCAGTTATCATGGTAGCAGCATTATTGCTGACTTTCAAGCGATCGGAAACCTGGCATATGTCTTTGTCGTTGAACAGGTTTACAGGCGCTTTTAGAGTCACAAATTTAAAGCAATGAAGCAATGTCGACTGCGCCACTTCAAAATCACTGCTGTGGGAAGTGTCATCTACCTGCGAAGATATAGATGAGCTCTCTGTAAATTCACCTTCGCTACTTGAAGCTGGTGCACTCTCTCGCACTCATGGTCCGTCTCTTTTGTTGCATGGTTTTCACTTTCAACACTGTATCTTTGCCACCAATCGTTGCTAATCACGGACCCCTTTGATCCTGATAAAATGTTTTGTATTCATGTTTCTTATCGCCGGAGAGAAGTGTACTTGCTTCAATTGTCGTCATCGCGTCAGGAGCTCCTCCATGCCCATAGCTTACTCAACTTGGCTTCAAAGTCACTTTGTTTTCTTGATACATATTGCTGGCCTTTAGTCTAGTGATAGCCATTTGGTTTCTGTTTTCACACTGTCTCTAATCTTTCAATGGCATTGACTTGTGTGATGGTCTTTGTGGCAGCCAGGAACCAAAAACGTATTACCGTACTTCATCTCCTACGTCCTGGATGTGTAACTTTACTGGTTCATTTTTCGCATATGAATGCTCTCTTAGGTGTAACACATACTGCATAACTTTCCCAAGAGTAAGCAGCTTCGATCTCGTAATGTTTCCTCAGAGGGCCCAGCTAGGAAATGATGTGTCTGCGACCGTGATCTTCTAGTTTTCTTTGATACTATATCACTAGATGGCAATTTTCTTTTTTTTTTTCAGATATTTCGCACTAGAGCTAATCCTAGAAAAATAAATATACATCATCTCAGTCAAGCAACAAAGAATAGTTGGAAACATTTCAGTTCTCTAAGGTCAAACACATACTGCACAACTTGAGCAAGAATAGTCGGATTAGATCCAGTTATTGATTCTAGAAGATAATGATTCCCAAATTGGAAATACTCCGACCAGTATATTGCTATCTTAGGAAATAACATAAAATTCAGAGCAACCGATTGGCTGTTTTCCACAGTCACTGGAACAGACATTTACAAGCTTTGTTTTCTATCTCAGTAGACAAGAAAGAGTATCAGGTCCATTAGATCGAATAATTCAATACTGCTACAATACTATAATCACTAATCCTGCGCTAGACTCGCTAACAGCATGAGTTAAAAAGCTACCTGGTAAGTCCTGCACCTCGATCGTAAACACAGTTCTTCAACAACAAAGCAGCAAAACACCTGAGTAATCAATGATCCCCATTTCACTGCCGTGCCTAGCGCGTCATCAACGCTAGAACATCCGCTTCACGTCAATGAGAACACATGCGGTTGCTGTCGAGTCACTCACAACGGGTGAATCCCCAAATTCCGAAGAATTTTTTTGGTGCATGAAAAAACGGCAAAATGCACACGGATGCAGGGGATGAAGTACAAAAAAAAGTAGCCAGAATTTGTTTTTAAGGTATAAGGCATGGGAAACGGACTGAAAACCTAGACTTTTTGAAAGTCGGTCAATTCTGAACAACCCTACTGAACGTGTTAGGTAGGAGTAAAGTGGAAATATGCATTGAGTCTGTGTGTGTTGTCAAGGAAGTGGTTGTTGCGGAGCTCGGCGCCGCTGTTGGGATTTTGGGTTATGATTATTTTAAAGAGTATGATTGTGTGTTGTATGCAAAAGACGAATGCATGGAAGTGTTGGGCCAAAGGGTCAATCTTAAACCGTCCGCTCCATCAGTGCCCTGCTGTAGAATCTTTTTGGATAGTGATGTAGCTATATCTGGGTACAGTGAGACGATAATATTTGGTAAACTTAATGAGACTTGGCCCCAGTTGGATGGAATTGCGGTCATTTTCGAACCTTCAGGCAATTTCGTGAGTGAATATGAGTCGAGCGGTCTGTATTTGGTCCCTGGATGGGTAGACCCAGAATTGGATAGGATACCCTTGCTGTTGGTTAATTCTGGCGGTGAGGACATTATTTTGCCAGCTGCCTTGTTACTGGGAGTTTTGTGTCCGCAAGAGTGTCAGCCTGTGGAATTTTGCTGTCCCACGCTTGTTCAGGATGTCCCTCATTATTCTAGATCTCTACCTGAGCATCTGGAGTGTCTGGTAGACGGTGTGGAAGGTCTCTCTGATTTCCATCAAGAATCATTGCGGAACCTCCTGATTGAATTTCAGGATGTTTTCTGTGGCCCAGATGGTCGCTTGGGTCGTACTTCTGTGATCAAGCACAAAATTGTGACTTCCTCGTCTAAACCAATCAAAGTGCCTCCGCGACGGTTGGGCTGGGCCAAGCGAAAGATATTGGACGCGGAGATTGATAAGATGCTGGATCAGGATGTTATTGAGCAATCGGACTCCCCATACAATACACCGTTGTTGTTGGTACCTAAGAAAGATGGGTCATCTCGTGTTGTTTTGGATTTTCGAAAACTGAACGAAGTTACAGTGAAAGACGCCTATAGCCTGCCAAGGATTGATGACATTTTGGACTCGCTCGGTAATTCCACTTGGTTTTCTGTTTTCGATTTAGCCAGTGGTTTCTGGCAGGTGGAGATTGATGAGAAGGATCGCCACAAAACTGCTTTCAGCCTGCCTGGGAGAGACCATTACCAGTTCAAGGTTATGGCTTTTGGATTGGCCAACTCGCCACCTTTGTTTCAAAGATTGATGGAAAAAGTTCTTGCTGGGATTTTATACAAGAAAGCTCTGGTATTCATTGATGATGTCATGGTATATGCCGGGAGTTTCGAAGAGGAAATTGCAAATTTGAGGGATGTTTTCCTCAGGATTCGTTCTGCAGGACTGAAATTTAAACCGTCCAAGTGCAAATTGTTCAGAAAGTCGGTGGAGTATTTGGGCCATGTTATCACGTCGAACGGTGTTTTGTGCTGTGAAGAGAAAGTGAATGCGATCAAGGAGTGGCCAGTGCCTTGTAAATTGAAGGATTTGCAGGCATTTTTGGGCACGGCAAATTATTACCGACAGTTTGTGCCGTTCTTTGCATCGGTGGCCAAACCGTTGCTGCGGCTCACTAAGAAAGGTGTCAACTTCAAATGGGATGAACAGTGTCAGATGGCATTTGATCAATTGAAAACAAAACTGACCTCAGCTCCTATATTGGCGTTTCCTTTGGAGGATGGTGGTGCTTTTATATTGGATTCTGATTGTTCGGGTTTTGGTGCAGGAGCAGTGTTGTCACAGCTTCAAGATGGCAAAGAAAAGGTGATTGCATATGCAAGTAAATCTCTTTCAAAGGAACAGTCCAACTGGTGCGCTACTTTCCGAGAGCTGTATGCTTGTAGATGGGCAGTTGAACATTTCAAGACTTATCTCTGGGGTCGAAAATTCATTCTGCGGGTTGATCATGCTGCGCTTAAATGGCTGATGAATTTTCGCGAACCAGAAGGCCTGGTAGCACGTTGGATATCTTACTTGAATACGTATGATTTCACGGTCGAGCATAGGCCTGGGAAGCTTCATGGCAATGCGGATGGCTTGAGTCGCAGACCTCGGCGACGTTGCAATCGTGTAGAGCAGTGGTTCTTAACCTTTTTTCCTCCATCGCCCCCTTACAAAAATTATCGTGCTCCAGCGCCCCCCACCTCATATTGCAAGGACTGTAATAAAGACAATGGGTGAGAGGGAGGGCCGTAACAGCACTTCGTCAGCCCCTCTAAAAGAACGATTATCTTGGGCCCCCATAGCGTGATAAACCAAACTCATGAGGGCTTCGCCCCCCAAGAACCCCATCGCGTGATTTCGATGGTCAGCAAAGTTTATGTGGCCAGGTCGCCATAGGAGCCAAAATGTTCTATATTGCATGAATGAAATAGGTTGTAATGCATGTTGCTATGAACTTTTTACCCTCTCAGCCCACGTAATCAGATTTACCAGTAGCGCTGAGTGAGCTGTTGTATTGGAAAATTAAGGCCACGTAATTAATAATTGAACATATTCGGGCGTGCCCGTTGGGGTGTTATTTTGTTACCTCTGGTCCGCTATACAGTCAAAAGATATTGAAACGCATAAACGTATTAAACTAAAGTAAGCACACGATTCAAAATTGGTATTTTATCGTGGCAAATATTTTTCTCTGATGGATGTTATTTGTCCTGTGGGGTTCAGATTGCGACGACATGATAATTCGGCACGAGCGATTTGAGCACCTATAGAAAATTAAACTTATATACATCGAAGTTTACGCTCAACAAGAGGACAATCCTCTTCGGCTAAGGTTTTCTCGCTGGCGATCTTTTTGACACACTTCTCGGAGTTCCATATTCACCGGAACTTCATATGTCTTCGTGCATCGTGGCGTGGTAATGCCCGGCGCCGAAATGCCTATTTCTATTTTCTATAATTATGCGTATTCTTCCGTGGGGGAGTCGTCAGAACATGATGTTTAATTTTTATGTTCATTCACTGAAATAATATAGGGCACCCTTCGAGTTAACCGATTGGGGGTTTGGGTTGCATCAGTTTCTGTCTTGGTAAGAGGTCAAAGTGCAGTCAGTCTTTTTGGGACTTGGGTATTGGAAATATTTCGCGCTTTAATCGCGCTCGAGGACCAGTCTATAATAAACCACATAATAATTGTGTGTGGTATATTCAGGGTCAAACAAGGTTGTTATAACAACAATCGGGTACGGTCTCATACCCTGTGGTTCGAACCCTCCCGAATTCACATCGGCGATTGGCAATATAGGGAAATTAAGGGTATTGGATTTTGTCTTAGTGCTTTGTGTAACTATAAGTAAGTCAACTGAGAATGGGATGCATATATATCTGCTTACATTTAATTTAGTACTGTACCCAGTTAGTAATTTTAACATGAATGTATTCCAAACAAAGCAACTCATATTATATAACGTTCATGTGGGGTTGTGAACCACAACA
Organism: Botryllus schlosseri; assembly: GCF_051294905.1. NCBI lineage: Eukaryota > Metazoa > Chordata > Ascidiacea > Stolidobranchia > Styelidae > Botryllus > Botryllus schlosseri. Next base: position 8,482,161 of record NC_137246.1, read on the forward strand.
CGAGATAGTAGGCTACCATCCTTTATGATACGATTAAGAAATATTCTGACGATTTAATTTTGTAACTCTTAAATACAAGTTTATATAGTTATTAATTTCGTGCACAAAGCTTCACAACTTATTTTATGTACAAGGGGCTCTCACTATCAACAGTGCCTCATTCTTCGATTTCCACACGCTGTGCGCTGCGGGGTGTATAATACCTAATGCGATACATTTTCTTGAAAATAACCCTGGCAAGCCTGACGGCAGTGTTTTACATAACGGGAAATTGGCGATCTAAAAGTACGCACAATTCGTTTTATATGAATTATAATAACCCACTATATTTATGAAAACATATATAGCAAACAGCGTCGCGTAGCGCGACCACAAATTTCGGGATTTGACATGTTTTGTGGAATGTTGACATGTTTTGTGGAATGTTAATTTGCTCTGAATACTCATTAAGGATATGTCCTACTACCACATCATCCACGACGAAGCTTTTTATCTTCAGCGCCCCCCTGAGCCCAGCACCCCCCATATCGCCCCCTGAGCGTTTCCGCCCCCTTCAAAATCGCCAGCGCCCCTTGGGGGGCGCTGGAGGTAAGGTTAAGAACCACTAACTTAAATTGTTTGCACTGTAATAGTGCTTCCAAACTCAGGTCAGCAAAGTTTCTCCTGAATTAATTTTTCGCCTAACGAATCTGGGAAATATCGGCTTCAAGAGTAGGCTAGCCATTGAGGGAAAGAATGTTGCCAGTCCTCCACAAAAGGTTTTCAGAGCTTCAAAATTTAGGAGGGCAGAACCGGCTTCCAAGCATCATGAAAAGAGATCACTGCGCTAGTGCCATCGATCTCATCGCGGAAAGACTTTTCTTCCAGATACTTTTCCAGGAGTTCCCTGTGTTGTCTCTCAACACATTCTATTTTGTAGCCCGACCATCCCATCTCTATCAGTCTACCGATATATTTTAGGAGGACTTTTGTCACGTTAGATGGCTTTAATATTACCAACTCACATGGAAGAGTCCTAGGAAGGTTAGCCTATTTAAGAACATTAACGCAACAAGACTGTCTGGCAAAACGAGACTGCAGCTCAGAAATAGCCGGACTGTTTGCTGTGTCACAATGTTCAACTCGATCGCAATGCAAAATTCGTTGTTGAATTTGGGGGTGCCAGATCCATGGGCAGAATACAATTTATATTTTAGTAATCAGTACAGCTGCAGCTTTCCATTGATACCCGTTTTATCAAATTTAGCGCTCGGCAAGCTGGTCAAAAAAGGTCGTAAAATTGCCTTTGGACAAATGGAAAGTATGACGTAAACCAAATGCAGTCAGCCGTTCAATCTCGCTGTGCCCACACCATTTAGGACACCATGCTTTCTCCCCTAATGGGTGGACTGGACCCATAGAGTAAGCAACCTGCCCTTCACACACGCTCTTCTCGCTTGTAATGCGGTCCTGTTAACACAAAACCATGAACGAAATACACTATTGGCAGGCCGTGTTATTTTTGGCATATGCCAAAAATTGGTTATTTTTGGCATTTTCAAATTTTAATTTTGGCAGTTTTGGCATCTGACTCCTGAAATGCCAAAAATAACACGGCCTGGTTATAGGGATTACAGTCGAACACAGCATAAAGGCCTTAAACAACGACAATGCAGCCTATATGCAAGTAGCTATCACATACCACAATTTAACGTAGCTATGGATGGAAAATACAAAAACAACTACATAAGTAAAGGAATGTATTTGCTTCACATCACGTATTGGCCGTCGCTACTATATAATTCCTACAAGACTGTTGGATTTCGAAATCGATAGCGCGTTTCACTGTGCTGAGATTGTTCAATTGTTAGCGAATAGTGCATGAGGCAGATTTGTTTGTGCCTCACCTGGCTATTGTTTCTCTGCGATGGCATTGTCTGTAATAAAAGCAGAATGTCACCTTCCTTGGCGATTTCTGGGTGTTCTGGTGCTCTGACACTGTTAATATTTGGATTTTCGGAATCAGTGTGACGACAGCATTTGATTGATACCGGTTATTTGGAGTTCCGAGCTATTTATGACGAATTGCATTGTCGCAGGTGAGGCACGCCCCGCCCGTGCCTCACCTCTCCTTTGGCGCTGTATTTTTGAATAATAATTATGCAAATTGATGATGTTGGGTGAAAAAATGTTCAAATTTAGTTATTTATGAACATAGATGGAAAATATCAATAAATCATTGACTCATCGAGGGTTTTCACAATTTTCACTTACTCACCCTTACGACAGGTGAGGCACTGCCTCACCTGCCTCATTGGACCGCACGTCACTGGATCAGATTCACCGTTGATTCAGGGGGGTGTCTTCGAAAATTTAGGGAAGCTATTAATGCTGTGCTGCCTTAGGGCGGAACTCAATCAACAATCAATCATGGAAATTTTGGGTCGGGAACATCACCGGTCAAATCTTACTATCGCCCCGTACCCATGAGCAGGGCCGTAACAGCACTTCGTCAGGCCCCCCCCAAAACGTTGGTCCTGGGCCCCCCATAGGGTGATAAACCTAACTTCTGGGGGGCTTCGCCCCCCAGACCCCCCTCAGGCTGTACGTTGTTTACCGCTGCTTATCCTCTATGTTGGGTGTCCGTTTAGTGACTCAGTTTTTATCGCCTAAACGCGCAATGCGCGAAAAATTTCTATAATTGATGATTGAATCGGGCAATATGATCAGGAATTGCATATATATTGCTATTAATTTTTATCCTTTCTCTGCTCACGTAATCAGATTTACCGGTAGAGCAGAGTGAGGTGTGTTTGAAAGGGTAGGACCCCTCAATAATAAATAAACCTCTCCGGGTGTAGGCCTATTGTATACCCGTTGGCAGGAACGAAACAGCACTTCGTCAGGCCCCAAAAAACTGGAGTCTTGGGCTCCCACAAGATGACAAACCGACCCGCCAGGCCGCCACCACGTTCTTCACTTCACCACGAAATAATAGATGTATTGCGTAGTAAGCCAGCGCCAAGCGCGAAAATTTTCGATATTTCAAGATAAAATCGGTCAATAAGATCGGGAATTGCATATTATATTGCTATCAATTTCTTGTCCTCTATATACTCAGTTGCTCACGTAATCAGATTTACCGGTAGAGGTGAGTCAGGTGTTGTCTTGGAAAATGTAGAGCCCGTAAATAATAATTAAACATCTTCGGGCAGGTGGACCCGTTGGTATGACTTATTTACATGATGTTATTTCGTGACCTCCTGTCTGCTATATCAAAAATATACAATCGCCCAAACGTACTAAACCAGTGGTTCTTAACCTTTTTTCCTCCAGCGCCCCCTTTCAAAGATTATCGGGCTCCAGCGCCCCCCAACCTCATATTGCAAGGAATGTACCAAAGACAATGAGTAAGAGGGAGGGCCGTAACAGAACTTCGTCAACTCCCCTAAAAACGATTGCCTTGCGCACCCATAGCGTGATAAATCAAACTTCTGAGGGCTTCGCCCCAAGAACCCCGTAGCGTGATTTCGATGGTCAGCAAAGTATGTGTGGCCTAGGCCTGGTCGCTTTAGGTACCAAAATATTCTATAATGCATAAATGAATAGGTGGTAATTACATATATGTCGCTATAAACTTTTTATCCTCTCAGCCCACGTAATCAGATTTACCAGTAGTGCTGAGCTGTTGTATTGGAAAATAAACGGCACGTAATTAATAATAAACATATTCGGGCGTGCCCGTAGGTACAATTAATTCGTTACCAGGGCCGTAACACCACTTCGTCAGCCCCCCAAAAAATGTTGGTCTTGAGTCCCCCGTAGGGAGACAAACCAAACTTCCGGGGGGCTCCGCCCCCAGAGCCCCCTTTGGCTATCCGCTATTTGTTGATACTGGTCATCTACATTGGGTGTGTATTTACTGAGTCAGCTATTCTCGCCTAGACGCGCCAAGCGCGAAAAATTTCAATAATTATTGATTGAATTGGTCAATATGATCGGGAAGAGCATATATATTAATATCAATTTTTATCCTTTCTCTGCTCACGTAAACAGATTTACCGGTAGAGCTGAGTGATGTGTGATTGAAATGGTAGGACCCCTCAATAATAATTATACATCTTAGGGCGTATACCCGTTGGCAGGAACGAAACGACACTTCGTCAGGCCCGCCGAAAAAACTTGGGTCTTGGGCTTCCATAGGGTGATAAACCGACCGCCCCCCATCACGTTGTTCGCTTTTGCCACGAAATCAGCTGTACTGTTTAGCGAGACAGTGCGAAGCGCGAAAATTTTCGATAATTCACGATAAAATCGGTCAATAAGATCGGGAATTGCATATGTATTGCTATCAATTTCTTGTCCTCTCTGCTCACGTTACCAGATTTACCGGTAGAGCTGAGTGAGGTGCAATGTTCCATCTAAGCTGCGCACGTGCGCAGTGCTGACACGGTCTCTGCGCACAAAAAATCTACGTTGCGCACAACAAATCCGTAGTTATGACCTTTTTTTAGTCGTTACGCACTGTTGTCCAAGCTTCTGCGCATTGAGTTTGTGAGTGTGCGCAGACTCGTCAAAACGTAGAGGGAACATTGTGAGGTGTCTTGGAAACTGTAGGGCCCGTAAGTAATAATTAAACATAGCCGGGCGGGCGGACCCGTTGATATGACTTCGTAGCATGATGTTATTTCGTGACCTCCTGTCTGCTATATCAAAAAATATAGAATCGCCCAACAGGGATATCGCCCAACGGGGATATCTAGTTCTATATATCCCTGTCGTCCAATCATACTAAACTAAAAGACGCACACGATTTCAAATTGGTATTTCTTCACTGGCATATTATTTTTCCCTGCCAGATGGAATTCGTCTTCTGAGGTTCAGATTGCCAAGACAAGAACATTCGGTGCCAGTCATTTAGGCGCCTATGGACAATTAAACCTATATGTCTTTTGTAGGCTATGAATAACTAAGTTTTCGGTGTTAATTCGCTCTGAATATACTGATTAAGGATATGTCCTACTACCACATCATCTACTGCGAAGCCATTTTTCTCCAGCGCCCCCCATACCGCCCCCCTGAGCCCAGCGCCCCCCATATCGCCCCCTGAGCGTTTCCGCCCCCCTTCAAAATCGCCAGCGCCCCCTGGGGGGCGCTGGTGGCAAGGTTAAGAACCACTGGTGTAGAGTGTGGCTCATGTGCCCCATTTTTACCTTCCGAAGGTGGGAAAATTGTATCTGCAATTGTTGCTGGTATTTCTGACGATAGGACTACTAATTGGTTGGGATCTTATACGTTATCTGACATCCGTCAAGCGCAAGCAGAAGACGCGGAACTTAATGTGGTCATACAGTATAAAGAGAATCGTACGGACCGTCCCACATCTGAAGAATTGTTGTTTCAGCCGCATGTAGTGCGTCAGCTGTGTATGCAGTGGTCTGTGTTGTCGCTGTGTAATGGAGTGCTGTATAGAAAGTATTCGAAGGCAAAGCCTGGATGTCCCGTAACGTATCAACTGGTAGTGCCAAGATCATGGCGCAGGGAACTCTTCAATCACCTTCATACTCTTCGTACTGCAGGTCACCTTGGACGTGACAAGACTTACTGGAAGATGAGAGAACGCTACTACTGGCCCGGTATGAAACGCATGGTGGAGCACTGGGTAAAATTTTGCAAGACTTGTACGGCTACCAAGTCACCTCATGGTATTCACCAAGCTGCTTTGTGCAAGATGCTTTGTGCTGAACCTTTAGATAGAGTGTCGCTTGATTTTGTTGGGCCATTGCCTGAGACTGACGAGGGGTATTTGCACATGTTGGTACTTACTGATTACTTTTCGAAATGGGTTGAAGTGTATCCGATGCGTGTTAAATCTGCTCAAAATACTGCAGAAATTCTGGTGTCCCAATTTTTCACAAAATATGGGTGCCCACGAATAATTCATACTGACCAAGGGGGACAATTCGAAGGGGAACTTTTTCAGCACATGTGTTTGCTCTTTGATATTAGGAAGACTCGTACCACCCCCTATCATCCCCGTTCGGATGGACTCTGTGAGCGTATGAACAGAACGCTGCAGCAAATGCTCACTAGTTTTGTTGATGATTCTCGGTCTGATTGGGCTGACCATTTGCCCTATATTTTGATGGCTTATCGCTCAACAGTTCATCATTCGACTGGTTATACCCCAAATCGCCTGTTTCTGGGTCGTGAAATATCACTTCCTACTGATATCATGTATGGTCGGCCCCCCCAGTAATGACAGTGCTAAATGCTATGTGGATTATGTCAATTGGTTTCGTGATGCTTGTTCAGATGCTTTTACTTTTGCTCGGGAACGTCTATCCAAGTCTGTAGTGAGGCAGAAACGTGATTTTGATAGTGCGGTGAGACCGCTGGCTTTTGCCGTGGGTGACTATTGTTGGTATTTCTATCCTCCTAGAAAGAGAAAATTGTCCTCTGGATGGTCAGGACCCTATGTAATTGTTGAGCAAATTTCAGAGTGTGTTTACCGCATACAGAAAGTTGGAACTCAAAATTTTCGCAAGTCTCATGTTGATTACCTGATGCCTTATGATCGTGACGATGGGGAAAGTAGTGATGTTGGTGTTTTTGAACCAGTGATAGCTGATGTTTCTGATCATGGTGATGAGATTTTTGATATTGTGAATGACCAGGACGTGCCTGAAACTGCATACACTACAAGGTCGAAACGTTTTGTTAGGCGTCCCAGGTATTTGTTGGATTATGAGTCATGATTACTGTTTGTTTTGATAATTTTTGTTAGTTTTTGATTTGACGTGAGAGTGAATTTTTATTATGTAATTCCCTCTATTTTGGGGGGGAGCAGTGTGACAGCCCACCCATTATGGGTGTATGTGATGATTGTTAGTTACTATTGTGATGGTACTGTTATTTCTAGGGCCGCCAAGTGTCTAGCTCCAACTCCGTTAAATGGACACTTGGTGGACCTATAACAATGCATGCCCTTCTGGTCTGAACTTGCTGCCGTGAGGACGGGGAAATAAAGCTGTCTGAAAACTATTGTGAATCTCTTTACATCGACTATATTAGGAGGTCTTCCACATAACTACGTCCGCTTTGGAAACGCGATCTGTTGTGAGGATTTCGAACGCGCACTATCGTATCGATTATTCCACTAATCCAGTCAGCACTATTACATTCAGGAGTATTCGGTATTCAGCAGCGACACGAAAAACGATCAACAAATAACCGCGTTCACAAACTAACACTTCAAAAAAATGTGTGAAATAGTTTGCAAAACCCCGCGATCGCTGACAAGATAATGTCTCGGGCATAACCATTTTAGTGACTTGGTGTTAAAGACATACCGATCGCTCACAAGGTAATATTTCGGTAATTAGTTTGTCACAGAGCCGTCGCAGACGGTGATTCGAAAACCAACAATTTGACACTTTCTGGTGCTTGCTATATGTTTTGACACTTCGGAACGTGGTTGACTTTAGTTGTATGATAAGAATCATGTGAATATACAAGTAATGTGTCAATTTGTCAACTTGAAATGAAACTTACTACACAAACCAAGTTGATTCGTATCTGAATGTGTTAATTCGGTACAATTCTAATTATTTTGAGAAATCTTTTCGTGATCTTTTGATTCGATCATTACTGACGCCGACTTTCAGCCGCATCGAATTATTCCCACATTCTGCGCCACTGTTTTCACACTTATAGAATCAATACCAACTATAACTCTACAAGAATCAAGAATCACAAGTATGTGCATTACACAGTTATTGTCTTTATTAACTTGAAATCAAACTCTTAACAAAAACACACATCTTATCACTCGTCAACTCTATCATGAAAATCCTCGAGTCCTTATCATCAAAAATGTTATAGCGCGGCGGCGGAATCCATTCGCGGGGTGTACTAAAGTTAAATCCAGATAATCCAAAATGAAATATTTTGACTTTGACATAGTGCGCATTGAAATAGGATTGACAAACATGACTAGCAACTTTCCCACAGTCCCGTTTTGATATTATACACACATTGATTTGAAACAAGTAATGTAACATTACAACTCTATTCCCGATCCAGCTTTCCGTTTGTCAAAGAGACATTTTAACATCTTACCATACTCAAAAGAATTATTCACAACATTAACAAGTGTTTAAAATCTAGTTTTCACTTACTTGGCTATATCACTACAACTCGCAAACTTGAATTAATTCATCCTTGTGGTATTCGTATGACCGATAATTTTTATTCAACTGTAAAAGTCGTTACTAATCTATAACACAAAGTAATCACTACTCGGGAAATCTAGTTTTCACTTACTTGATTATATCACTACAACTCATAAATTTGAATTAATTCATCCTGGTTGTACTCGTATGATCGGTCTTTTTTTATTCGATTGTAAAGATCGTTACTATTCTGAAGACAAAGTATTTACTAATCGGTGCATATACGATTTGACTTGAACATATTATATGTTGAGTATACGAGATTTGAATGTCGGAACAATAACTGAGAAATAATTTATCACAATTAAATCCGTATATTACAGCGTAAAAGATATTTGAATGTCAGCAACTCGGTAAGGTCATAGTTACTACCACATTACCTAATTTACCCGACCAACTCGTCATGATCATTCCCGAAATCAACACAAACATGACTACTGACTTGAGTCAACCACAAAACAGCATCAAGTTTTAAATCCGCTTGTAGCTTACGGCTTATTTGAATGCGGGTTATGTTTTGTTGTAATTGAGTGTACGGAAATAGTATTACGTCTCGACATCTCACCATCTTACCATATTCAAAGAGTCAACCACGAAAACATTGTCAAGTAAATCCGTTTGTAACTTACCCAACCAACTCAAACAGTATCAGTATGAAAAACAGCCAAACATACACGAATCCATACAATCACTAAAACCTAAAATCCATAACAAGCTTGGTTGTATTCATATCCCTACACATCTTTTTTTATTCAGCTTGAAAATTCGTTACTATTCTGTAAGATAGAGGAATTACTACGCGGTATATTCTGCAAGACAAACTAATTACTACTCGGTATATTTTGTAAGACAAAAGTAATTACTTCTCAGTGTCGGCGACTTGAGATTAACATAATATGTTTGAGTATACGAGATTTGAAAGTCTGATCAACGTAGTTGCGACTTCATTTCTTACAATCGAACGCAAGTGTTATATTGAATATTATCATGATGTAATCATAAGGATTGATACTTTAGTTTGACATACGAGATTTGTAATAGTCGATCATGACTTGATTATTGAATCATGACGTAATTACACCGGTGTTGGTTATTGTGATATCAACAAACTTTTCAGGGATATTTTTAATTAACGCATCGATTTGTAAAACGAGGACTTGCATGTGCGGAAAGTTTTCAATCAGGAAATTAATCCAGGATCGTTCGAATCGTGTGATCAATATTTAATCCTTTCACACCCACCATTGTACGTGCTAAATGTAAAAAAAAAACATTGTGAAGTCTATAGATCTACACTTCAAGGTTTTGATCAGCACAGAAGCAATTGTAATACCTTTACCGATGCGTCCTATTCAACAGACTTGGTTAATACAAACTCATGTCAATAATAAAATCATAGTATGTGCTACACTGAAATCTACAGAAAATGTCTTTGTATTGCTGTTCGTAGTAGTGATATCGATTTGAACCTCCAGAATAATTGTCATCATCTAACCAAACTACTGAAATTCGTTGTCAATTTGTCTGATGTTCACTGAATGCGTACTAGAACTATTTGCGCAACGCACACGATCAGAGAAATTGGAAATTTTCCCATTGTCATTCGTCAAAGTAAATACCATCACAAAACTCTGTCACGAAAAGACGTTACTTGTATGTGATTGAATCACCGGTAATTAACTAGCTAAATCAAACCGCTAAGAAATTTCACACACTCGTTGGATATTAAACAGCGCCGCTTAATCGTTGTGGGTCGTTGTTCTAAGTACAAATCATATCCACCCAACCGAAAACAATTTTCACTCACTTGGTTAATGAAGCCGAAGTCTTCATTCGATATTTTGTTTGTGTCAAATACTTTGCAATAAACACATTTGAGTGGTTGAGCTTTACATCATCAAGCTGTCATTTGTAAATCATGATTTCGGTAAACTTGTAAATGTATCGTTTAACTAACCGACATTTAGTGATTGGTGAACATACCAAACGATACACATCCACCTCCGAAATACTGCATTGATCTTAATTTCCATCATCGTGATAATGGAAGTACATTTCTTTCGAATTCGTAACAACCGGCTTTTCTATGACATGATAAATTTTTGACAAGTTATGCTTAGAAGATTGGTTGCATATCGCGAAAAATAATATACCGCTCATATTGATGCTGTTACTCCATTGATCGATATTTTCAAACGAGTAAAATTTATTACTTGAGTTTCTCCGCTTAATGTAAATGTAAACTCAGCCGTCTTTTAACATCACAAAGACATTGATAAAAAGTAGGCAATCAAACGCTACAAGTTTAACTTTTGTAGGTTGTGTATGATTACCCCACGCAACTCATTTCTTAGCAAAGGTATATGAAATATATTCATGGTACACGAAAATAATCGATATTCCCATGCTACGAACCTGTACAATGATTGGTGGCGCTTTCAAACTGTTTCGATACCTCAAGACCTTTATTGTCTGAATGGTTGTTCATGTATCTTAATAATCAAATAGTTCAACACAGAACTAGTACGAACAGAAACATCAGAGTTGTTTACACAAAAGTTTGTAAGTGTACAGTATGCGAATACCATGTGTAAGTCCAGCACAATTGTGGTATCCATTCGAGTTTAGTTAACACAATTTACGACACCGAGGTCGCCTCATCTTTCGTAAGACAACAAACCAACCAAGGCTTCAGGATATGTCCACGTCATAGCAATAAATCAGCTACTCCAATAACAGAGTACAAATGTTTTCTAGTTACGGTGCTTACATTTTACACACAAATCAATCTACTTTGCTAACGAAAAGTGCTGAGTCATCACATGGTTGTCCTCACAACAATACTACTAAACATACTATCATACAAAATGGTCGTTATAGTTTGTACACCAACGGTACATCGTACAAGTAACAAGTCTCGAGAATCCAGTTATTCAAAAAACGTAAAAGTATTTTTTACACCAAGTCGCTATGTTGACGAAAGCGTATATTGTAATATCATGACCGATTTGTATTCGTTGGTTACAAAATGTCACTACTCTAAATAATTATTTTTCACTCAAAACCATACTTGTCACCATTCGTTTTCATCAAGCACGAGTTCAAGAAACTTACTACGATATGAATTGTTATTTTTATGTTGTGTAAATATGTAATAAATAATTTTAATAACACTATATCAACATCATCGAGTTGTGCGAAAAGATTTACATGTGGTCTTGTGGTTTTAATCGAAGTACACAGCACGGTCTAATGTAGAGTCATCTCTATTGTACAGCAACTCGGTAATCGAAATGTATTAACATTTGAACAACGATCTTGTTTCGTCACGCGAAAAATATGTTTACTATCGCGATACTCTACACAGGCCGTACAAATCCTTTTCACACTCGTAATAGTATACCAACAGCTACCGGTGATAACGTTTAACAATACCAACGACACTAAACATACGATACCTATCCAAGTAAAATTATCACAACATCGCTTGCAGGGTGAGGGTGAGGCAAGGGGAATCCCCCAAAACACTGTAAATTTTGTAACGCCTCTATATAATAAAATATGTTAACTACGAAACGGTGTGTTTTTGGGGATTCCCCTTGCCTCACCCTCACCCTGCAAGCGATGTTGTGAACAATCGCGACGTTACTTGTATGTGCTGGTTGGTATTTTTCATGGAGACAAAACACTGTCTGTAACATGTTTACTTGAATATCGGTCGTTGGTTCATGAGTGAATATCCGGATCAGGCCCCCACACACTTTCTCGTATTAGTGATCCGGTTTCAGCTGACTGGAGCGACATGTATTGACCGGTAAAGACACAATATAGTAAGCAGACCTGAGGAAACTCACAAGTAACCCGGAGTTGTTGGCGCGATGGGGAACATAAATTCATCCGTTTTCCGAATACCATTATCCGTGTATCAACCAGCTACCAAAGTCGAGGAGGTGTTTTATTCAGGCATTTTGACTCTGGAAAATCCAAAGCACGAACCCGGACATCACGGACATATCGGAAACCCCTTTATTCGCCAATTCCGAAAACATACATGTCGATGTACAACAGCTCATTGTTATTGTATGTGAGTAACCAATGATTTTGATGGGATGCATCAGAGCAAGTGAATATTTGATTAGACAAATGTATCGGAGTCGTTGTTGGTGTATATTTTGTCGCTGCCCGTTGTAACAATATACAAAAATATCAAATTGTCCGGTGTGGTTGTCAGTTTTCAAAACGAAAATGATATTGTTACCCAGGGAGAAGGTAGATTTCCAAGTGAAAACTGTATTGGTACTCAGGTAAATGATAGTTTCCAGACGAAAAGGGTTTGTTACCCAGGAGAAAATGATTAGTTACTCTAGGTAAAAGTATTTTTCCAAGTGAAAATGTATTGTTACACTGGGTAAACGCCGGATCTCCAAAAGAAAATGATATTTTTACTCGGGTAAACGATGGACCACCAAGTGAAAATGGTTTGTTGCTCAGGGAAAAAGGTTTGTTACCCGGGGAAAAAATATATTTCCAAGTGAAAAAGGTTTGTCACCCAGAGAAAAAATATATTTCCAAGTGAAAAAGGTTTGTTAACCAGAGAAAAAATATATTTCCAAGTGAAAAAGGTTTGTTACCCAGAGAAAAAATAGATTTCCAAAGGATAAGGGGTTTGTTACACTGGGTAAACGATAAATCTCCAAAGGCCAATGGTATTTCTACTCGGGTAACGACCGACCTCCAGGTGAAAATGGTAATTTTATTTGGGTAGGTATCGTTTTTTTAGTGTCGTTGGTATTGTTAAACGTTGTCACCGGTAGCTGTTGGTATACTATTACGAGTGTGAAAAGGATTTACACGACCTGTGCAGAGTATCGCGATAGTAAACATATTTTTGGTGCGACGAAACAAGATCGTTGTTTAAATTTTAATGCATTTCGATTACCGAGTTGCTGTACAGTAGAGATGACTCTACATTAGACCGTGCTGTATACTTCGATTAAAACCACAAGACCACATGTAAATCTATTCGCGCAACTCGATGATGTTGATATAGTGTTACTAAAATTAATTATTACCTATTTACACAACATAAAAATAACAATTCATGTCGTAGCAGGTTTCTTGAATTCGTGCTTGATGAAACGAATGGTGACAAGTAGGTTTTGAGTGAAAAATAATTATTTAGAGTAGTGACATTTTGTGACCAACGAATGTAAATCGATCATGATATTACAATATATGCTTTCGTCAACATACCGACTTGGCGTAGAAACACTTTCACGTTTTTTGAATAACTGGATTCTCGAGACTTGCTACTTGTACGATGTATCGTTGGTGTGCAAACTATAACGGCCATTTTGTATGATAGTATGTTTTAGTTGTATTGTTGTGATGACTCAGCACTTTTCGTTAGCAAAGTGGGTTGATTTGTGTGTAAGATGTAAGCACCGTGCTAGAAAACATATGTACTCTGTTGTTGGAGTAGCTGATTTATTGTTATGACACGGACATATCCTGAAGCCTTGGTTTGTTGTCTTACGAAAGATGGGGCGACCTCGGTGCCGTAAATTGTGTTAACTAAACTCGTATGGATACCAGGGCTTTGGAGCAGCCGTAAATTTAAACTGCTCCAGCTCCGGCTCCGGAGCTTTCTTCTATCATACAGTAGCTCCGGCTCCAGCTCCGGAGCCGCATTATTACCACTGCTCCGGCTCCAGCTCCGGCTCCGGCTCTGAAATTATCGAAGGGCCTCTTTATATCAGGGGTGACCAACCTGCGGGCCAAATGTGGCCCGCGAGAGGGTTTGCGTAGCCCGCGAGGTAATTTCCCATTATATTATCGTAAATGAATTGCTCAGATTGTGAACTTGCAATGCCAACCAAAAATTAAAAGTCTGGCTGCGACACTCGGGATGTTGATGACTAAAATATCAGTTCCGACGCATTCGAATCAGATCCACGGTCCAGTCACATTTTCAGTAAAACGTCGTACATTACAATAAACTAAAATAGTAGTGAAATTTTTTCTTCACGCTTTGCGTGTTTAAATGTCACACGATTTCTTGCTTGGTAGCCTACCCTCGACTGAAAATGAAAAAACGCCTAATTTACCCGATTGAGTCTAACTGTACTCGCAATTACGGGAGAAAGTCTTTTCGCGTTTGCGCTCGCATAAAGATCGTCGTTGGTGAAATGTAGGCACAAAATGATTGTCGCATATTGTCGGAGACCTTCGATATTGATGTGGACAGACGCCGAATAGTCGTGTCCTTGCAGACTGAGCCTAGCGGGCGGTATGCAGTAGACCCGTAATATACTCAAGTAATAATATTATTGACCTAGTTTATTTATAAACTTTGAAAATTTTACCCGCTTGGCGCGGCTAGTGTACCGCGCACTCGTTCATCAATTTCATGTGCCCCTTTAGCCGAAGGTTGGCCATTCCTGGTCTATATAGATTACTAATCTACCCATAGGTTAGTTATCTATAGTCATCTAGAGTCTGTCAGCCGTCAGTAACATCCGATATAGCAACGAAGACATAGGTGCCGCCGTGCCGGCTTGTGACGTCAAGGAATACTTGTCAATTGTCGATAACAACATAGTTGCAGCACTTTACTCTATGCCATTGCTGTGCACAGCATTAAAATTCAGGCCCGCTGTTAATAATGATAAATCAGCAGATGTGGTTGTTGAATGTATAATAGCATCTTATAAAATACGTCGGAGCCGGAGCTACTCCTCAAATAACGGGCTCCAGCTCCGGCTCCGGCTCCGGCTGAATTTTATGTAGAGCTCCGGCTCCGGCTCCAGCTCCGGTGAAAATGCACGGCTCCGGGGCTCCGGCTCCGGGCTCCGGCTCCGGCTCCAAAGCTCTGATGGATACCACAATTGTGCTGGCCTTACACCGCCAATCATTGTACAGGTTTGTAGCATGAGCGAATATTTTCGTGTAACATGAATATCTTTCGTATACACTTAGTATGAAATGAGATGTGTGGAACAATAATTAGTGTCGTACAAAGTGTTGTGTTTGATTGCTTATTTTTTATCAATGTCTTTGTGATGTTAAAAGACGACTGAGTTTTCATTTACATTAAGCGGAGAAACTCATGTAATAAATTTTACTCATTTGAAAATCGACTCGCGTGAAAATACCGATTAACAGTATCAATGTGAGCAGTATGTTATTTTTCGCGATATGCAACCAATCTTCTAAGCATAACTTGTCAAAATTTATCGTGTCATAGAAAAGTCGGCTGTTACGAATTCGAAACAAATGTACTTCGGTTATCACGACAAAGGGAATTGAGATCAACGCAGTATTTCGGAAGTGAATGTGTATCGTTTGGTATGTTCAGCAATCACTAAATGATAAAAATATGAAACTGCGCATACAACTCGGTTAGGTAAACGATACAGTTACAAGTCGGATGTGATCTCGATTTACAGATGACAGCTTGATGATGTAAAGCTCAACCACTCCAGTGTGTGTGTTTATTGCAAAGTATTTGACACAAATAAAATATTGAACGAAGGCCCACCGCTTGGTTTCATTACAAGGTGAGTGAAAATTGTTTTCTGTTGGTCAGGTATGATTTGCATTTAGAAAAACGCTCTACGCCGATTAAGCGACGCTGTTTAATATCATAATCCGATGACTGAGTGAAATTTCCTTATGGTTTGATTTAGCGAGTTAATTACCGGCGATTCAATCACATACAAGTAAGATCTTTTACGGGATGAGTATTGTGACAACATATACTTTGACGAATGACAATGGGGAGAAATTTCCGATTTCTTTGGTCGTGAGCGTTCTACAAATATTTCCGGCATACATTTAGCAAGCAACCTACAATATTCTTTTGTTATGGTAATGACTTTCGCAAGTTTGGTTTTATGATTACAATTACTTATTTAAATGATAATGTATGATCACTATTTTGAGTAACAATACAAACACATTTTGTAGATTTCAGTGTAGCGCCTATTGCGATTTTGTTAATGCTATGAGTTTTGTGTATTACTCAAGTCTAGTAGAATAGGATGCGTCCAGTAAAGATATTCCAAACGAAATTGTTGTGTCATCTTTAGTCTTGGTTACTGGAAACAACTACATTTGTAAAAATATTTTCTGATATCCGTAATACACAGAGTGATTTGTACCAACACGGAATATCTTTCAAACCAAGAACATTTCAGACAAGTATAGTTTTACAAATCAATATGTTGATAACCACGGTGGTGAAAAGTTTGTTGCTGTCATAATAACCTCAAGCCTATTCAATAAATTAAACAACCAGCACCTAAATTCAACTGAATTGGGGTATAAGGAATCGAAAATAATAGAAGCTGATGCAAGATTTCATGCATGTAGTGACAGAAAGCTCCAAAGTGTTACTATACTGCCGGAGTAACTGAAGCTCAATTTCTTTGATAGGAGTGATACTGAGGTTGACCTAGCAGTCTTTGGTACAGAAAGCAAACATTGTGAAGTGAGTGAGTGAAGCTTCCAACGTAGTCATAAAATAAAACATTAGAATTGACAGTCTTACTAAAAAAAGAATAAATCGTGAGAGGTTATTCATATGACCGATTATTAGTCATTGCTTGTCGATTGGTGTATTTCTTCAAACAGTAACAATAGTGACTGATGAACAAATCAAAATAGCCTACAAAAACTATTTGATCCCATTACAATTTGTTAACAATCTGGGAAATTCTCCTGGTTTTCAAAAACCTGTGTTACGAAAACTAATGTTACTGTGATTTTCCTGGCAGTGATATTAGATATTAGAATAGTAATATGTGACGTATCATGAAGCGACGCGTGAGCAGAAGCCCTGAAAATGGCTGCATACAGGCCGACCAAACCCATGACAACAAACAAGTGAATTTTTCATTGTCAATATTTATACCAGCTGGCAACGCACGTCGCAACCGCAGTTACGCATTGCTACATCGATTTCGACCCCGTGACGAAAAGAGTTACATACTAGGTGAGATTAAAAAATGATTAAACACATTGATTTATATTTAACCTCAGGTCGCATTCTTTGAAGGCCTATTTGGGCTTAAGGAGGGAAAGATACGACTTGCGAGTCGAACATTTGGCTTGAATTGTGACGCCACCTGCCGGGAGTGAAATCATATTACACATCAAAAAGAATACAGCGATCAGCTGTAACATCCTGTTGCGTTTGAAACGCTGCCGAATTCTGGCCGAACGGAACAAAACGGAAAATAAATGAAACCTCGGTGAATCCAAATGAATATTTAGCAATCGACAAATATCAGCTCATAGCTATCTGAACATGAACCTCGACACCTGCTGAATTAAACTGTTACCATCTCAATCATGTTGAGAGTTACAAGCTATGTTCCATTTTGGACGTAGTGATAACAACGCTGTCCATCCCATCCAACACTTTTGTGTACTGGCATGAACGATCCATAAGGACAGTGGTTCCCAAACTTTTTCGACCAGTGGTACACTGAAAAATTCATAAAACTCTCTTGACGCACTTACGAGGAAGTTGTTTAAAATCAATATTTCTTTTTTTCGTTTTGATGCAACCGGCTATGCTTGTTCATTCGAACATATACACGACTGAAACTACGTTGCATTGTTGACAAACATACCCGCATTTCACGCAGTCTCCCTCAATAACAGCGTTTCATTTCAGTCAAAAAATAATCATGAAGATGCAAATGGCAATAAACTTTGGTTTACCTTTGTACGTATCATCGAAAAGCAGACAGCCCAAAAAAATATTCGCGCATTAAATCGCGCCCAGCGCGGAGAAATTCTAAGATTAATATAAATCTCTCAAAAATTCGGGAGTCAATTCGTATATTCAGCATTTGCATATCGATACCACCGACACATACTAATTGAATTACTTGTCCACGGCCGCACAAATTTTCTTCTACGGCCGCAGGCTGCCCACCCCTGTTTTAGACCATTGGGCATGGATTAATATGTAGCAGTCGCAGTTGGCTGATATGATATCTGATACGAGAAACCGTAACTGTTTCGTGAGATGTTTCTCCTGGAGAAGTAGATAACAACGGGTCTACATCGGGAAACGTCGTTGTCCAAGACGGCAGCGATAGTATCACGTTTCCTGCAGTATTTTCATTACATGACCCCTTATCGAGTGTGCACTGTACATGTATTCCCACGTCTCTTGCCGAACCGCATATGAGAGGTTATCTTGCTTGGTCGTCAGTTGGTATCGATATGTCGCACAAACTTATGAATCTTTCATGCATAGGCGCATGTTCATGCATCATATTTGCTGCTATTTTGATCAATTCCGCCGTAACTCCTGCAGTCTGCATCTGCAGGTATTCGATCTTCGATGTGCTAGTATGAGAACACCATACCGGAGTATCACTATCTCGAAGAAGCAGAATGAACGGACCATGCATGGATTCAAACTTTCTTGAATTGTAATGTCGAGACGATCCGAATCAGTAACACTTATGGCTAGTTTCTCACACGGTAATCTGAAATTGAACGTTGTTATTAGGGACGAATATGTTACCGCACAAATTTCCGATTGATGGTTTGACAATGTCATAGGCCTACCCTTTCAAATAATATCGCAAGAAACTGTTTTTTCGTGCCGTCAACTGTATTCCCTCGACGCCTTTCGACTGAATCTCATCAGGACCGAAAGTCAATAAATTCGGGTCACCAAATTTGAGATACAGAAATAATTTTGTTGTATGCAAAATAAAGGACATGACAACATATTTACCATGTAACAATGCTCTTTGGGAGTGTGTTCACCATTGCTTCAAGACCACATTTTTTTCGATATTTCCCGATAGGAGTCGATAATCGACAAGCTCAATGCTTTTCAACCTGTGTGACGGTTCGCACTTGTGCGAATGAAAATATATGCAGTGCGAATGACGAACATGGTGCGAACGGTGCGAATGAAAATCCCGGATGAGTGCGAATGACGAAGGTGGTGCGAACGGTGCGAATGAAAATCCCGGATGAGTGCGAATGAAAATCGTGAATAATAATTGCTTTTCAAATAAACATAATACGAAATTCAAGCGCAGTGTAACTTTAGTTGTTGCGACGCAATTGTAAAAACTTACGATGCACCACTAGTCGTAGCTCTCACAAGCCGTAGTGAATTGATATTTTCGCACTATAATTATTACGTAACCAAAACCCTGGTTTGGAAGCTGGTGTAGTGACAGACATATAGCAGCCCGTGAGAGGCTGGGAAAATGACGTTAAATTCACTTTCTGCTTACTTTCGCTAAACCATCATCAATACTTCCGTAATACCTGTTCGATTAGTGCTAGGCACGAGGACAGTAGTAAATACTATCATTACAGACTGCCATTTGCAAGTTACAGTAACGCAAATTTTACCCCTTCTGGGGTTATTAAAGTATATACCGCAAAGGGTATAATTTTGGGTCGACACTGTGCCAGGACTATCTGTCTGTTCGGCGAAGCCAGCCGAAAAAAGGGGAGGGTGGTTGAAATAAAGGGGCAGGTTCGATTTTTACCGAATTTAGTAATATACAGGGCCGTAACAGCACTTCGTCAGCCCCCCAAAACGTTGTTCCTGGGCCCCCCATATCGTGATAAACCGAACTTCAGTGAGCCAGCGCTAAGCGCAAAAATTTTCGATAATTCATGATAAAATCGGTCAATAAGATCGGAAATTGCATATATATTGCTATCAATGTCTTGTTCTCTCTGCTCACGTAATGAGTTTTACCGGTAGAGCTGAGTGAGGTGTCTTTGAAGCTGTACAGTCCGTAAATAATGATTGAACATCTTCGGGCGGGCGGACCCGTTGGTATGACTTCGTTACATGATGTTATTTCGTGACCTCCTGTCTTCTATATCAAAAATATAGAATCGCTCAAACGTACTAGACTGAAAGATCACACGGTTTCGGATTGGTATTTCTTCAATGGCAGGATGGTATTTGTCTTGTGTGTTTGTCTCGCTGCGATCGTTCTGGCACACTTCTTGGAGTCGCATGTTTCATGGCCTACACGTTATATGTCTTTGTGCTTCGTGCCGCGGTAATGGCCAACGCCGATATGCCCATTTCCATAAATCTTGCGTATTTTTTCTTGGGGGAAGAGCACCCCATAATCAAGATATTTGGCGACTTGAAATTGCGCCTAGCGCGAAATATTTTTGAAAATATTGCATAAATTGGGTTTGGGGTGCGGCAGTTACGGCCCTGGTAATATAGTAGGCTTACCATACGTCCTCTTTTAAGAGGATTTGTCCTCTTTTTTGACTCTTTTGAAAGTGTCCTCGGAGGACGCCCTTTTGTCCTCTTTTTTGAGATTTTGTCCTCTTTTTTGAAAATTTAGGTCAGATTTAGAGCAAATTGCGAGTGATATGCCGCAAATTAGCACAGAAGTGAAGCTCCGGCGGGTATTTCGGAGTGAAAAACGGTGAATTTAGCTCTGAGCGAAAATATGACCTTTTTTTTTAGTCAACCGATCACAGAGTGGGAAAAATTCACCGGTTTTTGAGAATTCTACTCCGGTTTCGCAAGTTGCAAATTTCTGAAAAAGTGTCCTCTTTTTAGATTTCCAAAATATGGTAAGCCTATAATATAGCATCAATTCATTAGGGTTCAGTACATGCGTAAATAACGATTATACAACATCCTCGTGTTGACGATTATACGACAGTCGTATAATCGTCAACGTGTATGATAAGCTTGTCGACGAGTCCGAGAGAGCTGTTAATTAGCGACTGCCTGATCTGTCGTGAACAATTGAATACCCGCGCTTATCACGGCATCGAATAATAAAATACGCGCGCTGACCAATGCGTCTTACGTAGCCCCGGCCAAAGTATGGTAGGCCCAAGACGCGGTAGTTAGGCTAGCGATATCTTTCGTATACTAGGCCTATTGCAGATGCGATTGTGCAGACCAGCGCTGATATCGTGCGCACCAAGCCAATGCAGATGCGATTGTGTAGACCAGCGATGATATCGTGCACACACGGCCAATTGCAGATGTGATTATTCAAGTCAGCGGAACTAGGCCTGTTGAAGACGCGATAGATCAGGCTAGCAACGATTGCCGAGCGCGTGGCAATAAATGACCTGATTTCGTAATTATCTCAGCGGGAGATCGTGTCTCTCGTGTCACGTTGCATTTGCAGTACAATGCGCAATGACGAATCTCGCTAGTTGGTATCACGCCTTTCATTATTTGGCCGCGCGCAACACTGATAATACGACTTATTGAATTGCAACCGAGTATTAGGGTCTGAAGGGCCATTTCAAAAGGATGGGGTTTCACGTTTAAGGAGGGCGTTTCACGTTTATAAAGGGAGAATAGCACATTTTGAACAACGTCGACAATATTTTTAAACAGAAATGAATTTAAGTACTGGGCGTTCTTCTGAAAACAGATCCCGGGCCGCAAAATATGACATCGCGGGCCTCATGCGACCCGCGGGCCGCGTGTTGGTGACCCCTGCTTTAAGACCTGACCATCCAAGCACTAGTTAACTATAGTAGAAGGGTTATCGTGAAATAGCTGAAATCAAAACGAGCGAAAATAGGAGCATTTCAAGATACATAGTAGCCAATTTGTTGCTCATCTGAGCAAATAAATGTTGTATTTTCGTCTTCTTTTTGTATATCAATATTCGGTCAGTTTGTGCGAATGAAATTTATTTTACAAAAAAAGTGCGAATGAAGCTCAAAAAGGTTGAAAAGCACTGGACAAGCTTATTATTGTGGAATGATTTTGGCATTATGAAAATATTGTTTGTTGCGATAATCACGTTTTCGCAACTCTACAAGCCATCAAATATAATAAAGCAAATAATTACAGCTTAGCAGGGTTGTAACCAAGTCACATGGTTCCGAGTCACGAGTCAATCTGACTTTTGTGGTTTTGACTCGGGTCGAGTCGAGTCATTTTCAATTTATCACCGACTCGAGTCCGAGTCCAAGTCACCGTTTTAAGGGTCAAGTCCGAGTCATAGTGTTTTGACTCGAGTCGAGTCCAAGTCACAGTATTGAAGTCATGTTCAACATATGTTTTCAATCCTGCTTGGGTGATATCGAATTCCTTGCTTGCCAAACATGCTTATTTTGTCCCTATCATAGTCTTGACACATGTTTATTTAGGCAGATAACATACAGTTCCTGGCCTCATTTACCGATTCTATAGATAGACGAGACAGGCAGCCAATTCGATAACTTTACTAATTTTAGAACTTTAAATCAAATATCTGTCTTGTCAGTCTGATATATCACAAATGCAAGCATTCAGTTTTTATTACGAGCACATCGACGACCGCTCACAAATAGCTTATAGAGAATTAACGAATTCACGTCTACATACTATCTGATAGAGAACTCACGAATTCACGTCTAGCTAGATACAAGCTGGTAAAGAATCAACAGATAAACGTTTATGTAGAGGTACAGTTTTGCTTTCACATTATATCAGGTGGTTGACCAGAAAAAGGTCAACTTTCCTGCTCAGCTCACGAAAAAGTCGCCGGAGCGTTACTTTAGTGCTGATTTACTGTTATCTTAGTCGAATTTGCCCTACATTTACCAAAAAAATTCTCAAAAGTGAGGACAGAATCTCAAAAAGGAGGCTACTTCTTAAAATTATTAGATGATCTAAAAGAACTTAAATTTGGCTCAATTCCAACCAGTAAAAAGCAATGCTAAGATAAAATATTTTGGATTAATTACAAATAGAGACTTTCGGATTTTACCGGCTTCCTCATGATATTGTTTGATTGTGTAAAAATATGATTCATATCAAATTTGGCTCAATTCCAACTGGAAGAAGCGAAGTTATTAGAGTGGAATATTTTGGATATGAAAAAATAGTCGACTTACAACTATTATGTAATTATATTGTATGAAATCATTTCTCACTAAAAATACTCCATGTATTTCCAAATCCAAAATTTTCTCCTCTCATATCATTGATTCCACTTTTTGAAATCAAGCCAGATTCAGTTTTCTTTTTATGCAACGTAACAATTTTATCAAGTAGCCACCCAGTATAATAACAAAAAAAGTTATTTTTGATCGGCCCTATTGTACAAACATCACACAACATTAGCCATTCATTATTACTGACGTGCACAATGCACATACCTAACAAAACGTCAAATGGACGGAGGGTATTGTGTGCTTTGATAGACAGCAGATAAAATCAATGAGTTACACTTGAAAAATACTAAAGTGGAAAGGAGATTCTCATATATGTTGAGGCGGGGTGGCCTTATGAATAATCCACATCCACTGGATACACGTTCCACTGGTGCATTAGATGCAGGAATTTTAAACCACACTGAAGAGCATTAGATACTCATCCATTCTAGTCGCCAAAAAATGCAAAGAATCATCGCCTTCAGATCTACATATGATCTTATCAGTCTCTTCCAAGTAGGCTACTTGACCATCTGAGTCATTTCATTGGCTCTAATTGGACTTTGCTTTGATTGTTTGCTTGTATAATTTAAAATTATTGAGTACTTTGATGGCGGAGGATTTATTACCTCTTCATCACTGGATGATTTTGTACAATGCATTGCTCTTTGCTACTATGAACCATTGTCTTTTGTTTTCACGGCGGCATATCTGATATCAGACGAGTGCAACGAAAGCAGTGGTGACAAATAGCGATGTCGACCGAATTCGTCACATGCGTTGATCTAACCATTGTGGTTCGCAAATTTCTTCACCTTCAAGTCATATAAAATGAGCCGAGTCAATGACTTGAGTCGAGTCATGCGTAATGACTCGAGTACAAGTCGAGTCAATCCAAATATTGACTCGAGTCGAGTCGAGTCATTTTCCCATTTCAAGAAAATGACTTGAGTCAAGTCGAGTCACAAAAAAATCGTGACTCGAGTCTGACTCGAGTCGAGTCATGACTCGAGTCATTACAACCCTGCAGCTTAGTGGTTGAAGCTATAATTTGCTAATATAGCGTGTCCGCTATTCGTAATGGCGGCCGGCGATATTATAGTGTCATATGGCTTGGTGGGTCCGTGGACATATTAGCATGCGACACAATAGCAAGCGACACTTGAGCATGCGACACTTGAGCATAGCGAGTTTTGGTCATGGCGACTCGTGGGCATGTAGACATATCAGCACAGGGACCTATTAGCATGAGGACATATTAGTATGGCGACACATAAGTATAGGGACACACGAGCATGGATACACGTGAGCATAGGGACACATCAACATGGTGACAATTTAATAAGTGCCACTTGAGCATGGTGACACATGAGCATGCGATACATGAGCCTTGACGACACATTAGCATGGGTACACAAGAGCATGGGCACACATGCGCATATGGACACATGGGCATGGGGACATAAGAGCAAAGGTGAACATAAGCATGGGGTCATGTACGCATGCGACACTTGAGCATGCGACACGTCTACATGCAGACACTTGAGCATGCGACACGTGGATATGCAGACACTTGATCCTGCGACACTTGAGCATGCGACCCTTGAGCATGGGACAGTTGGGCATGCGACACTTGAGCATGCGACACTTGAGCATGCGACATTTGGGCATGGGACACGTGGATATGCAGACACTTGAGCATGCGACACTTGAGCATGCGAAACTTGGCGACACTTGGGCATGCGACACTTGAGCATGCGACACTTGGGCATGTGGTCATGCTACACTTGGGCATGCGACACTTGAGCATGCGACACTTGGGTATGCGACACTTGAGCTTGCGACACTTGGGCATGCGACACTTGGGCATGCGACACTTGGGCATGCGACATTTGGGCATGCGACACTTGGGCATGTGGTCATGCTACACTTGGGCATGCGACACTTGAGCATGCGACACTTGGGTATGCGACACTTGAGCTTGCGACACTTGGGCATGCGACATTTGGGCATGCGACACTTGGGCATGAGACCATATATTAGCGAGTAACCAATTTGATTGCCGCGCGAGGAAAGTGGCAAATTGATTGAGTGGGTGGGTGCATGGTCTGTGACTATATGGATTTGTCTGAAAAGCTCCAAAGATCGGGGTAAAGCGATAAAGATTGTCATTGCTCCACATATATTGGAATCGTTTACACCAGACGAACTAAAAGGATATATCCTTTCGTGAGACGAAAGCAATTCCAAATTTGCAATTCGACACGGGACTTATTATTTTATTTTGTGGGTCTCAATTTATACGTGAGGTTCAAGCTGCGAGCGCTGGTCTTTTCGGCGCCTGGACAGTGGTCATATCAATGTTGAACATTTTGGTCAACATGTGGCGGTTATTTTATTTCAAGGTTTTATCGCCGTCAGTACCTACAGGGAGTCACGTATTGCCCGAAACGTGGGTCTCGTGGTGTGAAAATGCCAAACGCCGAAATGCCAGTCGATCTTGAAATACGGCGTTTGAGCAAGCGTTTTCCGATTCAAACCGTGGGCAGACTCAAGGCCTTACTCATTCCCTTTTTTGCGGTTTCGCCCTGAATATATTGCGGAAATTGCGCTGTGAGCATGTTTGGTGCCTGCACTCACAATTTCAACTGTAATATATAGCACCGTTATAAGAAGGAAATCTTGTTCTAGCGCGTAGGTTGCGTAGGCTATTCCCAAATCGGCGGACATTTTTCACCAGAAAGGTTTCCGATGGATTCGCAAAATCGGTTAATTCCTCACAGCGCTCTGTTTTATCACTTAATATAAAATGTAGCATCAGGATATGTACAAACGAATGGACGATGACTGTTACTGAAAAACCACACATAAGCTGTTGTCTACAATAGTGATCATCCAATCCTAACAAGAACCGAATCTTCGGCGATGCGGACAAATGCAATACACGATGGTAGATGACCTAGCGCTTTATGAATCTACGCAATGTTAGATCATCGCAATACTGTTGATAAAACCGTCCGTCCCTGTGTATGGCGGAAATAGCAACAACGCGGTACCAATACCCATCATCAGTAATCCAATAAATAGCTTGTGCTTATGCCTGAAAACTTCAGGATGAATTCTGGTGTTTCATTATTTGAAAATATTTGCTTTGGCTACTACAGTATGTCAAATAGTCATGTTATTGAGCGGTGTTATTTCGTCTATACATCCAGCGTATATTTCTAATATAATGTGTTGACGTAATTGAAGGCAATATTAGGCAACCAACATCACACTCACACCAGCGGATTGCCAGATCGCGAGAAATTAACAAAACCGCAGACGTCTGCAAGCAGTCATCAAGCTGTCTAATCTATCGAGTAAAGACTCGAAACCGAACAACGCTCGAAATCCTACCAACTTGGTTGACACCTCTAATCACAACGAGGTGAAGAAGTTTGGTTTATCACCTTATGGGAAGCCCAAGACCAACCTTTGTACAAAAGCGCTTTTTCATGCTAATCTAATTTTTCGATTGTCCTTTTTTTTGGGTCCATGTCGATGGCAACCCTGCTTATAAAGAAAATTTAATGGTATAGCTATAGCCTACCTCTGGATCTCACCGTCCAGCTAATTCAAAGGCATGTACGATGCACATATAGACTTCTATAGATGCTATATCGGTTGCTTTAGCATTGATAGATAAAGACTGGCGAGTGCTATACATTGAAATATACTAAAAATGCATATCATCACTACAGTATACTATATATAACGTTATGTAATAGCTCTTCATACATTCCAGCAGTTAATGCACAAGTTTGATTGGGATTATACGCTGAGTAATATTGGTAATATTGCAATTTATACTTGACTATCAGCCGATACTTTGATGCCAGTAAAATTATGTCGAAAGTTACTCTTCACAGAGACAATCTGTAAAGGTCTATGACCCTCAGAACTCAGAATATATCATTTTCTGGCGGGTATAATAAATCCATGGTTTCGACGCTATTCTGCAAAAATTTTCTTTCTCCGTTTTCAGAAGAGGCCTTTGGCAAACATCAGCAACTGTTTATAATATTTTAGTGGCATATTCAGGGGTCTATCAGAGCCGCAAGAAGGTTAGCCGGGTTAGGAATCACTGGTTTAGAATCTATTTTCAGAACAAACGCTATATCCATTATCGTGGCGTCCCCGCATCGACAACAAACTTCATTCTGCATGGGTATGCACATGCACACTGCACAGTCTTGTGATGTGCAGGATTGAAATATACAGACTGCAATTTCCACTGATGTCATGTTTCACTAACCGCAGACGAAGCTAGCCGTGAAATCGAGTTATTTTATTTATTAATAAAAGCATGTTGTGGTGCTTATAACAGCGTGGTTTTTTGCACCACGTGACAACAAATTCCATCACTAACACAAGCTAACTTGCTCAAGTGTCACATGCTCAAGTGACGCATGCTAAAATGTGGCACATGCTAAAATGCGGCACGCTCAAGTGTCGCATATGCTCAAGTGTCGCATGCTCAATTGTAGCATGATCAAGTGTCGCGTGCCCAAGTGTCGCATGCCCAAGTGTCGCATGCCCAAGTGTCGCATGCCCAAGTGTCGCATGCCCAAGTGTCGCATGCCCAAGTGTTGCATGCTCAAGTGTCTGATGCCCAAGTGTCGCATGCGCAAGTGTCCGCATGCTCATTTGTCACCATGCTAATATGTCACCATGCTAATATGTCACCATGCGCAAGTGTTAACATGCTGAAGTGTCCCAATCGTTATGTGCCCCCATGCTCACGTGTTACCATGCCCATATGTAACCATGTTCATTAGTCCCCATGCTAATGTGTAACCATGCTTAAGTGTCGCACGCTAAACTGTCCCCATGCCCATGTGTCCCCTTGCTCATATTTCACCATGCTCATATGTCCCCATGCGCATGTGTCCCCATGCTCATGTGTCCCTATGCTCATGTGTTACCATGCTAATGTGTCCTCATGCTGCAGTGTCGCATGCTCAACTGTCGTTTTGCATTGTGTCGCATGCTCATATGTCGGGCAACCGGCTTGGTGGTATACGTGCACAATGTTACGAAAATCATTGTCACAAAGCACAATGAAATAGGCATAGTCGAAAAAAATATGGAATCATCTTCAATGTGATATTGGCATAATCTTCTTTGTGCTGGCATGATAGGCACATATTTGATCTTCCCATGTATATCATACTGCTATGACCTTATAATGGGTGATTCTCACGAATACTAGACTCGATTCGTAGCTAAACACTCGATCGAGAATCGTATCACTTGCATAAGAATTTGCCTAGCCATATAGTCACAACTATAACGAGAATTGCTAGAGAGGGTGCAAATCCTCAGCGATAAAGTCGCGATACGGATATACTGCTAAGTAACAAGCGAATGGCGTCACAACTTTTAAATATTTATAGCCCCGTCTCAATCGGTATTTTGTTTCCAATATGTGTTAGGCTGAGGGTAGGATAATCGTGAAAATCAGGATTACATTTTACATCGTAAAATCGTAATTTACTTCAAGATATTGTTGCAATTCGTATAGTAATCATAATCGCGTCAGGAGTAATCGTAATTACAATGGATTACACTGATACAATAATAGTCACATGTTTGGCTCGCTAACGATTGCTCTTAGGCAGATGTGCACGCCACAGCTTCCGCGCATGGTAACGATTGATTCACAGGTAGGATATATATTCATGTCGTTTGCTCGGTTTACAGGAATTTTACCAATCGCGAAATCAAAATCGTAACATTCCCACAGTTGGACTCTCACGATTCTCAACTGAAATCCACGCTTCCCACCATCTCGTCGCCCCTTCGCTCAGTTGGAAACGGATGATCCTCTCCGTAAATGTGCAGTGAATATGCGTCGTGCACCCATACTGACTGTTTTACGATTGGCCAAACTTTTGCTGTCAGAAAATTTATATCGATCATGTAATAGTTGTTTCCTCTATACTCTGCGATAAGTTGCTTCATGTTCGGAATAGAATTACCGTAGCCTCCCCACATTGGGTTGAGCGGGTATTTAGAGTGATTTGGGTGATCCCGCATAGCATGGAAAGCTCTGCCAGATTCAAGCCAATCTTCTGTCGCCTCTCGTCCTCGCGCAAGCATTCGATAATCGATATCCAGAATCGTAAAGTACTTTACAGGTTCGGCAGCTATGAGAAACCGCCAAGACATCTGGTTTCTGATATGCGTCCCAGTCATATTCACAAATTTAACGTTATGAGAACACAGCTCCTTTACAATATCCAATGCCAATGTATTATCGATGTAAAGCCATATTTTCCATCCAGGATAAATTTTGAATACACGTTTTGCGTTCTCTATGGCGCCATTCACATACCTGGATTTATTTCCATAGAAAGAATAAACAACTGCCGGGCGAGTCCACACGCGCTTTTGGACGCTTGCTTGTATCAGAGAGTGATTCGGCGTATATCGTTCCTGTGGATTTGTGCATAAATCGAAATAAAATTCAATACCGCCCCGAATCCAACACGGAAGCTCACACAGACGGAAGCCGTACGGCACATCGTTTACTCCGCAGTATTTCTCGTCCTGATTCACCTGTCCGATTCTAATAGACAAGGATTTCGCTGGATAAATGGCTGGCAGATTCTCTTTCTTTAAAATTTCATTCCATTCATTTCGATCGATAAGTTCGGGGTACCGCCGCTGTATCTTCTTTGCAAAGTCTTGGCTCAATGCAACGCCACCTTCTTTTGAGATGATCCCTTCGCATATCCCTGCATGGAAAATCTCACAATCGTTTTCAAAACTGTGAAGGGTAGCGGAATGATACAACGATAGGAATTGACGGTTGTTGGTGAATATGTGTTTGGTTAGAAAATCTTTCCAATTTGGCAGAAATATTAATTCGCTATCCATGAGAAATAATATTTTGTAATTACTCTCTGTGAATATTTTCAGCACATCCCTAGTTCGTGATTGAGGTGTTGAAAGTATTTTTATGTCGTTTCCGTACAAGGACCGCAATGTTCGCTCGCTGTAGGTTTTGCTATGGTCGGAATAAATGCAAATATCTACACTTGGAATTCCGTGATATTTTCTCACAACCGATGCAGTAAAATTTGTGTATCCAACCCGATTCGTTACGGCAATTCCGAGCATGATCTCCCCCGATGCATAATTTTTACTTCGTAAACTGTAGTCTTCCGATCCAACTTCTGTGCAAGACGGGTGCGGTATGTCGTCAATCGGAATCGACGGCCAGGCGACATTGTAACTGCCGAACAGGACGATTAAAGAGACGACAAATGAAATAATACACTTATTGAGATGTCTCTTGAACGTTGCAAAATTTGACATACTATAATGTCAATGAAATCTGCACAGTCAAATATATGCCTGGTGAAATTACTGATACTAGTATTCGCTATTTCCGACCATAGAATTTGCATATGGTGCGTTGTACAGTCAAACCTTCCGACGCGCCATTAAATCATTTATTGAATTAGTATCTTTCCGATCACAACGCTCGTAATACAAATCTTGCTTTTACGATTACTTCTATGCTGTTGCTAAATTCTCCTTGCTTTGCGTTTCGACGCCATACATCAATGCTAATCAGGTTGATTCCCCGGAGGCGCGGAATCTTGTCTGCTCGGCTGTTAGCGTATCGATCAGTCTTACATTTTACTCGACACAACGAATTACGTCCGACCTCATGGTAACTATACGGCGTCAGTTGTATCGATGAAAATCAGGAGAAGAGTAATGCTGAAGATGAAGCTGACCATTAGCTATAGTGCTTGCTCCTATAATGAGAGCTTACGAAATGATTAACGAAGACAACAACAGCGCACACAGACCTGCAACAAATAAATTGAAACAATCAAATGAAATAACAATCAAACAATTAGAAATTTCACTCTAGACTAAATGAAGTTGTAATGAGTATAGAGCGCATGCAAACGAAGTCATAGCGAGCACTTCCAACGGCTGTAGATATTTGACGATGGACCCCTCTGTAAGGTACCATATTCTTCATGGGTACGCTACACGGAATTTAGCGGTTATTCACAAAAATAGATTTATTCAAAGAGCGCGTAAATCAACCAGGGCGTCCTGGGCGACCGCCCACGCCACACACCCCAAACGCTACCTATGTGTTCTCCCAGCGTGTAGCCTACCTGATGTACACGCCGGTTCTACTACATATCCTTCGAATTGATCATTCTCACCAGGTTTCGTACTTCATATTCTGGAGTCTGAATAATTTATGTTTTATTTCACAGTAACAATTCACCTGTACTGTATCTATTGTTGTGTCGAATTGCAGATACGATATTACCTGATTTCAGATATAGGGTATATACAGGGTTGCCATACCGTCCTTATTTCTGAGATTTGTCCTTATTCTTAAGGGCCACGTCTTAGAAAACTCAACTGTCCTTATTTCTAAGAAATGTCCTTCTTTTCGACTTGCGTCCTTATTTTGTCTCATTTTCAACAACTACTCTGGTATCTGTGTTGCATAATATTCTGAAATTATGATTTTGCGGCGAGATTTTATGACATCATAAATTAAAGGAACTCTCGTGGCGTACACACCACATGATTTTACTTGTAAGTGGTGGGATAGCTAGGGCAGTAAGTAGCATAGCAGTTTCGGCTATACCAATCTATCGCAGCAGACGGATTTTTGAGCGGTTTACAGCAGCACCAGATTTCTGCTGTCTAGTCTACAGCAGAATAAGCTGTGGGGAAGGCAGCATTTATTACGTACTGGAAAAAGGCGCAGTGCAGTCTACACTTGGGTTGAAGCAGATGTCTCAAACACGCGGCCCGTGAGACCATTTTGTGAGGCCCGCGA
This sequence comes from Botryllus schlosseri, assembly GCF_051294905.1. Classification (NCBI taxonomy): domain Eukaryota; kingdom Metazoa; phylum Chordata; class Ascidiacea; order Stolidobranchia; family Styelidae; genus Botryllus; species Botryllus schlosseri. Next base: position 8,514,165 of record NC_137246.1, read on the forward strand.
CGGCACGTTGGACTTCGAAGTATTCGACAATATTTAATTGCAATTTTTTTTTATTTATTTGAGAACCTAAAATTCGCTCGAAAACTACTTCAGAAGCCTGAAACTACTCATCAAACTTCTCTATCACATCACTTTCAAAAGTTACCAGGCAGTGGAAAAACAACTATTACGTGACATTACTTGTTTATGATGGTAAAACATGACGCGTTGATGATTCGTGACTGAAAATTGTGATTTGGACTTGGGGGCGACCTTCTCGTACTCGTCGAGTCAAACGTTACGATCAGAGAAGGACTTTTGTGACTCGGAATGCCGTGACTTATTGCTACAACCACGGACGCAACAAACTATCAAACTGGTATGAGAAATAGTAAAATATCAAAAGGTCGTAGCTTTCGTTGCGCAGCTTATTTATATCTAATCAGTTCGGTATGGCAAATTGGCAACCACCATTGGCATTATGTTGCCCCTTTGGTGTATAGCTGGTTACATCCTATGTCATCTTGGGTACCTTTATATATGTTATTATTGCCAATTAAATGTGGAGAGTATTAAGTAGTCGTAGCCTACGCTTCACAGCTGTAAAACCAACGGATTCTTCGGCGATTGCACATTTCTATTGCTATTGCGCAGTATACATTACGTTCAAGTTGTTTATGATCTGTTCCAATATTCGAAGGTAAATCTAACGCTGATTCTATTTGACTTTGATAATGACATGATCAATAGAGGCTAATCATCGGGAGTAGGCCTATGCCCGAAACCCGGATTAGGCTGAACTGTCCCAAAGCTCTGATATCAGATCAATCTTCGTAAAATTCTTAAATTCTACCGGTATACTTGAGGCGCGTCAAATGTCGCTAGTTGCAAAATTATAACTCGACAGTTTTTGCGATATCCTGACCTGATGCATTTGTACTCTCGCATGGTGTCTACAACTAATACAGCAATAATTTTATTAAAATATTTAAAAATGTGATTTTTTTCGAGCCAGGTGTGAATTCACAATAATAAATCACATTTTCACGATGCGTGTGGAATGTCAGTCAGCAAGTTCCAGTCAAATAACGCCTACTTGGAAATACATGGAATTCCCTATTACAGGTGCTGCGGCCCGCGGCGCCATCAAAAGGTAGGATATTGACCCGCGAGCAATGTTCCCTCTAAGCTGCGCACGTGCGCAAATGCGCAGTGCTGAAACGGTCTCTGCGCACAGAAAATCTAGGCTGCGCACAAAAAATCCGAAGTGATGACTTTTTTTTTAATCGTTGCGCACTCTTGTCCAAGGCACCGTGCAGGCGCTCAGACTCCAGAAAAATGAGAGGGAACATTGTCAGGGGTAAATAGTGCTATCCTGAAGTGTGAGACTGAGGTAGGCCTAAAAATGCGGCGGAAAAGGCAAATATTGCGATCCGCGAAGCAATGAGAATTAACAATCGTGTGCGACTCACGAAAGAGATTTTTCTTTTACTATGTTATCGTACGCGTGAGCGATACTGATAACATATCAATAGCGCAATCCTTTGTGGGAATGGCGAAATAACATGGTTTACCTAAGTTATAAATAGCAATGGGCTAGCTCGAAGTTAACTGATGCGAGAAACTAACGAATAGTCTTCTCCGCGCTGCATGAATATTGTGTAAGATTTACTGTACTATCAAATGCCGCGAATTTTCGAAGTCATCACTTCCATCAGGCGAATCTGATCACGTTTGGTGATAGGATAATATGCAGAATATGCAAGTACAAGCACCAATATTGCTGAAAAAAAAACATCCCTTTGCAAACGTTGATCGGGAAATGCAGCAACTATATGCACTGAAGGGCATTGCATTAGATCAGCTTCTCAGCTACAGCTGCACAAATTTGTGACTCTATTCGATTCGTTTGAACGGGTATCTTCTGTCGATAAGGTCGTACGCTGATCTTGTTCTTGCTTCAATCAGACTTGAATATTCGCAGTGGCGGCTCGTGACAATATCGGGTGGTGGGGCAAGGGCTGCAAGCGACTTTTATCAAGATGACGTCACAATGGCGTTTTCCAACGTAAACAAGTAACTTAATGATGGTACGGTAACATGAATTTCCCGGCAACAGTGATTTTAACGTATGTGCCACGAGAGGTCTGCTGGTGAGCTGTGACTTGAAGTGTGGTAACTGCGTAAACGGCGTACGGAACAAAGATTCAACACGGTTCATGTTCGCATTAGACCTGACTAATTATCTGCAGAAATGGAAATGACTATAACTCGAGAGATAGCGTAAGCCTAATTGGAAAGGTCAACGAATTCGGACAGATACGCAATTGTTATCTCATAGATTGGGCCTGTCCTATTGAATCCAAAACATCATTCTAAAGAACTAAGAATAGCAGCCTCGGAAATTTGGTCTCGGTAGTCGGTACAGCATAAGAGATTTTGGCCTTGAAACTGGAGACTGTAACACGACACATACGTTTTTATTACTGTCTTATAGGTCTGCTGCGAAATCGCCTTTGGAAAATATATTACCGAATAAATACGTGGATGAAAGCCTTAAACTTGGTACACTGTTACATGACATTATCGAGAAGTGGCCTCATGGCCCTTTTCGGTATGGTACACTGTCAAAATTAATGCGAACAGACCAACACCGAATTTTGCGTAAAATTTACTGAGGAATAGGCTGATCAAGTGATCAGCTGTTAGCCGCCATCGAAAAAGAAATAACTATCGCGCTTGACAGGGGGTTGTAAGCAAATGGCTTGAAGGCCACAATTTCACGGTGAAATTGACATTGGAGAATATAATATCAAAGTAAATATGTGAATGCAAACTGAGAATGATATCATCATCTCTGTTAACTAGGGTTGGATTATCCGGATAACGGTTAACCGGTTAACCGCAGGTATTTTCACTATCTGATATCCGGATATTTTTCTGCCGGTTAACCGGATAAAAAAGAATCGTTGCTAATGCATTTTACACGTTTTAGTAAGCTTCAATAAGTCGTATTCAGTGTTAGCGCGGCCGATTAACGAGAAGCGTGTTGCCAATTAGCGAGATGCGTCTGTACACATTGCACAGTGTAATGTGACGCGATCTCCTGCTGAGAAGATCGTTAAATTAGGTCATTGATTGCCGCGCGCTCAGCTATCGTCTCTGGCCTGATTTATCGCGTCTTCAACAAGCCGATAGTTCGACTGGATTGAAGAATCGCATCTGCAATAGGCCATGTGCAGTGTACACACTATTCCATCGCTGGCCTGCACAATCGCATCTTCATTGGCTTGGTGCTCACGATATTATCGTTGACCTACACCAGTGGTTCTTAACCTTGCCACCAGCGCCCCCCAGGGGGCGCTGGCGATCTTGAAGGGGGGCGGAATCGCTCAGGGGGCGATATGGGGGGCGCTGGGCTCAGGGGGGCGGTATGGGGGGCGCTGGAGAAAAATGGCTTCGCAGTAGATGATGTGGTGATGGGACATATCCTTAATGAGTATTCAGAGCAAATTAACACCGAAAACGTCGTTACATATAGCCTTCAAAATACATATAGGTTTAATTGTCCATGGGCGCCTAAATGACTGACACCGAATGTTCCTGTCTTGGCAATCAGAACCCCAGAAGACGAATTCCATCTGGCAGGGAAAAATTATATGTCAATAAAGAAATATCAACCTGAAATCGTGTGCGTCTTTTAGTTTAGTACGATTGGGCGACAGGGATATTCCTGCTGGGCGATATCCCCGTTGAGCGATTCTATATTTTTTGATATTGCAGACAGGGGGTCAGGAAATAACATTATGCAACGAAGTCATACCAACGGGTTCGCCCGTCCGAATATGTTTAATTATTAGTAACGGGCCCTACAGTTTCCAAGAAACCTCACAATGTTCGCTTTAAGTTTTGATTAGTCTGCGCACACTCAACGACTCACTGCGCTGACCCTTGGACAACAGTGCGTAACGACTTAAAAAAGGTAATAACTCCGGATTTGTTATGCGCAACGTAGATTTTCTGTGTGCAGAGACCGTGTCAGTACTGCGCACGTGCGCAGCTTAGAGGGAACATTGCACCTCACTCAGCTCTACCGGTAAATGCGTTTACGTGAGCAGAGAGAGGATAAAAATTGATCTCAATTTACATGCAATTCCCGGTGATATTGACCAATTCAATCATTAATTAGTGAATTTTTTCGCACTTCGCGCGAATAGACGAGAATAGCTGCCTCACTAAATGGACACCCAATGTAGATACCTAATAGGCTATCAGCAAATAGCGGACAGCCTAATGGGGGTCTGGGAGTGAAGTCCCCCGGAAGTTTGGTTTATCACCCGATGGGGCCCAGGACCAACGTTTTTAGTTTGGGGGGGGATGACGAAGTGCTGTTACGGCCCTGGTAACGAATAATTGTACTTGCGGGCACGCCCGAATATGTTTAATTAATAATTACGTGCCCTTTATTTTCCTATACAACAGCTCACTCAGTGCTACTGGTAAATCTGATTACGTGGGCTGAGAGGATAAAAAGTTTATATAGCGACTTATATATGTAATTACCACCTATTCATTCATGCATTATGGAAAATTTTGGTACTTAGGGCGACCAGGCCACACAAACTTTGCTGACCATCAAAATCACGATATGGGGTTCGTGGGGGCGAAGCCCTCAGAAGTTCGGTTTATCACGCTATGGGTGCGCAAGGCAATCGTTTTTAGGGGGGTTAACGAAGTGCTGTTACGGCCCTCCCTCTTACTCATTGTCTTTATTACATTCCTTACAATATGAAGTTGGGGGGGGCGCTGGAGCACGATAATTTTTGAAAGGGGGCGCTGGAAGAAAAAAGGTTAAGAACCACTGACCTACACAATCGCATCCTCAATAGGCCTACGAACGATATAATCATAGTGTCCTATATGGTGTCGACACAAGCAAATCGCACGGTTCAATGAAATTGTATCACGTCACAGTTTCCATTTGGCTACAGGCAATTTGACGGTGATTTTTGACCGGCTTGCCGATCATTAAATTTGATGAATCGGGTATCAATCGAAAGCTGACTCTGCACTGATTACGAAAATATAAATTTTATTCCGCTCGCGGCCCTGGAACCCCCACAATCAGCCCCCAATTATTCATTGTCGAGTAGATTGGCAGTGTGACGCAACAATGATGTCTGGCGAAACGAGAGACTCGCTCAAGAGCAAGGATGCGGCCGAGCGGCGAGAGTGGGATCAGCTGACGTCGCGGCAATAGCGATGTGCAAACGCGCCACAGAGAAACGCTGCGCTGTTGATACTTTTTCTATGCGTTTCGGTACAAGCGAGCACACACCAGCCTTTCCTTGACTTGTAAGGATAGAACTGGGTCCACGGAATGTATTAGGGCCCTACCAATTTTCGCGCAATATCCTTCAGCTGATAGAGATATGTAGGCTACGTCTAAGTAGTCTACATTGGATATGTCAGATTATTATGATATCGATTGCCTTAGCCCGCTTGTTGCGTAGGGCTCCAGAGATGCGTGGCGCTGTTGATACTTTTTCTACGCGCTTCGCTAAAAGCGAGCACACACCAGCCTTTCCTTGACTTGTAATGGTAGAACTGGGTCCACAGAATGTATTTTGGTCCCTACCAATTTTCGCGCAATCCTTCAGCTGTTAGAGATATTTCTAGTAAGAAAAATATACTTTCAAGTAATAAGATTCACTCAAGACAGCAAATTTAGATAATGTAAATATATCATATTGTAGTAATACAACTATAGTGTTGAGTTTGCACTCTAGTCCCCATAAGCACCACGTCGGTGACCTTGCCAAATTCCGAGAAGGCAAAAAAGTGCAAACTCTGTTGGGCCGAATGGACAATGGACATTGGACATTCAGTTATTCACAGATGCGAAAAAAATACTGCAAATCCGTATTACGTAAGTTACATTAGGAATATATATACAGGCTACAGAATGAATATAATTCAAATATCTGTGATACCACTGTATTACTTTTGACGCAAAAGGTCCCCGGCATTCAAAAAAACTATTTTGTGATTGAAAAATGCTAAACCAACTTCCAACGTCAACGTTTATAGTGATATCAGATATATTCCAGTGAAAAACAAAGGTATGAATTTGGTGGTAACATTTTGGAATCATTTGGCAGGTATGGCCCGCAAGCTTTCTAGTAACGGATTGAATCCGGACAGCGATACCAGTTTAATTCGACACTCCTGCTGTTAAACTTTATTCAACAATCAACATTTTACCTGCTGCATTCGCGGACCAAGTCCTACCCATACGGATCAAATAAAAGCTTGTAATGTATGCTCATGCTCAATGCTCCCTGCTCACACTTAACCATAAAAGCGACTATAGAAAGTATCGACACCCGCTATCAACAGCGCGACGTGTCTCTGGAGCCCTACGCAACAAGCGGGCTAAGGCAATCGATATCATAATAATCTGACATATCCAATGTAGACTACTTAGACGTAGCCTACATATCTTTATCAGCTGAAGGATATTGCGCGAAAATTGGTAGGGCCCTAATACATTCTGTGGACCCAGTTCTACCCTTACAAGTCAAGGAAAGGCTGGTGTGTGCTCGCTTGTACCGAAATGCATAGAAAGAGTATCAACAGCGCAGCGTTTCTCTGTCGCGCGTTTGCACATCGCTATTGCCGCGACGTCAGCTGATCCCACTCTCGCCGCTCGGCCGCATCCTTGCTCTTGAGCGAGTCTCTCGTTTCGTCAGACATCATTGTTGCGTCACACTGCCAATCTACTCGACAATGAATAATTGGGGGCTGATTGTGGGGGTTCCAGGGCCGCGAGCGGAATAAAATTTATATTTTCGTAATCAGTGCAGAGTCAGCTTTCGATTGATACCCGATTCATCAAATTTAATGCTCTGCAAGCCGGTCAAAAATCACCGTCAAATTGCCTGTAGCCAAATGCAAACTGTGACGTGATACAATTTCATTGAACCGTGCGATTTGCTTGTGTCGACACCATATAGGACACTATGGAAGAAGGATGGAGTCCTTCCCGCTAATTTGTACGAGTCTCTACGTCCGTCGGGATCGCAGCGGCCGCGTATGTACGGTTTACCGAAAACTCACAAAGACAACGTACCTCTTCGCCCCATATTGTCTATGTGTGGATCGGCTCAACATAATTTAGCTAAATGGCTTAACACCGTCATTGAGCCAGTTAGATCCTTGTTTACGCATCACTGTCTTCGCGACTCGTTCACATTTGTAGAAGAACTAAAGCGCGCTAAATTAAATCCGTCCAACGCATTTCTTAGCTCATTTGATGTGAAAAGTCTTTTTACCAACGTACCACTGTCGGAAACTTTCGAAATCTGCGCAGATGCGCTTTATGATGGCACGCTTGAACCTCCGAAATTACCACGTGATATATTTCTTGAATTGTTGCAAACAGCTACTAGTTGCGTTGAATTCAGCTTCAATGACACGATGTTCCGTCAATCCAATGGTATTGCAATGGGTTCGCCGTTGGGACCTAGTTTGGCCGATATATTCGTGGGATACCACGAAAAGAAATTGTTTGAAAACGCCGCAAAACCTCTCCTCTATTTTAGATATGTCGATGACACCTTTGTTGCCTTTAAAAATGAGCAAGAGTGTAATAATTTCTTCGAAAAAATCAACTGTCTCCATCCAGCTCTACAATTTACCGTGGAAAAGGAAACTGATGCTACCCTTCCCTTTTTAGACGTCTTAGTAGAGAGATCAGGACAAACGTTTTTAACGTCGGTGTACAGAAAACCTACCTTCACTGGCCATTATATCCGTTGGGATTCATTTTGCCCGAAGCGACGTAAATTAAACCTCATTTCATGTCTCGTCAATCGGGCCCTGCGCATTTGTTCACCGGAAAAACTGTCACGCGAATTGGATGATATCCACTTGATTCTGTCCAAAAATGGCTATCCAGATCACATATTAAAATGCTCCATCTCTAGGGTTTTGAATAAATCGGACATAGCTCCCAAATACGGACCAGAAAAATGCCCGGCATTTTTACACCTACCTTGGCTAGGTAACGTGTCCAACCGTTTCGAAAAACTCATTAAATCGGCTGTTCACCGTTGTTATTACAGCGTAAACACGCATGTGGTGTACACAACGAAACCCTTGTTGCCCAACTCTCGAAAAGATGTACTTCCTGCCTTTAATGCAAGTAATGTTGTTTACCAATACAAGTGCCACTGTGATAGTAGGTATGTAGGACGTACATCTCAAAGATTGGTTGAGCGTATTAAGCAACACATTCCAAAATTGATTCGGTCAAAAACATGCGCAAATGATCGCACGGAGCTTGCACGTCAGTGCAAATTGGCTGCCAAAACAGACTGCTATGACGATTATCAAGCATATGCTTCGTCAATTGGTCAGCATTTGAGTGAAAACCTTGCCTGTGCACAGCACTATGATGACAATATGTTCACTGTCATTGCGCGTGGTAGGTCTCTGTTTCATCTAAAAGTGCTTGAGTCTACTATTATTCAGTTGAACAAACCTATTTTATGTAGACAAAAAGATTTCCTCTATAACCTACAAATTTCCCATTAGTGCGTGTTGTCTCGTGCGTGTATAACTGTTTATTTATGAATTGCGTTGCTACTATAGTACTAGAGATGTGAAAAAAATAGCAGCCTGCTAAAAAGTAACAGTTAAGCTTTTCAAGTAGCAGTAGCAGTTACCTGCCAACCCGAATCACAGTTAACAGAATAGCACTTAAGCACATAGCCTTGACATTCAATACATTTATCCCGGTAGTTCTCTGGTTTGTTTCATCATTCGAGAAATGAGCGTCACTGCAGTACAGTCTCAACAAGAAAACCACATCACATTCGTGAGTCGTGACAATAACAGGGCTTATCCTCAACCACCACCCAATTTGACTAAACATCTTCGGTTGCTAAATTAAATCCATGTTTGTCATGAAGGGCATAAGGTCATCATCATCATCATTGGTTTATTAGCAATTTTTATCAGTTCAATACACCACAAAAAATGCGATACAATGAATAGACAGGAAGATGTCGAAGCGACTTGGATTTGTCAATGGAATCGGACACCCACCTTGGCCTAGGCGTAGTAAAGAGGAGGCATGCACACTGAATGAAAGTAAAGAATACAGTATAGAAAAAGAAAGCGACAAGAAATAGGGCGGCATGTCATTGGAAGCGAGATCGATAGGTCAGTCGTGGTCCGGTAATCTTGAGGATGGACTGTATTTAGGTGGGCGCTTCTGTAAATATACTTACTCCATGAAAGGATTTTCTGCAAGCGTAATAGTAAGATGAGGCTAGACGACTCCGTATGATTATGTTGCAATCATAATCAATTGTTAGTTTAAAGTTGAGGTTTGATATCGGCGAGTTTAGAAGTGAACTAATACATTTCCACTTTTTCGACTAAATTAGCGGTCAATTGTGACGTAGGCTTTACCTCCAATTTAACTGCTAAAAAGTAACAGTTAAAAATCACAGTTAAGATTTCGAAAGTAGCAGTTCGTAACTGCTACTGCAAAATATCGGTTAAGCCCATCTCTATATAGTACCGTATGTCCGAATACTTCATAGTTTGTTATTGTTGCCATTGTTACGATGCGAATTTCATGGTCTGTGATTTTGATTGTTACGTCATACTTTGCCTTTTTGGTTTTGCTTTTAAATCTGTTTAAATCCCTTTAGTGTGCCGTTAACTCTTGAAAAGAGGCACCCGAAAAGTCTTCGAGTTCAATAAATATTATTTTACAATGGATATTGTATTGAAAGCTATATTCAAGTTCTGTACCACGAACCAGCTATATCAATTTATACGAAATTAGATGAAAAAAGGGACTATATGAAATGATAAATGTTTCTGTATGGAAAAAACGACCCAGATCAAACATTGTAACGTGGCCAGTAAATATTATTGGTGTCATGTGTCAGCGGATGAATACCATTTATTTCGAAATCGTTCGAGTGTCGTCTGGCCACTGGCTAGTGGCCATTAGTGAGATTTGAGCAAAGGGTGGAGCGAAGCTTGTTGTGCTTGAAGAAAGTGGACACGATCGTTGAAGATTCCTAGGAATGCTGAATGGAATACGCATCTTAAAAGGTAATACAGTACTACATAGTATTTGTTACCGTGAATATCTGACTCTGCACACCAGCCCTCGATGACTTAGATTTCATGATTGATATATTTCATTCGCCGCATTCTCTGTTCTATTTTGGGATATTTGTCGACTTATATAGTGACCACATACTCCGCTGCGGAGGAGTTGAAACTGTTGGCTTGGTAATGTCATTTTCGGGCCATAGCATAGATATGTTTTCACCCACTGCTGGAATTGTTTGCCACACATGCCACCTTAAATTAGGAACCTTTTGCTTCAATACAGAGATAAAGTCATGAATCTCTGCTATGCCATGTAAAAGGCGGAGCCGTCATCACACAATGTGCCAGTACCGGTACTTCAAAACATGTTATATTTTTGTTAGCCTATTTGTCTTAGTCTTTATAATGTCATGTCCACTGTCCAGGTTAGGATCTTTGCTTTATATAGCGACTTACGCATGAATTCTTTTTAGTGGAACCGCAAGATACTACTTACACAGAAGGAATGAGAACGAGAAAAAGAAACAATTGGAAGTTTGGCCGGTGGTGGAATCAATTCACGTTTTCTTGAGACCACTCGTGTTACTGCATGTCTCCTAAAGAAGAATTAGACCTCCAGCAGCAATATTTTTCCATCGATAACCACTCCATCGTGATATCATGCATGAATACACAGTTTGTTCCAATGTCGTTTTGGGGATGTGAAGAAAATGTTGCGATATTTTTGCATCGGGTTGCTTTGCGATAGGTATGGATGTACGTGAATTTACGAACTGGTATGTAATCCTGATTTACAGGGACAGCATGTAGGTAGGTAGGCGGTAAAATGACAGTCTCGATCGCAAATGTACAGGAGAACATGTAGATTAGATATACCTGAGGTGACTGTAACATTACAGTCTGGCGTGTAAAGCAGTGATGAGCGGATGTTGGATTTTGAGAATCCGAATCCGTCCGACAGTTTTGGTGTCTGCGGAACTATCCGTCCGAATCCGGATAATCTCATCCAACTATCTGAATTGATCCGGAAATCTCCTACAAGAATCCGAAAAATCCTTATCGAATAATGATATCGCAGAATATCAACTGTACAGCTGAGCTTAGTTACAGTTCTGCACTAGAAGATCACGAATTGTATCTATGGAATGAACAAAAATTGGAATTTCATTTATAGGAAAGTTAACGCAAAGAAACAACGCTACTAATTTGAAGTAAGTGTGCGAATGAAAGTGGTATCTCGATCAAAAGCAAATGTAAAATGACAAAGATTATTAGGCCATGGCCATATGTAACAATCAGGCATTTAACCATATCACCCAATATATATCAAGAAGTAATAGTAGCAAGTTGTGACCATGGAATTTCACAATCGGGAGATGGTCAATATTAGATGCAGATAAGCCACATTTTGCCCACAAGTGCTGGAAGGCGTGAAGGCCTGTTTAGTAGCAACTTGCTGATGCTTATAATACCTTTGGTCAATCAGTTCAAAGCTTCGAGCATGACGCTTATAGTCGTGTCACACAAAATGTGAATAATAGCACCATCCTGATTCCTGAATGTCCCACAATCTGTCCAAATTTCCTCTCCAGTAGCTGGTTAGTAGTTGTCTTGCCGACTTGTTTATTGGACGAGAAGAAACTCATCTTCAACTGTGCTGTATCCTTGGCCTTTTGGATATGGTTTGTAAGGTTCATTGTACCACTTGATAACGTGTGGTGTTTCACTTGAACATAGAAATTATAGCATTCAGCAGAGCCAGTGTCCCATAAATCCGGATGCAATCCCTCTACACTCCACTCTGGCTGTGCTATCTCTCAAGACGTCGACTTTCTTCAATCCATTATAATTGAGAAACGAAACTCCGACAGTACGGAATCATAGCTCAAATCGACACTCAGACGTGGAGTTTGACAACAGGTCTTCAAATAATGCAATGCACATTATGCACTAGTTGATGGAGCTCCACTCAAGAGATATGACGCATCACTAACGTACTGATCAAGACTCCTTGGCGTTGACTTTCATACTGTTTACATGGTCTCTCGTTGAGATCATATGGAATAGCACCATAATCACGCCAAAGTCTTTTTTCACAATTCTTCAACTGAAATCAAATTTACTTAAACAGACCATTGCTTGACAAAAAAACTAACAGCTTTTTCTTGTATGGCTCAGTGGTTCTGGATGATTGATTCCGTCAATCATATTGGAGAAAATATAGCAGCTGAAGGAAGGGAAGAGTAAGCAGGACAGTTGTAGCGTTGGGACCCCGGGAAATCCCGATCCCGGGATCCCGGGATTTGAAGCAATCCCGATCCCGGGATTGATCCCAATGAAATCCCGGGATTTGTAAACAACATTAAGGCTTACGTAGCGCCATACCTCTTATTTTGGTAATAAAGCAATGTCACAAACTCCACTGATATTCTAAAACAATTCACAACTATTTGATATTATAGCCAACTATGTCATAACAATGAACTACACAATCACTTCCGTAGTAGTCTACGAATCATAGCAGTGTAACTGAGTATCGGAAAGTCACAAGGACGGTGCTGTGGAGGTGAAATATCCTACAGGTCGAATAATAGCGAATTTCGAAAATGTCAATGCGAAGAGAAAATCACATTTTGGCGAAACTGTTTGTTTTATAAATCTACATAAAAAGCCAAATGCAACTTGTGTCAAGACGTTTTGAAAGCTTCAGTGTCTGGCACAAAGGGACTGATAACGCATTTAAGGTCCGTACAAATGATAGTAATTAAACCATGCATGATTCAATCGGACGCGTCAAAGAAAGATCAGCCAAAAATGAAAATGAGGAAGGATTCTTATAACATAAATCGCATAAGCCTCGCCTGGATGAACTTCTTAACCAGTTAACTGCTGTGGACGGGTTAACATTTATTCAATTACCCAAAGTGAGTGAATTGGTCGGGCCTTCAAGACTTATGGCTATGACTTTTCAAAATGTCGCAAACGGGTTCGTGACTTGGTGATCGAGCACAGCAAATAAATCCGTAAGTGTGTGGAAGAAGAGCTTATGGCAATGAAACGCAACATTGGACGTTTTTCGATCACGTTTGACGAATCAACTTCTACACGAAACAGGCGGTACATGAATTTAAACGCTCATTATCCGCGTGGTATTCGGTCGCTGGGTTTCATTCGTATTCACGGGAGCATGTTTCTGCGTCAATACTAAAAGGAATAAATGTTGTGTGTGTACTGTGTAGCTTGTATGTGTATTTTACTACTTTCTTAATCCCGGGAAATCCCGGGATTGAGAAGCGCAAATCCCGGGAAATCCCGATCCCGGGATTTAAAATTTGATCCCGAAGTCCCAACCCTAGACAGTTGAGTAGGTTTGCTATCGTTGTAACGGTATATAGGAATTCTGGATTTTATAGCCTTGTTATATGTTATTAGTGTGCCTTAGTATGATATGCATGTATCTTGAATGATTTCAAAGAGGCTGGTAGGCTGCTGTATCGTCAAGGCATCATTATATTAACTATCATACATTTTATCTATATATCTTCTTACATAATTTTCTATATAATTATCTGACTCCAGAAAGTTACTTGTACATGTTTGTATGCATATTCTTATTTGGTTGACCGGGCTGCAAGTGTGTGAATAGCTGTTAACTCGATGTGCCAAGCTGACAAGAAGTCCAAGTCCACACTTGGAATACCTTCTCACAGAATGGAGTTATTACATTGTTGAACGTCATCAGGATATATTCCGTTATGATCATCTGCTGAAAGACTCATGGTAGCCAAAGATTGTGCCATAGCACAAGCACCGCTGTATAGTGTTGATCGAAAGGGTATCATACACTACTGTGGCAGCATGAAAATCATTCATGCTACAAGTACGCAAAGAGGGATTTGACTTACCGCTATATTAATCTACAGAAGACTGCCACAACAACAATTTGAGGATTCTAGAAATTGTATGCCCTATTGTGACATTCATCAGCAATGGGTTAAAAAACTACATGTGAAGGCGAGAAGCAAACGCAGTTTTGTGACTGATGTTGAAACTATACCTTCAATTTTGCGAACTTCAGACACTGCTCTGCGAGAATACCGCACTGATGATAACCATGTCAGGCGAGCTCATGTACAATCATAACATCTTTTATCAGTTCACATATTATATATCGTTAGACTGGCAAGTATGGTATACTTTATGTGTTTTAGCTAATAAATCTGATAACATGGCTGATCTTATAGTATTGTCTATTCTTGAATGGTTAGAATGGTAGTGGCAATAGTGGATCTATATTATCTTGGACTCTTGACAAACATTTTTAGACTGCTACCAGTCATATCGCAAGGTGTCAACTGTCTGTATTTGGTTATTGAATTGATGACTTCTTTCTATAGGCCTGTAATCAAATCTCACATAAGGTTACAACTATCCGGAAATATTCTATCAAAAGTTACAACTATCCGACAATATCCGAAAAAATATTTGTGATAATATCCGAGTCCTATCCGACTGCCACAAAATCGTCTAATATCCGGTCCGAATGCCATCCGAGTCCGTCCGATGCTCATCACTGGTGTAAAGTGAGATTACCGGACGAGTGTAAGTTCAATTTACATTGACTAACGGTAATGTTAGATTACCACGAAATGTCTGGCTACCGTTCTTCCAAACATTTCGCGGTAAATCGAGGTTTTTATTTTTTACAGTGTGGTTTACGGCATCGTCATAAAAGTGTTTTGTAAAATATACCAGATCGACTTTAATGTAGCCTTGCTTACATATTATTTAATATTTCTTTCCTCAAAGTGACATATTTATAACGTTACAGTTCACTCATCCTGGCATGACTTTATCATGAGTGGTACACCTCACCAACACGACTACTCGAGTCGAAGCCTATTACTGGAAGCGGATCGTAATAGAATCACTCAATTTCCAAGAAGCGCTGCATCATCAACAATTGCACTGCGTTTCTAATGAGGGGGTGTACTAGCTTTTTAAGAATTAATGCAGAAACAGTTGAGATCAACTGTACAGGACAAGCGAAGCCGAGAGTCTTTACAGTCTACCTACAAGCTCATCAAAGGCGCGATTTACAATAAGTTACCAAGTTTAGCTTTGAAAAAAGACCAAATTAATCTGTTTCGTTTGAGATCATGCGATTGTCGACTCAATTAGGCCAATCACCTATACATTTGAAGTAGTGATTCCCGTTTGTGTGAACAATGTTTGCTGCCTGATGCCGTCGAGCATTATTCAATGCACTGTTTTAGGTATGTGCGGCAATGCACGAATCTGAATCGTTACATTAGAATTGATAGTTATTATAGTACAGCAGGATTATTAACAAGTGAATACCCCGCAAACAATTTACGTATATGTTCGTTTTGTCACGTTACGAAAAAGGTGGCCAAACGGGGAAATTGGTTACGGGTATTTCGTTGGTAGCTAATTTAAACTGTGAGGCTTGCGAAGCATAAATTCACGTGAATAATTCTTTGAAGGAGTGTTAATTAGCACGCATGTCATCCAGAGATGACATTACGGTGAATCGCGATTCGAGTCAGCCTGGAAGGCATACAATATTTTTCCTATAGACGGTAAGTTATCATCACATTCCATTGCAATTGTAGTATTCAGACCCAATTCACTTAATGCCGACTACGAAAATCCAATATGCTCACATACCCGACCCGTGAGTATTCACGGCATTACATACTGCAGCGATCATCGTTGAAATTCAGCCGGCCACTTTACCGATTTCGCAAGATGTTGCCAAGTGACGTAACGCATTTTTGCTCGCGCAAACATTTGGTTTGGTGAACAGTTTTGGCGCGCAGATTTGAAGCCGCCAGACAAGAGCGCGGTCTTATAATGACGGCTTGCAGTTGAGGTCGTGGGTTTGGTTTTAGTTGCGTTCAGGGTTTAATCGCAGTTAATTGATGCTTAAGCTAGCACCAGGCTATAAAGGAATACTGAAAACTGAACTCTACATTGTACAGTACATGCTGGTCTATATATGATTCGTATAAAAGCGTACAGCTATACGGTATCGGTGACTTCATATAGACAGAAATTTATACTGTCGCTCAGCTCGTATGAGCCGTATCGGCAGTCGTCACACCATTAGACCGAAGGTCAGCTGCTTGTGTCGTTATGTATTCGCATAGTATTCGAGTGCGCTTACTTTGATTTATAAGTTCTGTGAAAACCTTGGTCTTTACGACGATAACCGTAACTCATTTAATTTCAGCTAGCTTTTTCAGCTTCAGGCCTTCAGTTTATTATACTAATGATTTTATGAGATCAATAGCTTACACCAGAAGATTTTTATTGAATGAGATGATATAGGAAGGGACAAAACGACTTGGAGTATAGTCTTTGAAGTTGAACACCCGCCCAGGTGGGCCTAGGCGCTTTGAAGAGAGCCATGCCCTGCACAGTGCACACTGAATAAAAATAATAGAAGATAACATGAAAGGACAAGCGGCAAAAAAGAGGTGACATAGGACGGAAGGCAACGGTCGATATATCAGGCTGTGGCCGGTAATCTCTGCTGCTGACTATATTTAATCAGGAGAGGCTGCTGATATTTTATTCGTCGACTGACGCCTGATGGATTGATTTCGAAATACTGTTCAACGAGATATACCAATCCATAAAACTGAACTACATATAAACGCCATAAATTTTGACATGTTCATGTCAAACAGTGATTTGTGATGGTTGTGTTGTGGATAAAAAAATAGACTTGTCCGAAACGTTGTATTTCCATGAGGACGATATGATAGTTGAATGACGAGGACATAGGTGTGTTGTGTTGCACTTGATGCACTATTGATTCGGATTGAAAGAAATCATTCAAATTTCGGGGCAATCACTGTGATTGTAGTTATCTATGTTGTGCATGGCGGCTATATCAGCTGCGAAGCAGCTGTGCCAGATAGCAGATATAGCAACTGATCGACATATCGTCATCGTTCGTTACTGTAGTTATATTCAAACGTCAAATGAAGCCTAAAATGCTGTTATAATCGGTAAACAATGAACACCTGAAAATCTCTGGCGGCACCAGCACACAGTTTGGGAATCACTGTTTTACACTTCGTAGGAATTATATATTGCAACTTGTTTTAAGTAGGCTATTGCGCAAAATGTGAAGGAGTGATTCAGTAAATATACTATGAAACTATTTCTAGTATATAGTTCCATTTCCATTCTCTTTCATTTGCATAACAAATGTGATGGATTAGCTGCATCTCAATGTCATGTATGACGCAGCAGTTGGCTTGCAATGTAGAATTTGAAAAAAAAACAGCCAAGCACGGCATAGGGTCCGAACTAAATTAGAAGTGGAAGTATTTGACTTTTGACCAAGCCCCCGCACACACAGAAACAGGTTGTGTCTATAGTCTTTTGATGTCGAGTTTTGTTGAGAAAGTTTAGTTAGTTCAATTGTGTTCATAAAAGTACATTCGTAATAGGTACTGAGCGGTAACCTTGATATCTGTTAAAATGACAGTCTAAGACAGGGATGTCCAACCTACTGCCTGCCTGAGATTTCTGTGCAACTTGCTAGTCATTTTCACTACAAGTAGTATTTTGAACTTAAATCTTAGCCTAATTGGAATGAACCAGTCAGCTTTTGGAGCCGCAGTAATAGTATACTCTGGGCGCTGATACTCTCTTTGTCAGCGTTTTTATTTCTCATGCGTGAGTGAAAACTGAAGAGAGTTTGTTGTGCAATAATGCTTCAGAAACTGATTGAATGAGGCTTAGAGTGCTATAATTGTCAGTTAATAGTGCATTGTTGATTGACTGTGGTATTTTGTGCATAAACCCAACTTTTGGTAAAATCAAGTGCAACTTCCTGACGATTTAAGTGCAATGAAAATATGCCTTAATAATGATTAGGTGTGCGATTTCTTGGGTAATTGTATTCATCTTTTCCATTTTAATTCATGGGGTGCTACTCTGTTGAATCAATTACAGTTCAGTATGTCTAAATGTCAGAAAATACGCCGCTTAGCCTACAAAAGAAGATGAACTGCTGCTACTTGATTACCCTGGAGCAGTCTTTTACAATAACAGGGACATTTCACGTGAAGAGTATCAAGTAGCGAGTAAGTGTTGATTTTTATTCAGTGTTTATTGCAAATTACGATTTCAGTTCTATGAATCAACTGGTATTGGCATCGTATTGTTCTTGATCATTTTTGTGATGGAGGTATGAAAACACAAACTTGTGTCAATTTTGGAATCAAGCTCATATTAGATATCCGGCTATCCGTATGAAGCAAATTGATTTTCATATACTGTTTTATCAATAATGCATGTTTGAGATATATATCATGAGTATGCGAATTACATGTGAAATGGAATGCCCATTTTAAGTATAATTTCTCCTATCAACATTGGTACTGTAGAAAAAGTAGAAGTAATGCCATGGATGTCTAGTCAATTACAAGCACAAGTACCAATTTGCAATACACTTCAGAAATACTTCAAGCAGTTTCAAGAAGTGGACTGGGTTGCAGGCAATGTTCCCTCTGACAAAGTCGCCGCGCACAGAAAAACGTGTGCCGCCACAAGAAACGCGAAGTGATCGCCTATTTTTAGTGTCAGTGAGTTTGTGAGTGTGCGCAGACTTGTCAAAAATATGAGGGAGTATTGGTTGCAGGGTCAAATACTTTACTCAATAGGAGGTGGCTTATTTTGAAATTGTCGGGTGCATTTTCGTGACTGACGCAACATGACTTATGACACTACAAATGGTGCAGTTTTCGAAAATATTCTCAGTTACTGAGACTGTGATACAGGTGCCAGTCCTCCAAGTTGTTATCTGCAAAGTGGAAGTACTCTGATTAACTAGTGCACCCCACGCACTACCTACTTGGGTACTCTAAGTACAAGTACATTGTTACTGACCACATCTGTATGTATGTATAGATCGTTTACACCAGTGGTTCCCAACCTTTTTCGACTCATCGCCCCCTTTTCTAACTTCACACCGATCATCGCCCCCCAAATATTGGGAACATAAAAATGGGTATACAGACTGAAATCACCGGCGAGTTGACTAAGAAAAAAGGTCAACTTTTCGGCTCGACCTCGAAATTGCACCTTTCCAGCTAAATTTTCGTGAGTTGACTAACAAAAAAGATGATTTCTCCGACTTGATTCCAAAAGGACCGTAACAGCACTTCGTCAGCCCCCCCCCCCCAATACGTTGGTCTTGACCCCTCCATATAGCGATAAAGCAAACTTCTGCACCCCTCAGACCCAACTCCCCCGATACCTCTTTACCGCTACTTCTCAGCACAAATTGTTGGACTCTTTAGTTAGTCGGCTTAATTCGCGCGAGGCGCGAAAAATTTCCATCATTCATGATTGAATCGGTCAATATGATCGGGAACTGCATATATATTGCTGTTAATTTTTATCCTCTCTCTGCTCATGTATTCAGATTTACTGGTAAAGCTGAGTGAGGTGTCTTGGAAAATGCAGGGCCCGTAGATAATAATTGAACAATTGAACATATTCAGGCGGACCCGTGGGTATAATGACTTCGTTACGTAATGACATTTCATGGCCTGTCTGCTATGTCAAAAGATATTCAAATCGCCCATACGTACTAAACTAAAAGGCGCATACGATTTCAAATTGGTATTTTTGCACTGGCAATTAATTTTTCTCTGCGAGATGGCATTTTTTTGGGGGTTCTGATTCGACAGGACAGGAACATTTGGCGCCAGCCAGGCACATGTGGACAATTAGATATATATGTATATCGTATATATATCGAAGTCGGTCAGCATAAAGGCAGTCCTTTTCCGCCAAGGTTTTCTCGTTCTAGCACACTTCTCGGAGTCGCATGTTACATGGCCTGAAACTTCATATGTCTTGGTGCGTCATGGTGTGATAATGGCTGACGCCGAGATGCCCATTTCTATACCTCATGCGTATTATTTTTGGAGGAAAGGTATCCAATAAGCAAGACATACGTGACCACGAAATGGCGCGCAGCGCGAAATTTTTTTGAAAAAGTTGCCTAGATTTCCCAAATAATACTCTATAATTATTGTTAATTCAGGAAAAAATGTGGGCCCCGAGTTCGGGCCCCCCCATCTCAATTGCGGGCTTGGGTGTGGCAGTTACGGTCATGGACGCCAATATAGCCATTTCAACATGCCATTGCCCCCCTATCGCCCCCTTCGTCCGTTTTCGCCCCCCTATCGCCCCCTTGGCTATTTTCGCCCCCCCTGGACCGACAAATCGCCCCCTGGGGGGCGATATCGCCCACGTTGGGAACCACTGGTTTACACTGTTGCACTTTTCAGACACATACGAGAGCGGAGTCTACATCCACATTCGAGAGTTATACTGAGAAGCCCATGTCGCGAGAGAGAGAGAAATGAAAAAGAGTAAGCATCCTGAATTTTCGCGCTTCGCTTGGCCATGTCATCATAGCCACGTGAGTTTTCATGACATAATTGTTGTCGATTTGATGAGTAGTAAGATGAGTCTTGTTTTCGCTGTTACCTAATCTATACTTTAAAAATGGTCACCAATATTCAAGTTACCCGCACTAACGTTCGTGAATCCCATGTGGCCTTTGGCCGTAAAGGTTGGCCAACCCTGATTTAGGCCTTCACTGAAATGTGATTACGCAATAATTGATGATAATATCTAATATGTACATTTGCCGAATGTGCAGTGTAAATATTTTTTAATTTTATTTAGAAATCTTGAAGAAAATATGGGACTGGAACTTTTAAAGCGCAGTCAAGCACGCAGAATCAAGTAACCTGCAACTATTACAGATGAATTGAAAGGCGTAGAGGAGGAACTTGGAAAAGGAAGTGGCAAAAGATGCTATACAGTAAGTAGGCCTAGCTGCTATAATTACCAGAGCCACGTATTTTTAAACAGCTATGCAATTGTTAGCATACTTCCGAACTGATCATGTTTAAAAATTGACTATTCGCGTAATTTTTGTTCACTGGAAAAATACTATTCTCCTACAGCTAGAACTTATAAGGATATAATTTGAGTTATCTGTTACCACCTATTTTCATGATTATTTTCTTCATTACTTGGTTTTCCAGGTATTGAATTTAATGCTGGTTGGCGGAGGATGTGTAAAGACTGCAATTCGAGAGGTGTTGAAAAATATTGCAACGGAACATCTATTTTTCAGTATTCCAAGGATGGACAACAAGGGAAGGAACGCCTTAAAGACCATAAGAGTGTGAGTATTGAACTTTTAGGGAAGGCTCCCAGACAGCGCGAGGTGTAATTATGCAGCTCTAACCCTATTTCATTGTAGGTACTTGCAGAAAGGCACATGGCAAAGCGGCAATAAAATAAATATAAAATGGAATTAGAAAAGTCTCGAAGTACTACCCTCGTTTTCTCAAAGAAGGTACGTACAGTTTGCCGTTGGTTAATCGATCAATTATCCCTAAAATGTTACAAATTTATCAGTCATTGTGTTGGTGATAAATGCATTAAATTACAATAACTGTTACATTTGTATACTTTTGTTGGTGTCGTTGGTGTTCGCTTGTCTTAAATTAATTCTGCGGTAGAGAGTTAGTACAGCGGATTCTTATTGGAAGTTAGTCGTACCTATATATAAATACCGTTCTACAAAGACCTCGTATGTAACAATGAACTTGCAGAAATCTAGCTCACCTAATGAAAGCATTGTTCTAATGTTAAATCACGGGAAATGTTACAATGTTGGCCCTGTAACCTTATTTCCTGTACATCAAATTGATATGATATAGTACTCGCGGGTCATCTATTTCAGAATTACCAACTGTCACTTTTTGATTTCAGGAATGATAATGATAAGCCTTAATGAGGTGTTTCTCGTTTTAGAAGAATGAAGTGGACTAGTGAGCTTTTTAGTCTCCGCGAAGACGGAAACCAGCAAAGCCCACCTCGTCAGCCTGTTCGAAGACACCAGCTTGTGCGGGATCCACACCCAGCGCGTCAGCATCATACCGAAAGACATCCAGCTCGCCAGACATGTGCGAGGCGAGAGGGCCTAGCGGCCGGCGACTAACACGGCGCAAAAGTCGAGACCAAGTATTCGCATTCGTATTCGGCCGGCGCATTCGTATTCGGCGGTCGGCGACTAACACGGCGCAAAAGTCGAGACCAAGTATTCGTTTATTTCGCATTATTTCGCATTCATATTCGAATTCAACCAAGCGTTACATCGCTGCTATCTTCATCTTGTTCATATTTCCGCTTGGGAAATATGTTCAAGTGATTTTGCCAACACTCGATACGCAGTTTCTTCATTATTCATGTATCAGTAATGTGCGATTGGCACAGGATAAAGCGTTTCTTCAAGTTTCCGCTTGGTAAAAATGTAATTAAGTGATTTTGCTAACACTCTATACGCAGTTTCTTCATTTTTCATGTATCAGTGACGTGTGGTTGGCTCAGGGTAAAGTGTTTTCCAAGCCCACAGTGGAATTTCTCACTCACCAAGTAAAGACAACCATTATTTACTAGTATAATCTAGATCACTCCTGATCAGGTGTACCTTTCATTTTTTTTCATTCTTGATATTTGATGCTTAAAACTGAACCTCGATTTGAAAGTCAGAGGTGGTCGGAGTAGTAGATGCTCGAGTAGAAAAGGCTATATTTAAGGCATGGTCAATTTAAGTCAAGTATACATAAAAAAATTAAGGTCTCAAATACACTTGGGTGTGTAGTTTTGGAACTTGAGATTCGGCCTGGGTGTTGCAGTTAATAAGAGGTGGCTACTCTCGAAAATACATTCAGTTACTGATATTACCGTGGTAAGGAGACAATTTCGAACCAGGTGATATGAGAACCATACAAACATGTCCCAACACTAATTCTCCAAATCCATAATGATAAAAGTTAGTAGAAGTAAAAGAAATGATGAAACAGATACTTGACTACTTAGTGCGAGTAGCCAAAAAATTCTTTGCTACTGATCTCTGATAAATATGCTTGTGTGTTCTATATTTCCGTAATTGCAACCCTGGTGGTATTACGCCTTGATCCTGTGGTCCTGTGATTTTTTATCTAATACCATGAGCCGGTATTCTGTAATATTTCAGTTCTACCTCCGAGCTCGGTACATTGATCATAATAAACTGCAATGTTGTTGTTGAAACTTGCACAATGCTTGCATTTTACTCTTTGTACCATTATTTACTGTGTGCAGAACTGGGCCATGTTTCATGTGCTAATTCTTGAACGTTTGGTAATAAACTCATTTTCCTGAATTTTTCTACTGCAATTATTGTGACTCAGCATTCGCACAGCCAGAACGTAGGAATTGGTGGAGAGGTTACGTATCAGGAACGTACTTCAGGACCAACATGGAGGAATTCTGTACGTCTCCGTAACGTATCACTGTAACGTCCATGCGACGTTCCTCAGTATTCACAGAATTACGTCGAGGAGACGATACAGCGTGACGTTACGGTCCCCAATTTCCCCCAAATATATACGTCGAGGATACGTATTTTTGTTTGCGGGGTACACGTTGGACATATGATTCAGTATGCCAAGGACACAAGGAGCATTATTTATGTTTATGAATTTGTAGTGTAACTGCGGATAATTCAAATCTGCTTTTGCAAGCCTCCGTCGGTGCCTTCTCTGTCATTCGTTTTTATTGCATGATATGTTGTGTAGTGGTAAAATGCATGCGATGGTGCTACGCAATGCTTTAATGTGAAAAGCATCACTATTTATTCTTCTCTCGAATCCCTTAGGACTAGTAACGAAAAAGTTCATGTCATATATACCTTTCACCAGTGGCGGCTCGTCCTATAGGGCAACTGGGGCATTGCCCCACCTAAAATTCTGTTCAATAACAATTTAACCATTTGTAGACGCACAGCAATCAATACATACCGAGATCACAGCGAAACCCGCGTTCTTCTTGTGCTTTCGCTTGCAAATGCCCATACATAGCGAAGTCTCTGCGAAAATCGAATTCTCTTCTGTGTTTTCGCTTTGAGAATGCCTAGCCGGGGCTTGCCCCGGTAGCGCTCATAACAAGCTTTCACTATCTATTCTCTCAAAGCCGGGCACAATAAAGAAACGGTGATTTACTCTCTCCTATTCGTAAAATGGCCGAGCAACCGGGGCAAATATGCCTGTCGCCCCTAAGGTGTGATGTAACAATCGTATCTATATCTGAACTCGGTTACCGTAATATGCGTTGAGTCGACCTTTGCTGGTATAGGTCGATTTTGACTGTGTTTCGCACCATGATAATTCTTGAAACTTGGTATGATATGTCGTGAAGGTAGTATTTAACACTGCTCCAAGTTTCAGGCTTGCTACTTAAAGATAAGGGTAGTAATTCCGTTTCCGAAGTTCAGTGTGTGCTGATCTATCATGTACAATTGTACATAGTACAGCAAACAGATTTTACTCAAAAGCCAGTATTGGTCTCCATCAGAGTTGGATCAATTGTAATTTGTAATTGTAATTGAATGTAATTAATTACATTTTTCAATGTAATTGTAATGTAATTGTAATTGAAGCATTTTTATTTTGTGTAATTGTAATTGTAATTGTAATTTGACAAAAATTTTGCTCAATTACAATTTCAATTACATTAAATTTCTATTGAGACCTGACAAGCACAACATAAAATAATTGACTTATAATGCATTCTCTTTAAATGTCGACAAGGAATTTGATGGATCCATTTGCGGAAGCCCTTGACTGCGCCCTTGCGGGCGAAGTTTATTTTTATTTTTACCGCTATGCTGGCGTCGGCTGTCATTGTATACAATTATTAGCTTACTAACCAACGGATGGATTCTCAACACGTGACTCACGATTGAATACGCCGAGAAGCGAACTGCTGAGCCGGCTAAAAGCAGCAGAATTGATAGTCCCATAGCTGGCGATCCAAGCGTCGAAATTTGATATGTATGGTCCTAATCGGAAGCTATTGTCGCACTGATTCCGCAATAAAAGTATATTTCCAGGCAATGGTACCATCCCAAAATAGTCGTGAAAGTCTGGGAATCGGCATTGTTCTGAACAATCGCTGGGCGTAATTGGTCATTGTTGTGGTCATGCTGCTGCGGCGCTCTCACTTTTCAAAACAGTCGGCCTTAAACGGCTATTTTGGAGCAGTTACATTGCCCTGACGAGATTTTAATTTGTATTTTCGGAATTAGTGCATCGATAGCGTACGATAAAGACCAGATGCATCAAATTTAGACGCTTGGATCGCCAGCTCTAGGACTACAAGGTTTGCTGCTTTTAGCCGGCTCTGCAGTACGTTTGTCGGTGCATTGATCCGTGACTCACATCTTGCGCATCTATCCGTGGGTTGGCAATCTACAATACGATTTCAGATCAAGATGCTGCATCGTTACTTCGTCTGGCTAACTAACCAGATCACTGGATATTATATAACGTCTTATCTGACAAAGCATGGTTTTGTTTTTACTCCTCATCCTAATTCCTACGTCCCTCGATAAAAATGATATTATTTCTTTAATTATATACTATATACGCAAATCCAACACTTGCATATATTATAATACTTTTTTCAACGACATACTGCATATAGTTCGAAAACGTTTTTTCTTTTTATTAATTAACGGGTATTTGCGCATCATGAATGAAACATGAATACTTGAATTGTTGTTAATTACGACGCTCCAGTTGTCAAGGAGCACGGTTGAATTTATGATTATTCAATTACATGTTCAACAGTAGCAATTGTAATTGTAATTGTAATGTAATTGAAGCATGCAAGGAGTAATTGTAATTGTAATTGTAATTTGATATTTTTAGCATGGAGTAATTGTAATTGTAATGTAATTGAAACATGCATGAAAGTAATTGTAATTGTAATTGTAATTGAACTGAAATAATGTAATTGATCCAACTCTGGTCTCCATTGATTTTGACGATGTTCTATACCAGTGGTTCCCAACGTGGGCGATATCGCCCCCCAGGGGGCGATTTGTCGGTCCAGGGGGGCGAAAATAGCCAAGGGGGCGATAGGGGGGCGAAAACGGACGAAGGGGGCGATAGGGGGGCGATGGCGCGTTGAAATGGCTATATTGGCGTCCATGACCGTAACTGCCACACTCAAACCCCCAATTCGGATGGGGGCCCGAGCTCGAAGGAAGCCCACAATTTTTTCGTGAATTAACATTTATAGAGTATTATTTTAGAAATTTAGGCAACTTTTTCGAAAAAAAATTCGCGCTGCGCGCCATTTCATGGTCTCATTTTTCTTGCTTATTGGATAACAAATAATTGTCAGTGCAGAAATACCAATTTGAAATCGTGTGCGTCTTTTAGTTTGGTACGTATGGGCGATTTGAATATCTTTTGACATAGCAGACAGGCCACGAAATGTCATTACGCACCGAAGTCATTATACCCACCCACGGGTCCGCTCGAATATGTTCGATTATTATTTACGGGCCCTACATTTTCCAAGACACCCCACTCAGCTTTACCGGTAAATCTGAATACATGAGCAGAGAGAGGATAAAAATTGACAGCAATATGTATGCAATTCCCGATCATATTGACCGATTCAATCATGAATGATAGAATTTTTTCGCGCTTTGCGCGAATTAGGCCGACTAACTAAAGAGCCCAACAATTTGTGCTGAGAAGTAGCGGTAAAGAGGTATCGGGGGAGTTTGGTCTGAAGGGTACAGAAGTTTGTTTTATCGCTCTATGGAGGGGGGGTCAAGACCAACGTATTGGGGGGGGGCTGGCGAGTGCTGTTACGGTCTTGTTGGAATAAATTCGGAGAAATCACCTTCTTTGTTAGTTAACTCACCAAAATTTAGCTGGAAAAGTGTAATTTCAAGGTCAAGCCGAAAAGTTGACCTTTTTTTTAGTCAACTAGCCGGTGATTTAAGTACGTATGCCCATTTTTCGGTTCCCAATATTTGGGGGGCGATTATCGGTGTGGAGTTTGAAAAGGGGGCGGTGAGTCGAAAAAGGTTGGGAACCACTGATTTAGGCAAACCGCTGTCTGTTCGCACTGCGCAGTGCGCACTCACCAACTCACTGCGCGGTCCATTGGACAGCAGTACCCAACGACTAAAAGAGGTTATTACTTTGATTTGACTGCTGAATTGCCTATTTTCTTGTTAACTTTGTGGTGTTGGCTAAAAATAGGTCATCACATCGTTTTATTTTGTGCGCAGAGGCCGTGTCAGCAATGCGCATTGCGCCTGCGCGCAGCTTAGAGGGAACTGTGTTAACGACAGGTCAATTAAACTCTGATTTGGATCGCCTTCTTATAGGGGGGCGATGAAAATGTTTTGAACTTGACAAGGGGGCGATGAGTCAGAAAAGGTTGGGAACCACTGTTCTATACCGAGATCGGTCATGACATTTGGCACGGTAAGTGTTAGTATCGACCGCTGTAACAAGTTTTAAGTTTGTCACTGAACTATGTTGGTGGTAATTTCGTTTCCAAAGTCGAGTAAGAGCTGACTCTTCATTTATCGCTAACAAATTTACGCAAAAGCCGTTATTGGTCTCTATTGATTTTAACGATGTTCCATACCTAGATCTGTCATGAGCTTTTGCACGGTATGTCTTGATTTTAGTATCGAACGCGGTGCCAAGTCTTAAAGTTGACACTCAATGATTGAGGCAGTTATTTCGTTTTCGAGGTCGAGTATGGTAGAGATGCGCGCTGATCTGATACTTAGCCTACCTACGTCATTGCGGATCTCACGCAAAAGCCGGTGTCGGTCTGTGCTAATCTATAGTCTGCGTTCCCATAACGAGATCGGTGATGATATTTCCAATGGTATATCTCGATGATCGCATGAAACAGCTAACCAAGATTCTCGGTTTGCATTCAAATATTCACATAATTTTATGTTCGCCAATGTCCATTTCACTGTGAAATTGTGGCCTTCAAACCATTTGCTTACAATCTTCTGCCAAATGCGATAGCTATTTCATTTTCGATGTCGGCTAACAGCTGATCATTCGATCAGCCTATTCCTCGATCTATTTTAGTCAAAGTTCGGTGTTCGTCTGTTTGTATTGATTTTGACAGTGTACCATACCGGAATGGGTTATGAGATTGCGTATGCTACTTCTCGATGATTTCTTGTAACAGTATACTAAGTTTACGGCTTTTATTCATGTATTTATTGATTAATATATTTTCCAACGGCGATTTCGCAGCAGACTTATAGACAGTAAGCCGTATGTGTTGTGTCACAGTCTCCAGTTTCAAGGCCAAAATGTCCTATGTTGTTCCGAGACCGAAGTTCCGAGGCTGCTGTCCTTAGTTCTTCAAAGACCATTCAAATTGATGTTCTGGATTCAATATGACAGGACCAATCTATGAGATAACAATTGCGTATGTGTCCGAACTCGTTGACCTTTCCAGTTAGGCTTACGCAATCTCTCGAGTTCTAGTCATTGGAATTAGTCAGGTCAAGTCAAGCGCGAACATGAATCGTATTGAATCTTTGCTGCGTACGTAGTTTACGCAGTTGCCTTTAGAGCGAAAATGAGAGGTCTAGAAGTTGTCCACTGTCCAGTCTATTGATCCAATCGTACGCCGGGTGCCTCCGCTTTGGTTGCCTATTATCACCTGGTCGTAACCAGAAATGGCCACAGTCCGGTTCTGGAGCCGGAGCAGGATTTCAATGTTTTTTTTACCTGGCCGGACTGGATCCGGATTTTGAATTTGGGGTGACGGTCGGATTTTAGCCGGATTTTTTTTGCTGTGATATGATTAATTAGCATTGTTCTGGCAGGATTTTTTCGGATTCCGAACTGGACATTCACCAGCCGGATTTCTTTGGACTCTGAATTTCCAATTGCAAGCCGGAACCGGATAGATTCGGATTCCAAAATTTTGGAATCCGTCCATCTCTGGTCGTAACCACCAGCTCAGTGGTCGTAACACACCAGGATCGTGTACGAAACACTTTCGGACGGGCTTAGAAAAATTAGGGTCAATCGATTTGCGTAATCTCTAACTCTACCATGAAATCATAACGCATGCTACTAAGGATGACCTGATACTTGATTCGTGGCATAGTGCGATTCTTAGTTCACGTTCATTTTGTAAAATAATCCTTTGATTAAAAATAAATGAATAAAACATTTGTTACCACACTTCAAGTCACGGCTCACCGGCAAACCTCTCGCGGCACCTACGTTAAAATCACTGTTGTCGGGAAATTCATGTGACCATCATAAAGTTACTTTTTTACGTTGGAAAACGCCATTGTGACGTCATCTTGATAAAAGTCGCTCGCAGCCCTTGCCCCACCACCCGATATTGTCACGAGCCGCCACTGCCTTTCACTTGGCGCACATCGTAACGCTGCAAGCAGGCGCGTATCCAGAGCGCGAAAAAGGGGGGGTTTTGCATTACGAAATTGGCTATTATGACGTCATGATTAGGATTACTCGTCTCCACGCCATGGCGAATATTAAAGACATTGTATAGTTTAATAATAAAAAGAGATTTGCGGTGAGTGGGAGATGTACGAATACGATACAGACATTGCCTGAAAATCGCGTTTCTTTCACGGTATGATTGAAAGAAATTCGTAATTGCTCACATTTAGTCATGAGCCTGCAAACGCCGCCCGTCTCCAAGCGCCTAGTTCCGGCCAGAGATGCGCGATTTTGTTGGGTTTTGACGATATTATGCGCACGGTCGGTAGTATCGCAGCGGTAGCGGCGGTAGCATAAACGAGGGCGATCGCAATCGCCACAGAGAGGTGTGGTGTGAACAGTGTACGTCGTACACGAATGTGTGCTTTTCGATGGCTTTACTAGCCGTACGGCTGAATGTGTAGTACGCGCGAAGGTAATTAGACCTTAATTGCAAGTACGCAAGTCAGTCAATTAATACAGAGTACACACTGGGATAATAACTTGATCGGCAGAGAAACTTGTCAGCCGATATAATTAGGTTAACTTTACTACTAGGCCAACTCAATTCTCCCGTTCAGCGACAACACAGGCCTGTATTTGGACGCCAGCAAGCCACCTAACAATCGGGAACGTGGATTGCTAGGCTTGTATTTTGAAATGTGAATGCCAATCGTAGACCGTTTCTCGCCAATAATCGCGAAGATAATGTGGATTTGAGAATAGCATTGTCGTACTGGTGCCGCCGTGTCTGCGTCTCGCTGATCAATCAACACGCCGTGCAATTCTTAATTAGGATTTCAAGGCGAGCAGGTGCAGCGAATTCGCGGGCGATTTTGATTGCCGACAACTTCGTCAGTAGTATAATACACGGGGTTTATACGCCGACCAATAGTCATCGAGTATTTGATCACGTGACATCTGTTATCCAATCAGAACGCAGCGCAATGTGGGTGTGGTTCCAATACGAGAGATGTTTTGGTTGTGTGAGAGATGGCATAGTTCCAGTCCAATAACGCTGATGATTACGTCATTATGATTGGCTTAGGGTTGCACATGATGATTGCGTAGTACGAGAGCGAGAAATGACGTTGTCTCAGTCGGCAATTAACATAATAACGTAATTATTACATTTACCGCCGCCGCCGCAGCCACGCCGCTATTAATAAATTGTCGCGACGCACCGCCCGCCCGCGCGCTAATTTGTCGCGTCATTGCCACCCAGTTGTAAACATTTTCATGATTATTAAAATTTCTTTAGTTTATAGATTATCTTGTGTTGTTCATGAATTAGTTTGAAGACGTTCACTGTTTCACTGTTTCATTGTTTGAAGACGTTCACTGTAATTTATATGATTTCAATGTTTAATAAAAATAGTTTAAATAAATCTCACAAAGTAATAAGATAAAAATTATTTAATATTGCGAATATCTAATCATTGTGAAATTAGCAATTATCTCATGTTGTTAATGAAAATGATCAGCTTACGTTGTTGCACCAAAACAGGATTAAAATAATTTTTAGAGATTGCAGTTTTTAAATATTATTACTTTGTTTCTAACTTTGGAATAATATTTATTATATTTTTATTCATTGAAATCACTGTAGCTTATAACGGGTGAACACCTTTTTAATAATATTGTTGCTTTGTGAATATCTTATTGAGTTTAGTTAAATTATCGATTATCTATTTCGTGAGTTGAGACATCTATGCCTTGGTCAGAAATATGTGCATGCGTCTTGAAAAGCTAATTATTGGGAATAATTAATAACAAAATTTAGTTTATTGAATATCTTGTGTTGTTGATGAATTTGTTTGAAGACGTTCACTGTTATAATCTACATGATTTCAATGATTAATAAAAATAATTGAAATAAATCTCACAAAGTAATAATATAAAAATTGGCTAATATTGTGAATATCTAATCATTGTGAAAATAGCAAGTATCTCATGTTGATGAAAAAAATCAGCCTACGTTGTTAAAGCACCAAAACATGATTTAAATATGTTTTAAATATTCCAGTTTTTAAAAATATTTTTACATTGGTTCTTACTTTGAAATAATAATTATTATATTTTTTTCATTATTCATTGAAATCATTGTCGGTGAACGGTGAATATCTTTTTAATAATATTGTTGCTTTGTAAATATCCTATTGATTTTAGTTAAATTATCGATAATCTTGTGTTGTTGATGAATTAGTTTGTACAAAAGACGTTCACTGTTATAATCTACATGATTTGAATTTTAATAAAACAATTTTCGGTTTATTCGCAATCATATGCTCATGTATGCGAAACTGGTATTGCTTTTACGTCGCAAATCAAAAAAGGGATTCTAATATCGAGAAAGTCTGCCAGGATCTCAAGGGAGCTCTATGCGTTGTTCTGAACGATTAGTAAATGTCGAGAAAGTATGCCAGGATCTCAAGGGAGCTCTACGCGTTGTTTTGTTGTGAATATGTTATCATTGTGAAATTAGCAATTATCTCGTGTTGTTGATGAAAATATTCAGCTTACGTTGTTATAAGCAGCAAAACATGATTTAAATATGCTTAAAATATTCCATTTTTCAAATAATATTACTTTGGTTCTAACTTTCGAATAATAATAAATATTATTAATAATATTTTTTCATTATTCATTGAAGTCATTGTAGCTTATAACGGTGAACATCTTTTGTACAACAAGCTCCAAGTTTAATTAGAATTAGAGCAACACAAAATTCAAACACCTTGCAACTCTCATGAAAGTGCATCGTATCATTACACAATATTAAACTTCATTCAATAATCAACATTTTGTTGTGACTTCATAAATTCGTATTTTGAATTTTTTTGTGATGAGATGAGATTGTTTGATATGCAAGTCGCGCATGAAGCAGATCTGTCCACCCTGTACTATAGTAATGTGTTAAATGTGTACTCAAATGTATATTGTGAATAAGACTAGTTACGGTCCAGCTACCGTGTTTGTTAACCCATTGTGAAATGTCTGACGCCATATCTTCACCGTCACACTTGTACTCAACGCGAACGCTATATTGTAGCTTAATTTCTTTACGTAGTACGTGCAAACATATGATGTGTCTCTCTCAATTTACTTTCAAAATTCATATGATACAACAGCATGGACTCAGAATGCCACTTGCAACATATGTATATGTATTTGTATGATAATATTAGAAACAGCTGGCCTCTATAGGGAATTAACTGAATACATTCTTTGCCGATGGATAGTGTCGCAGTACCTTACCGTATGCACTACAAAACGCTATCATTTTACGGTATTAATGAGACACAAACCGAAGTAAAATTATCAAAAAATTGACTAATATTATGAATATCTTATAATTTTGCGTTAAATTAGCCATTTTCTTGTGTTGTTATTGTTTCACCATCACTGATTATTCTAATAATATTGTTGCTTTGTGAATATCTTATCAATTTTTTGTTAAATTATCAATTATCTTGTGTTGTTGATGAAAATAATTCGCTTGTATAAAATACGTTCACTATTATAATCTCCACGATTTCAATGATTATTAAAAAATAAGCTAATGCAAGTTTCCAGAATGCTGATGCTGGCTATGCCATTGGAGCCTTTTCAAATAGAATACGCAGTACGATTATCGATGGTGGATGCAAAACAATCCTAATTCTCAACAAATTTTAATTGTCTCGGAATCATACCTATTGCGATATCAACTCTCCGCATTTTGTTGTATTTAGGGCTATTGCACAAGCTATCTCTAATATGCTGCGATATAGACAGGTTCGAACTTGTCTAGGGTATTCACTTCCCGTCAACTAGCTTTTCAAGACTCATTAATAAGCGCGCGTATTTAATTACCTAAACGTTTGATGAATATTCCTGACGGGCATAGATGTCCCCAGGGAACCGAGCTAACTTCGCTTCTATTCTTTTTACATTGTTTGCAAAGCACGGTATTTTGTAATTCCATTAGACTTCAATGGTTCTAGAATACTAAATTAATGAGAGTTGAATAAACCCTCAATTAATTTAGCATAAAGTATATGATATTCATATTACTTACGTCGTTGAACAACCCTGATATGATCATACAGCGAAAGTATAGCCCTAAATAGCGGCAATATCTCCCAAGCATAAAAATAACGTGGTCGAAATGTACGTTTTATTGCAAATTTATCTCTAACCAGAATGATCTGTAGCTTGTCACATTCGAATTACTGAGCGGAATTGACATAGAACTATTAAGCAAAGCTGAAACATCTTCACTTCAGTTATCATTCCCTTGAGACTACTAGTTATAGCAGAGGCGGGCAAATTGCGATTTGCGGTTGTAGCACACGATATTGCACTGCGTATCCACTCCTGGATATAAGATATCTGTGATGTCTTCGTGTGGAATTGACACAGTTAGGGTATTGCTCTCAGGAAAACATTTTACTGCTACATCGGGGTTGATACTTTCTATGGTTTTTAACATGGCGTAGAGCGAGTCATATTGTCCAATTTTCAGGCGGAATCGTCTAAAGCTTTGTTCGATACCCATAATTTGGAATCCGAAAGAAGCTTGCGAATCGATACGTTTTTCAAAATCTCTTGGAAAACTGATCCTCGTCAGCGCGACTTCATTTCTCTCTACATTTCTTGCCGTCTGCATTTCATTGACATATTCTGCGGTTGTATTGCCAGGAAACATGTCCATAGAAGCATTGGAAAATAACGTAACATAACTCATAGTTTAGGTATTTTTGGAGCTGGTAACATATAACCCACACACGACGATAATAACGATACCCAAAGCTCCTTGTTTTCTTGAACAATTGTTAAATTGTAGAGTGAAAATATCACTATGATCAATATAACCACGACTTGAGCGATGAATTGATAAAAGTTACGGTTTGACGATATCTTTTTGATCGATCCAGGAATTGAATTCTGGTCCATATCCTAGCCATTTCACTAAATACTGACGGTGTTTGCCGCGTTGACGTCTCTTTATAATCTTTATGCTCAAATTATATCAAATATTGCATGGAATATGGCAAATGAACACGCCAAGTATTATCAAGTGAAGGAAAACGAACGCCTAATTCCCTCTAGATACATATTTATTCGGAAAATATCCCATTACAGGGTGAGTACAGTTGATTTCTCAAGGTCTTCCTATCTTCCCCACTCAAGCGCGATAAGACTAGTTTGACTTCGCGGCATTCAGGATTATATCTCACGAAGCTCTGAATGGAATTCACGTATTCCACGTCGACTATCGTTCTGTTGCTATCACTGAGGTCGATTGCCTTTAGCTGTTCATTGAATAATAGGCGATTTAGATCAATTTAAAAAATACAGAAACGAACTGCATCGCTACATCGGGATCTACTATTAAGCAGAAAGATCTTACTGTAGCGCATCGCTTTCCCGTCTCTTCGCTCAGATTCCTGATTTGCACGGAAAGCATCTTGCAATTACTCAGATTAAATTCTTCCACACGGGAATTGCACAGGACTTTAGTTAGTGTTTTGTAGCAGGATGAAATACCAGGATTCCTACTTAAATCCAGCGAGTGCAGCTAAAACATGGTGTAATGTTCAAATATTTTACGAGACTACAAACGACTCGACACCTGTAATAGATTAGTCATAATATTATTTATCAACAGTTGAGCAATTTTTGCGATTTCTGCTCCTAATAGCAAAACTGATGCAACACCGAAGACAATAATGAAGCTCGAAAGGTTATTGAAGAAACCATCCAAATTAGATTTAAAATGAATGAACGATTGAAAAAACCTCTTGCTTAGAAGCAGTGATAGTATTTTTTTTCAGATGTGATCAGAAACACTTTATTGATGATAAAAGTTCTATCGATCGATGAGATGTCATGCTTGAATATGACTAAAACTCACATAAGCATGACACTGTGATTGATTATTTCAGTTACAAAACATAACGGGTCTAGTTCAAATGATCACCTCATGAATTCCGAGACCTTTATTTAATGAGATTAGTGAGTCTTCGTCCAATTCGCAAGCTGAAAGTCGAACGTTTTTCGTGTTATGCTTTCTTACAAAGCATCCAACTTCTTTCAAACCTGTCGGTTCCATATCCGTATTATAACTTAGATCAAGGTTTTCGACCTACAATTACAGTAATTTATTTCAAAATGACACACAAAACTATAGAAACGAGTGAGTACCTCGATAGAAGCAAAACTTTCAAAAGCGCGCATTTCCTCTGGTGTAATGTCACACCCCTTCATGATAAGAGTAACCGCTTTGTCTTTACAAAGTAAGGCAGGCAGCGCGGTCATACACTCTTCATCCAGTTGATTGTAGCTGATGTCAAGATATTGGAGCT
This sequence comes from Botryllus schlosseri, assembly GCF_051294905.1. NCBI lineage: Eukaryota > Metazoa > Chordata > Ascidiacea > Stolidobranchia > Styelidae > Botryllus > Botryllus schlosseri. The sequence continues at coordinate 8,550,058 of NC_137246.1, forward strand.
GAACAAATATAGGAAACTGTCAATTTACGATCAGCATTGATCAGATATAAAACATTTCAAACTGATAACAGGAAAAAATGTTGATTAGCCACTCACGTCATAATATACACGAAATGTGCTAAGAGGAAACTAGAATTTCCTCTATCCATCCATCTCTGTACAATCGCTCATACAGAATGTGATCATTAACGACTATACCCAGCAATAATCGCACATACCTTACTGTTTTTGAGCTGTAGAGCAACGAAATCTTTTGACTGCAAGTGCGAGTTCACAAGTGACAAATAGGTTAGATCGTTCGAAATAATAGTCGCGAGTTGCGTAAAGTTAATGTTTTCCCTGTAGCTGAGATTGAGGTTTCGTAATTTCACCTATGGGAATGAGGTATTAGGAAATCTCACTTCGAGAGGTTCTATACCAGATTAGCGCCTAGCTTTTCCCATCATCAATACCTGATGCCGCCTGATAAGATGATCCAAAATGATTAGAAAATCTTCGGATCCATCACTTTCTTCCAGATTGAGCTCCGTCGAACCACACTCCTTCATCAACTCGCATATTACTGGGAGGAGGTTTTCAATGTCGTCGTGTGCTGTAACGCTGAGTTTTCTTATTTCGACCTGAACGAGCGCAAAACTTAACGCATAAAACGCTAAATGAGCTATGAATAGTTTAACACTGATCAACTTTGGCTATAGCCTATCTAATAAGGCTATTGCGACTGATTCCTATACAAGTAGCAATTGAGCATTGTTCGCTACGTTACCTTCAATTCTCGCCTTAACACATTAGTAATAGGGAACAACGCGATTACGATAAAAGTTTTTTTAAAGTCGTATCTGAATATTATACAGATAACATACTTATATTGAACGTGAATTTATAATGATCAGTGACTACGAGTGAATGTGTGAAGGCGTTTACCACAAATTCAAATCCACGAATTTTATCCAGTAGAATCTTTACGAGGTTTTCATTGAGATCGCATTGACGAAATTCTAACTCATACACGCGACATTGCTGAATAAGACCATTCGCGATATTATGTATATCCAATTCAGTCGTAGTTTGGTGATAGAGCCCATAAGGAATATTCACGTCATCATGATCCGTAAGTACTAATTGATGGTACATCCTCTTTTCAGCTTAAGGATGTAAACTATAAAATGTTGTATGCCGCCCTGATGAGTTTAATTATAATATACTTATAATGTTACAGTGATTTTTCAATAACGAAACTCTTTTACAGCATGAGCAGAATAATTTCATAATAAACAGAAAATACCTGCTGTCGATGATTTGTACTAATTTGCGGCGTGTTCAATTAACTCATGCGGCTCTACAATATAGTCATGTTGCAGTGTTTTTTAATAACGAAACTCTTTTACAGCATAAACCAAATAATTTCATAATGAACACAAGCTAATTGAATGAATTTACTCAAATGTAGTATGCCGCACTGATAAGATTAATTATAATATACTTATCGTGCTATAATGATTTTTCAATAACGAAACTCTTTTACAGCACAAGCAAAGTAATTTCATAATAAGCATAAGATACCCAGTGTCGTTAATTTGTACTTATTTGTGGGCGATATTATTTATATCCAATTAAGTCGTAGTTTGATGGTTGAGCCCATAAGAAATTGTCTCTTCATCATGATTGGTAAGTACTAATTGATGGTACATCCTCTTTTCAGCTTGAAGATGTGAACTATAAAATGTTGTATGCCGCCCTGATGAGTTTAATTATAATATACTTATCATGTTACAGTGATTTTTCAATAACGAAACTCTTTTACAGCATGAGCAGAATAATTTCATAATAAACAGAAAATACCTGCTGTCGATGATTTGTACTAATTTGCGGCGCGTTCAATTAACTCATGCGGCTCAAAAATATAGTAAGCAGGGCGATGGGTATTCGTTGAGTTGAATAAACATTAGAAAAATAGATTTCCGCGCCCTTAGGTTGTAGGGTTGGGAGGAATTAGGTTTAGAAGGGCGCGGAAATCTATTTTTCTAATGTTTATTCAACTCAACGAATACCCATCGCCCTGCTTACTATATTTTTGAGCCGCATGAGTTAATTGAACGCGCCGCAAATTAGTACAAATCATCGACAGCAGGTATTTTCTGTTTATTATGAAATTATTCTGCTCATGCTGTAAAAGAGTTTCGTTATTGAAAAATCACTGTAACATGATAAGTATATTATAATTAAACTCATCAGGGCGGCATACAACATTTTATAGTTCACATCTTCAAGCTGAAAAGAGGATGTACCATCAATTAGTACTTACCAATCATGATGAAGAGACAATTTCTTATGGGCTCAACCATCAAACTACGACTTAATTGGATATAAATAATATCGCCCACAAATAAGTACAAATTAACGACACTGGGTATCTTATGCTTATTATGAAATTACTTTGCTTGTGCTGTAAAAGAGTTTCGTTATTGAAAAATCATTATAGCACGATAAGTATATTATAATTAATCTTATCAGTGCGGCATACTACATTTGAGTAAATTCATTCAATTAGCTTGTGTTCATTATGAAATTATTTGGTTTATGCTGTAAAAGAGTTTCGTTATTAAAAAACACTGCAACATGACTATATTGTAGAGCCGCATGAGTTAATTGAACACGCCGCAAATTAGTACAAATCATCGACAGCAGGTATTTTCTGTTTATTATGAAATTATTCTGCTCATGCTGTAAAAGAGTTTCGTTATTGAAAAATCACTGTAACATTATAAGTATATTATAATTAAACTCATCAGGGCGGCATACAACATTTTATAGTTTACATCCTTAAGCTGAAAAGAGGATGTACCATCAATTAGTACTTACGGATCATGATGACGTGAATATTCCTTATGGGCTCTATCACCAAACTACGACTGAATTGGATATACATAATATCGCGAATGGTCTTATTCAGCAATGTCGCGTGTATGAGTTAGAATTTCGTCAATGCGATCTCAATGAAAACCTCGTAAAGATTCTACTGGATAAAATTCGTGGATTTGAATTTGTGGTAAACGCCTTCACACATTCACTCGTAGTCACTGATCATTATAAATTCACGTTCAATATAAGTATGTTATCTGTATAATATTCAGATACGACTTTAAAAAAACTTTTATCGTAATCGCGTTGTTCCCTATTACTAATGTGTTAAGGCGAGAATTGAAGGTAACGTAGCGAACAATGCTCAATTGCTACTTGTATAGGAATCAGTCGCAATAGCCTTATTAGATAGGCTATAGCCAAAGTTGATCAGTGTTAAACTATTCATAGCTCATTTAGCGTTTTATGCGTTAAGTTTTGCGCTCGTTCAGGTCGAAATAAGAAAACTCAGCGTTACAGCACACGACGACATTGAAAACCTCCTCCCAGTAATATGCGAGTTGATGAAGGAGTGTGGTTCGACGGAGCTCAATCTGGAAGAAAGTGATGGATCCGAAGATTTTCTAATCATTTTGGATCATCTTATCAGGCGGCATCAGGTATTGATGATGGGAAAAGCTAGGCGCTAATCTGGTATAGAACCTCTCGAAGTGAGATTTCCTAATACCTCATTCCCATAGGTGAAATTACGAAACCTCAATCTCAGCTACAGGGAAAACATTAACTTTACGCAACTCGCGACTATTATTTCGAACGATCTAACCTATTTGTCACTTGTGAACTCGCACTTGCAGTCAAAAGATTTCGTTGCTCTACAGCTCAAAAACAGTAAGGTATGTGCGATTATTGCTGGGTATAGTCGTTAATGATCACATTCTGTATGAGCGATTGTACAGAGATGGATGGATAGAGGAAATTCTAGTTTCCTCTTAGCACATTTCGTGTATATTATGACGTGAGTGGCTAATCAACATTTTTTCCTGTTATCAGTTTGAAATGTTTTATATCTGATCAATGCTGATCGTAAATTGACAGTTTCCTATATTTGTTCAGCTCCAATATCTTGACATCAGCTACAATCAACTGGATGAAGAGTGTATGACCGCGCTGCCTGCCTTACTTTGTAAAGACAAAGCGGTTACTCTTATCATGAAGGGGTGTGACATTACACCAGAGGAAATGCGCGCTTTTGAAAGTTTTGCTTCTATCGAGGTACTCACTCGTTTCTATAGTTTTGTGTGTCATTTTGAAATAAATTACTGTAATTGTAGGTCGAAAACCTTGATCTAAGTTATAATACGGATATGGAACCGACAGGTTTGAAAGAAGTTGGATGCTTTGTAAGAAAGCATAACACGAAAAACGTTCGACTTTCAGCTTGCGAATTGGACGAAGACTCACTAATCTCATTAAATAAAGGTCTCGGAATTCATGAGGTGATCATTTGAACTAGACCCGTTATGTTTTGTAACTGAAATAATCAATCACAGTGTCATGCTTATGTGAGTTTTAGTCATATTCAAGCATGACATCTCATCGATCGATAGAACTTTTATCATCAATAAAGTGTTTCTGATCACATCTGAAAAAAAATACTATCACTGCTTCTAAGCAAGAGGTTTTTTCAATCGTTCATTCATTTTAAATCTAATTTGGATGGTTTCTTCAATAACCTTTCGAGCTTCATTATTGTCTTCGGTGTTGCATCAGTTTTGCTATTAGGAGCAGAAATCGCAAAAATTGCTCAACTGTTGATAAATAATATTATGACTAATCTATTACAGGTGTCGAGTCGTTTGTAGTCTCGTAAAATATTTGAACATTACACCATGTTTTAGCTGCACTCGCTGGATTTAAGTAGGAATCCTGGTATTTCATCCTGCTACAAAACACTAACTAAAGTCCTGTGCAATTCCCGTGTGGAAGAATTTAATCTGAGTAATTGCAAGATGCTTTCCGTGCAAATCAGGAATCTGAGCGAAGAGACGGGAAAGCGATGCGCTACAGTAAGATCTTTCTGCTTAATAGTAGATCCCGATGTAGCGATGCAGTTCGTTTCTGTATTTTTTAAATTGATCTAAATCGCCTATTATTCAATGAACAGCTAAAGGCAATCGACCTCAGTGATAGCAACAGAACGATAGTCGACGTGGAATACGTGAATTCCATTCAGAGCTTCGTGAGATATAATCCTGAATGCCGCGAAGTCAAACTAGTCTTATCGCGCTTGAGTGGGGAAGATAGGAAGACCTTGAGAAATCAACTGTACTCACCCTGTAATGGGATATTTTCCGAATAAATATGTATCTAGAGGGAATTAGGCGTTCGTTTTCCTTCACTTGATAATACTTGGCGTGTTCATTTGCCATATTCCATGCAATATTTGATATAATTTGAGCATAAAGATTATAAAGAGACGTCAACGCGGCAAACACCGTCAGTATTTAGTGAAATGGCTAGGATATGGACCAGAATTCAATTCCTGGATCGATCAAAAAGATATCGTCAAACCGTAACTTTTATCAATTCATCGCTCAAGTCGTGGTTATATTGATCATAGTGATATTTTCACTCTACAATTTAACAATCGTTCAAGAAAACAAGGAGCTTTGGGTATCGTTATTATCGTCGTGTGTGGGTTATATGTTACCAGCTCCAAAAATACCTAAACTATGAGTTATGTTACGTTATTTTCCAATGCTTCTATGGACATGTTTCCTGGCAATACAACCGCAGAATATGTCAATGAAATGCAGACGGCAAGAAATGTAGAGAGAAATGAAGTCGCGCTGACGAGGATCAGTTTTCCAAGAGATTTTGAAAAACGTATCGATTCGCAAGCTTCTTTCGGATTCCAAATTATGGGTATCGAACAAAGCTTTAGACGATTCCGCCTGAAAATTGGACAATATGACTCGCTCTACGCCATGTTAAAAACCATAGAAAGTATCAACCCCGATGTAGCAGTAAAATGTTTTCCTGAGAGCAATACCCTAACTGTGTCAATTCCACACGAAGACATCACAGATATCTTATATCCAGGAGTGGATACGCAGTGCAATATCGTGTGCTACAACCGCAAATCGCAATTTGCCCGCCTCTGCTATAACTAGTAGTCTCAAGGGAATGATAACTGAAGTGAAGATGTTTCAGCTTTGCTTAATAGTTCTATGTCAATTCCGCTCAGTAATTCGAATGTGACAAGCTACAGATCATTCTGGTTAGAGATAAATTTGCAATAAAACGTACATTTCGACCACGTTATTTTTATGCTTGGGAGATATTGCCGCTATTTAGGGCTATACTTTCGCTGTATGATCATATCAGGGTTGTTCAACGACGTAAGTAATATGAATATCATATACTTTATGCTAAATTAATTGAGGGTTTATTCAACTCTCATTAATTTAGTATTCTAGAACCATTGAAGTCTAATGGAATTACAAAATACCGTGCTTTGCAAACAATGTAAAAAGAATAGAAGCGAAGTTAGCTCGGTTCCCTGGGGACATCTATGCCCGTCAGGAATATTCATCAAACGTTTAGGTAATTAAATACGCGCGCTTATTAATGAGTCTTGAAAAGCTAGTTGACGGGAAGTGAATACCCTAGACAAGTTCGAACCTGTCTATATCGCAGCATATTAGAGATAGCTTGTGCAATAGCCCTAAATACAACAAAATGCGGAGAGTTGATATCGCAATAGGTATGATTCCGAGACAATTAAAATTTGTTGAGAATTAGGATTGTTTTGCATCCACCATCGATAATCGTACTGCGTATTCTATTTGAAAAGGCTCCAATGGCATAGCCAGCATCAGCATTCTGGAAACTTGCATTAGCTTATTTTTTAATAATCATTGAAATCGTGGAGATTATAATAGTGAACGTATTTTATACAAGCGAATTATTTTCATCAACAACACAAGATAATTGATAATTTAACAAAAAATTGATAAGATATTCACAAAGCAACAATATTATTAGAATAATCAGTGATGGTGAAACAATAACAACACAAGAAAATGGCTAATTTAACGCAAAATTATAAGATATTCATAATATTAGTCAATTTTTTGATAATTTTACTTCGGTTTGTGTCTCATTAATACCGTAAAATGATAGCGTTTTGTAGTGCATACGGTAAGGTACTGCGACACTATCCATCGGCAAAGAATGTATTCAGTTAATTCCCTATAGAGGCCAGCTGTTTCTAATATTATCATACAAATACATATACATATGTTGCAAGTGGCATTCTGAGTCCATGCTGTTGTATCATATGAATTTTGAAAGTAAATTGAGAGAGACACATCATATGTTTGCACGTACTACGTAAAGAAATTAAGCTACAATATAGCGTTCGCGTTGAGTACAAGTGTGACGGTGAAGATATGGCGTCAGACATTTCACAATGGGTTAACAAACACGGTAGCTGGACCGTAACTAGTCTTATTCACAATATACATTTGAGTACACATTTAACACATTACTATAGTACAGGGTGGACAGATCTGCTTCATGCGCGACTTGCATATCAAACAATCTCATCTCATCACAAAAAAATTCAAAATACGAATTTATGAAGTCACAACAAAATGTTGATTATTGAATGAAGTTTAATATTGTGTAATGATACGATGCACTTTCATGAGAGTTGCAAGGTGTTTGAATTTTGTGTTGCTCTAATTCTAATTAAACTTGGAGCTTGTTGTACAAAAGATGTTCACCGTTATAAGCTACAATGACTTCAATGAATAATGAAAAAATATTATTAATAATATTTATTATTATTCGAAAGTTAGAACCAAAGTAATATTATTTGAAAAATGGAATATTTTAAGCATATTTAAATCATGTTTTGCTGCTTATAACAACGTAAGCTGAATATTTTCATCAACAACACGAGATAATTGCTAATTTCACAATGATAACATATTCACAACAAAACAACGCGTAGAGCTCCCTTGAGATCCTGGCATACTTTCTCGACATTTACTAATCGTTCAGAACAACGCATAGAGCTCCCTTGAGATCCTGGCAGACTTTCTCGATATTAGAATCCCTTTTTTGATTTGCGACGTAAAAGCAATACCAGTTTCGCATACATGAGCATATGATTGCGAATAAACCGAAAATTGTTTTATTAAAATTCAAATCATGTAGATTATAACAGTGAACGTCTTTTGTACAAACTAATTCATCAACAACACAAGATTATCGATAATTTAACTAAAATCAATAGGATATTTACAAAGCAACAATATTATTAAAAAGATATTCACCGTTCACCGACAATGATTTCAATGAATAATGAAAAAAATATAATAATTATTATTTCAAAGTAAGAACCAATGTAAAAATATTTTTAAAAACTGGAATATTTAAAACATATTTAAATCATGTTTTGGTGCTTTAACAACGTAGGCTGATTTTTTTCATCAACATGAGATACTTGCTATTTTCACAATGATTAGATATTCACAATATTAGCCAATTTTTATATTATTACTTTGTGAGATTTATTTCAATTATTTTTATTAATCATTGAAATCATGTAGATTATAACAGTGAACGTCTTCAAACAAATTCATCAACAACACAAGATATTCAATAAACTAAATTTTGTTATTAATTATTCCCAATAATTAGCTTTTCAAGACGCATGCACATATTTCTGACCAAGGCATAGATGTCTCAACTCACGAAATAGATAATCGATAATTTAACTAAACTCAATAAGATATTCACAAAGCAACAATATTATTAAAAGGTGTTCACCCGTTATAAGCTACAGTGATTTCAATGAATAAAAATATAATAAATA